>NC_136799.1:10702583-11445083 GCF_951216825.1 Electrona antarctica | reverse complement strand
TCATAGCAGGCTTTTTTTAACCCTTTTTTCTTTTTACAGCATGTGGCTTTAACCACTTGAAACCTCGCATCCCGGTTTTGGGTATCGCAATTTTGGGCATGTCATTATTATAATTACTTGATTATATTCAAAAAAAAAAATTAGTACTAGCTCACAACATGTCGCGATGTGTCGTGTGCTCGTTAAGTCTGCCATTGTTTCCGTGGTTGGGTGGCTCCGTGGTTAAGTAGGTTGTTTGTGTTTGTTTTTTTTGTCACAAATCATACAAGCATCTGGAAAAAGATGCTTGTTGGAAAGACTGTCTCCGTTGACGGCCTTGAAATGACCGAGCATGTTGCACCACAACAAGGCATGAGATCCGCTTCCTTGCACAAAAAACACCTTTGATCACTCTCTCTCTCTCTCTCTCTCTCTCACTAAAAATGAATGCATTTATGATGGTGAACACTGCCGATGAGTCTGATCACAGTTCACACTGCCACACTTTTAATTCATCATAATCATTGGTGTGGGTGTTCACTTGGTTTTGCTTCCATGGATGGATGCTGGTTGTGTGAGTCACGTGCACAGCAATGCACCTTCCAATGTGACACGTTCTCCATATATCTGACCTCTCTCTCCCTGTCTCTCCCTCCCCACCCCTCTCTCCCCTTCCCTCTCTCTCTCTCTCACTATCCCTCTCTCTCTCTCTCCCTCTTTCTCTCTCTCTGTCCCTCTCTCTCCCTCCCTGTCCCTCTCTCTCCCTCCCTCTCTCTCTCTGTCCCTCTCTCTCTGTCCCTAACTCACTCTGTCTCTTTCTTTCTCTCTCTCTTTCTTTCTCTCTCTCTCACTATCTCTCTCTCTCTCTCTCTCTCTCTCTCTCTCTCTCTCTGTCCCTCACTCACACACTCTTTCTCTCTCTCCCTCCGCCTCTCTCAAACTCTATCGCTCTTTCTCTCTCTACCTTTGTTCTCCCTCCCTTTCTCTCGCACTCTATCCCTCCCCCCTCCTCTCTCTCTCTCCCCCCTCCTCTCCCCCCTCATCTCTCAATGTCCTCTCTCTCTCTCTCACCTCGCTCCTCTCCCCCCTCCTCTCTCTCTGTCCTGTCTCTCTCTCTCCCCCCTCCTCTCTCTCCCCCCTCCTCTCTCTCCCCCCTCTCCTCTCTCTCTCTCCCCCCCTCTCTCTCCTCTCTCTCTCCCCCCTCTCTCTCTCCTCTCTCTCTCTCTCCTCTCCCCCCCTCTCTCTCCACTCCCCCCTCTCCTCTCTCTCCCCCCCTCTCCTCTCTCTCTCTCCCCTCTCCCCCCCCCCCTCTCCTCTCTCTCTCCTCTCTCTCTCCCCCCCTCTCCCCTCTCCTCTCTCTCTCTCTCCCCCCTCCCCCCAACCTCTCCTCTCTCCCCCCACCCTCTCCTCTCTCTCTCTCCCCCTCTCCCCTCTCCTCCCCCCCTCTCCTCTCTCTCTCTCTCTCCTCTCCCAGGCTCCCTGAGTGGCAGCACCAGCACCGAGCAGTGTGCTGTATCTACGGCAGTGGTGCAGCCATCAGACATGGACCAGGTCTCTCCCACCATGCCTCGTGCCACAAAGAACCGTGTCTCCGGGAAGCTCCGCCGCTCCGCCAGCGCCATCAGCAAATCCTCCAACTGAACTCTTTCTCCATCACCTCCTCCTCATCCTATTCCTCCTCCCTCTGATTGGCTACTACGCCCCCTCGCGACTGCAGAGTTTTTAATGTGTGTGTGTGTGATATCGTTTGTCCGTCCGTCCGTTTGTCTGTCTGTTTGTGTCGTGTAGACACAACTGGAGCACATTGCAATTTTGTGTTTTTTTAATTTAAGTGGCATTTATCGATGACTCTGGAAACATTTCCATTTTATTTTTTAGTTTTCGCCCGTTCAGCTGCTTAACCACATGAACCCTATAGCGTCACATGTTGCGAGCTCTTAGATCGGCTATTGGTTTGGTTGCAAAGGGAAATACTAGCGGACCTAGTACGGAGCCCTGTGACGCACCCCGGTCAACTACATACTACGCATTAGGGTTGAAGTGGTTTTTAATTAAGGCGGACGTTGAATACTTTAAGCTATTTATGTTCCATTAAATGCAAGCTTGAGCTGAAGGATATCGGAGCGATGTAGGAACATTACAACGTGGCTGATGCGTCATGTGATGTGATGATGAAATGTTCCCTGTTGTACACAATAATGTCTTAAGAGAGCCCAAACGGTAGCGCACTCAGGCCTTGTTTATACTCTGTGGTACAAGACGTAGTCGCTCGTCTAGCACGGTGGTTCTCACCCCCCCCCCCCCCACACACACACACACACACACACACACCTCCCCCCAATAATAATAGGCTATTTGATCTGGCGGACCCCCCCCCACCACCACCACCCTGACAAGCACTTGGAATTGTAGGAGTTGAGGCGTTGCATTTAGTTTGATTTTGTTCCACAGATTAATAGCTAATCACAATTTTTATTTGACAATTTGCCCCCCCCCCCCCTCTCCTCACCCGACCCACAGGTTGAGAACCACCGGCCTAACGTAACGACGCGTGGTTAGCGACGACGTCGTCGTGCGACGGAGTATAAATTAAAGCTCAAAGCTACAATCCATAACTTCCATTTGAACGAATAAAACATTTTATTTGAACCAGTCTGCATGGTAGAGAGTGTTAATACAATAGAACTATAGTTAGTACATCTGCAGTGGCTGGAGGAGGAGCTCTCCCTATACTCTATTACTGGAACCTCAGTGTGGCCAACATCTCCCTTTGGTCAGCCGACTCAACCCTCCTCTCCTGGGTGAGCGCTAGATGTTTGGTTTCCCACTGAGCAATATATACCGGTAGTCGTCTATTAGACGTCCGTATACAATGGGTTATAATTGGTCTAAAAATGAAAGATTTGTAGCTAAGCTTAGCCGAGATGTTTATTAGCAGTTTTTTAAACGTCTTTATATAGAAACAATGTTGAACTGACGTTGTTTCAACGTCTAATCTAAGCCTAGACCGCTAAAAAAAGCTTTCATTTTAAGACCATTTTTAACCCATTCTTAGATGCCATTTGACGTATAGTAGTAGACGTCTATTAGACAAAAAAATGCTCAGTGGGTTCCTGCACGGGTTTGAATCCCCTGGCGTTACTACTGGTTGCAATTCTCTCTGACGGGACATGTATACGCACAAATTTAAGGATTGTAGCTTTACAGCAATGGGTGCTTCTGCATGCTGTCCTAGGCGTGACACAAAACTAAACAAAAACGATAAGCACTGAACCGACAGCTGTACATCTCACCACCAGGCTAAAACTGGGCTCGGTATTTAACCTTTTTGTACTCTGACCTCCTGCTGGGTTCGTCCTGCTCGCGAAGCCAACATCTCTACTCTGTGGCCCCTTTTCCACCAGGGTTGGACCGCTTCGGTTCTTTTGTCCCGCCTAATATTGAACCGGTTCAGAGTGTTTACTTTACACTGAAAATGAACTGGTTCAGAACCCTGAAAGTTGGTTTGGAACTGGAACCAAAAGATCCTGTGAAAGCAGCAATAAGGTTCCAAGAATCTGGAACGGAACCAGTTCTAGAACCGAAGTCCTTTTGGTGGAAAAGGTCTGTCTTATTTGTCAGTGATGTCAGTGGTTCTCAAGGCGGGGTCTTTATAGGAGGGCGTTCCAAGGGGGTTTCCCCCCCAGCTGAACCAACTGGACCTTGACATGTCTGCAACCCTTGAGAGTACAAATGGAACCAAATGGAGCCTTGAGCGGTGCATCTTTTGTTCCATCCGTACACTCTCGAGAGGTTCCGTGCATGGCCTAATAATCACGCAGACCAAAAACTATAGGGCGTCCATGAAATGAGAGCGTCTGAGAACCACTGATGTACTGAGGGTACAGGTAGATGTGTTTCTTGTGAGGTCTTGGTGCCGTTGTTCCGCTGGGGACATTCCCTCCTCCTCCAGCCCCAGTGGAGAGGAAGAAGTCTGGCGTCTACCTGGCTGTGCGTCGGCGGCGGTGCGGTGTCTCACTCACTCCGGCACGCAGCTACGTAGAAATCAAGTCCGACTCTCAAGAGGACGAGATCCCTCTTTTACGACCACGTTCAGACTGGCAGCCCAAATCCAGCCCAGATCTGATGTGTGGCCTATATATCCATCCAGATTGGAGTCGCCTTGTTTTTGAGTCTTGGAACAGCGGAGAAAACATGTGGAAAACTGTTTTTTGTTTTGGGGGGGGGAGTCAGATTCGAATCAGTTTCCATGGCCTTGTTGTTCAGACTGCATGGAAACAATACCATCTCCAATCTGGATTGAAAACCAGCTTTTGTGCTGCCGGTCTGAACCTGCTAATGAAATGGAGCGTGGAGGTGTGGACAGACATACAGTACGTACATAGTAGGAGGCTGCTTTTAATCTTGTTGAACCCAGAGTTGGACAATCAAAGTGATGTATTTTCCAGTCTGAGCTTAATCAAAATTAGCTTGTTTGATTGTTCTATTTTGTTGTTGTTGACTTATCTTATATTTTAATTTATTGTTTTCTTTTTTTTTTTTGGTTAGGTTTTGTTTTTCCTCTTTTTTTTTAAACGAATTCCGATGGATTCTTGTGACACTTTGATTCATGCTACTCTGCTGGAATGAGGAAACACTGCGCAACGTAATCGTTTTCTGATGTCGTTAACTTGGTCTCATATCCCGTAATCGAATAACCCCACCGCCCCGCCCTCGCCCGCCGCGGTCTCTTCCTCCGGCCATCGTTCAGTCGTCTCGGCGCTGCCGTGACGCTCCACGACCATCACATTCCAACGTCACACACACTGATGATGACACGTTTGCACTCGCTCGTCATTGATACGAAACTGTAGCGTTGAATGTTTCAGTCTTTATATTCTTGGATGTATACGTTGCTTTATGAAATAAGAAACACAGTAATTTTTTCGTAATGTACATACAGAGCCGTATTTGGTGATTGATTTATTTTGCTGTCATGTCGTATTAATGTATCCATCCATGTGCTGTTAGTGATTGATTTATTTTGCTGTCATGTCGTATTAATGTATCCATCCATGTGCTGTTAAGCTGAAAAGAAAAAAGAAAACACACAAAAATTACCGCCGGAGCCTCAGGTGACTCTTAAACTCCATGCACTGGTGTATGTGTGTGTGTGTGCGCGTGTGCGTGCGTGCGTGTGTGTGCGCGATGTGTGTGTGTGTGTGTGTAATGTTGCTCTCGCGCCCACTTCCTCCTCTTCATCCCTTAATCGGATTTCTTTGGTCTCTCGTCTTCATTTGGTGAGGCGGTGAACGGACGGCCCTCTTCCGCTGCCACATCTCTTCATTTAGCAACGACAACTGTTGTTCTTCCGTCCAGTGTGTGTGTGTGTGTGTGTGTGTGTGTGTGTGTGTGTGTAGTTACTATACTTCTCAGGGCCAAATATCCCCACAAGTGTTGTTAGAATTCGAAAAATATGACGTTCTGAGGATATTTTTCCTGACCCGTCAAACGAGAAGTGGTTGTTTTTGTGTTTAACAGGATTTGGGGGAGTTTTATACTTGCAGTTAGGAAAGGGTGAGGTTTATAACATGGCTTAGACATGTGGAGGTTAGGTTTAGGGTATCAGCGATGCAATTATACCCTGATTTATACTAGGCCGTGCGACACTGCCACACAACTAAGCATCAAGTCAGGTTGAAAATATCGTCTCTGTCGGGTGGAAACCTCATATGTCATAAGCTGTTACTTCAAATTCAAAAATGGCAAAAGTAGAAGATCGACAAGCTCGAATTTTGTGGATCTGCTACTTTTGATGCTTTTGTGTGAAGCTGTAGCATTAGGGGCATTCATTTACGGGGAATAAAAACTAAGTTTGAATATGGACATAAGCGGTTTCCACCCCGACATCGACGATATGTTGTCATAAGTATAGTAATACAGTGTGTGCATTCTCTGGTCTACGATTTCCCTCACCGTGTAGACATTTTTGTTCATAAACCTCTCTCTCTCTGTGAATGGAATCAAATGGAACATCAGCTCCTCTTTCCCATGACACGCCCCCCAAGGATGGTGTGTGTGTGTGCATGGCAGGTTAGGTTAGGTGGCATGCCAGAGCTGAAACTCTTCCTAGCAACAACAGAGCCAAGCTGGCGTCTCTCTCTCTACCTCTGTCTTCCCACTGTATGTGTATACTTGCCCATTTGGGTCGTCATGGTAGCCAGGTGTTACCCGCGCGCGCACACACACACACACACACATTGTGAGGGCTCCGCCCATGCTGAAACACTATCCCCATCTGTTGCACTATACTCCACTGTTTCCCAAACAGTGGGTCGGGACCCATATGTGGGTCGCGGACCAATTTTTTTAGTGTTGCGACTTGTGAGTAAATCCCCTCCTTAGTTATTTTTTTGTATTATTCATAAGATTACCAATAAATCATGAATTTCATAAGTTACAAACAAATTAAACCTTAAAGAATTCCATTTAAAGAAATACATTAGAGGGGGAAAACCTATTTTTAAGAAGTTGCAAACTGTAGTAGATCTACTATTTTCACTATAGTTTGGGTCCCGGAGAGACATATTCATAATTGATCTAATTAATCTTTTGTGTCTCGAGCTAAGAAGTTTGGAAAGCATTGCACTATACTCTGCCTTTCACCTTCTCCTCCCCGCCATTCTGTTCCGCTTACTCACAATAATGTCCGTCCGTTCACTTTCCACCACACATTAACGTCCATAATACACGGGATACGTTACCATATACCGTTGTTTGTTTTAGCAGTACGGAGAGAGTACTTTATCGCACAGTATGCGATCTTTGCCGTGTGTTATCGTACGGTATTATCTGTACGTTAATGTCATACCGTACCGAGCCGTATGAGGTTTGTATCCCGTGCGTTTTAAACGTATGCGGGACCGTGGGAGATGGCCGTGTCTGTTGTGTGTTCCTGACTGTGCATTGTTCTGAAGAATGTAAAGTCATATTGACCCTGAATCAGATCAATGCTTGTCGTTCAACTTTCCAAAAGCCACTTTTAAAAAAGAATCCTCCAACAATTAATTTAACAAGAGTCAAAAGACTTTAGATTGTACTATAGATGACGGTGTGTTTTTCTGTTTTTCTTTTTGTTTGTTTCTTAGATGAGGTCCACGTTTTTCTGTGGGAGTTTGAATCGTTGCCGTGTGGACAGAGAACATGTATGTCTTATAACCACTTGGAACCCAAACATTCACCCCCAAAACAGCAGATCTACAAGATCGCAATGGCGTCGTCGCATAGCGTTGCATTGTGAGCTTATAGATCTTAGATTGTTTTAGGCGAAGAGATTTGGTGTAGATGCGAGGGTGGGGGAAAGTATACACTTGTAACTCGGGTCCGTTTTACTATAAGATTAGAGGGTTTATAAAAACCACTTAAACCCCATTATGGTACAGCGGAGTCCCACAGGGTTCTATGCTAGTCTCTTCTGTTTTCTGTTATTGTGAGGAAAGCTTTTTACTGAAGATAGCCGATCGTAACCTTTGTCGATCTGCTATTTTCTGTGAAAGCATTTCCTCGCAATACGGATGCTGGGGTTTAAGTGGTTTAAGTGTCTTAATATCTTACTGGTGAAGCAGAGGAGAGATGTTTGTAGTTTGTAGATACTTTTCAGCTCTTCTTCGGTTTTAGGAAAATCCTTGTACATTGTGTCAAATCGAGGGCATTACCGGTCCGCCGGGAACCCACTCTCTTGAAATATAAATATACGAATGCCTGTGTAATATAATAATCTTTGTAATAAGAGGGAGAGAAAAAAGTGAAGAAGAAAAAAATGCTTGAAGATTTCATCGTTTTACTTGTGGACATATCAAACTGTTTTTAAAAATGACCGAACTCCTGCTATCTATTAGAAATGTGAAAAGAAACAAATCGAAAACATTTCATTAAATCAATTTGAAATTATACATACTCTTTTGTGCTTGTGATTCTTTCCCCCCCCCCTATCTGCTGGTTATGCAATTTAAGTGTGTGTGTGTGTGTGTGTGTGTGTGTGTGTGTGTGTGTGTGTGTGTGTGTGTGTGTGTGTGTGTGTGTGTTGGAGAGGGGGGGGGGGGGGGTCTCCTGACTGCAGTGGTGGGCTGGCTGACCCTGGACCAGCATCAGGGGGTAACCTGACCCTCCACCCATCTGTCTCCCTGCTGCTCGGCCCCTCGGGAGGGGAGGAGGGGGGGGGGGGGTGTACAGGTGCAGTGTGCTGCACCTCAGGACCACCCTATACACCCTGCAAGAACGATGGGACTCATAGACCCTTAATTGGACTATATTATTAGTCTGTGAGAGAAAAGTTAGAGAACTTTAATGTTGCCTTATTTTAACGCGGACTACCACTGTTTGCTTTGTGGCAACGTACAGCCTGCAACCACTATCACTGTTAAAATAAAAATGAAAATAAAGTTGATTTGACCTTCAGAGTGTACAAATATATGTAACCAAATGCATTTCTACAGTCTCAGAGTTCATCACATATGATATAGCATAATGTATGTTATACGATGTACAAGAATTCATACATGTGAACATGACGGTCTGTGAACTACAAGAATGGAGTCATAACCTATGTCAGCAAATTATGTAATTTACTTTGCTTTTTGGACTTGTATTAGAGCCTTCTTATAATAATTATTATTATTATTATTGTTATTATTATTATTATTTAGTGGTAGTATAGGTAGGCCTATTATTATTATAACCCTATCCTGGATCCTGAAGAATTGAGTGGCATTACCATTGGGACTCCATTGGGAGTCAACAAAATGTTTGTGTATAGGTTTACATAAATACATAAATTGAATTGTGGTGTGAATTGCACTTTGCAGTATCATTAATTTATGTTCACTTCATAATTACACAGGTTTTTGCAGGTCAGAATCAGATCACGTGCACGGTCAGCAGGTGGCGAGTCCTCTCACTCAATCACACACACACACACACACACACACACACACACACACAGTCACTGCAGTTACTCAGAGAGTGACAATGTGTGAGCACAGAATAGCAGATCAACAAGATGTCAATGGATGGCCATGCGAGGAGTTGTCAGCTTGTTGATCTGTTATTTTCATCAAGTGACACCATCAGTGGTGGAAGAGGTATATACTCACATTCTGTCCTTGAGTAAAAGTATCAATATACCACCATGTAGAAATATTCTATAAAGTAAAAGCGTGGTATTCCAATTCCACTTGGTGTAAAAGTACAAAAGCGTTGGCATACAAATGTACTGAGAGTGGCAAAAGTAAAAGTAGGCTATACTCGTTGTGCAGAAAGTCCCATTTCACAAGTTTTCAAATGTATAAAAATATTTTTTATTTTATTTTATTTTTTATTGTAGCCAAGCCAAAGTATATAGGGCTGCTTAAGTGGTTTGTGTATATGTTTTGTGATTATAAGCTAAATCTTCAAAGCAACTATAGTAATTAACATGTTCTAATAATTGATAGCCTATACATGAGTGTTTTCCTCTGGGAGGTAGAAGTTTTGTAAATACTGAAGAAAGTAAAATAATAATAATAATAAATAACTTCAAATGTGTACTAAAATAGCTATAGAGTACTGTACTTTAGTTACTTTCCACCATAGTGAATAGCTGACTGGAGTCTATCCCATCCTGATGGATATGAGAGAGAGAGAGAGAGGTGAGCCTCGTCTTTGTCCCGCTGTCATGCTGCTGCTCTGACACGGGATTGGGAGACGATTTATGATTGGTCGCTAAGTGCCTCGCTGTGTGTCTAATATATATCGAGCTATGATTTACTATCTGGCCTAAAAATAGGGCCTATATGTACGGATGATCAATTGAGAATCGATTAAGCCATAACTCACAGACCTGGTCGTCTGTTTCCTCCAGTCCTGCAGACTCCCGAGGAGTTCATAACAGACCATTTTTATTATTATTTATATTATTGTCTCCACGCATGCCACGTGGAACTTTGAATATGTCACGTCTTTCAGACTCATTTCTGGCAACATTCTGACCTATAAATATTCATCGTTTCCAAATTCCAAGGCTTCTCGAAATGACCTTTTACTTTCTTTCTTTTTGGAAATACAAACTATCAACGTGAGGCCAATGTTTGGCCTTTGATGAATTGAAAATGGTGTGCCCTATTGTAAACAAGTGTAATGCTTTATGGTGTCGTCCACTCACAGTTAACAGTTTTTGTATTGAGTTGTACTTGAAATGTACTGTAATTCTGCAAACTGTTAATCAATCAATCACTCTCCCAAAAAATGTCGAGTTAACTTTCGTTCATTTATTTGGTTAATGTAACTCTTACAAACTGCTACAAATGAATTCACCTCGTGCTTACCACACTGATATAAAGTTATTATGGCTCTGGATCAGGAAAGAAGCATGTGTCATTTTGAAAATATTTTTGTTTTTATTATTATTTCGATAGACAACAACGATATACACATACAATCAAAGCGCTAGAAAAGCCAACATTTAAGAAAATAACTTGTCCTTAAAAAAGATTGCATCTAAGTTAAGAGCTTTACGTTTTACAAGAGCTGTGTGGAGATTGAAAGATTATTAAAAACCGAACCCACGTGTACAGTTTTTATCACAACTCATAAGATTTGACCAAAAAACAACAAAACAAAAAAAAATACATTTGGCTACGACATGTAAACTGCCCGAACGATTTCACAGGATATAAATCACACAAACACAACAAATAAGTTACATAAAATAATTAGAATAAATAAATAAATAAAATTATGATGGAAAATATTGCAACAATCTTCAATAATAATAATAATAATAAAATATGTGCCAGGCATTCGAAATCAAAAACAATCTAAAGTTGACTTTTTAAGGCAGGTTGTATACAGCGAGTTTTGGATGTGTATTTCTGCTATATTCCTCTGACTAGTTGTAGTATTTCTAAAGGCATTTGAGGCGACTAAAAAGGGAATTCTTTATATCTAAGACAAAGTTTGATAAGTTTCTGTCATTCACAAACTAGCATAAAGCTATGCAGTGATACTCACACAGCAATCACAGAGTCGGTGAATTCGAAAAAGGCTTTTTTGATGAAGAAAGTTTTCAAAAAAATAATTTAAAAAACAAGATTCATTGGGACTTGAAACATTTCTTAGGTCTAGAAGCTATATAATTGAGCACATGTGCACTGTTCTAGAAAAATACCCTTTTAACAGTCAAACTAACGGCTTTTATTGAATTATTATTTTTTTTGATAAAAACTAGTTTTGAGGACGAAAGAAATCCCAAAATATAGGCCTATAATAATAATGTAATTCAAGATATATAGATAAGCATTCAACAATCACTGATTGGCATGAGAAAAAAAGACACCCCATGAATTGAAACACCATTTAAATATATCAAGTTACCGCGTGGGCCTTCACTTCACCGGCCGACCATATGGAACAAGCGTCACAAAACGGGGGTTTTCTGTTCTTTTTTTTTCTTTTCAAAGCCACGTTTTTCCCGTAAAAAGGCACGAGTTTAGCCTAATTTGTTACCGCCAGACAGCCCAAAGGTTGAGTGATTCTCAACCTTTCTTTAAATTTCGAGGATTCCCTATTTGAAAGGTCTCTGGGGATAATGATTTGGTCCATGATTCTTTCTTACTAAGTAGCTAGAGGTATTAGGCTAGTGATAACAGTGAAACTCTGGTGATCAAAATAGACATTCTTGTACATTCGCTAGTTGTGTGTTTACTATATTTACGTGTTGTTGAAGGTGAAGATGAACTTAACTATCAATCATTTAGCACGGGGGACCCCCTGGGGTTCCCCGGACGGACCCCCCCGCGTTGAGAACCACTGACATTTACAAACGGTGTCGCTTCTTGCCTACAAAAAAAAGAAAGAAAGAGGAACAGATCTGTTCTTTTTTTCTCTTTCTTTTTAACGCAAGCGTGCGCGTCGCCCGTCGTGCGTAACGGGAGTTCAAATGAAGCGTGTTCTAGCAGGCGGGGCGCACGGGCATCTGCAGCAGGATCACCTGGCGGTTCTCCGACGGGTGGCACTTGTTTATGTGCCTGGTGAGTCCCGGCGAGCTGTAGAACGTGGCGGGGCAGTACTTGCACGGGTACACCTGGGCGGAGTGCATGAGACGCAGGTGTCTCTCTTGGCCGGCCCGGCTGGTGAAGCTCTCCCCGCACACGGGGCACAGCAGGCGGTCCACGGGGCTCAGGTTGAGCGGACTTTGGTTTGAGTTGGTCTCCTCGGAGGAGGAAGAGGAGGAGGAGGATGATGATGATGATAGTGGGGATGGAGCCGGCGGCTCTTCCTCCTGCACGCGCTCGTTGTTGTTGTTTTGAAATCCGTGCTCCTCCAGGATTTTCTTCTGCAAGGCTTGGTGTCCCAGGATGTGCTTTCTGAGGTACGCCTGACGCTTAAACCTTTTCCCACAGTACTGGCAGTCGTATAAAGCCAAACCCAAACCGTCCTCCGAGCCGGACTCGGACAGGCCGGGGCTCGGGGTGTCCCTGTCGCTCTGCAGCAGCTCCGCTACTCTCATGTCTTTGGCTTCCTCCTTCACGCCCTGCACGGCCACGGCGGGCGGCATTTTGGCCATTTCGGATTTGACGCCCTGCTGTGCCTGTGCCTGTGCGCCCGGCACAGGCGCCGCGGTCCTGGGCTTGTGCCAGCGGCGGTGAGAGGCGAGGTTCGCCGGGCAGCTGAACATCTTGTCGCACTCCGGGCAGCGGTACTCGACGCGCACGATGCGGGAACACTTGTGCTGCGCCAGGGAGAAGGGGTCCGCGTACGCTTCCTTGCACAGCTGGCACACGAACTCCCCCAGAGGCTTGTTTCCTGACGACGCCGAGCGGGGCTTCACCTCCAGCGGTCCCTCTTTGATTTTGAGACCAAGGACGGGAGACGTCGTCATCTCGTCCTCGAAATTGAGTTTTCTAATGGCTTTGGGTTTCTTCGAGGCGGGTTTCTTGCGCTCTGCTGTTGTGCCGTCGGCCGCGACGGGCCTCTTGGTCCCGGTTCTGGCGGCCGCGGCCGGGATGCTACTACTGCTGCTGCTGGTGGTCCCGCTGCGGGAGCTGTTGCTGGTGCCGATCTTCAGGTCCACGGGGGCGAACAGGAGGTGGTCGAGGCTGGACAGGGAGGCGGGGGTCGGGAATGACTCGGCGGAAACGGGCGAGCCGAGGTTTAAACTTCGCTCGAAATATCCCCTGTTGTCGTGCTCCTTGCTGACGGGCCGGGTGGGGCTGTAGAGGGCCTGGTACACCGCCTCGGGGTCGCCGAACTGCGCCGGTGCTTTCTCCACGAGCCTCGGGACCGCGGCGATGTCCGGCGACGCTGCCGCCGCGCGGTGGTCCGGGCTGGGCGGGGAGGGGTCCGGCTGGTGTGGAGGAGGGGGGAAGTCGACCGGGGCGACGTGGAGGAGGTGGTGGTGGTGGTAGTGGTGGTGATGGTGATGCTCATGATGGGGGTCATCTTCGTCTGACCGCGTCCTGTAGGAAACATGTGCGGATTTCTTGTTTCTTTTCACCAGGAATCCTTTGGGCATCTTAACGGCAGAATCAAGGCACTGATGTGGAGGAGATGCGGGTGACGTCTCGATGGATCCAGGTTTGTTTCAAATGATGGAAACCCAAAAATAGGAGCTTGTTGTTGTGTGTTGACTGACTGACTTTATCTCTCCTCCTCGCTATCGATCCCTTCTGTTGCTGCTGAAATGTTTTCGTCTCCTCCAAGGCATAGCTGCACTCTTTTTATGGCGGAATGATGCTATTGTTCTCGCCCCCTGTTGCAGCATCCCCGGCCAATCAGAGGCGCAGTGCATTGGGGCTGTGGGCGGGTGCACAGGCCGGCTGGGTTCGCTGGATTTCGTTGGATGTTGTGCAGATAGCTCAGCAGATGTACTACTTGCGGTTTATTACATTAGTGTGCGCGCGCGACCCCCTCCTCCCCTTCCCTTCCCGACGGAGGCACACGCCGGGCCCTCCTCTTTTTACGGTCTGATGGCTCCCTATACAAATGCACACGTGCCGCGGCTTTGTGGCTCCCCTCTGGGGGGTGTGGGGGGAGGCTGGGGGGCCACGGAGCTGCCAAAAGGAAATGTCCGTCAGCGCCACGAACCATCATCAGAATTCAGAATTAGGAAGACGGAAATGAGGGGAGCTTGTCTGTCTCATAATAACACAAATGTATAAGTTATACGACCGGTTGTATAATATTATTAAACTAAAGACTCCCATCAATATAACTGCAGTGCATATACATACAGCAATAATTATTCGACTCGTTGTGCAGTTTATAAGTTTTAGGATAAACTGGATTGTATTGTTCCCTCAGTCGTGTATGATTTCTTTCAATATAGTTTAGTCTGCATGTGCGCATTTTGGACTCATGGATGGTGCATGTTTTTACGCACAGAGAGCGATGCATATCATGCATATAAAAACGAAACCTCTTCAGCCATTTAGCTCTTTGTTTTATTACACGTTTCATAACTGCAGACAGCGCTGCTTTGGGAGAAATAAATCTTTGTTTGGGGCACGTGTCTGTCTCGGTAGTTTAACTGGACATATAAATCAGACATCTCGCTGCATACATAAGTAATGCCGAGAGAGAGAGAGAGAGAGAGAGAGGGAGCCTCTGGTCTCTTTGTGGACAATAGCCGCGTCTGCCCACGCTGTTTGAAAGGCAAATTGACCTCTTCAGTGTGAAACGGGAACTCACGGCCAATCTGGCCCACAGCGAGGCAGGCGCGTGCTGCTGCGCCACGCGTGCATGCGCGAGACAAAAGGAGCCAGGCGGGCGGGCGCCCATGCACAATGTCCGCGCCGCGCGCCGCCGGCCGTTGTGTTGTAATTTTGCGCGGATAATTCCACATGCAGCAAAAATGTAAAGAGAAGAGCGTTAATGTTGTCCTGCTGTCAAGTCTATGCAGTGGGCTGGTGGCTTTGGTTTGGTAGCCTATAGCCTATAAACTAAAGAATGCAATGCATGCATGCATGGGCAGGTGGGTTTTTTAACTTATACGACATATATAATTCCACTTAATTTTAAGTTGGTATAACACAAATAATTGTTTTTGTTTTGTTCATTTTGAGTCGTCGGTGGGGGAAAAACATATAGGGGTTCAAAAATGTTCTGCTTTACCGTCAAATCACAAATTAGGATTATGAATCATTAGTTTAATTTGAGTGGAAATACAGCATTTAAATACATTTTCATTCAATCATTTTCAGCCTATAGGCTATTCTATTTTATGACTATAGATGTAGGCCTAACTATGATTAACGATGAATAAGTATAGGCTATATTATATAAGTCTTTTAACATTTATAAACTCCCTTAAAATAGGCCTACTGCAGGTATAGACTAATATTCTCACAAATATTCTATAATGTGTTTTTTGCGTGTGTTATAAATCTTATAATGTATACGTATAGCCCATACAGGCTGCATGCGTGGCGCGCGCCGCGTGGCAGAGGGAGCGCGTGCATTCTTTTCATTCAGAGAAGAATTAATCTCCATCGTCGCGCATTGTTCCCCTCATTTGCATAAAGCTGCAGGGTATGAGCAAGTCAAATAAAGACACAATCGTTGAGTTGAGACTCACCTGCTTCAATGCACAGTTGCACACCGTTAGTTTTCAGCGGTGGACACAACATATACTCAACCCCCCCAGTTATACTTGAATTTAGAGGTATGTTTGACTTTATTCAATATACTATTTACAAATGTAAAGGCTTTTATATACTTATATACCCCCCACTATACATCCCAGAGGAAAATATTGTACTTTTACGCCACTGTCTACAATTATATGAAAACTTTAGTTTGTATATTTTAATTATTAAAACAATATATATACACACTAACCAACACTTAAGCCCTATATACATTTCGGCCATTTGAAAATAGCAGATATGAGGGAGTGAGCTTGTAGATCTGCTATACTTTACATTTTGAACTTGTGAGATGGGAATTCTGCACAATGAATAGAGGCCTATACTTTACTTTTTTACTTATTTTTACTCAAGTAGGCTATAGGTAATATTTGAATACAGGACTTCTTGTAAGGCAGTATATATTGAAACTTTTTTACTTGAAGTAAAACATGCCTAAATCGACCACAAAGTAACACTTGTTTGCTGTGCAACAAGCCATGCATGGAAACTGTCATGATTCATATTTGTCAGAGAAAATAGATAGTATAGGGCCTACACTTTAGAATGGTGCGGTCACATGTATTAAAGGCCTCTTTTCATAGACTTTAAATGCCTATATGGTTTAGGCTTATAGGCGTATATCTGCTTCAGTGCAGTTGTGTTTGTTGTTGGGGAGGGGTCCTGCACACTGTCAAAACCTCAGTGTTCATTTAACTCTGATCTGTACGGGTCAAGGTTTATGTCAGTGGTTTTCAACCAGTGGTCCTTGAGGGGGGTCCATGTGGTCCCCATGGCTAAATGACGGAGAGTTGGTAACCAAATGGACCCTTATTGATATTTAACTCTTGAGAGTGTAAAAGGAAAATTGGTTTAATTTTACACTCTCAAGAGTTCAATTATTATTTTTAAACCTCTGCATAACTTAATTTACGAGAAGTAGAATTGTTATTTTGATCAACGTTTGCCTGGAATATCTCCAGTACCACGCAGTGCCACATCAATACACCATGGAATTGTGGACAAAATCTTATCTAACAATGTCCAAACATTCTTTAGTTTTGGGTCTGAGACGCTAAATCTCATCAAATGGTGGTCCGTGGCTCAAAATGAATGAATAATGGACCTTGACATGAAGAAGGTTGAAAAGCGCTGGTCTATGTGAACACTCTCTGCTCAGGATTGTGACAGTGTGGTGTGTTATTGTGTTTGCCTGCCTGCCTGCCTGCCTGTCTGCTTGCTGCAGGTCCATTAGTTGTGGCATTTGATGGCATTTTAAAGAGTTCCTCTTTTTTCCACCGTCCAACGTCATCTTTCTGGAAAGCGTGTGCGTGCATGCGCTGCAGCAGCCAGTGTGGACGGTGGAAAAAGTACTCAAATGTTTTACTCAAGTATATCAATACTGAAATGTAGAAATACTCCTTTAATGAGTATTTGAGTAAAAGGCTATACAAAAGTATATTGTTTAACATTTTAAAAAGTAGCCTATTCATTGCTGCAGAATGTCCCATTTTTAAGTTGTTAAATGTATAAAATGTACACACATTTTCACTAATAAGCTCGCAACACTGTGAGCTTAGATCTGCAATTTTCAAATGGACAAAATAGGTCTGAAGTGGATCGTGTTTTTTGTAATAATAACCCGAATCTACAAAGTAACTATAGTATAAAGTTTTCATATAATTATTATGTAGTGGAGTAAACAGTATACAATAGTTTCCTATGAGATGTAGTGGAGTAGAAGTAAAAGTAGTAAAATAGCAAATATAGCCTACTTTGTTACAAAAAGTAAAATCTTGAATAAAGTATTAGCAAATATATAAATATAGCTATAGGCTATACTTAAAGAAGATAAAGTAAAGTAAGTAAAATATAAAAAGTAGCTTGAAATTGTACTTTCAGTACTAGTACTACTTGAGTAAATGTACTCGGTATATTTGTGTGCGTGCGTGCTTGGGCTCCATCGATGCATCCGGACGGACACATGTATGGTGTGTGCGTGTTTGCTCAGTGGCGCGTGCTGCCGTGCGCGAGGCGGCGAGGCGAGGCAAGGGGAAGCACTGACTGACTGAAGGATCGGCGCCTCATTAGCATACAGCTGCTACCCCCCCCTCACCCCCCCCCCCCCCTCCACTCTCTGTACTGCAGTGGTTCTCAATCAGTGGGTCGGGACTCATTTGTGGCCAACAGACCATTTATTATGGGTCACGCATCAAGTAAAAATCCCATTTTCTTATATACATAAAATATAAAAATATAAAAATATAAAAATATAAAAATATAAAAATATAAAAATATAATCATAAAGGGATAGTCTCCCCACCCCCCCCCCCCAAAAAAAAACAACAACAAAAGAAAACAACAACAACTGGAGACTTGAATTCGTGGATATTTTTCTGTTTTTGTTATTTGCTAAACCAATAATTTGATGACCGCCAGTGCTTCCCTATGGAGACACAAATAGTCTCCTTTGTGTCTCCACAGGGAACCACTGCTGGACACTTAAACCCATCAAATCAATCTACAACACCCCCAGTGTTGTGATCTTGTAGATCTACTATTGGGGTTTTTCTTCTTTTTTTTTGTCATTTTGCCAACGTTCCCCCAGAATAGGAATGCTGGAGTTCCAAGTGATCAATTAAGGGTTGGGCAACTAGTTACTAGTAATATATTACTGTAATATTATTACTTTACCCAGTAACGAGTAAAGTAAGGTATTACCCTGCCAAAACAGTAATATTATACCATATTACTTTGTAAAACATAGCACATATTACATGTATATTACTCAGGATTTGTTGTATCCTGAGTAATATACTTGTAGATATAACATAAAGTATAACTTAATGCTTAAAACACCAAGGGTTCCCGCTCTGAATGGGTTAAAAGGCTGCTTTATTTTATAGCCTTTTTGGCTGATTGGTGACTCTTCTTTTTATTGGTGGAGGGGCAAAAGTAATATCAATGTAATATAATAATATGAAATATAATATATTACTCTTGATTCCAAGTAATAAGTAATGTAATATTATTGCTTTTTTAAGGAGTAATGTGTTATAAGTAACATATTACTCTCTTGAGTAATATTACCCATTGTTTTAGGCCTACAGAGGACCAATGTCTATATGCATGTTATTCGTTTAGCCTTGAGAGTGAGAGTTGTATACTCACTAGGCCTGTTTGCAACTCTGACATCCTTACATTCGCTCCCAGAGTTAAATTAGCACTGAGGGATATGCACTGTGTAGGATATCAATTTCACAATGATTGGATCAGCCATGCCTCACTGTCATTAACAGTTCTGAGATATTGTATTTCTTTTAGGCCCCACGCTCATTGCCACCCTAAAGCCATTTAGTTTGTGCAATAGGACGTGACTGTAATTGTTGCTCACAACAGGGCAACGTATTGTCAATCAATTATTTTGTAATTGATTAGGCTGGGTTCCCATCCTGTGGCCTGGGAGCGTTCAGCACCATGGACAGAGACACGGGCCACATTGAAGCAGGCCTCGCTGTGTGTGGACTTTGATACAAACCTTTGTGTCCTCACACCGAAAACAAGCTGGCGCCGTGAACAATGGAACAATTAGACACGTTTAGAACAACAGTGTCAGAGCGTTACGGAGTGATTAGTTTTCAAATAGTTCTTAAATGAGTTTGAGGGAAAGCAGATGTCAACCACTGATGTAAAGTGTAAGCTTATCCTAACTGCCTAAACAAAGCTTTTCTATTCTGTTTTTGTTTTGTTTGTTGTCTTCTTTTAGCCTATTCCCATTCTTAACAATTAACGATTCAATGTTTTTCTTTTGTTTTGTTTTTTTGTAGCATTGGTCAGAGGTCAGTCTCCATGAGAAACAAAGGAGACGTTTACATGTGTATTGTGTCTTTCTGGGCTTAGAATCCCCTGGTTTGGACGGAGTGACAAACGGTGTTATACTGATTTGGTCTCTTTTCTAAAGTGCCTGATGCCGTTCAAACACCTGCTTCCTTCCTGCTAAGGACATGTGGAGGACATTCCTGTCATCTCTCAAAGCAGACAGACTGGAACAGAGCTCTGTGTGAGTCAGCGGCAACATAATCTACTGTTCTCTCTTTCCACATTTATGATCCATTCGTAACTATAATGTATAAATCAACGCTGCACTCCGCCTCTGTTTCTACAGGTTGCAGAGAGAATGTGGTGATTCCATCATGGCTACAACCCTGTAGTGACTGTTAAGAGCGGCAGTTTGACGCAGGTGAGTGTCAGTCTAGAAACAGTATTGCTGATCTCATAGAGCAGACATTACAGTATGCAATGGTTTGAATTAATCACATAACCCCCCTAGACATAATATTCTGGACCCGAGTTGTTCTGTCCACTGTACTTGGACCGCTTTTTAATGTCGACTCCACACCAAATCTCTTTGCCAAAAATATAGCCGATCTACAAGCTCACAATGCGTCGCCGATCTACAAGCTTGCTAATGTTCCCCCAGAATATGGAATGGATGCTGAAGTTCAAGTGCTTAAGGCTATTTGGTTTTGTGCATCTGTGCACAGATCAGATCAAATCAGATCAGATCATGCAGGAGACATCATGGTGCCTGTACTGATATCTCTGTTTGGTACAAATATACAGCAGACTGGATTGAAACGTTGCTTCCCAAGTGGGAAAAATTGTATAGCTGGCTCTATGGTAGAAATGATGTTGGTACAATATGACCTGGAGTGGCTGGAGGAGGTCTCCCCATTGCGACACGGTCACCTACTGGTTGATAATGTCAATCAATTCAACTGTATTAGAAGCAGACGGCCCAAGATTGGACACTACTGTATGTGCTGTCATCTTTATTGTAGTTCATTGCAACTATAGACATACAACTTAGTAAGTAAGTAGTCTTGGGAATCAATGGTTCCCCTATAGCCACGTGGCCCATAAAGGTCAGGGGCCTATTTCCTGTTTCCTTATGGCGTGAGGCAGCTTGGTGTACAAGTACACCCCCTGGACATGGTGTACAAGTACACCCCCTGGAGATGATGTACAAGAACACCCCCTGGACATGATGTACAAGTACACCCCCTGGACATGGTGTACAAGTACACCCCCTGGACATGATGTACAAGTACACCCCCTGGACATGATGTACAAGTACACCCCCTGGACATGATGTACAAGTACACCCCCTGGAGATGATGTACAAGAACACCCCCTGGACATGATGTACAAGTACACCCCCTGGACATGGTGTACAAGTACACCCCCCTGGACATGATGTACAAGTACACCCCCTGGAGATGATGTACAAGAACACCCCCTGGACATGATGTACAAGTACACCCCCTGGACATGGTGTACAAGTACACCCCCTGGACATGATGTACAAGTACACCCCCTGGAGATGATGTACAAGAACACCCCCTGGACATGATGTACAAGTACACCCCCTGGACATGGTGTACAAGTACACCCCCTGGACATGGTGTACAAGTACACCCCCTGGACATGATGTACAAGTACACCCCCCTGGACATGATGTACAAGTACACCCCCTGGACATTAGGCAAGCTATTTTGCGAGGATCTCTCCCCCAATCCAAGGCTTAATGTTGAGTGCCAAGCAGGGAGTCATTGGGTACCATTTTTACAGTCTTTGCTGTGACTCGGCTCTGAGCGGCCTGCAGCTGAATGGGCAGAGAAACAGACGGCCTCGGGTTCGACTATGTGTCGAGGTGTCCATGAGCAAAACACTTAACCAATAACTGTTACCATGCACCAGAAGCGCTCATCGGAAACCATCTGAGCAGCCATGAGCTGTGTGTGAAGCTGCAGGGATTAACCATATGGGTCTCTCCTTCTTTCCCCTCTGTGGATTTTACCCCAACGTCCCAGTCTCAGGTCAGGCTCTATTCCACAAGGCCACGGAGTGAACCCAGGTTGCTATATGTTCATTTCTATTTCATGATTTCACGTTGAACCACATACAGTATACACACAACAACTTAACAAGGACGCGACGAAAAGCACATGCAATCCATAAATGCTAAACCTGTGCTCGTTGTTTTGTTTTTTTGTTTGTCTGTTTAGAGTATACGGTGATTAATAATCGCATCAACAACAAAATGAAATTGTGTCCGGCTGCGTATATCAGCTGTGTGTGTGTAAAGTCCCAGAGGAGGCGTGTTTATCTCTAATTCACTCATCAGAACCATCCCAGCGTCTCTGGCTCGTCCCCGCGGTCCACCGGTCGGCGCCGTCACGGGAACATGCCCTGGAATGTTAAACGTTCATTCACCTCGCAGCCACAGAGGTAGATAAAGTGATTGTTCTATCTGGGAGTTGATTAGAGTCCCTCTCTCTCCGTGCGTTCACCTCTGTCTCTCTCTCTCTCTCTCTCTCTCTCTCTCTCTCTGACGTGCGTCACATTCATTTCTGTATTCATGAGCAGGATGACAGCATGCTGTTGGATCACAGATAATAAGGCCAGCGGGCTGCAGGTTTCCTCTGCATCATTCAATTACTGCACCAAGAGTCCTCTGCATGTGCAGCTGCTCTGTGAGGGGGGGGTGAAGAGGAGTGAGTTGAGGTACACGCACGCACGCACGCACGCACGCACGCACGCACGCACGCACGCACGCACGCACGCACGCACGCACGCACGCACGCGCACGCACACACGCACGCGCACACATATATACACGCACGTACACACACACACACACACACACACACACACACACACACACACACACACACACACACACACATACATGCACGTACACACACACACACACGCTTTTATTTACATCCTTTGGAGGCCGTCAACGCTCTTAATTAAAACGTTACCGGTATTTTCATCATTTGTTTTGCCATTCATAACCGTAAACCTTGAACCTACAGTATGGCCCCTAACCCTATAGGCCTAAACCTTACCCTAAACGTAATCTCCCAAATGCCGAATCCTAACCCTAAATCCAACCTGAATCTTTTACTAATTTTAAGCTCTTCTCTATGTGTCTGAGTAAGTGTCTCTATGTTTTATATATTTTGTGTCATGACAATGACCCCTTCTTCCCCTCACGGGGACCTGACAAATGTCCTCACCGGGTCAATTGCGACAAATCTTTGCTATTGTTGAGCATTATTGTTTCACAGATACACTAACCACCCTCTCAAGGGTTCTTAACCTTTTCAGGCTGCCACACCTAAAAATAATAATCATATTTGAACCGTGGACCCCCCAAAATATGCATTATTTGGACTGCGTGGGACCCCTCCCTCCACCCTCAGTGGGACCCCTCCCTCCACCCTGACTGCGTGGGACCCCTCCCTCCACGCTGACAAGCGCTTGGAATTGTAGCAGTTGAGGCATTATTTAGTTTGACTCAGATAAATATTGTGAAAATAGCAAATCTACGAGCTCTCATAATCTCTCAAAACAGATTCAGAGCTCTGCGGGTGAATTGTTGTTAGTAGGAATGTAAACTCAGATGCACCACCGGAAGAGGAGGGCTGAAGGACACGACGACAAGCTCACAACAAGCATCAGCTATTTTCAATCATAATGCCTCTTATATTATTCTACAAATATTGAAAATGTTTGACCACTTTTTAAAGTGTTCGTACTGCTCTAGTCATAGAGAACCTAATAAAAACCTCTGGGTTTCAGAGGCTATAGTGAACCGGACTGGAGTTACTTACAACTGTACGTTGACTGCTTTTTTCCCGTCCACACTGAATCTCTTTGCAACACATTGTGAGCTTATAGATCGGTTATTTTTGTCGAATGTTCCTCCCAGAATATGAATGCTGCATGGATTCAACATGGTTAAACACTTAAACGCTGCATGGATTCAACATGGTTAAACACTTAAACGCTGCATGGATTCAACATGGTTAAACACTTAAACGCTGCATGGATTCAACATGGTTAAACACTTAAACGCTGCATGGATTCAACATGGTTAAACACTTAAACGCTGCATGGATTCAACATGGTTAAACACTTAAACGCTGCATGGATTCAACATGGTTAAACACTTAAACGCTGCATGGATTCAACATGGTTAAACACTTAAACGCTGCATGGGCATCTCCATTCTGGGCATGTCATCATGGGCATCCTTCACACAGAGGATAGCCTAACGCAATCAAAAGAACAACACATGGCAGGAAGGAAAGTCCATGATGCATCCTCTGTTGGAAGATCATAATGATATTGATAATCACTCCAATGACTCCACGAGAGAAACATGAAATCAGAGCCCATCGCTCAGCGACTCCATCGCATGAGGTCACCATTATCTGGATGTAAGATGTGTCACCGTGAGGGATGAACTCTCACAGAACTTAATGGGCCACATCCGTTATCTATTGACACCGGGATCCACACAATGGCCATTGTTCTTCTTACATGTCCTCAGACCTATTAGCAGATATGATCATTCATCTGGAGACGCATGACGGAGCCAGTCCACGGCGCTGCAGTCACTTCAGTTCTCTAAAGATGCAGAGATAGTTTCAGGTTAGTGTTGATTTCGTCGACTAAATACTATGACGGAAAATGATCATCGACTGCCTTTTGTCACCAAGGAAATCTATATAAAACCTATATAAGCTATGATGACTAAAACTAAGACTAAATATATTGACAATTCTTATCAACTTTTTTTATCAATTTTTATCTGAGGACGACCTAGAGTGAGAGAGAGTATCAACAACACAAAACATGTTAGGGAGGGACCAGTGGAGAAGAGATCCTGTAGAACTAGCCAGATACGACGCAATCAAGGCCCGCCAAAATATATTTTAGTCGAAAAACCTGTAGATTTAGTCGGCTAAACTCTTGTGATATTTAGTCGACTAAAACTAGACTAACACTACAACCTTTCGTGTGACTAAAATGTGACTAAAACTGACACCATTTCGACCAGACATGGCGTGGTGTCAGTTCTATGTAGCCTGGTTGCTCTGCTTTACGTCTGGTGGAAATGGTGTCATTCTCAGCCAGTCCAGAATGTTATCTGAGTTTCATGTTATCACGGGGACTGTCCATGGTGCTGAACTGCTGCCTTTGGCTTTACAATATACACTACAGCTTCAGCACCATTTGGTGTCTCCCTGCCTGGGAGATAAGCCGATCTACAAGCTCACAGCATATCACGATCCGACACGTTGTGAGCTTGTAGATCGGCTATTTTCACATTTGTTTTTGTTTTGAATTCGAGATTTCTTTGAATATTGTGAAATGATCCTTTCAAAGTTAAAATCATTACAAATATATGTAGGCTATATATTTATTTGTAGGATATGTACCACATAAAGAAGGATATGTACTCGTGAGTCGTGACTCGTGACCCATGGGTATGTGAACCAAAAATGGGTTCCGACCTGTGGAACCACTGAAGTAGATGAATGCTTCATTTAGCTTTTACACAGTACATCTTAGACTGTAGACTGTAGAGTGTAGACTGTAGACTGTAGAGTGTAGATGAAGGCTTCACATTGTTTTTACAGCTCATACACTGTAGTGCAGTAGATGGATGCTTCGGCCCCCAGGCCACATAAAAGCGACAGCCTGTCATCCATCCATCGGTGTCCCAGGCAGGCAGAGAGCCTGAGGAGATGGTGAGCTCACACCTCATGAATAGTCAGGAAGGATCCATCCATCCGTCTGCTCTGCTGATGGGTGGAAAACACAACAAATGGATGGCTTATGACTTATATAACCCATTAAAAACCAGGAAAGCATACAGTCACTCCGTGCCGCACTATATACAAGCTTGTAGATCTGCTATCGCTAAGGCTTGTGCAAATCTTTGAATATAGTATATTCTTTTTTCTTTTTAACATTTTTAACTCAACTCTTTGAGTTAAAAATGAAAAAAAGAGTTGGGGTTTGGCAGCAATATAGTTTGGGGGGGGGGGGGTCCTGATATCACTGATTTAGCAACATGTTTTTCTACCAAGTGTCAAGCTGCGACACGTTGTGAGCTTGTAGATCTGGTATTTTCTCTGTATGTTTGCTTGGCATGCCCAGAATAGGAATTGACTCATATGGATATGAAGCTCAATATCAACGGACTGTGAGAAATCTAATGTTATCGCCGCCAAATAAATTTAATTTACAGAAAATATGAGTGACTGACTGTCGAAAACGATACAGAGCCGACCTCCCTGACAATATTTCTGGGATATTTTTTATTTAAATTTCATATGAGACGATTCTAAGATGACCCAATGTTATTTTCCATAGAGAAAATACTTCCGTGACCCAGAAGATGACGTCAGGACCTCGCTATTCCATTGACTTCCGGCATGCTGTGGGTATGTTTGTTATATTTAAAACATTGTTAGAGAAATGTCCAGAGAGAGACACATGTCTCTGTATGCATTTGTGTGAGAAAGGTTAACATGTCTTTGAATAATCATGGGGCTCAAGTGTGTTCTCGTTCCACGTTCATATACAACAAGCCAAATGGGACACATCATTTGGAATGCCACAATTTCCAAACAAAGAATCCCCAAAGTTGACACACTCTTCATTAGGGTGGCATAATTTGCATTCTCTTATAATCGTGCTGCTTCCGTGATTGTTAAATCATCCCCATAATTAGGCAATATAATAGGGTTAATCAGACTCTGCTCATCGCACTTATTATTATTATTCCCTCAAAACAGAGAGAGAGAGAGAAAAGATACTTGATTAATTAGATCAGTCTTTCATCAGCCAGGCTACCATTTCCCCTCCTGAAATTAATCTCAGGTTGTAAATGGACGGACAGAGACAGATGAAAGATTTCATTCAAATTAATTAAGGACTAATTATGTGGCAGGAGTTGGGAGCAGTTTGCATAATGAGCTCTATCAAACAAGATCAGTCACGCAGAAGAAGGACATGGAGTTTCTACACGCGCACGCACGCATGCACACACACACACACACGTGTGCCTGGCTTGAGTCGTGAGGCGGAAGACTATACCTAGTTTGGCATTTCAGGAAGTGATGTAGATGAGACGTCACATTCGACAACTAAATAGAGGTTGACAGTGACCACTGACGTTTTTTGAACGGCGTCGGTTCGGATGGGAAGTTCCCATTAATTTGTTCCTTTTGACATTAATAGAAAATACTTCTATAAAAGAGTTTTAATCCTGGAATCGAGCCAACCCGTGTGACCATAAAACATTTGATGCGATTGATGCGAAAATAATTGGAAAACCCCACAAAATGGCAAAGATACACGCTTGGGTGGCACGGTGGTAAAGTCTCTGCCCACCACCTGACCACGGAGGTTGTGGGTTCGGATCCATCATGCTGCATCCGGCCGGCTTTGTCGGGCGTCTATGAGAACACAACTGGCTCGTGTTCGGGGAGGGAAGTCGGACGGAAGCGTGATATTTGTCACTGCATATATTCCTATGAGCTGGGGGGCGGCACCATGTCAGTAGGGAGTGTTGGACGGGAGGAGTAGGACGAAAGCCCCACCCCCACTATCATCTTTTATGGTAGTTGCTCACCTATGTTTGAAGCACCCGGAAGGACGCTCTACTCCCGCATTCTCTCGATTTGGACACCAAACATTTGGTGCCCAAAAAGCGGAAGAGCTAACTCGCCTGAACGCACCTGAATCGTTTCATGAACGAGGGCTCTGTGTTAAACTCCAGCTGCGCACTCTTTTGATCGTGCATACGAGCAAAACCGTCCGCCTGCAGTTCCAGCTTTGGCCAGTAGGGTAGCGTGGCATCAACGTTTCCCAGCCGCTCTGGGGGCTTGTGGCGGTTGTAACACAAGCTCCACCAATCAGAGATGCTTAGATGCCGCTGCTATACTTTAGCATTGTGGGTAGTGTAATATTTCTCCATGACATCACGAAAAAACATATTTTTCAGATGCGCGGCTGGATTCTGCAGCAGTTTATATCATTGTTTTGCAACGACGTTGCTCATGCGGTGTCCACGAACTCCCCATTGCAATGATAGAACTGCAGACTCACTCCCAAACTTCCGCCGTATAATCTAAAGACTCACCTCTTAGCCCGTAGCACTTGCCGTAGCACTTGCCCTAGCCTCGATTACCTGACCTTGCAGGCTTATATGCAAAGGCTAAAATGTAATTTAGTTAGCATGTTATGTAAGCAGATGCCAGGTTCATTTGTAGACATGGCTGGCCTCCTATATAGTATGTATAGTTTCAATGTACTTATTGATTATTGATTTCTTTTGGATATTCTTGACTGATGTTATAGGTTTTTGGTTTACGATGATCCTAGATTACTATTTCTATATGCATTTGATGTATTACCTTGTGTTTTTCCTTGATTACTGTAAATCGCTCTGGATTATAAGAGCGTCTGCTAAATGCCTAAATTGTATAAGAATGTTTTTTTCCGGAGAGCAGCATATATGTTGTGAATTGTTTTCACTGGGAGAACCGTGTATGTATGTATAGTGTACAGTATGTATACGCAATGCTGTAAACGCTGCTGTACATTCACGACTGGTGTTATCTGAGCACTTACAGTTGAAATATTTTCAACTCTTTTCAGCTGGGAAAAAAATGCTTGGTAGGACACACTGCTGATAATACAATTCTCTGTCCAGAAGATGAATGTTATTTTTTACTTCAGGCACCAACACTGTTGAGCTCTTTATCCTTCCCTTCCTTCACCTCCTGCACTGGGGCCGGCAAATGTCTTTCATGTGTGTCCCGACCGCACGTGACGCGTGGCAAACATCTCTGGACCGAGGCTTTCCTGTACAGAATGTACCTTTTTTAAACTCCAGCTAATCACAAACGAGCATGCACTCAGGGGGGATTTAAAGACCCCCATCACCTCCCACTCCAACTCTCTTGGCCTCCAGAGTCCTTGCTGATCAGGGCCGAGAGTGCGGGGGATTAAACAGACATAAACTCACTACGCGGCTTAATTGTGTGCTTAATCACTGTCATTGGCTACTGTATGGAGTTGAGTTACTTGAATTGATTTGTGCCAGAGCTTCATGCAATCATGCATAGGGTAATCAGAGCGCCTGACCCGGCCGGGCACTCCTAGACCTCAGAGGAGAAGTACAAAGACTATGATTAGTTAATCAAATGAAGAACCCAGTAGCTCATTCGCTGTCCTTTCTTTTGTTTGTGTAAACAACACCTTATCTTGAATGGAAATTCAGAAGGGACACATCTGCATGTGAATGATCCTCCTTGAGGCGGACGCAGTGGACACACAATAATGCCTGATTTATACAGAAATTAGTAGATCTACAAACCCGCAACGAGTCGCATTGCAACACCTAGTGAGTTTGTACATCTGCTATTTTCCCCGGCGTGCATTTAATCAGGCTTTAGATCTTTCCGTCTCAATCATAGTGCTTTTGACATGTGGGCCAATGACACGTGTTGTTGTCAGCTCAGCTCGCATGTGAAAGATGCAATCGGACCGCTGGAGGTAAATCACAAAGCACTAGACAGCTAATCCTCCAACATACATGATGACCTGACCTCCTCAAGGCACAATGCCAAGACCTATTTGGAAAGCGGAGCCTCATGAAAGCAGAATTTTTGTACTTAGTTGTAGTTCTTCACAAAGCTGCGGTAAACGATTCACCCACAAGCAGAATGTGTGTTAAATTTGCCTGATAATATCAGTACTTGGTCAATACTTGAATGCCATTTTGATGAGACATCAGCAGGAATTCTATAGATGCGTGTAAGCTCAGACAAAAACGGAAAGAATGGACACGTTGTTTTGGTACTACCAAGCGGGATATTTGTCTAACATAGTGCTCTTTAGTGCATTATGGGTTATAATATTTTAATTGATGGCATGGTGGTTAACTTTCATATCTCTGCTGTCGGGAAGAAACCACCTAACTCCAGGAAATGAAAAATATACATTTTTCAGGAAATTAAGATTTTTTTTTTATATTTTGAAAACAAAGCAATACTTCAAAGTTGGTGTTGTGACTTTCTATATTGTCAAATCTGTCAATGACTTCCATGAGTGGGGGAGAGGTGGTGGAGTTAGTTACTTTAGGGTCCAATGGAGTTAAGTGGTTTTGTCCAAAGCACTTTTTACTACTTTCCATTGGTTCAATATTTTCAAAACAACACACAGACATAAAGGGTGTTCAATAGCACTGATTTATGCAAAAAAAAAATCTAAACCTCAAAAATGGAGTTAGGAGGTTTCCTCCCGACAGCAACGATATGCTGAAGTAAACTTCATAACTACTTCTATAAGTGAGGTAACAAAGAGATATCAAAATGGACAGACCATATTGATCTGACCGATGCCGTTCCTATTAAACTCAATGGCGCTCTGAATGGATGCAGAATAAAACGATGGGTGCATCATTATAACGGCATTAACGGAGAACCAGGCGTCCCCGTCCCGTCCCCTCCGTCCCATACATGCTGTTGGGCAGTTTTGTCCCCAACGAGGACAGATAACTTCTTGATGGGACCCGTTGACTTGGCTCTATTATCCATCAGTGACAGCAGCCCGTTGGAAGGGGACAGAGGTACAGGGTCGAGAACGCCCCAATCCATCTCTGTCTGCCAAACGATTGATTGTGATTTAGTGGGGGGGTTGGGTGCCACGCCGATGACTGATAGAGGGGGACCCCTTTGACTCCCAGCACATGGCGAGCAGAGGCAGCGGGGTCAGGGGCAGCTGGTGGGGGTAACGGGGTTGGATCAGGGGGTTGGCTGGGGGCGGTGTGTGCGTGTGTGTGCACTTGTATTATCTGTAGTTTTGAGGGCCACATATCCCACGAGTATGGTAGAATTTGAACAAATTGTGAGGGAAAATGTCTTGGTCCTCACAACAAGAGAAATGGTTGCAAAAGATTTTTAGAGATACCGGTAGGTTAACAATTCGGAAAAAATCAGGCTGGGTTAGAGTTCTATAGGATTAGGCATTTACAGGTTAGGTTTTATTATAGGGCTTTTAGGGTTAAAGTTATACATGGTTGTGAGCCGATGTCGTGCACCGACACAACAGCCCTGCAGGTCTTAGTTTTTTGTGGTATCCTTTTAGCCTTAATGTCTGACTGTACCACGTTTACATTTCTGAACGATAAAGCATTCAATCAATCAATAACAAAAATAGAAAAAACAGGAAATAACCAATCTAAAGATCTGTATATTTTTTTGGCTATTCTTCAGCTATTTGTGATGCTGCCATAAAATGTTTATGTTCTTATAAGTATAGTGTGTGTGTGTATGTGTGTGCGTGTGCGTGTGCGTGTGACTGTGCGTGTGCGTGTGCGCGTGCATGCGCGTGTGACTGTGTGTGTGCGTGCGTGCGTGCGTGCGTGCGTGCGTGGATAGAAGGTGTCAGAGATGCAGCAGGACAAAGCCCCCCCAACCAACCGCCCAAGTCTATCACTGAGCCCATCCATCACCCTGCTCGCTTTGTGGTTAGCCTAACGGTTGCTAGCTAATCGTTTCATCATCGAGGGATAATAGAGATGACAGCGAATACAGACTAGCCGCGGTGAGGCCTCGCTGCGAGCCACGAGGCCTCGCTGCGAGCCACGAGGCCTCGCTGCGAGCCACGAGGCAACTCATGCCCACACAATGTTCCAGATTAGAGCCTATACCAGCTGGATGAGATAAGTGGTATATGTCCCTGTCCCGCAACCCGACATTCAGCAACGGGTTGTGAGCTTGTACATTGGCTGTTTTTGGTGAAGAGATTTGGTGTAGAGAGTGGGGGGGGGACCAAGTATAGCACCGTAGGGGATCTGGATCTTTGTTAACTAGCAAGTAGCGTTTATTAAGTACTTAAGCTACGATCTGACCTCTGATTATAGCGATAAGAACTTGTTTAGCATTGACAATTAAGACAAGTTGGTATCCTCTCTGCTCTAATTTCCAAGGTCCCTGACTCTTCCAATGGTAGACAGACTACAGCCATGCTCTTCTGAGTAGCAGAAATAGAAGAGATATGTTTAGATCTCATCACCAAGGAGCAAACCTAAGGGATGCTTGTTTCGTTGCTCTCCTTGACTGAGCTCTGTCTGCCAGTTTGGGTGTGGGCTAGAGCAGAGGTTCTTAAACTTTTTAATTTCAAGGACTCCTCAGTTTGCAATCCATTGGCTGTGAACCCTCACATCGCCAAGCTCAAAAGTCCATTTGGTTCCACTTGTACACTCATAATATATTTCTCTTTTGGGTGGAAGCCTCATTATATTCCAAAACTGTTACTTTTCAGCATTCAAATTCAAAATGTAGTATCAAAAGTAGCAGATCAACAAGCTCAAAGCTCTTCGTGCCACGTTTCGAGCTTGTGGATCTGCTGCTTCTGATGGTTTTGCGTGGCGCTGTAGTATGATGACGTTAATTTAACATAAAAACACAAAAAGTTACAATATGGAGATGAGAGGGTTTTGCCTGACAGCAACGGTATCCTTAAAGGAGCATTCAGTGATTTGGGTGATTTGGAAAACCACCCAGTCCGCCCCGGTAACAAAATGTGCACATGCACGCTCTACAGTGGGGGGAAGTGCAACAGGCCAACAGCATGTGCACCAAGGCCCACCCCCACTCGATCATGATTGGAGGAAGGCCCCTCTCATCCTGATTGGATGAAGGCTTTGCCACCCGCCACCAAAACTGAAACTGGGTTTTTTTTACCCCAGGGGCTCACTGGGGACAGGGAGGAACTCCTTATATGGTCAGCACACTCTATAGTAGGGAGGATTATCCAGAAAAAATAAGTGATATTTGAATTAAGTCAAATCACTGAATATACCTTTAAGGGTGCATTTGGATCCTAACTATCAATAATTTAGCTGGGGAACCTTCTGAAACGCCCTGGGGGTCCCGGGACCCCACTACTTTGACACCCAGCTTTGATTGTGGTATTGGATGCAAGCTGTCCTTGAGAGGTTGTTAAGAGCAGCCTCAGCGGCGCTCGGCTGCAGCGCTATAGCCTGCTGATCACCTCTGGAGGCCTCGTTAGGGCCGTAATACTTGGTCTTGAAGACAACGGACTACTCAGGACGGAATATTACTGTTGCAAACACAGTGCAGGATCCTCCTGCGTTTGTTATGTGTGTCGTCACGCGCACGCACGCACACGCACACACACAGACATTTCAAATCATATCGCAAGGAGGGGAATTTACGCCACACAAAAGGTTTTTTTTCTCGTAAATTAACGGCATATTTGATCATACTTATACTCATCAAAAGTAGCAGATCTGCAGGCTCTAAGCGCATTTTGAGCTTGTCGATGTGCTACTTTTGTGTTTTTTGAATTTGAATGTAACCGTTTTTTTTAATGTAACCGGTCTTTATGTGCATTATGGATCATAATATGCTCAAAATGTGATATTCGGGGCTTGATTAGAGCTTAATTTGACTTAGATGTGACAAAAACAGTTATTCCCCCATCGGATCACCTCCCGAGCTGACCTTTCAAATAGCTAGTGGATGTTTTTAGTGTTTGAACCGGATGATTTGTCGGCCATTTTAGTAGTTTTTTCAAAAACGTCTGGCACTGGCGCGATAGCGGCCACTACAGCACTGGCGCTGAAACAGTTAAGGTTCATGTGGTTAAATATATTTTATCGCGTATCCCAGGTGAATCCGAGATTAATGCCAATAAAGCGCCGAAAGCCCATGATTAAAAAATAAATAACATAGCCTTTGTAGTAACATAGTCGTGCATCGAGAGCAGCGCGAGGTGACACGACCCAGCAGGCAGCATTATGGTCAGTCACATTGCAGGAAGTCGTCAAAGCCAGGTGAGCGAGTTGCCGCCGGTAACCCGATCCGCTGTTGTTGACAGAGCGGAACAGGTGTTCCCACCCAGCTAATCCATACGTCCATGCAGGACACAGGTGATCCATTAGAGTAGATTGATTCAAAAGCTTTAAAAGGCTCTCCCTCTCTTTCCTCCCCGTCCCTCGCTCGCTCCGCGTGCACCATCATGGGCCAGCTTTAGCACGCTGCCTGGTTGCCATGATACCTCATCTAGCGCTGGTTCAGGATGGCCTTGCACTTAAAAAACAGCGAAAGGAATGTCCTCTAGTGTTTGTTCTGCTAATGCCTGGAAACATTTTGTCACACGAAGTTCTTGCGCAGGCGGTCTTTCCTGGAAATCCTTTCTATACTTTATTTTTGTCAAATAGTACACGACGATACAAGACTTCAAATGACAGAAAAATAAGCTTAACAATACATACAAAAGAGACGAAAAAAAAGAGACACATGGGTGGTATCGATGACCAACAGAAAGCAGGGATAGTTATGAATCCATTAACGAACAACATACTCAACTATTGTCGAGCACTGCCAGGAATGGCATCCACATTATTTTGGAACTTAGCTTGTGCATTCTGTCTTGGCGGATTTGTTCATTTCTAAATATTGTGCGGTGAGCATGAAATAGCTAGATGGCTTGCCCTTCTCCTCCGCAGTACAGGTCTTCGTGTGCTTTGATTTAATTGAGGTTTCCTCTTTAAAATCTTTTATAGTACACATGGGACTCAGGAAGTAAATGGGGAGGGCGATACCGATCCATATACCTTTGAGTGGACCGCCTGTAGTAATTATCCCATAAGTAACAATATGGCTACTCGAAAGAACAGCCACCGGTGATTTATGTTGACACGCTGTCATTATCACTGGTGGAAAAAGTACTCGCATGTTTTATTTATAAGTAAAAGTATCAATAGGCCTATACTGCAATGTGGAAATACTCTTTACTTTAGCGTACTTATTTACTTGAGTAAAAGTACAAAAGTATTGGCATCAAAATGTACTTCAAGTACCAAAAGTAGAAAGAACTTGTCATGCAGTATGTCCCATTTCACAAGTCAAATTTTAAATAGCAGATCTACAAGCTCAATGTGACCTTGTAGATCTGCTATTTTCAAATGGCCGAAATATACTGTAGTACTGAAATGGTTACTGTTTGTTTTGTAATAGTAATCAAACTGTACAAAGTGACTATAGTAACTAAAGTTTTCAAATAATTGTAGTGGAGTAAAAGTACAATATATTTGCCTCTGAGATGTAGTGGAGTATAGAAGTAAAAGTATTGGAAATTGAAAATACTCAGGTAAAGTACAGTACAAATACCTCAAAATTGTACTTAAGTACAGCTACTTGACTAAATGTACTTTCCACCACTGGTCATTATTATCAAACCACACTCCCCCTCTCTCTCCTCTTCTATTTCGGCATGCCACACTGTCCCCAAATGCCAAATAAAGGTTTATAGAGCCAGCTAGGGCCCGCACACATCTGCTCCTTTCTGATTGGTCTGCGGGCCCGGCGGCGCCCATGCAGGCTCACCTGTTATCCACAGCCCAGTGCATGATGGTAAACAGCGGCCCTGGCTCGGACCTGTGGGAGATGGAACCCCATCTGGTCCACTCCACAGCATTAACAACCAGCTCCTTAACAATGGGCTTCCAGGACCGGCAGAAGGGCAGAGCGGGGACCGCATCAGCCAATAAACAAAAAGCGGGTCTGTGCATGACATTTAACGCCTGATGTGGGGGGCTTAGCTGGTGTATAGGGTATAGGCCTACAGGTCGTCCCGCTGTCCGCCCGCTCTCCTCTCGCCCGTGTAAGCAATAAAACAAAAAGGCAATCTGGAAAAGCGGAAGATGACGCCTGCATGTAAAAACCGAAGGGGCCGTGCATGACTGTGGCTGTCAGGTTTGCGTTTTGAAGTGTACAGTTACACGTACAATAAAGTAGGAGTCATTTTCACATCAATTTCAAGTACAAATAAGGCAATATTCTTTGACTTAATGTCATATGAAGGCGTAATTTGGGGGGGGGGGGGGAGAACCCCCCCCCCCACACACACACACACACACACACACACACACACACACACACACACACACACACACACACACACACACACACACACACAGGCCAGGAAGGAGGGGTCACCTCTACCAAAGTATAGTTGGATGGGTCACAAAGGCACCAAAGTATAGTTGCACCGCTCAGTTCGCACGGGTGTGATTATTTTTTACCCCTTTTTACCAATTTTTCTCCTCAATATAGTCATTATGCCAATTAATTCATCCCCACACACATTGCTGTGTCACCTGCCAGTGAGGAGCCCCCACCGGGAGGAGGTAGAGCAGGGGTGTCAAACTGGTGATCCGTGGGCCACATGCGGCCCAGGGAGAGGTCCAATGCGGCCCTCGAGATGATTTTCAAAAAAGGAAACAACGCTGCTACTCCCCCTCCCCCACCTGCCCCGCAAATGGCCCTGCTGTAGACTGCTTTGTCTCTGCCCAGGTGCGGAATGTTGTCACTGATGGGCTCGTTAACAGTCTATTCAACTACTAGTTGAGTTGTTGTGGATAATACAAATACAAATAAAGTCAATTTATGTCAATAAACAGTCTAGAAAACAAAGCCAAGTGACAACTGTGTAAGTCAACGCACGTGAGCTGCAACTGGCCACAACCCTCATCAAGTCACCTTTCGCACAATGTGGCCCTTGCCCCAAAATTAGTTTGACACCCCTGAGGTAGAGCCTTTGTGCTCTACGTACTCCTCTCGCCCAACACTCCCTGCTGAAGACCGTAATACGTGCAGAGACACCGGCCTCCTCGCCCGGCTACCCTCCCCCGCACACATAGTGGAGGGAGACGCCCGTATAAATGCTCGGCAAAGCCGGATTCACAGCAGTGGATTTCGAACCCTGCACAACTTCCGTGGTGGTGGTGGTGGTGGTGGGCAAATACGTTTGGTTTACCACTGCGCCATCCATCTGAGCGCCGAATTATAACGTCTTCAACACTGAGGATTGTACTGTGTGTGTTCAAAGGCCATGGCCGCGCTACAGTGCAAACAAGCAGGCCTCATCTGCAGAGTTCAAAAACCCAGAGGAAATTAGATATGTGATGGGGGGCTCTGGTTCTGTTTTTTCCGACGATGTGAAACATGCGAGTTGTCTATACATAGCATACACAAAGATGAGCACAATAATGTCTCTAAATGAGATGTGTGGGATATAAAGAGAGACGCTGAGTGAAGGAGAGGCTCGGTCGGGGTGGAGTTTGAACAACAAGCTCTCCACAGCTGCTGCCTCTAATGAGCATAATTACCAGAGTAATAACATTAGCCTATCTGAGGGAATGGAGGGGCAGGACAAGTGGTTCTGTGTGCGTGTGTGTGTGCGTGTGTGCGTGCGTGTGTGCGTGTGCGTGTGCGTGCGTGCGTGCGTGTGTGTCCTTTTGTTGTGCACACATGCATGTGTGTGTGTGTGTGTGTGTGTGTGTGTGTGTGTGTGTGTGCGTGAGTGTGTGTGCGCACACGAGAGCGTTTCGTTCATTCTATCTCACTTGCAGTCCTAGCTGCCTCATTCCCCGAATCTCAATATCTCTTTGTTAGCCCACAATAATTCTATTTGGGCCTCATATCCGCCATATCAGATTCTAGTTTGTACAACAAGGTAATTAGCAGAGGAAAGGAAGCCTACACACCAGCAGGCAGGATGAAAAAAAACAAAAAAAACGCCCCCGGTGACATCATCCTGGCTCCACAGCCTCCTCACTATACTGTAGCTTCCCTTTCCCTTCGCCTAGCCTGTCAGAATCACAAAATAAACCTTAAAGTCTTTATGAATAAAATGTAATTGTGTCCAATCTGTATGGTCGCCTATACGGCCCGCCTATATACTGTTTCCCCAAACAGTGGGTTGGGAGCATTTGTGGGTCACCACTCGAGTGAGAAACCCATTTTCTTTTCCTACATTAAAAAATATGTCAAATAATAAATAAAACAAACAAACACATCTAAGAAATTCCATAAATAAACAATAGGCCTAATAATTATTAAGAAGTAGTGAAAATAACCCGATCTACAAGCTCGCAACACGGCATAGGGGAACCTTAAGGTGCAACACAATATTAGTGAGACTCTTTCCAGCTCCCCAAAACCACCAGCAACAAGGGTAAACACCGGGGGAAACTCAGATCAACATGAGGACTACCCACCCCTATGCAACCCAAGGCTGTTACTTAGGGGGCTTGTCCAACTTGTCCAACCCGTTTTCTCATCTGCTATTTTCACTAGTTTGGGTGCCGTGCCAACGACTCTAAACTCTCTGTTGGGTCTCGACCTGAAAGGTTTGGGAACCACTGTAATGTATGGTATCCTTATATACAATTGAAAACATGTCCCCAAAAGCACGCACAGGAACAAAAGGCACCAGCTACTACGTCACTGACACGCTGCAACACGCTGCAACACACACTGCAACAACACACTAACACGACACAGTCTTACCCTCCGCGTCGATCCACGGCTATCTCCTCATGTCGCGCCGCACGCCCACAGTCAACAACACCCGCGTAAAAACTGTCATTGCACTGCCACTACAGCCGCCTCCCGTCCACACTCACAAACAACATCAATATCAATAATAAACACAAACACGCCACAAGCACCGACACCCCCGCCTAATTTGTTGCCAGGTCTATGAAAACAAGCCCAGAAAAAATGCCATTCAACACGCTACTTACAACTCGCTTACAATTCGCGGACCTGGCAACACTGCATCCTGTTTTCCCATTGGCTACGGTTGCTACAACACGCATTTGCACTGCATCTTGGGAGCAACACAGCTTAATGTAGGGGTCACCGATTGCTGTGCTACATCCCCCTCATGTCCTCACCACCCCGTTCGGCTACACCACACACACTCACCTACACAATTCTCCACATGCAACACAGGGCCCTTATTGGCTAGCCCCCTCACATGGCGATCCCCACGCAACAAAACACAGCCAGCCACACACACACACACCCACCCACACACACACACACAACGCCCACGTTCGGAAATATCGCACTGAGCGCACTGTGCAAACCTGGCGTGGTACAAGCGGGACAAACCGACGCGCAAATATCGACACGAACAACAACAACAACACTACACGCACACGCGCGCGCTGCAACAACACACAGCTACGTCCAGTGTGTGTGTGTGTGTGTGTGTGCGTGCGTGCGTGCGCGGGGGGGAATTTGGATCGCCTCGCGATGCAGCGAAAATGCCACTACACTACACAGGGCTCGACAGTGCGACTAGGTACTCGCATTTGCGCCTTACAACATCACCGTGCGAGTTGTAACATTCACTTTGTACCACCGGTGCGACTACACAATCCGAACTTTAAAGCTACAACTTGCGCAGTTTACATCCACAAGAATGTGTCACTCTCTCGGTTCTGCACCGCTGCTGGAGAAGTATAGCACTGTCGCAGGCAGCGCCACTCATCCCCCCCCCCCCCCCCCCCCCACACACCCCAGAGACGGAGGAGAGAGAAGAGAGCGAGAGAGACAGAGAGCACACACGTGAGTCCTGCAAATTATATTGACCCAATATTAATTTGTACAACCTAGCAAAGCATAAGATATCATGCTTTGGAGAATAGGCTGGTCTCTCTTTTTACAAGACATAAGCCATTGCATACAGCTTCTCTACCCTTTTAAATTTCAAGGACCCCCATAACTCTGAGAGTAAAACCAAATGGACCCATAAGAGTCCCATTTGATTCCATTTGTACAGTATCACAGTTAAACGTTATAACAGAGTCCATTTGGTTCCATTTGTACACTCTCAGAGTTACAGACCTGTAGGGTCCACTTGGTTCCATTTGTACACTCTCAGAGTTACAGACCTATAATGGGTCCATTTGGAACCCCCTCAAGGAACCATGAGGGTCCCTGGATCACACCTTTGACAGCCACTGCTTTAAATCTATACATAACTAATATAGAGCATATTTGATCCATTTATTGTTATGGATAAGAACAACAACACTACACGCGCGCGCGCGCACGCGCTGCAACACAAAACAGCTGCATACAACGCGTGTCACTGTGGACTTCTGTATCTGTGGACTTCTGTATCGCAACGCGGGGCAACGCAACTCTGGGATGAGCGGGCCGAAGGCCCGCGAAATTCTAGTGTTAATACAACACCAGTATACGCCCTGAGGGTGAGAAGCCACGCATCCGCCTGGGTGACAGCAGACTGCTGGGCGAGCGATGGCGCTTTGGTATGGGGGGGGTCAGATCAACGTATGGAATTAATTATGTACTGGCCATATATGGAGTGTGTCTTGAGTGTACAGGGTTTGATGAGGTCAGATCAACATATGGAATGTCAGAACAGGTCAGCTCCATATATGGAGATCTACGGGTGGCAGCCAAGGCCCCACCACCGAGAGGAAATATTGAAGCAAAATGGACATGGTGGCCGAAAGTGGTATTGCACCATAGGCCATGCCGCCATGGCACTATGCGTGGCACTATAGTATGGGCCATACGTGAACGCACACTATGCTCCATACGTGAACGCTGTTCCATATACGTGAACGCGCGCTATGCTATGAACGGCCCAGCGCGTTCACGTATGGCCTATAACCAATCCCAGAATGCACTCTGTTCGAACCCGGAAGAACACCTCATGTGCTCGGTAAGCAACTCAATGCATGAGAGGAGAAATCCAGTGACGTCTCTATTATATATAATGGTGGCAGCGGGGGCAGTGTCTGATGAGGGTTTGATGAGGTCTGGCCATATATGGAGCGTGTCTTTAGTTTTCCAGGGTTTGATGAGGTCTGGCCATATATGGAGCGTGTATTTAGTGTACAGGGTTTGATGAGGTCTGGCCATATATGGAGCGTGTCTTGAGTGTACAGGGTTTGATGAGGTCTGGCCATATATGGAGCGTGTCTTTAGTGTACAGGGTTTGATGAGGTCTGGCCATATATGGAGCGTGTCTTTAGTGTACAGGGTTTGATGAGGTCTGGCCATATATGGAGCGTGTCTTGAGTGTACAGGGTTTGATGAGGTCTGGCCATATATGGAGCGTGTCTTTAGTGTACAGGGTTTGATGAGGTCTGGCCATATATGGAGCGTGTCTTGAGTGTACAGAGTTTGATGAGGTCTGGCCATATATGGAGCGTGTCTTGAGTGTACACAGGGTTTGATGAGGTCTGGCCATATATGGAGCGTGTCTTTAGTGTACACAGGGTTTGATGAGGTCTGGCCATATATGGAGCGTGTCTTGAGTGTACAGGGTTTGATGAGGTCTGGCTATATATGGAGCGTGTCTTGAGTGTACAGAGTTTGATGAGGTCTGGCCATATATGGAGCGTGTCTTGAGTGTACAGAGTTTGATGAGGTCTGGCCATATATGGAGCGTGTCTTGAGTGTACAGGGTTTGATGAGGTCAGATCAACATATGGAATGTCAGAACAGATCAGCTCCATATATGGAGATCTGAGGGTGGCAGCGGGGGCAGTTGAGGTATAAGGGGAATAGTTGAGGTATAAGGGGTTTAGCATGGACAAAAATAGAGCCCTAAATGTTTTGAGATGGGCGCATGCGGCCAAATACATTATTTTGGGGGTCCTTGACCTTGACATGAAAAAGTTTGAGCACCACTGACATAACATATATGAGTATTTCAGAAAACTGTTTTTTTTTTAAAAATACATTTTGTAGAATCGTCCTCAGGTATCAATGGGTCAAGTTCAAAGGAAAGGGAAGTAAAAGGTTCCAAGAGAGAACTGGTGATGAACATTGAAAACGAGAGCGAGGTAGAGGTTTTTCTTTGGCCTTCAGAGGATTTGGGGACATAAAGGAGACAGAGAAGGTGATTTAAGACGACATGTCAGGCCGTCTCTAATCTCCAATCAGCAGAGACTAAGACCTGGGAGGAAAGTTACCAGCCAATCCGGAGGAGCCGTGGTATCCAGCAGGGAATCGGGGCGGGGGGATGAGGGGGATTAAATGGCACTCAGCTAGAGAGATGAAGTGTGTGTGTGTGTGTGTGTGTGTGTGTGCGTGTGTGTGTGCGTGCGCGTGTGCGTGCGCGTGCGTGTGCGCGTGCGCGTGCGTCCAAAAATATGACATAATCACATAAAAGTACAATCTGTTTTCAGGTAACATCAGTGGTGTTACGACGTATACTGAACCTCAGTACATAGTATTTAATATATACTGAACCTCAGTACGTAGTATTTAATATATACTGAACCTCAGTACGTAGTATTTAATAGCCTTCAGCTCCAAGATGTTACTCAACTTGAAAGTTTGCTCTGTCTGGCTTTGCTCTTATCGAAATGTATAGACTTAAAACAAAATTCAAAGATTTCCCAGAAATCTTCACTATATTTGAATGAGGTGGTTAATGTACTTTTTTCCTCTGTTGTCTTTGAAATGTAGTGGAGTGAAAGAAATATATGTATCAAACAAATCCATCTACTCATGTAAAGTACAGATACTCAAAAAAAATTACTTTATAAACTACATTACGAGTTCATATAGTAAAGTAAATGTACTGTCTGGAACAGCAGGGTACTTGGATTTCTGGTGATATGTTCACCTCAATGACTGGGATGTGGCGCCCACTTGTGTCATACATGTGAAACTACATTCAACATTATACCTTCACTCAAGGAGTGGGAGATGTAGTTTATAACTTGTCTGTGTTAGTATTCATTATTCGAATGCATTATTTTGATTCTAAAACAAACAACTATTATTTAAAAAGAAAACACCAGGGTGCTTTATTTTCAAACTGTGATAGTACAAAATGTAAGCTGGCACGAATAAGTACAGTATATATTTTGATTGATTTTAATACTTCATTGGTCAGAAATGCAATGCAAACAGCACGTGGTGGTACAGTAAGACATTCAAACTAAAAGGATAACACAAAAAGGCCTATAATTAATCAACAATAGGGTATAGCATACAAAATTAACATACTAATACATCAACAAATTCAAACACTACTGTATGTATAAAAGAGATTGGAAATTTACATTTACCTCCCCTACAATTTTCTTTTTCTTTTTCTTTTTCTTCAGGCCAATTTTGAAAGAAACCTTTAACGAATGCTTAACAAAATGTGGCATATTCCACATTTTGGTGGCAGAGCAGTAGAATGAGAAATGTCCCATGTTTGTTCTAAATCTGGGAGGTATAATAATAATAATATTCTTTATTTGTATAGCACCTTTATTTTTTTGAGTGGTGCAACCACTCCAAGGAACAGCAATGTCTGTGTTCACCTAACTATGTGACGTTCACCTAACTATGTGACTATGAGCACGAGTACCAATGAGTACCAGTAGGGGCGCTGTTTTAAGTTATTCTGTGGCTTTTCTGAGCCTTTAGTCTTTGATCTTGATATAGTGGAGAGAGACAGGAATCACAGACAGAGGGTAGTGGTTCGGCCTAGCCGGAACCGAGGACTCACTGTCAGGCATTTACAGTAGAGCCCATTATGTGGTACCACCACCAGGGGTCACCAACATGTCCTTTACAGTAGAGCCCACTATGTGGTACCACCACCAGGGGTCACCAACATGTCCTTTACAGTAGAGCCCACTATGTGGTACCACCACCAGGGGTCACCAACATGTCCTTTACAGTAGAGCCCACTATGTGGTACCACCACCAGGGGTCACCAACATGTCCTTTACAGTAGAGCCCACTATGTGGTACCACCACCAGGGGTCACCAACATGTCCTTTACAGTAGAGCCCACTATGTGGTACCACCAGGGGTCACCAACATGTCCTTTACAGTAGAGCCCACTATGTGGTACCACCACCAGGGGTCACTCACCAACATGTCCTTTACAGTAGAGCCCACTATGTGGTACCACCAGGGGTCACCAACATGTCCTTTACAGTAGAGCCCACTATGTGGTACCACCACCAGGGGTCACCAACATGTCCTTTACAGTAGAGCCCACTATGTGGTACCACCAGGGGTCACCAACATGTCCTTTACAGTAGAGCCCACTATGTGGTACCACCAGGGGTCACCAACATGTCCTTTACAGTAGAGCCCACTATGTGGTACCACCACCAGGGGTCACCAACATGTCCTTTACAGTAGAGCCCACTATGTGGTACCACCAGGGGTCACCAACATGTCCTTTACAGTAGAGCCCACTATGTGGTACCACCACCAGGGGTCACCAACATGTCCTTTACAGTAGAGCCCATTATGTGGTACCACCACCAGGGGTCACCAACATGTCCTTTACAGTAGAGCCCACTATGTGGTACCACCACCAGGGGTCACCAACATGTCCTTTACAGTAGAGCCCACTATGTGGTACCACCACCAGGGGTCACCAACATGTCATTTACAGTAGAGCCCACTATGTGGTACCACCAGGGGTCACCAACATGTCCTTTACAGTAGAGCCCACTATGTGGTACCACCAGGGGTCACCAACATGTCCTTTACAGTAGAGCCCACTATGTGGTACCACCACCAGGGGTCACCAACATGTCCTTTACAGTAGAGCCCACTATGTGGTACCACCACCAGGGGTCACCAACATGTCCTTTACAGTAGAGCCCACTATGTGGTACCACCAGGGGTCACCAACATGTCCTTTACAGTAGAGCCCACTATGTGGTACCACCACCAGGGGTCACCAACATGTCCTTTACAGTAGAGCCCACTATGTGGTACCACCAGGGGTCACCAACATGTCCGTACAAGACTTGGTCTTGTCCGTAGGCAAATTTTAGATTTTCTGTTTTACACACCATTACAATGTTCTTATTTTTAAAGAGTTAAGTCTTAAAAAGACAAAAGAGTGGCTGCACACACTGATAGCCAAAGTGCCGATTATTTATTAGGATGCAGAGTAAAAACCAACGTTTGGGCAGTACAACTGCCTTCTTCAGGGTATGATCATACCCTTATGACACTATGGCACAGTAGGAGTCCAACTAGTACTAGTGGACGACGTGGTTCTCAAATGTTTTATTTGCAAAAACCCTCTTAACTCTGAGAGTGTTCAAATGGAACCAAACGGACCCGTAAGGGTCCGTTTGGTTCCATTTGAACACTCAGAGTTACAGACTTGTTATGGTCATTCAGGGCTATCTATTTATGTTTCTGGTAATATTTTGTATGTCCATGGCAATAAAAAGCAAGGTTTCGGCCTTCATCAGGCTAACTTTATGACTAACCATAAAGATAGCCTGATGAAGGCCGCATGAAAACCTTACTGTTTCCCTATTAAAAGTTGGTTCACTGCATTTGAAGACAGTGTGCAGGTGTATGTCTGTGGCAAAAATGGAATGTTAACAAAAATGTCCGTCACAAGCCAACATGGCGATGACCCCTGGGTAGGCTTACCACTCATCTGTCTGGTCGCCCTATATAACACTCGGCTTAGAAAATGCTTTACATAGAAATAAAATGAATGATAGTAATTAAAGGAAACATTAAGCATTATATCGTCTCTGTCGGGTGGAAACCTCGTATTTCCAAAGATGTTGTACTTTTCAGGATTCACATTAAAAAATTGCAACAATTGCACATCTGCAAGCTCAAAACGCCTCTCTTCGCTGCTTCCAGCTCGAAGATCTGCTGCTTTTGTGTGACTTGATTGATTGAAATATGTATTAAAAGTTTGCAGAATTACAGTACATTTCCAGCACAACTCAATACAAAGAGTGAGTGTATTGAGTGTAGTGAGTGTAATAAAGCATTACACCACCTTGTTCAATTCATCAAAACATTTAGAGACGTACAAATAGACACTTCTATATAGCCAAAGAACAGAACAGGAATTCATCATAAAGGAGGTAAAAAGGGAAAAGAAACATATACAGTGACGCTTGTAGTATATGATGAGTAGGGCGTTAATTTATGGTATGAAAAAACACAAAAAGTAAGAGGTTTCTGCTCCGAGTCTCCGACAGGCAGCAACGATATATAAATATGAGAGACAATCATTTTCCAGTCATTAAATCTGATGCCACATAACTTCACCGTGTCTGAGGTGTCTTCTCTGATATTTACTGTATTTATTCCAGGTAGTCTCCAGAGCCATCATCACCACCTTCGTCATCATCATCATCATCATCATCATCACTGCCTTCCAGCCAGAGGTCAAAGTTCTCCTCTTCCTCCGTCTTCGTCAGCACCACTGTGCTCACTGGTAACGGAGATGAGGAGGTTTGTGTTGTTGAGTTGAGGCTGTCTATTTATAGCTGTGTTAATGTAGTGGGAAAGACATTGTATTGACAAATATACCAGTGGTGGAAGAAGAAGTGCTGCTACTTATTACTTATCCACATGCATTGCAGTCCCGTCCCCGACGAGCAGCCCGGAAGATTATTATTTTTGTTGTTTTTTCCCATAGACGTTTCAGAAAGTATTTACCGTATGACCTGTAAGCCTCGGGCAAAGCCAGGATGGTGACAACTCATGACAACATTTTTTTGGGCCGAACAAATAATTAGAAGAAAAAAAAGGCAGGGTACAACACTTTTTTGGTTGTTGTTGTTCTTTCTAATTCTTTGTTCAGCCCAAAACATTTAGTTTATTGTCATGATTTGTCACCATCCGAGTTGGCTTTGTCCGAGGCTTACATGTCTTTAAATAAATACAATTCCCTTCCGGGCCGCTCGTCGTCATGAAAGGGGCGGGACTGCGATGCTCTATAGCCGCCCTAGTGGAGCGGTTAGAACATAGACCTTTCATGTGGAAGGTTGTGGGTTTGAACCTTACTCGGGGTCGACGTCAGCAAGGGCATGCGGTCGCAACGGGTTCCTAACGCCAAATCAAATGGGTTCGGATCGAAATGGAAAATAAAATGGTAAATGGTGCGTTTGGTTTATATAGTGCTCTTTATCCAAGGCACTTTTACAGAGATTGTGCATTGCCATGCAAGGCACCAACCTGCTCACCGGGAGCAATTAGGGCTTCTGCGTCTTGCTCAAGGACACTTCGACACTAAGCTAACTCGGGGAGCCCGGCATCAAACTCGGAACCTTCCAGGTAGCCAAGGGGCCATGTATTGATCGCATGGAGAACGCTGGTCAACTAAGTAAATTGGGTTTCAGTGGTTAAGTAAAAGTAGCAATGGCACAATGTAGAAATACAAGTACAAGTATACGGTCCTGCATTCCAAAGTAAAAGTATTGTCATCCAAATATACTTTGCGGCTAGTAAATATGGGACTGATTTTAATTATTTTATGTAGACCTAGCTTATAGTTTAACACCATCATTTGCACTAATAATGTAAATCTGTGTGTGACTAGAAATATAGCCACTAGAACGTACAAGTCGTTCATACGCCACTCACCCCGTCTCATGACTGTGAGTCGTGCGGATGCGGACGTCCCTCCCAGGGCATTGTGGGAGATGCAGGAGTAGATGCCGGCGTGAGACAGTTGGAGGTTCTGGATCTGGAGCCAGCTGGACATGGTGTAGCGCTCCGGACCACCACGGAGCTGACAGGGACACACGTATGGTTTATTAATTTAACCACATGACATGAACCCCAGCGTCCCAATTCTTGTAATAATGTATATTTTCAATGAATTGAGTATGAAGGACCCCAATGGAAACGATCTATAGGCTTTCTTGGGCTTAAATCCTCTTAGCAGATCTTGTATTGAACAGTACTTTCCTGTGCTTTCTTCTGCAAAATCAATCAATCAAAAAAAAAAGAAAAAAAAAACTTAACTCATGTTGTGAGCTTGTAATTTTTGTAAAAGGTTTTTTTTTCGAATAGCCAAAAAATGTAATGGGGCTTAAAAAGTGTTTTAAACTGTTCCTAATTTTGCAGGTGACCTCCTGGAAACCCCCTCAAGGACCCCTGCCCTGGTGGTCCCCTGGCCGAAACCCCCTCAAGGACCCCTGCCCTGGTGGTCCCCGGCCGAAACCCCCTCAAGGACCCCTGCCCTGGTGGTCCCCGGCCGAAGCCCACACTTTGAGAGCCACTGGTTTTAGACCCATCTGAGAGTCCCGACACTGACTGATGACATCGTGGAACCTGGACAGAGATGTGAGGATCGTCCCCTGGCAGGAAGTGGTCACTGCCCTTCCTCTTCCAGCTGAGGGTTGGCAGCGGGTAGCCTGAGACTTCACACCCAAACGCCACGTCGTTGCCCGTGAAGTTGGACACATCTCTGGGCACTCTGAGGATGCGCGGAGCTGATGGTAAGAGAAAGGAAAGAACAACAGAGGATAAGTACGAAAGAACATACTGACGCTGGAACAACTGGAAACTAACCAGTGCAGGGGTTCGCTAACTTTTCCATGACAAGACGGACCCGCAAATATTCACACAGTCCTTGGCTGTGGTCCCCCTCTATTGTGAAATGGTAAAGAAAAAGAAGGGGAAATGGCGGAAATAGCCGATACAACCATGTAGATCTGACATTTTTGCTATATTTGTTCAATTTTTTATTATATTCCTCTCCCTGCCAATTGCACCCCCACGTATGGTTCACGTTGGTAGTGTAATTATGCACTTAATTACAAATAACGTTCCTGGTTCAATCCCTGCATGATGTTCTATACCTTAGAAATTGCCTAGAAATAAATATGACGTGAACATAATAAAAAATGAGCAGATGCACCTGAATAGCATGGTCCTTGTCCAGTCAGTCTGAGTATGCTCTTACTCCGGCTGGCGGCCTCTCTCAGCTGACACACGTTGGGGTAGGTCCACCCGTCAGAACCACACACCGGGCCTTCGTCCCGACACACACACGTGGGCTCCGGCTCGGCCTTGCTCTTGCCCCTCTGAGCTCTCTGCGTTGTGTTATGGAAAATGTAGGCTATATTTCCACTCAGGGAAATGTACAAACAATATGTATTGAGGAATATCAGAGCATTCAACAACTAGCATAGCAGGATAGCCAGCAAGGCCTCGGCCTCCACCCTCCCCTGTGTCATCTCTGCCTCTCTGTGCTCCTCTCTTTTACAATATTTATCTGTTGAATCAATCAAGTCAAACTAAATGTAATGCCTATAATTCCAAGTGGTTGTCAGGATGGGGAGGTCCCCAGTTCAAATTTTTGATTATTTTGGGGGGTCGTGGCACTAAAAGGTTTGGGAACCCTTGCTCTACATGTCCTCAAAACTATCTTTTTATGCAATCTCATAAGTAAGGAAAGGTCATATTAAGAAGAGATTCGATATAAAGGCCCAAAACATGAATTCACACAAAGGAGGAGTAATTCATCTGGGCTGGGCAACAGTTGGAATGTAGAAGCCTTTGAATTTTAGGGTGGTAAAGGTCTGGACAAAGGAGTCGACACCACTTTGCCTCAGGCTATTTTGTACATACCAGAGCACATGAGCAACAGATCACAGTTGTTGGAAGGCTTAGAATAAATGAAATAATGTACATTACCATCACAGTTGTCTTCCTCTGGCAGCTGAGACCCAATCCACAGCGCCCGTAGAACTTCTGAGCCCCGTCGGGGTCACACTGCTGCCCCTCTACGTTGGCACACTGCTCGCAGCATCCACAGTCGTCCCGCACCCGTCCCGCAGGGCAGCCGCCGGGCGCCCGGGGGCAGAGCTTGAGGTTGCACTTGCCGCAGCCCGCCCCTTCCTCCCACAGACGCAGCCAGCCACGATGCTGGGGTGGCACCGCCAGGGAGGCGCGGATGCACGCACTCAGGTAGATGCAGGCACACAGCCACGTCAGAGCCGATGGCATCGCCTCGACCTGTCACACCGGAGCCAGACTCTTTGTCTTAAAAAATAATGTTGACACGCAACAGGACCCCAAAAAGCAGGTTTGACACGCAAGTCTTTTGCCACTGTGAGTCCAGAGCGCGCCGCAGACTGGCTCATAACATTTGGAAAGATATCCTTTTTTCTGCTGGTCTCTGAAAGTCGAGAGGCCCTGTGCGCTCCCCCTCTCTGAGGTTTAAATGAATCCTTCTGTCTTCTGAGCCTCACGGTCTTCTTCTGAATATGTTATTATTACCACATAACAGGACACATTGTCTTCCTGCATCACATTTCTTCATCGGCTCAGGGTCCCTGGTAACAGAGTGACGAGTAAAGTTGGTTGCAGTGAAATGTCCACCTCTCATCTTCTTCCGCTTCTCATAATATACTGCTGCCTTTCTTCGTGTGCCAGTGTCTCTGGGCAGTGCCAGTGTCTCTGGGAGAGGGCAGAACTGGCGAAAGGGCTTCAGAAATGACACGCCGTATAAAAGAATCTTACTCAATGTGTCACTCGTATAGGTGTTAACCACATGAACCCCAGCATCCCTATTATGTGGCGAACGTTCCGCGAAAACAGCAGATCTACATGTTCACAGCACGTCGCAGCGCTACGCCTTGTGAGCTTATAGATCAGCTATTTGTGGCGAAGAGATTTGGTGTTGCATGGGAGAAATACTAGGGACCCTATTAGGGGACTCTGGTCAACTAAGTATATAGCTGTCCACAACATGACTGTGAACAGCTCTTCATATGCTGCAAGTATCATACACAAAAATACATACTGGGAAGTGTGATTGAGGATTGGAATCAGGATATTGCAAATCCTGTTTCTATTGTGTGAAATACAGCTCTCTGCCACTCTCTGTTCAGAGCATCTAGGGCTAGCAGAGGCTTGTGGAGCAGTGTGACATTCCTGGTTCTGGGAACAGTAGAAATCTGTCTCAGAGGTTTGGAGAATGGACATGGTTAAAGAACCCTTGAGAAAACAACGGTGACCTTGGCATTAGATCTTTTCTGCACAACAGACAACGTAACAATGTGTACGTGCAATTTGTGGCCATGTTTTTGCAAATTGTATCAGCTTTCAAATTGTATCAGTCCATGACAAATTATGACACTATACTAATTCACATAGTATTCACTTAGAATCCACATAGTAGGCCTATTCACATGCAATGGTAAGTCATCGCTTGACATTACTTGGTTACTGAAAGACAGGGAGGTATATTTGTTTCATAGGGCAAATTCAAAAAGGTGCTTTAAATGATAAGGCATGACAATACATTAAAAGTCATTTAAGAGCATAATAGAAGGAATCAAATCCTTTTACTCTTCTAACAATGTGAAAACAGATTTTAGATGTATACAATATGCAAAACTTTAATGTGCCAAAGTTGAATCTATCCCTGTTTCTGCATACTACTGTAGTAGGCCTACCCCTACAGGTACAAAGTAAACCTCTGTCCTACAGTATGGGTACCAATGTCTTTTATACAAGATCATGTTTATTTTGGGTGTTCTTTTGCCAACCACAACACAGTACGACTACTCACATAAGCAACAATGCTCCCCTCACTCTAGCCCGCTGGCTGGAGCGGGCATGGCACTTCGTTGTACCTCCTTAACCCCAGGAATATAACCATGGTTGGGGGAAAGAGTGAACCCATCCATGTGCGTCCATGTCTGTTCGCTAACAGATCCTTGGGGAATTGAACAATGTGTCCATAAACGTAAACTCTGACAGCGTACAAAATAATCATTTCTATTTTTAATTTCTATAATTTCTATTCTATTTTTACCTCTAATCCACATGATGTAAATGACAATTTGTTGCGAGTGAAGTTTCGGTCAGAGAGAGAGAGGGGAGGAGGGGTACCATTTTTACATCAAGTTAGTTTTTGTGTTGTGAGCTTGTTGATCAACTATTTTTGACAAAGAGTTTTGGTGCAGAGGGAAAAGGGAGCCAAACCGAACTACAGAGCCAAAGGTCAAGTTTACAAATTAGTGAGGATGTAAGTGGTTTAAAATAAACTAAAACTTTAGTTTTTAATAAACTAAAACTAAAAACATGAATTGGCACAACACCGATGATAGTGCTGTCAAACTAAGTCTATGAAGTCATATATGAAATCTATGAAAACGTTTGTCTGCAACACAATGTTGTACAATATTGTGTGTGTGTGTGTGTGTGTGTGTGTGTGTGTGTGTGTGTGTGTGTGTGTGTGTGTGTGTGTGTGTGTGTGTGTGTGTGTGTGTGTGTGTGTGTGTGTGTGTGTGTGTGTGTGTGTGTGTGTGTGTGTGTGTGTGTGTGGGGGGGGGGGGGTTCCCTACTTCATCTCTCTAGTCTAAGGTATGGGGTCAGATCTGGCATGCATGAGGACAAACCGAGAGCATGGCCTTGATGGTGAAATTCCTGAGCCAGCCTAGTACCCGGTAAAAAGCTACATGATTGCAAAGGTGTACACGTCTCACATGGTCTCACACACTCTTACGTGCCTATTCGTCACTGAAACTCATCTTTTAAGTCTCACAACTTGCGGAAGTCCTCCATTATCTGCCTTAACGTTTCAAGCAGAGGAGGAGAGTCAAGGTAAGAGCATTGTGGCCTTAAAAGTTTTGTGTGATGTAACTGTAAGATATTTTTGGAAATACATTTTGCAGTGACCCTGTGATATATTACAATTCCTCAGTCAGACTATAGACACATCTTTCCTTTTTAAATTATTCTTTTATTCTTTTACATTTTCAACAGGTTTGTGTGTGATGTGCAGCATGCATCCCATGGTGGTTTCAGCTGTCCTCTTCATGGCATTCATACCAGCTGTTGATCCTAACAACAAGACAACAGGTTTGTTTATTCAGTAACCAAATTTAAGCCATAGTTCATATTAGAAACCTTACTATTCTCTCATATTTATCATGATACGGATACCACATACATATCTGTTCAGTAGTACATTTTCTGAACAGTACAGTTTCTGAACAGCAGGACTATACCTTACTGTACAAAGAAATGTAGAAGAAACTGCATAAATGTGAAAAGAAATACTGCATTTGGTGTACAACAGCTTATGCATGTTGTCTTGTGTTATTGGCTGGCCAACAGCTCCACCCCGTGGGCTAATCATGCACATCGTCAGGGCATTCCGAGACCCCGGCTTCAGTGAAGAGTTGCATTACCCAAGGGGTCTGGATAGATGGGTCAGGGGCTCTGTCCTGTACTTCGAACAGATTACAGTGCCAATGGTGCCAGTGGACTTGATTGGACACGTGCTCGTGCTGGAATCGTGCTGGGGATTAAACGCCTCCAAATTCTACGACCAGACGGCCGCACGAACCTCATTCATTCGAGACAAGTAGGTCTATGTCTGTAGATGTCTGTGTGTGTGTGTGTGTGTGTGTGTGTGTGTGTGCAGTGTGTGTGTGTGTGTGTGTGTGTGTGTGTGTGTGTGTGTGTGTGTGTGTGTGTGTGTGTGTGTGTGTGTGTGTGTGTGTGTGTGTGTGTGTCCTACTGTCCTTAACTATAGCAGTGGTGGACAGTAGTACGATTTACTTGAGTATTGTAGGCCTACTAAAGCCAGCACCTGACTTTAACTTCATTTCAAATCAATTTATATTACGGTAGTTATGATTTATCAGTTTTGACTCCACTACATTTCTGGGAAGAGGCTCTTGAGAGTGGACCCAAGAAAGTACATGAATTAAGGAGAAATCCACAATAAAACACATGTACCCAGTTGAATCAGCCCATAATCCTCCCAGGGCCAAGATACATGTTGGCCTTGAATTGTTTCACAGATGTCCCCTGTTCTTCATTTGTCCCACAGTCAAATGCAGCTGATTGGTAGAAAGCTAGTTGTTTTTATTCTAATCCTGGTATTTTAGTAGCTCCAAACTTTTTTTTCCTCCACAAATCGTCATAATCCTCACCGTTTGTCACCTTCGAGCTGCCGTTCATACAGAACCCTGGGCTGGGCCTTGATTTTCAGGCCTGTTGAGAACTCGCTATGTTCTGTGTGAACGGCAGCTCGAGGGTGACAAACGGTGCACATGTGAGGAGTACCAGGACACTATTAATAATAGACGATTCGTTAAAAAAAATTAAAGGTTTGGAGCTACTCAAATACCTGCATTTGAATGAAGCTTTCTACCATTCTACCTGCATTTTAGTGTGTGAGGGGTGGGGAAAATTGCGAACAGGGGCATCTACTGTATGAAACTATTCAAGGCCAAAATGTATGTTGGGACAGGATTACGATACGATACGATACGATACGATACGATACGATACGATACAACTTTATTGTCAGCTTTCACTGAAATTTGCTTTGCGTCCATGACGTCACCGTTCAAGATACAGACAGGACATACACAATACATTACACAAGGTACATTACAGGACACACATCACAGAAGCAGACAGGAACAAGAACAATAGAACATATCCTCTTGGTTTACCGATTTTGGTTTAAAAGCAGAACAGACTGATGTACAAAAGAGTTCTTTAGCCTGTTTTTCTTATATTTTGTGACTCTAAACCGCCTCATGGAGGGCAACAGTTGATTATAGACATTGATTATAGATTGATATTAAAAGGAAAATGTACTTTGTAATTTATACTTTTGAACACTTAAAGGTATATTCAGTGATTTCACTTAATTCAAATATCACTTATTTTTTCTTATTTTTTGGATAATCCTCCCTACTATAAAGTGTGCTGACCATATAAGGAGTGCCTCCCTGTCCCCAGTGATCCCCTGGGGTCAAAAAACCCTAGTTTCGGTTTGGGCTTTGGGTGGCAAAGCCTTCATCCAATCAGGATGAGAGGGGCCTTCCTCCAATCATGATCGAGTGCGGCGGGCCTTGGTGCACGTGCTGTTTGTCTGTTGTACTTCCCCCACTGTAGAGTGTGTGCATGTGCACCAGGGGCGCCTAACTTCGTTTCCAGGTGGGGGAGCACAGATTTGGACTCATGCGCGCGCATAGCGCGCGCGCAAAAATGTGCGTGCATGTGCCTCGTCCACGCGCGTTTTCGCGCATTTTCACACGGAAAAGTGGCTTTTACTTTTCCTCTCCACACGCAAGTTATATGAACAAACTGACAAAATGCATCATAAAAAGGCATAGGCCTATTTAGGCTACACATGACATTGGCAAGGCGCCGATATCAAAACAAAACATATAAATTATAGCCCTATTATACAACAGACGAGCTTACAGCGCAGTTGGGCTCGGCGACCCCGGTGTTGTATCGTCATCATTCATCATAGATCCCTCCCCGTCAGAATCTAATATCTAACATTAAATTGCAGCAGCATTCAGCAGTTCAGTTGGCACGGCGGCCATAGTAATTAGTAAATACTATATTATTTCTCACTGCAATAGTGACTATTAGAGAAATAATATAGTTAAATTGTAAATGCTTTACCTTAAACCCCAAATGTGCTCTTGCGCTCCGGGGTGGTTAATTCCCTCATCATGGCATTTACTGTATATCCAACGTGAGTTACGTGTCCAGAATGTCATTATGTAGGCTACGTGAGATGGACACTGCTGCTTGTGCTGCTGCTGCTGCTGTTGTTTTTATTATTGTCCTCCTTCTCCGACGACAACGGACTCAACTCAACGTTAGCACTCGTTCCCTGCTGAACACTGCTGCTCATGGTGCTCATGAAGGCCAAGGGTTCATGAACTAGACTTGATTTGGGCTTGGACCCACCAAATAAATCACTCATTCTCTTCTGAGCCATGTTGACAACAACAACACACACATTCAGGCTGACCGGAGAAATTCAAATCCGTGCGCCCCGTGCGTATAGGTAACCGGAAATAGCGTCAGCAGCAGAGCAGTAGCCTCGGAAACCCAGACGTTTTTATTTCCAGGGAGAAAAAGCAGAGCAGAGACTATGATAAAAAAAAAAACCCAAAAAAGTCACACAAATGTAGTCTAAGAATACTATTTATTTTATCCTCCAACCAGTCCACTTTTTATTTATATAAATAATAACGTGACATTATATATTTTTTTTAAATTTCCTTTTTTTTGGTAGGCTACTGCACATTCATGTCATGAATAATAATTTAAGAAATCATAGCAGATTATATGAGTTAAAAAAAAAAGGATCTCAATTCCACAGCTGTGGAAAAAACTTCCAGCTGTAGTACAGTCATGGCCGGCCTGTAGATGGCCACCAAAAAAAAGAAAAAGCTTATTCTGGTATTTCACACAGGTGTTGCCAAATAACTAATTATCAGATGCCGATGCGCATATGACATATCTAGGTCATATCAATTTAATCAGCAGAGCAGTGCTGCTTCTCTCTCTGAGTCTGCACACACTGACTGACCAGCTAAAATGTATGCCTACTTTAAAACATAATATGACAAACCTTGGATTAATTCTTCTTAAAACTAGCAGCAAGCACAAAGTAAGTGATTCACACAGGTGGGCAAGCCGGGCATTATTGGATGCAATGCGCGAATTAGTAGCCTATTTATTTTTTAACACGCAGCATCCCTCTCTCTCTCCCTCTCTCTCTCCGCACGTGCTGCGCTCACACACACATAGACAAACACCCTCTCCTCCTCTCTCTCTCTCTCTCTCTCTCTCTCTCTCTCTCTCGCTGTCGCGCACCGTGCGCTTCGAGCGTGGCGGCGACGGCGGCCGGGGGGGGGTGATAAATAATGGTGTCGCAACTATTTAATCTGGTGTCGCAGCTGCGACGTTTGCTCCATGGCTCAGGCGCGCCTGATGTGCACATCTTGTTACCGGGTGGACCGGGTTTTTTTTCCAAATCACCCAAATCACTGAATGCTCCTTTAAGTACAGGCCTCTATTGATAGTGAGGTATAGCATGTTGGGCCTTCTTCTCCCCAGGTGTTCTGCTGTCCCTGAGGTGACGGTGCTGGAGAACGGCGTTTCTCTCCGGGCTCGTTTCTCTGTCCTGTGGAGTGCAGAGCTGGTCCCGGCAGACTACGACAGACTCTCCGTAAACTGCGACTCCCGGATGTGTGACACGGCAGTCTCCACCTGTTCTCCTGTAAGTGAACACACAGTGACGAAATGCATGACATGTGCATATTCATATACTGTAGATGTTTTGAAGGTGTGTAGTGAATCCTGTTCTCCATTCACAGGTTTGCCCAAAGCACACATATGACTTCTGTGAGTATATCTGCTTTAACAATGTGATTTAAGGATTTGAAACACTGACATGTGAGAAATGTTAAAGTGAAATAAATTGTGTTTTCTCTCTTCTGAAGCGGTCAAAAAAGAGCTGTAGAGGAGGGGCTGCCCTCCTGCCTGCCTGCCTGTGTGGTGGAGAGGAGAGGGACGTGATGACGTCACCACTACCCAGACGGCCCCACATGGAGAAGAAGACTTTGTACTTCTAGTGTTTCAGCTTTGTAGATGTAATCACAATCTCTCCTCTCCTCTCCTCTCCTCTCCTCTCCTCTCCTCTCCTTTTTTCTTCATTTAATTCACAACATGAACACATTCACTGACTGTTATGTGTACTGTACGTTAAATATCATCATCATAACCTTTATTTAAACTCGGAGTACAATTGAGGGGCATGCCCTCATTTTAAATGTAGCCGAAATACAATGATAATTGTATAATGATGGTGATGATGATGATGACGTTAAATATTAAATCTTGGGATCATTCTGAATGATTGTGGAGATGACTGATTCATCCTGTGAAGTCAAGTCATAGTCCAGCAGCCAGGGGTGTGGAGTTGGAAATTTGGTAGCCTACATCAGTATATAGTTTTTTTTATTGGCCTTTTATTGACCCCTTATAGGGGTTCATATGTGACCATACCATTAACAACCTATATAAGGTAAGAATGTCAAAATGTCAATGTCACTCTTTGGGCTAAAAAGGCCATCATCACAAATGTGATGAGGTCAGCACATTTTGGACACATTTGGGCAAGTGTCTATGGCCGTTTTTTTTGTTTTATTTGTGCAAAATGAATGGATTCAGAATCATGATTCATGAAACCCCCTAGTTTGACTTTGACATGTCACATGCTACATAAAGCATAATGACATTTTTAAAATCTTGCCTTTATATGTTGTTTAAAAAAGAATTTGAAAACAAACATTAAACACAAAATGGTATGCCTCTCCGAGGCTATCTGAGAGGTGAGGTCTCTGAGGTCACCAGCAGTTATAATAGACCTGGGTGACATCCCACTGCTCTAGGCCTCACTCACACAAGACACACGCAAGTGTCATGAAACCATGTGACTCCCATTGGAAATGCATTGAGGCAGCCATAACACACAGAAGACACAGGACACAAGTGTGTCTTGCGTGTGTCTTACGTGTGAGTGAGGCCCAAGTAGGCAATGGAAACAATAGACAGGTGACAAAAATGTATGGTGAATTAGTCATGTGCAGATACACTGCATACACTATGTTTGCTTGTTTACTGTTGAGTGAGAAAACAATATGTTGCACATTAAGCTAATCATCTGGGGACCCATCACCCCCCCCCCCCCCCCCCCCCCCCCCCCCCCACCCCAAATGATTTGACACACACACACACGGACACACACGGACACACACGGACGCTCTACAGCCTATAAAGAAAGACAGTGTGCATATCTTGTGAAATAATTATCATGATAACTTCCAGATTCCATTTAGGCTACTAGTATAACGTGGCACACAGTAGGCCTCAGTTACATGCACAAAATGTATTCAGAATGAATGAATTCATTCCGAACAGAGATTCATACCCAACTGTTTACATGGAACCTGAATACAAGTATTCCTATTCCTCAATTGTTTACATGACCAAAGCATTCATTCGGAATATAACTTTGGACTATAGAGATGGCCAACCCATAACCGTTAACCCTTAAGAAATGAATAACCGACAAACACTAACAGCTATTATCTGATGAAATAAAATAAAAATATATTTTGAAGCGCAGTCCCTGCAACCACACGTGACCTCCACCCAAAACAAGCGCATTTTATAAACTTTGTGTATTTGTATTTTTCTGCGCACATAAAATGTCTCCAAATGGCCATCCTTGCTTAGACATGGGCATAAAGCACTATAGTCTACTATTAAAAGGGCAGACAAAAATAAGACAAAAATATTACATGTATTCCAAACTCCCAGTAGCATTAAAAGTGTTTATATGGTGATCTATACCGATTGAAACGGTATATACCACCCCCTCCAGACCAGAATGAAAATTCATTTGGAATGGGATATTCTATTCCAATTGAGGTGTTTACATGAGCATTTTTGAGTGGTGTAAACCACTCCTACAACTGGCTTTGTTAGTTTACGTGTCTGTCTGTCTGTTCGTACCAAAAAATGAGCATGGTTGCTATGGTCACCTAGCCTGGCTAATAAGCCAGACCGAATCAGACGTTGGCAAAAGAAAATTGCCTGCCGGCGGATAAGCCTATCTCACAGAATTTCCCCGCCCCCCTAAATACGCCCCCTTTCGGAGTTAGTGGTGATAGCGTGACGTCACTCCATAGACGCTACATGTTAACAGAGGTAATTTAAGAAGTCTACAACTTTTGTTTTCTCAAGGTAAGGTTTGTTCTATCTGTTCGACCTGATTTACCATCTTGTTTGCTTCATAATAATATTGGTCTGTCACATTTTTACAAATGTACTTAGATTCTCCAGAGAAAAAAACGTGTAAATGCTCATGTTAAAGACACCACTATTTACCGGAAGTGGGCGTGGAAAGCGGGCTGTGAGATAGGCCTATTACGGTCTGGAGAGGCTCAATTGTACGCCCATTTCCTACGCCAGAGAACATGGTGTGGCCAATCGGGACACGGTATGCAATATGGGCGGGCTTTGGTACAGTGACGTTCAATGCTTGAGACCTTTGACTGACAGTAGCTCTGACCAATTGCGTCAAAGAGAAAATGTTTGAACCCGCCCCCCGGGAAAAAAGATCCATACACAGCATCTCCAGACTCAAATACCACACGACAGTGTGATTTGAGTCTGGCTTATTAGCCAGGCTAATGGTCACCCAGTTCACACGGGTGTGATTTCATTACGTCAGACATTACGTCAGACCACAGCTGATCAGTCTATATAAGACCTTACACCACTCGGTTCACACGGGTGTGATTTTATTATTCTGATGACTGGAATGAATCCATTCATTCCGAATTAATTTCTGCATGTAACTGAGGCCAGTGAGTGGTAAAGTGTACATGTGGCTTCAGTCAGCAGTGCAGTCTGCAGTAGTGGCACTCCTACAATAGCCACACTGTTTGGAATGAAAGGCGTGGTTGTTTTAGGCGAGTGACTTCTGACGTCAGAGCATGTGAGGTCTTCAAGTAGTGACGTCAGCAGCGCGTATTCGCCATAGGCCGTCAAGTCGTCGACGACATTGGTTTCTGTATCCGGTATTGCCTGGCAAATAAAATCTAAAATATAGTATAATACCGATATAACAATATAATGTGTTATATTATTACATCCCGTCGCTCGCCCGCAATAAATAATGTACAACGCGTCGTGACAAAAGCAGTACATTCACACTTTGTCGGCGAGCGACGCCGCAGTGCAACCAGAATGTAACGTGCGCTTTTATTTTGAAAGGAACCGTTCCGGACGTCATGCCTGATTCTGAACCACATTCATTCTGTTCCGCAGTGTTGCCATGTCCGCTTATTATAAGCGATTCTGGGGTTGCTTTTCTGTAAAGTTGCTTAGTTGTAAATATACAGGTATGTATCTTTCTGTGGAAAGCCTGGTCACGCGAGGTTAGTATCTTTCTATTAGTGTATTTTCATGTGCTGGACGGTGGACCCCCAAATTAATTTGTATTTGTCCCCCGATTGGCAGCGGTGGCCGAACGGTTTGCAGAGCGGTCTTGATACCGGAAGGTCGCCAGTTCGTATCCCCGGACCAGCACGTTCAAATTACCACCGCTGAAGTGCCCTTGAGCAAGGCATTGAACCACTACCATGAAATGTTCTATGAGCAGGGCCTGGCTGTAAACAAGTATCTGATGCTTAGTCCAGTTACCCTGGGTAAATAGTAACTTTGCTTTGCTTTGCCCTAACCCCCCCATCTGAAAATGCTTTGTGTGCCAGGGAGTCCCATACTAGATTTTTTTCAGTTTATTTCATTTTTTAATCTCTTCTCGATTCCCACTAACCTGACTCCGCCAGATGGGGCAGCAGAAAGTACACTGGGTTCCCCCCTACTGCGGGGGGAACCCAGTGTGGCAGCGGTGGCCGAACGGATTGCGGAGGGGTCTTGATACCAGAAGGTCGCCAGTTTGAATCAGCGATCCGACACGTTAAAATTACCACCGCCGAAGTGCCCTTGAGCAAGGCATTGAACCACTACCATGAAATGTTCTATGAGCAGGGCCTGGCTGGAAACAAGTTCTTGAGCTTAGCCCAGATACCCTGGGTAAATATAGTAACTTTGCTTTGTGTACTCTCTGCTGCCCCATCTGGCGGAGTCAGGTTAGATTCCCACCCCCCTCTCCTTTTTTATAAAGCTTTTTTAAGCTTTTTTTTTAAGCTACAAGGCAAGCTATCTACAAAGCTCTGTGAGCTTGTAGATATTTTCCAATAGCTGATGTAGTGCTGATGTAAAGTGCTCAATTAAAGTGTAATACTTTATGGTGTCGTCCACAGTTTAACAGTTTGGTATTGAGTTGTGCTTGAAACGTACTGTAATTCTCCAATCTGTTAATCAATCAATCAATCAATCAATCAATCAATCAATCAATCAATCAATCATTAATCAATCAATCAATCAATCAGTCAAACTCATTTGACATAGTCGCTTCTTTTTTGGCCTTGTTTTCTTAGACCTGGTTGCTTATTTCTTACAGCATCTGGCAACACCGGTTCCACGTCTCCTTCCCAGCAGGAAGTGATAATGTTCAACTCAAACTGAGCACAGCTCTGGGTGGGAGTGGGACGCTGTTAGGAGATCGATCAATCATTGATCTGATTGATAGACTGACTGACATCTTTTGAGTCGTTTTTCATTCTGATGATATTCACGTTCTCTGCAACTGCTCGTCATTCAGCTTCATCATCTGTGTTGTGAAAGACATAACTACACCTGTACCTGTTGTGTTGTGACGAGGACTTTGAGTGAGTAAATGATCTTCTTGACATTTATGTGGATTGTGTTCTTCTGTGTGTGACAATGTCTGTGTTTATTGTTTAATAATCACTTATCAGATTATAGATGTTAGTAGGTGTGTGTTTTAGCTCATATTGTCATTGTGTATTATTCCCAGTTCGTTGTCATGTGTGATATGTTTCTGAACTTTCTGTTCAGTTTGATTATGAGCATAATAGCAGACAGTTCTCCCTTTGCCTTGAGCTGTAAATCACGACAGAAGTATAGCTAAAGCAAAGGCACTTTTCAAATAGAACAGGTCTACTCTAGACCGTAGCCTACTCTCTAATAAAATAAAAATATTGTTATTAGTGTTAATTGTTTTTCAACTGTATGTTCTTTCAGTGTTTTATTCAATATTTGGGGATCTTCCAAAAGACTGTCTAAAACAATGTTGCACATTCTGTAGCCTAGATGTAACTAAGCACAGTTTATAACATTGCTTGTATGGGAACAGTAGGTATATTCTGTTCTGTTGTACACATAAATTACATGGGTTAAAGGATGCAGGATAGATGGGACTACTTGGGGGGTTGATGAATTGAGTATGAAGGACCCCATACCCAATGGAAACAAGCCATAGGCTTTCTTGGGCTTAAATCCTATTAGCAGACCTTGTATTGAACTGTACATTTCTGTACTTATTTTTGCAAACTGTTAATAAATCGATCAATCAATGATGGCACAGTTTGTAGAAGTGAGATGGTCAAAATTGTATTTGGAGTAGAAGTTGTTTGACAGATCATTGTGTATCTTGACAATATGAACATACATCTGTAAAACGATGAAAAAATGTGAATATTGGGTTTGCATGAATATGATTGAATCATTTCTGTTGATTGATCAATATTTCTAAACACTTTTAACAAAAGTCCCATTCAGTTGAGGATTCTCACTGGCCGTTGCCCCTCATGTCATTGTTTTTGCCATAGCAATATTATTAAGAACAGAAATGTTAAGTTAAATGTAATGTTTGCAGTATTCCACTTAGTTTAAACCGTAGTTATGACTAGCGATTTGACTGTTTTATAGCAGGTATAGCTGGTTGTAGGCCTCTGGCCTACTATTGTAACACAAGGTCTCACAAAAGATAAAGAAGTGCAACAACAAGAAGTAGTTTTAGTTTCCTTCTAATTATCTACTAGTACAATAGGCAGTAAAGGTTCTTTATTTATTCTGGTCTGACAGGTAAAGGGTTTACTGAAGGCGTGGTGTGGATCCACCTACAGTACGAGGGGAATTCTTGTGGCCTTAGATGCTAGTCCTCCTACATGCTATTACTGTAGTGTAGGAGGACAAATACTACAGCATATCCTGTTCCTTTCATAGCACAGGATACAGTACTGACAGTAAAGCAAAGCAAAGTTCTTTGTTTACCCAGGGTAAGTGGACTAAACTCGAGATGCTTGTTTACAGCCACGCCCTGCTCATAGAACATTTCATGGTTGGGGTTCAATGCCTTGCTCAAGGGCACTTCAGCGGTGGTAATTTTAACGTGCCGGTCCGGGGATTCGAACTGGCGACCTTCCGGTATCAAGACCGCTCCGCAAACCGTTCGGCCACCACTGCCTCTTACAGTCTATTACAGGTGTTCCCAAACTTTCACAGTTGGAAATTTGGCATCTTCCCACGACAGAAACTTAACAAAATATACATTATATACAGTATGAATAATCACTTGAGCCCTATTTAAAAAATATTGAAAATACCTGATCTGCAAGCTCTCAACGTTGTGAGCTTGCTATTTTCACAACTTTAGACAATTTGAGAAAATGTTTAAAGAAAATATTGTAAAACCCTTTTTGTTGTTGTAGCAAAGGTTAAAAACCAGGAACATTACTCCCATGAAAATGGCTGAGAAGGTCCTGGTCACCGGTGGAGGTGGCTACATCGGCAGTCATTGTGTTGTGGAGCTCATTGAAGCAGGCTATTGTCCAGTTGTCATGGATAACTTCAGCAACGCCATACGAGGTAAATTCCCTTATACTCTGTAGGACGATGGTGTCGGTTGCCTAAAAGAACGGATCATCAAGCTTGCCTAAAAGAACAGGTGTGTGTGTGTGTGTGTGTGTGTGTGTGTGTGTGTGTGTGTGTGTGTGTGTGTGTGTGTGTGTGTGTGTGTGTGTGTGTGTGTGTGTGTGTGTGTGTGTGTGTGTGTGTGTGTGTGTGTGTGTGTGTGTGTGTGTTATTGTATGTAACAATGTTCTGCCTTATGCACAACTAGCTGTTTTCCTATTACGGTATCTCATCTGACTGCACTGACAGTGTTTGTACAAGGCATATTTGTACTTCTGTTTATATGTGGACTTAAAGTTTGTGTGTGTGTGTTCTACATCCTGTTCTTTCTGGAGGAGAAGGGGACGTACCTGAAAGCATTTGCAGGATAGAGAAGTTCCTGGACACCAGCATTGAGTTCCATGAACTAGATATGTTGGACCGGCCTGGATTAGAAAAGCTCTTTAAGAAGGTCAGAAAGGCAATATTGTATTATATACAATGCTGTATATACTGTACAATTATGATTATATGTTCTAGTTCACTTCAAATGCATGAAATGACAACTGTCACTCCTTACCAAAAATTACTGACAAGACTCTATTGACCATATGCAGACCGCATCCATCTCGCCAGCAAGGTGCTAACTGCTAACTAGGTGAAACTTCCCATTAACAGTTATTTTTTAAGAGTTTAGAAGCGCTTGTTGGATATCACTCAGCCAGGACATTGCTTTACTGATAACGAGCGTTTCCAAACTCTGACACTTAGGAAAAAAAATAACCTGCACAGAATTGCTTGACAGGAAGTAGCCCATAACATGTCTACGGTGGATTTTTATGAAACAAAAACTTTACAGATTCAAAGAGGATAATTCAAGCTTTCTGTACAGCTGCAATGTTGGTGAGTTTGACGTTGTTTAATCATATGACCTTTCTGTTTGGATGAATGGGCTGTCAATGGGAAGTTGCACCTAGTTAGCACCTTGCTGGGAAGATGGATGCGGTCTGCATATGGTCAATAAGGTGTATCATTGAATTATTTAATGAATAAAATGTTATTTCAGCCAATCTGTGTGCAATAGTGCATCTGCATTGGAAAGCCAGAGGTTTCCTGGTTGACACTGGATTGGATTGGACACTAGATGCATCACCACAACAACTTCAATGTAGTTTTGACATTGCTGCAAGTGCAATGATCTCTCTCCGTCAAGAGAGGGAGACAGTTTTACTAAAACCTAGCCTTTATAGTAATTTGGTATTATTTCCTTTAAAAAATAAGAAGAAAATTAGTGTTTAGCTACATATCAAATATTGCGTATAATATCGTCACTGTCGGGCAGAAACCTCTTATCTCCATATTTCTTTTGTTTTCCCCCTATAAATTGTATCAATCAAAAGTACCAGAAAGCAGCTCAAAGCACTGCATGAAGCCGTGCCTTTTGAGCTTGTAGATCTGCCACTTTTGCTACTTTTTTTAGACATGAGGTTTCCACCCGACAGAGACCATATACTGTCCCCCCCCCCCCCCCCCTAGTGAGTGAATTGCATTTTGTGAATGCAACTCTCCATTGTGTTCAATCAATGTGTGTCTCGCTGCTTCACAGCATTCGTTCAGCGCCGTGATGCACTTTGCCGGTCTAAAGGCCGTCGGGGAGTCGGTGGAGAAGCCGCTGCACTATTATCACGTCAACCTCACCGGCACCATCAACCTGCTGCAGGTCAGTGTCTGCCTGCCCGCCTGCCCATGTTGTGATCTAACACACTGGTTCCCAAACGTTTCAGGTCGAGACCCAAAAGAGAGATTAGACGTTTGCCGAACTAGTACAAATGTGTCCATGACCCACAAATGGGTCCCGAGTCCCGACCCAGTGTTTGGGAACCAGTGATCTAACATCTCCACCCCAGCAGATTGAAGTGGTCATCATGCACACTGATGCTTGTCCTTGTTTTTCTCAAAGCATGACAACTTGTGTATTATGTGTGTGTGTGAGATAACTTGTATGCTAATTAATTGGTATTGCAAAATTGGTAACCACTAATGTGTGAGTGTGTACTAAGGCTTGCACTGTCTGCAGTTACCCGGAAACTCACAAAGGCTGTGTTACTGCCAAGTTGTGTGTGTGTGTGTGTGTGCGCGCGCGTCTGCTTTAGACTACTTACTGTATGTCAGCGGCTGCTGATCGTGCGCATTTGTGTGGTGTTTTGTGTGGCATGTGCACGTGTCCTCCCAGGTCATGCAGGCTCATGGCGTGCACAATCTGGTGTTCAGCAGCTCGGCCACGGTGTACGGAGACCCGCAGCGCCTCCCCATCGACGAGCAGCACCCGGTGGGCGGCTGCACCAACCCCTACGGCAAGACCAAGTACTTCATCGAGGAGATGGTGGTCGACCTGTGCAAGGCTGAAAAGGTGCTCTTCTGCCAACACAGCGTGTTTGCGTGCACGCTATCCCCCCAATAGTCAGGTTTATGGCGATCGTTTGAAGTGTTTACATTGCGATTGCATTAACCCATTAAGACCTGAGGCTGTCTCTGCAAATCCTAACATTTTTCAAAAAAAACGTACTGGTATGCTTCTATATATTAGTGGTACTCAAAGAAGGCCACCAACTCCCATCTCAACATATCTTGTGCCAGGGACCCTCCCAGAAGCAAAAATTAAAAAAGTTACTGTATAACATTTTTACTGTGTATTGATTCCATTGTTTATAAATCCATGACTTAATTTTCCCTGTGTGGAACCAGAACTGGAATGCAGTGCTGCTACGCTATTTCAACCCCATTGGAGCTCATGCCTCGGGCCAAATAGGAGAAGATCCACAGGGAATCCCCAACAACCTCCTGCCATATGTATCCCAGGTACATGTTCGTTTGTACAGCCTCCATGTCTTGGTCCTAAGATTGTGGTGTGTCTCCTTGATTTAGTATGTTTTAAAAATCAATACTTGTAGGAAAGAACACACCTAGAAGTCAGGCGTCTGCACAGGTGCGTAGGCCAGTGGACATCAATGAAAGGAATAGAATGCACCCGCACTGTATATTTGCTCAGTACAAGAGTATTTTTCTTTTGAATGCATTAAAAAGAAAAATACTCTTGTACTGAGCAAATATACAGTGTGCGGGTTGCATTATATTCCTTTCAAAAATGAATACTTGCCATCCTGTTACAAAAACGCTTAATGTCAGCAATGATTACAAAACAGGAAAACAAAATATACAAATTGTGCCACAAGGTCTTTAAATTAAATTAAATGGACAAAGAAAACCCAATCAAGTTCAGACAGAAGAAGGTTTTGTGCGGTAGCCATGTTCCATGCAGGCAGGAACAACAGAGTTCAGGAAATAAGAAATCTGGGACAGGGACAGCAGGCCATTATCAAAAATGTAACGTGTGTCTTTCACTTTATATGGTTGGGGTATGTTTTATCAAGTACCGTATGTTGACTGCAGACTGTAAAGGGCAAGCAAATCAAACACTGAATGTCTGAATTATTTACTTAGGTTGCCATCGGAAGAAGAAAGCATCTCAATGTATTTGGGGATGACTACGACACAATTGACGGAACAGGTAATACTCCTACTTATCATCATTTTTTTTAATTATTTTTGTCTCCACCAGGCCGAAGGCATGGGGAGAGAGTATGTTTTGCACTCTGTCCGTGTGTGTGTCCGTCCTTCCTTCCTTCCTTCCGTCCGTCCGTTATCAGCTAATCTCCGCCACCGTTGGCCCGATCCATGCCAAACTTTGCACACACACTCCCTGGATGCCAACAACGAACCTCTGCCCCAAATATTCTTCAATGGCCTGTTATAGCGCCACCATGAGGCCGATTTAGGCAAAACACATTTCTGTACATTACTCGTACACATTTTATCCATACATCACACAATTCGGTATACACCATCTTCATAGTCATGTGATCAACACGGATCTGCACCATTTCCCATCTTCCATCCTGATTGGCTAAGATTGGCTTCCAAAGCTCACATGATTGGTCCGTTTCGAACAAAATGTCGCAAATCACAAACACAGTGTGCAATTTCCGTGAAATTATACACGCACATTTCCACTAGGCCGAGGACGACATGCCACTCATTCTTTTCCAAATCAGCCTCATGGTGGCGCTATAACAGGCCAATTCCTGTTTTTAGCTATAACTGCATCGATCTGTATACAACTTATGTATGCACACTCCCTAGAGGCCATGGAAAAACATTGTCTCTGCATCCCTCCACATCTACCGGTTATAGCGCCACCATGAGGCCGATTTCTGCAAAACACATTGCTTATGTTAGTCGCACAGATTTCATCCAAATCTCACGCAAATCGGTACACATGATCTCTGTAGTCATGTGAACAAGACAGTCTGTTGGATTTCTCAGATTCTACACTGATTGGCTAACATTGCCTTCCAAAGTTTTCAGGAGTGGCCCGTTTTGTTCAAAATGCTGCACATGTCCTGCTCATCCAGAATTCTATCCTCAGAGATGCTATGAGTGATCTGGCTCTGCATTTCCTCAACAAAAGAACATTGTTGCAAAAAACAAACAAACAAACAAACATGTTTATATTACTCCTAAACATTTTGCCAAACATCTCACACAGTCCTATCCTCCTGGTGGAGACCTGTGCCCGGAAGGGCACTTTTTCTAGTTTACTACTGTAGCACTCAGCATTAATAACATTTTGTTCTCTTTGACTAGGGGTGAGAGACTATATACATGTTGTAGATCTGGCTAAAGGACACATAGCTGCTCTCAAGAAGCTGAAGGACAACTCTGGCTGCAAAGTATGTATACATATATTCACTTGAGTACTTTTAAACCTCCTTCAATGTTTAGTTCCCCGTTTGGCTTCTCTCACAGAACATTCTCTCATTCATTGCCTGCATTTGTGTGTCCAATCCATGCAGTATATTATGACACGTGTGTGTGTGTGTGTGTGTGTTTTTAGGCATACAACCTGGGAACAGGGACAGGCTATTCTGTGCTGCAGATGGTCAAAGCCATGGAGAAAGCCTCGGGGAAGGAGGTGAGTGACAGTTGGGCTATGTGACAGTAATGCCCGATTTAAACTTGGTTGCGTGCCGTGGCTCGTCCCGAAAATAACAGCTCATAGCTTGTAGATCTGCTATTTTCGGTGTGCGGCACTGGCACATAACTAAGTGTAAATCACCCTAAATTAGTGGTTTGGCAGTGGGACATCAGTAGGTTGTGTGTAGATCATAATGCTTTCTTCACTGTTCTCTGGGGACAATTACAATTTAGGCATTTAGCAGATGCTCTTAATCCAGAGCGACATACAGTAAGCAAGAACTAAAACATGATAATACATAAAAAATAGTCATCATGAATCATACGTAAGCTAAGAACCTAACAGTGGAATATCTATATAATGAAACTATGTGTATACAGTGAGTCACTGCCCAAAAGGTAGATCGCAATCTACTAGTAGATCACAAAGGCTGTGCAGGTTATTCCATCCCCCCCACCCTCTATTTCCCATTCCATTCCCGACCCACAGGTTGAGAACCACTGTCTTAGAGTGTAAAAACTGACCCTTAATGGTCAGGTTGACCGAATCAAAAGGTCTGATCAATGATCCCAGATCAGTAAATGGTGGCTATCATCAGAAAATCTGGTCCTGGTTTCTGAATGCAACCTCATTTGGGGAGAAAATAGTCAAGAATATTGCAGAACATTATATATATCAGGACATTACCACTTACAACCTTTTAACTAAGTCAATTCATATCTTAACAAAGACCTTTTTAATACCTCAAAAAAGAAAAAGCCTGATAGAATTACTGATTCGAAAGTAATCAACAAACTACTATAAAAACTCCTACAAGCTTCTACAAGGTCACACGTTCATGCCTCGCAGATCTGCTATTTTCACAATAGCCTTGGAACCGAGTGAAACTAAATTGAATGCCTCAACTCCTACATTTGTCCAAGTGCTTGTCAGTGTGGGGTGTCCCCAGTTCAAATATGATTATTTTGGGGGGGTCATGGCCTGAAAAGGTTGAGAACCACTGAACTAAGAGATAAATCATGACTGAGGTGCTTACTTTGTATCCTATGACTTGAGAGACTAATTAAACTACACTAATTGGCTCTGAAACATTCTCTCTAGACTAGTATTTTTAGCTACCTAAGTGGGCTACATGAGTCTGTCACATTTAGCTTTGTCCTGCTGAACGTGTGTCCATTAGATCAACTACCAGATCGCCCCTCGGAGAGAAGGAGATGTCGCCGCCTGCTATGCAGACCCTCGCCTGGCTGAGAAGGAGCTGGGATGGAAGGCCGACTTTGGCCTGGAAAGAATGTGTAAGGAGACACACGTGTGTGTGTGTGTGTGTGTGTGTGTGTGTGTGTGTGTGTGTGTGTGTGTGCGTGTGCGCGTGTGTGCGTGCAAAATGCATACCTTTTGTGTCCGCAAGTCTTCAGAAAATGTGCACAAAGACGGCCGAAATGAACACAAGAATGGACGGAAGTATCCGTTCAGGTTTTTTGTGTGATAAGTCTCATGATGTTTGGCTTGGGTTGAGTCTATGTGTATCAGGTGGCCACTGTGAAGGCTGTGGGTCTGGTGGTCAAACAATCTGGTCTTTTATAAAAAAAAGGCTTAGTTCAATTGAAGGATTACATTTGGAAAATAGTGGCCTGTATTAAGAATTTTTTGTTAGAAAGCCTTTCCCTTGAAGTGAGTTGTTAGAAAACAAGACATAGAGCCTAATTAATTACTAATCATGTGCTCCCTGTCCAATCAAAACTAGGTGTGCGGTTTGTGAACAAATCTCTCTAGATTAATTCAGACACCATTTAGACACCTTGTTCCTCCCTGGATCCACCAACGTTTTTGGAGAAAAAAAGACATGACTTTAAAAATAACATTTGAATCTACGGAATATCAATACGAAGCAACTGAAAATCACGTTATTTCAATTGTAGTGCATGGAGAGAAAGGATGTGGTTTACCTTTTGAAGAGGGACGGAAGGACTAATACCACACAGAGGGTGTCAAGTCTCACACAGTAATTGTGTGTGTGTGAGAGTGATTATTATTTTTTGACAGATATGATGACATTCAAACCATTCATAATAAAGTGCCGGCAGAATTTGCAGCATTCAGTGGCGACACCAGCAGGTTTTATTCCAGGAGCTGAGGGGGAGCTTGACTATTAATTGGGGGGTGCAGAGTGCAGACCTGTGGATATAATTATACCATGACCAAATGCAATCGGGTGTGATGCCAAAAAGTTTGTATGCTGGCATGTGTGCTGCCAGGGAAAATGTTCTTGTGCGTACTTTGACCTGCTGCATGTGAGTTCATGTTCAGCTACAGTTCATGAAGCTATATTGGCTATTTTCTGCAAATGTTTTCCCCACAAAACAGAAAATACACTAGCATAGAGCCCTGCCGGACTCCGCTCAACCATATGGGGTTTAAGTGGTTAATGGGAGATTACGAGACAGTTGCACTGGTCACCATTATGAAGATATATAGGAACTCACGCACACATTTCTGGTGGTGAAAGAACGTCATGATCGATGATCTGACAAGACGGCTAAGGATTTGACGCCTGATGCAGCTGAAGCAATTAACAGTTATTTGGGCTTTCCAACCACAGAGCAAATTCCATGCAGGTAGTTAAATGTCACACGCAGGGCTGTACACACACATGCAACATAATCAGACTCACTGTCGCTGAAAACATCACATGAATACAGTCAGACAGCATCTCTTCACCCAACCTCTGTTGGTTGCTACTTGCTAGGCCCACTTCATCAGATGAACTATACAGATTACATATGTTATCCACATAATGTATACAGTACATCAGGTGTTCTCAACCCGTGGGTCGCAACCCCTCGGGGGGTCGCCAAATTATTTTGGGGGGTCCCCAGATTATTAAAAGATTTATAAAAAATTGTCTGAAAAATGGAAATTAAGAGTTTACATGGTACACATAGTACGCATAAGCTTTCCTTAATTATTATATCTGGTTTCAGTATTTATTTATGATGTATTTTCTCCATTATTAGGGTTATAGTAGTGGTCAATTTGTGTTGGGGGTCAAAGCATTTCTGGGGGTCTTGAGCCAAAAACGTTGAGAACCCCTGCAGTACATAACATACTGTACTTTTATTGGGCCTGCTATATGGCCTTCTTAGGAGGTGCTAAAGCATGCCCAAGCTCCCCTCTAGCGACAGCATTGTTTCCAAAAGTGGCAAATGTTTTGATCAGCCCACATGTGTTACTGTTGATTTATGTCTCACTTAACCTTATCTTATTTCAGCATTTATATGATTCAACTCCGAAATGGTAATATCTCATTTGACATGGTGAAATATTTTCTTATATGTACTTGTGGTGTCGTTGTAGGTGAGGATGTGTGGCGATGGCAATCCCAAAACCCCAATGGATTTAACGCCATCATCTCTTGATGAAATGCCAGCTTCATCAAGTCGAATTTACGTCTTCATCAAGTTGACTCATGTCTTTCTCCGGTTCACCAGACCAAAACAAACGATACAATTCCTTTTTTTTCCTTTTTCACATGGAACCTCAAGACAAACTGAATGCTTTTTACTACTTTAATGTCTTTAATATTATCTTGATTCCAGTATGATTGTTAGTTACCTTAAAGGGACACTTCACCCTTTTTGCAAAGAAATATGTTAATGACGTTTAGAAGATATAGAACACTTTCCTGGGGGTCTTTATGTGGTTTTAGATATTTTAGATTTGAGCAGTGAGCCCAGTGTCTCTGATGTCATGGACACTGGGCTCACTTACTTCCTGGACTACAATGTCTTACTGAGACAACATGTAGTCCAGGAAGAGGACTTCGTTGGAGAGCCTCCCTGGGGGCTTGCATCAGAGACTGGTCTCACTGCTAAAATCTAAAGTATCTAAAACCACATATTACACACACAAAGACCCCCAGGAACGTGTTCTAAATCTTCTAAACGTCATTAACATATTTTTTTTTTTGCAAAAAGTGTGAAGTTTCCCTTTAACGTAGAGATAAACAGGAAAACAAATGTCTCAGTCTTGTCTTTTCAGTGTCGGTCATTGAACATTTGTTGTGTTATGACATGTGAATGTGTTAGGAACTCAGAAGGGAACAATATAAATATTTTCTAATGTAATAAATGCACAACCATTATTAAATGTGTAATCATTTGTCATTAGTTTTTGACTTATTTTTCCAGAAATGAATGGCAACCGTAGATCGAAGTTTACTATGAAAACCTGAATCTCACGTCAGTCAGTCTGTCAGTTATGCCTCGTGACACGCTCCATATATGGCCAATACAGAATTAATTCCATATGTTGGTCTGACCTCGCCAAATCCTGTACACTCAAGACACGCTCCATATGGCCAGCACAGAATTCATTCCATGTTGTTCTGACCTCATGTGTACACTTAGATCTCCGTATATGGAGCTGACCTGTTATGACATTCCATAATGTTGATCTGACCATCAAACCCTGTACACTCAAGACATGCTCCATATATGGCCAGTACAGAATTCATTCCATATGTTGATCTGACCTCATCAAACACCTAGATCTATAGAGCATCGCAGTCCTGCCCCCTTTCATGACGACGACAGGCCAGGAAACGCACAATTTTTTGGGCCGAACAAATCATTAGAAGAAAAAAGGGAAGGGTACAACACTTTTTGTTGTTTTTCTTTTTTCTAATTATTTTTTCAGCCCAAAAAAATTTTTGTTATGAGTTTTCACGATCTGTGTTGGCTTTGTCCGAGGCTTAAAAAGGTCTTTAAATAAATACCTTCTGAAACGTCTATGGGAAAAGCTGCGACGCTCTATAGCTGGCCTGTTCTGACATCACGATGATGTTCTGACATCACAATGATGACTCGACCAGCTTGGCCGACATTCCATTGGAAAGACTGAGTCAACTTACTTGACTATCAATGTTACAACACAACTTGACCAACTCAACGCGACCTCGCCCTTTAGGGCGAGGTCGCTTCTCACCTTCAGGGCGTCTTACTAGTAAATTACATGAAATTTGAGACGTTTTAGATAGACAGACCGCTGTGTGGAGAAATGCAGGTGCAGTGCCAACAGCAGTATGCATGAAATACAGGATGGATTCAGGTAAGCTTGTTGATTGATTACAGTTCACAAAAAGTACATCGGTACGATTATACAATGATGCTAAAAGGATAACACAAAGTACTTATTGTATTCAATTAATCAAGACTAGAGTAGGGTGTTCTACTGTTCTTATTGGATTTAAATTATTAGCAGACCTTGAAGTTGAACTGTGGCCCTGTGCTTTTTGCTGTTCAACTGTTCAAGTATTCAGTCAATCAATCAAGGTAAGACTAGACGGATATATAAAACACTATTTAAAAAAAACGTTAGCCTACAGTTAGATCCTAGAAATCTGCACAGGGTCAGAATTAATGTATATTCACATATTCTCTCAGATATAAGTACTCTAATGTACAATCTACCAGAGCAGTATATGCATGAATGAACTTGTCTACATTGGAGGCACACTAGGGCTTTAAATGGCTCCTTGGCCCTGGGGCACCCAGTTCAACACCCACGTCAGCATAGTCGTATTTTCGGTCTAAACGGGTTCGGTTTAGGGCTGAAGCAGGAAGTGCATGACTGCGAACTGTGTACGGAAAAAAAGGAGAGAAAAGGGGGGTGGAGTGGAGAGAGAGATTATTATATGAAAATACTTTGCCCAGCACAAATAAAAGATGGATTTAGGGACGAGTAGACTGTACCGGGCGTCGGGTGAACCAGGTCACCAGTGAGTATTGATAACGTTTGTCTGTCACGGGGAATGAGATCGAGGAGCTGTATGTGTGTTGTATGAGGAAGGAGTGGGGGAGAGAGAGCGGAGTTGCTTTAGGGCGTAAGCGGGTCCTCGGCAGACAGCATGCCCGACAGAGGAGGCGCTGGGTCCCGCAGCGGGCAGGCGAGGCGGTCGCTGCTGTCCCTTTGTGCTCCGGAGCTCCGCTGGGTGCGGTGTGGGGGGATTCTTTTTTTTCTTTTTTTTTTTTTAGGGAACGGGCGTTGGATCGTCGTAACTCGTGCACGGCACACACACACAACGCACGTATTGTGTGTGGATGTGTGTTGTTACAGTGCGTTGGTTTTTCATTGTGTCTTCATGGTTGGTTCTATTGTGTGGAGCTGGCTGCTGTGTGGGTCTTTAAAGTGGGCGTTCTCTTTAGGATCTCTGCTGCTGCCTGGCTGCTGCTGCCCGCTTTTAGACACAGTATTAAGGCTACACTGCTGCTGGACTGCAGTGAAGGTCTGGATGAGATTAATAATATGGCTGAATTTATGACCAAAAGAACCACCACCAGGAAGGAACAGGGCAGATGAGATCTGAGTCCTCCTACTGCGTCCTCTTGCGGGTGTTCAGAATGATGATCGCACAATGTCGGGCGTTTGGGGCACTCGTTTTATTCAAAGAAAATAAATCAACATAATATAGCCTACATATGGATGGATATTAATGCCGAATAGTATCTTGAAAAAACAACTCCTATACTGTAGTATCACGCCTGAATTATACTTTGATTTAGCCTGCTGAACTGTCCTGATACTGATTTAAATACGAAAAGTGGCGACCACAAGCTTGACAACCCTATGCGGTGTGAACTTGTAGATCGTCTTTTTTGTGGGTGTGCGAGACTATATATGTGCAACAACCGTGAAATCAGTTTGACACTTTCACTGGTGTGCGGCAGAATAGAAATGTTCACTTTTAGGATATTTTGATTATTTGATCGCATTATTTGATATTGACGGATTATTTGATCACATTTCTTTGTCTGTCTTTGCCTCTAGATTTATTTAAAATTAAATGGCTTCATTCTCCATCTCCGAGGGGTTTGTGTGTCACCCCATGTCGTCTTTAGCGGAGTCACTTTGTCACCCGATGTTCTGTTTTGACTCGGGTGTTGCCTCGCAGCCCATTAGGGGATAAAAGGGGGTAGAGATTGATTGAAGGCTCATCTAGCCAGTCACAGCGCGGAATGCGTTTACTAGTGGTGGTGTCCTACTGTAGTGTAGATTGGAAACAAAGACAGCGGGGTGTCACAAGACTAGTGTAACACTGCAGTCAGTGGGGGAATGTGAATAGAGATGTCAGGAAGAGTGGCCACCTCAATGTGAAATAGGCAATTTAAAAATGTCCTATTATGCGGAGAAACTACTAGACGCTGTGCTTTGGAAAAAGTACAGTAGGCATATACCTGATTTGAACATGCACGGTATTGATTGAATTTTTATTTCATAGTATGTAGAAAGGGTGCATTTCAAATGAAAGCACAAGTCAATAGAAAAACTGTTACTGTGGAACATGAATAAGCATTAGGCCTACACTTGTTTTGATGAATTGAACATACATGATGGACCCTCTTGTAAACAAGTGTAATGCTTAATTGGGTCGTCCACTCACAGTTAACAGCCTTTGTATTGAGTTTGTGCTTGAAATGTACTGTAATTCTGCAAACTGTTAATAAATATTTCAATCAATCAATCAAAAACAGGGTCCGGTCCACTATTTTCAATTCATCAGAACATTTCGAGATGTACAAATATACACTAATTAAGTTCTAGGTAGGCTACATCATCAGAAGTAAAGGAAAATTATCTGAAATATAAATGGAAAAGTGTACATGATTTACATGCTCATTATCAGTATATATCCAGTATCACAGGCTTCAGGGTTCAAATCCCGGTTCCATGGGGTCCCCAGCAAAATGTGTTGATATACAGCATCACAATCATTTGAACCACTTTATCCATATTTTATTTATTATTTTTTTTAAAAAATTTAACAACTCATTATATATTTTTTCTTTCTTTTTTACATAAATCTTCTCTTCTGTGGGTGTCCCAAAAACCTTTTAAAAGTGGATCTGTGGCCCAATGCATACAATATGCAATATTGCAGTATGCAGTAGGCCTATTTACAATACAATTTGGGGGTCCTCGGCACGAAAAAGTTTGAGAACCAGTGATTTAAAATAATGAAAGTAATCGATAGATTAATCGGTATGACAATATTCGATAGTTGCAGCCCTACATGACATTAGCCTCGCGTATAGCGATTCTAATATCACTGCGGCAACATGCATTGCAAAGGCAGATGAAGGCTGGCTATGTGAGGCTAACAAGACATAGTAGTCCTACATGCAGGGGTGGAAAGTAACTAAGTATATGTACTCAAATACGTACAATTATGAGGTATTTTGTACGTTACTTGAGTATTTCCAATTTCCAATACTTCTACTCCACTACAATTATTTTAAAACTTAGATTTATTATTACAAAACATATACTAAATCACTTCAGCCCTATACATTCCAGCCATTTGATAATAGCTCACAATGCGCCGCGATGTTTAGCATTGTGAGCTTGTAGATCTGCTATTTTCAAAAGATTTTTATACATTGGGACATTCTGCATAATGAGGTGGTGTTTTTGTAGGCCTACTTTTACTCAAGTAGGCTACAATTTGAATTCCGGGCTTTTACATGTAACAGAGTATTGCTATATTGCAGTATTGATGCTCTTTACGTTTTCCACCGCTGCTTACATCAGAGGCGTATCTACAATAAGGCGAGGGCAGGCGTCCGCCTGTCCAAATCCATTTCTGGCCTGGCCAAAATCCATACAATCCATCAAAAAAAAGAAGACAAAAACAAGACCTGAGAACTATTAATGGACAGCTGATTGGCCGTTGCGGTAGAGCGCGACCCTCAATCACCCATTGGAATGTAAATGCATGCCTTTCAGCCTTTGTATCCCACTCGTCTGGCAGGTATATCTATTTGAAAACCTTTAGTGCTACGATTGTGCGCGGGGAGACGACAATTAACACATGATCTTGCCTGCCCAAAACGTAATTCCTGGATACGCCACTGGCTTACATGTTGTCGTTATGGTTTGCGTTGCAGGCAGGCTCAACGGTGGTTCAACACGTCTGACATCACGGCGGCGCACCAGAACAGCCTGCTGAAGCAGCTGAACCAGCAGCGCCACCAGGAGCGCTTCTGCGACTGCATCGTGCTGGTGGAGGGCACGCTGTTCCGCGCGCACCGCAACGTGCTGTTCGCCAGCAGCGGCTACTTCCGCATGCTGCTGTCCAGCGATCAGGCGGGGGCGGGGGGCGAGGGGGGGCTGGCCGACCACCACCACACGGCCGCCACCGCCACCTTCGATGCCTTCAGCCCCGAGACGTTCGCCGTCATCCTGGACTTCATCTACTCGGGCCAGCTGGAGCTCTCGGGCCACAACGTGATCGAGGTTTGGTTCGGTTCGGTTTTGTTTGTTTATTCAATGTGTACAAAAGATGCATATCAAAAGATAAGAAACTATCGAGTTACCGTGCAAGAAAAGGAAGAAAGCACATCCTATTCGGAATCCTTTTCCTTAAGCACTGACTGCCATGGACGGCTCTGGATGTCATCCAACACTTGACTGTTATGGACATCCCCGGACGTCAATGACGTGTTTTCAGTTATTGCGCTAGAGGGCGCTCTACGCCAACATATAAATGATGCTAGGTTGCTAAGAGACGGATACAACCGGAAATGAACCAGAAGTAAAAACAATTGTATTCTGTCCGCCTCCACGTTATCAGATAAAATACATTTATCTGGTATTCTTTTCCCAGATTGCGTTTTTGGTCAAAACAAGCTATATTCAAAGGCCCATAACTAATGAACCGATGAACGTGTTTACAAAATGTATTTTCCGGTTTAAAGAAAATATGATCGTCCGCCCCTCCTTTGTTTCCACCCTGGACACATTGTGGGTCCTGTAGGCCGACAAAATAAGCTAAAAACACTCAAAAATGTAATGGTTATGAGGGTAGTATGACGGACGGTTAAAGTTAAAGTAATGTCTTTTGCCGTATCGAGCAGGTGATGTCTGCGGCCAGCTACCTGCAGATGAACAACGTCATCAGCTACTGTAAGAACTTCATCAAGTCTTCGTTGGACATCAGCGTCAAGGAGGAAGAGGAGGAGCGATGCGTCAGCCTGCCCGAGTTGTGCGGCTTCAGCTCACCCCCTGGTGGCGACGTGGAAGACGACGCGTCGGACCAGCAGCAACAGCGGGCTCCGTGTCCCTCCGTCAGCCCCCCGCCCGCGCTCTGGACGCACGACAACAGCAGCAGGTAGCTTCTGTCACTAGACTTTTTTGAGGGGCGCTAGCCCCTCCTATATTCAGCTATTAGTGTAGATTTTCGTCTTACACAAACATTCAATTCCCATTGACAATGCATGGAGAATTTACGTCATATGTGTCTGAGCAAATCGGCTATTTTCGTCCTACACAAACATTAAATTCCCATTGACAATGAATGGACAATTTTACGTCATAGTGTCTGAGCAAATAGACATGTTACGTCATGATGATGTACGTGGGGGTGTACGTGGGTCTGAAGACCCACCTTTTCAGACTCCATCATGGCCCATAGCACTTATCCTACCCCCTTAGATAGCACTTTTTAGACTTAGATAGCATTTGAAACAGACTTATAGCATGTCATGTAGACAGCACAATAATTGCATTGTATGTAGTCATAGCACATCATAGTACATATGTATAGCATAGTATAGTATATATGTATATTTAATAGGTATAGTGTCATTATATAGATATGTTCTAGTTACGTTCTTAGCTTACGCATGTTTCTTGATAAATGCATTTTATATATGTGATGTATTCCCATACTTTTGTTCTTGCCTAATGTAAGTCGCTCTGGATTAAGAGCGTCTGCTAAATGCCTAAATTGTAAATTGTAAATTGATGATAAGAGCGCCCCTCACTTCACACGGGTGTGATTTGTTTTTGGTCCAATCTGTATGGTAGATGCATACAATCTGTATGTTAAGCAAGGGATAATGTATGGCTAGGTGGTCAACAAAACAAAGCATTTCCTTGCTTACGGTAATGAAAGTATTCCAAGTTGGCACCGCAGAGCGCAACAGTCGCCTCGGAGTGTTGATCAAATGGAATACATTTTCGTGGTTCTGCATCGTCTATTTCTCGCTTCAAATGTTTTCAAAAACTTTTTTGAGAGTAAAGTTTACTTGTAAATGACATTGTGTGTTTGTTTACATGGCTGTCATGTTGGCTACACTACAGTATACAATCCAAGCCGCGCAGCAGGTGCTCTGAGGCTTTGATTAGGCAGCGGTCGGAAATAACACACCGCTGAATTCAGCGATTAACCAATCAGAATCAAGCATTCAACCAAGTCGTGTAATAATACAATATAACATATACAAGTGGGGTGGTTGTATTTTGTCTAACCTGCTCTTCTATTGAGATATTTAGATCGTGTCAAAGGTCATTTCTAACCTAGACACAGGATCTGACACACATTTTGACCTGATGTTCAAGTTTCAATTCATCCCCTTAGCAAGCAGGCCGGCTCTATTAGTCATTTCAACACTTGCACAGGAAAACAAAGTTACAATCCGGGTTAGAAGAGGAAAGAGTTCCAGCTTTAATGACTTTATACTTTCAACAATTTTCAAAAAGAGTGGAAAACGACATGGTGAAAATTCCTCTTAGTTTCATCCGGCTGTTATTATTCAGGCGAACGGAAACGACTCTTAACGGAGTTATGGAAAAAAAGAAAAGGAAAAATTGCAATCGTGTCAATTATTCCATAATAATTGACAGGCCTCACACCAGGTCTCAGCCAGGCTTCCTGCTGAAGGATCCGGACGGGGAAGCGGCGTCGTTGGAGATGAAGGTGGAGTCCAACAGTCCCACGCACGACCTCAGCCGGGATGAGGACGACATGCACGACCCCCACGACCCCTTGTTCACGCTGCCTGGCCCGGAGCGCCGGCGAGGCAGAGGGGCCAAGAGGAGAGCGCCGCCTTACTCCTCTCGCTCCTCCGCCGCCGCACAGCGCGAGGCGCTGGAGATCGAGGAGGCGCGGGCGCAGAAGGCGGAGAAGGCAGAGGAGCTGTACGCCACGTTGCCGACCATCCTGGGGTTCATTGGGAACTTCAACAAAGGTGAGTGGAGCGGTTGACAGCATTCCGTTGCTGTCGGATAAGAAACATCTTATTGAAACGTGGCACAAAGCGACGCGTTTTGAACCATGTATGTCCAACAGTTTCGAGGTTATCTTATTAGTATCTCAGTAGTAATTATGTCTAGCTGTTTTGTTGTCCTCACCGGACCCAATCATGTACGGGTACGGTACCTCAATACCACAAATCTTGTGGTCATTTATAGCCAAGAGCTTCAATGTGGTAATTGATAGGAAGAGTTCACACTGCAGTTAAAAGATGAGCCACTAGATGGCTACACCAGCTTGTGTATCCTCACCTGCAAACAGCCACCAGGATTTAATTTGTCCTTTTTTCTACTGTCTACTTTATGGTAGTTTGAAAAATACTTAAAAAGTAATCAAAGGAGGCAGTCCTTCTACAGCCAGCCAAGTGTGCATTTTACAGTGCAAAGTCATATTTTGCAGTTCAAGCAGTTGTCATCAAGCTTTTCTTTGGTAGAATGACAGTTGAAAGTCAACCCTTCACTGAAACGTCATAGAAATAAAAAGGGATTGAAAAAGAGAAGTCAGAAGCCACTTTTATGTCGTTCTCCACAGACAACCCGTCCATGCGCTTCAAGTGCCCGTTCTGTACGCACACGGTGAAGAGGAAGGCGGACCTGAAGCGCCACCTGCGCTGTCACACGGGGGAGAGGCCGTACCCCTGTCAGGCCTGCAACAAACGCTTCACCCGCCTGGAGCACCTGCGTAGCCATGTGGAAACGGTAGGCTCGCCTACACACACGCACACACACTTAGTAGTATAATAGTTCCCTCAAAATATGAGGTAACACACAAGCGCATACACCAGAAATTATACCAAAACCCATAGTAAAAAAAAAAAAACAATCATAGATTTCTCATTTTGTCTACATATCTGTCCAAATCTCATTCCTTGTTCCCGTTCCCTGCTCCCTGCTTCCTTCCCACGCCCCCTACAGATCCACCAGGCCAGGAAGCTGGTGTGCAGGAAGTGCAAGTGTCCGGTGACGGAGGAGACGGGCCACGTGGTGTGCGAGGGGTCGCGGCGCTACCGCATGTGCACGACGTGCGTCCAGGAGGTGGGCTGCGACAGCATGCCCATGGACGGCCTGGACGGGGACGGGGAGGAGGGCCCCGCGCTGCTGCTGGGCGTGGACGGCGAGGAGGAGGGGGGCGGGGACACCCAGAGGTCCTGGATGGGGACGGACGGAGACGACGACCTGGCGGAGGACTCGGGGGCCGACCTCATCATCCAGGAGGTGGACGACAGCGACGTGGAACTGCAGTGAACCTGTCCTCCTGTCCCCGTGCTGCTGGGACGCGAACATTGAGTCTGTAGGAGACGAGACGACGGGAGACGTGGCTTGTGATTGGCTGAGACGGGCCGTCGTGTGGGTATAGGGAGCGCTCCGCTGCGTTGACTTGGACCACGCGTGAGGTGGTGTAGACATGACGGAGGTACAGAAACTAGTGGGGTGGGCGAGAATTTACGATTCTGTCCCTGTCAGTACATAACTCGGACGGGGCTGAGTCAGCTCAAGTGAACTTCGCAACGTTCGGCACGGCAACTCGTTCGCTCTGCGTCTCGTGGCTCAAGTTTGCTTGAGACGGTGTGCCTCCGTTGCGGTGAAAACAAGCGCTCCCTAACGTCTCGCCTCCTACGGAAACAGTTAATAGCTGTTGGGACGGGAACCAAAGAGCTGGGCGTGCGTGAGTGTCTGCAGGACATGCATGCGTTTGGCCTGGGTGGAAGCCATGATTTATGCAAAATTAAATGTATGCACAAAAATGCTTAATATTGATTATGTAAATACAGATTAATAACCATTTAAATACAGCCAATTAGTCATTATTACATACAGAGGAAACGGTCAACATTGCCAGCTAAATAGAATGCTTTTTTCCCCCTGTTGTTCCTTAAATAATTGCAGTATCCAAAGCATGCATTTTCAGTGTTTTCATTTGTTTGGATAGGTAGAAACTCAAAGTTGTGTTTCACATGCATGTACAAACAAAGTACGTTTTGTTAAGGTGCAGCTACTTAAATAAAGGTGACGTTGGGGGCGTTTCAACAAATCGTCAGGTGAAAACCTGTTACTTGTCAGGAAATGGCAAGCTCTTGTTTATACTTTTCATTGGTTCAACATTTATGAAACCCACAGCCAGAATTAACCACTTTGATTTTAACCTCTTAAACCCCAGCGTCCTTGTTGTCGGGAAGGCTGCAATCTTGTCTCTCGGCTATTTTGGCTATTTTCGGTGAAAGCTTTCCGCACAATAACAGCAAAAGGAAAACAGTACAGAGTCCCGAGGCACTCCGGTCAACCATATCGGTTTTTAAGTGGTTAAAATGTTTTCAAAAATAGGTTATCTTCTACTTTTTGCACGACACTCATGTACGACAATTAAAGTAGGAAAAATGTAGAAATTCAAGGTTTCCTCCCGACAGCAACGAAACGAACACCAGTATTCCGTGCCAAAACCTTTTGCTTCACAGCTGTGGGACAACTTTCTTATTTTATGATGCTCGTTTTGCATTTATTATTTATTATTTTGTACTATTTCCACAAGATATATATATATATTTTTATAGATTGATTTATTATTGTCTTCCACTGGCAGTGTCATACTTTCAGAGGGCAAGCTTAAATATGCTGTAATTACAGTCTATGAACGATAGATGGCGATGTCGGATGGAACATCGGATGGAAAAGTTGTGGCTTGTCATACAAAATTAAATACATTAAATAACAATTCCATTTCTTATGTGTCATTGGAAGTTCCAATAGTAAAGTTTCTCTTTTTGGCGTGTGTGTGTGTGTGTGTGTGTGTGTGTGTGTGTGTGTGTGTGTGTGTGTGTGTGTGTGTGTGTGTGTGTGTGTGTGTGTGTGTGTGTGTGTGTGTGTGTGTGTGTGTGTGTGTGTGTGTGTGTGTGTGTGTGTGTGTGTGTGTGTAACACACACACACACACACACACACAAATGTATATTTTTAAATATACATTTCCGAAGCAGTTGGTGGTTTAGACAAGAAAAGTATAATTGTGTGTGCACTGTGCATTTATCATGAAATGTCATTTGTAAATCTTCAATTCTGCATGTGAATTATTATGTTACATGCAGTGGTGGAAAGTATATAAGTACTATACTTTTGAGGTAATTGTACTTTACTTGAGTATTTCCAATTTGAGCAGAGGCAAATATTGTACTTTTACTAGTTTGAAAATAGCCAATCTACGATGCGACACATTGTGAGCTTGTAGATAGGATATTTTCAAAATATTTTTAATTTGAAAACTTCAAACAATCTCCATGATGAGTAGGTCTACTTTCTACTTTTGGTAGCCTGCTACTAAGAAGTAAAATTAAGTCAATTTTGAATTCTGGACTTTTACTTGTAACAGACTATTTATACACTGCTGCAGTATTTATACTTTTACTTATAAGTAAAAACTGTGAGTACTTTTTCCACCACTGGTTACATGCAATAGGATCATCATGATAATATGGTCATAAATAATAACCATAATAGTCCCTTCTGATTGGCTGTGTAGCTCCGCTCCATTGAACCAATGGGAGCTGAGCTACATGTGGGATGGATTTCCTGTGTGCGGGTCACGTCACGTGACTAAATACAAGCGGTATGGTGTGTCTGTGTCAACATCGCTGGCTGGCTGACTTCTCGACTGCTCCCTCTCCTGATCCTCATCTGGGACATTTAGTACTCGTGCTTCTAGTTCTACCTATATAACACTTTCTATGAGGAGGTAAGTGGAGTGAAATAACTGTTACTTTTACAGCTTGTTTTGTTAGATCTCAGTTCGAGCCGCTCCCGTTATGTTGTGTTGTTCAGTTCTTGAGTTCCAAGTTAGCCTCATTTTCTTTCTTACTCTGAGCTGAGTCATGAGCTCAATAACGTTATTCGATATCTTATTATCTTATCAGGTAGAAGTGACATTGTTTTGAAACACCCAATACTGTGTGTGTGTGTGTGTGTGTGTGTGTGTGTGTGTGTGTGTGTGTGTGTGCGCGCGTGCACCCACTGCACACAAAATGAAGTGGAAACCGAGCTACACTTCCTAACCATCTGTCCATTGTACCAAAACATCAGAGACACATACTTCCCACAGATTACAACCACACACGGAGATTTTTAAAACATGACCAATGACAAAAAACTACAACAATGTGCAAACACAGCAGCAAGATTCGTGAGTTGCTGTGATAGGAGAAGGATATCAAACGGAACACAACCACCCTAAAGACTAATCATTGTGTATATTCCTGCACTATACCTGCATCCAGTGATCTTGGTACAATATAGAAATTGATCTATTGAAGATTCTGATGTTCAAATGTACATATTTTTTGTTTTGATTGTATTGTTGTATTGTGCTTTCTGCTTTGGCAATGTAAACGTATGTTTTCTCATGCCAATAAAGCCCATTGGGGGTGTGTGTGTGTGTGTGTGTGTGTGTGTGTGTGTGTGTGTGTGTGTGTGTGTGTGTGTGTGTGTGTGTGTGTGTGTGTGTGTGTGTGTGTGTGTGTGTGTGTGTGTGTGTGTGTGTGTGTGTGTGTGTGTGTGGTAATTAGTGTCAAACCAAGTCTTCCTCTTTCAAGTTCACTGTCAGCTTGAGGCAGACACACACAGTTTATACATTTCCTGTATTTCTGGTATGGCTTTACTTATTTAGTTTTTATTATTTGACTCTTTGGCAATGGAAACATGTTTTTCCCATGTCGAGACGACTCAGACGAGGCCCCCTCCTCGACATGATGCACACAGCATCTAACAAAGGGACCTTAGAGTGGTTGTATATTTATGTACTATTTATATTAGTATTAGTATATTTACAGTACCTAGTCCCTCCACGCGCAGGATGGCCCGCCCGGTACCCGCCGGATGGCCCGACCAGTACCGGCAGAGTAGTTCTGGAGAAGCGGATTGTGTGTCCCTGGTTTTTCCCTAATGGGACTGATCGAGGGTAGCTACTGGGACGTAAGTCGGGACTTGATCACCCCGGCTGGGTCACCCGAGTGAGGGGTATGATGTTGGAAGACGCGAAACCGATGACCTTGGAATACATCACTGAGGATACGTCCCAGTTGCATCCTAGCAATGTTTTTTGGTTCATATATTTTTTATTGTAATTATTTACTGTTTTCTCATTTTACAAAATTGAGGAGGTCAAAACCCAAGAATAGTTTGCTTCTATTCTTGTATATAATGTGACATAGCATCAACAAAGCATCTTGGTTCTTGATTTCGATGAATTGAGTATGAAGGAGAAGGACCCCAATGGAAACAAGCATACTTGAGTTTTAATCTCAATCTCTGAACTTTCCTGTGCCTTTTTTTTTCTCTGCAAACTGTTAATACTGTTAAGAATTCAATCAATCAATCAATCCATCTCTTACAGGACACCACGGTCAATGCGTCTGCTGCGGTGTGTTGTTTCCTACGATGTACGTGACCAGTCTTATCAGCCGATGATGATAAGCGGGCTCCTCTCCTGACCACCATGTCCTCAGAGAACCAGGCCGGGCAGCCCAGCATGGATTACTCCTCCTGGGATCTGCGCCTCCAGGTAGGGATGGGACCATAAAGGCTCATACATACTCCAGTGATAATGAGTCGAGGTCGCGTATATCTAGTGTGCGTCTGAGCATAGACATGGTAACGCCCCGCCTGCCTCTGATTGGCCTACCGACACTGCCCGTCTTCACTGTCCTCCGAGACGTGAGGTTACTCCGTGGTGGGAAAATAATTCAAGAGAATGACAGCTTGGCACGCGCGACAGAATGCAGCCTTGTAACTAACTTGTACGTTTTATTTTTGTAGAAATATTGTTTATGCCGTTTTCTTTGATTGTATAATTGATTGAACACGTGCGTTGTACTATGATTTGATTTGGGTGTGTACTTCTAAACAAAGTGTTAGTGTTGATTATCGTGTATTAATCTAATTATAGTAAACTAATACTATATTATACTAAAAAGGATAAAGGTGAAGGAAAAAGTACAATCATTTTTCATGTTTACACATACAAATAAATTACACAATAATCAACACAAACACTTTATTTAGTACACACGGCGTACATGTTCAATCAATTATTCCATCAAAGCAAACGGCATAAACAATATTAGTTTGCCTCTTCTACAAAAATAAAACGTACAAGTTACAGGCAGTTCTCTTGTATCATACCAATGCCGTACTTGTATTATTTTCCACCACCTCACATCAGAGATCAGACTATCCAGCATAGCTATATCCACCTCAGTGGACAGTCAAGACGGGCAGTGTCGGTAGGCCAATCAGAGGCAGGCGGGGCGTTGCCATGTCTATGCTCAGACGCACACTAGATTATACGCGTCGCGGACAGTGATGTCCTTAAGCATTGATCCCACCTCCCTCTGGTTCACGTGCGCAACCCCATGTGAACGGGGGGATAGCCCAAGAGTGAAAGGGGAGATGTCGGTCAGTAAAACCAGAGAGATGTGTCAGGGTGAGTGGTGATCAGCAATTCATGTCAAACTGGAGTATGAATAATTTAATTGTTCGACAATTCTGACTGAGTTGCTGTTTCCACTAGGCAATGTGTCTATATTATAGACAACAGGGCAACATATAGACTCTATATGTTGCCCTGTTTATTGTCTATAGCTTGTTTTGCTTTTGGTATTTTTAGTATTATTTTCTTCGCTTACCGAGTGTGTAATCTCTCAAGACAGATTCAGACTTCGGAGCTCCTGTTACAACGTGTAGGAAAGTTATGATTAGGAATGAAAACAAAGACACGTGGGACCCAATGGGCCTCATAATTGTAGCGCAGAGATTTAAATTTAGGATGAATTAGCTTTTTGTTGAGCTGCAAAAGAGTGCATTTGATTTGGTTTGTTTTTATTTCACTCTACACAAATCGGACGGCGAACGTCCCCCCCTCGAATGGGGATGCAGGGGGTTCTAATAATATTGATTATTGCGATAATATCGTTAATCGCAAATTATTTTTTGCTACAATAATCGTGACATGTAATTTTCATAACGTCCCATCTCTACCTCCTCCAGGTCATCGGCCTGGGCTTCGTCTTTTACACGGCCGTGTTCGTGGCCTCTCACCTGGTGTCGGTGGCCCTCTGCCAGACCTACCGCTCCCTCCTGGCCCGGGAGAAGGTGTTCTGGAACCTGGCGGCCACGCGGGCCGCCTTCGGCGTCCAGAGCGTGGTGGCCGGCCTGCGGGCGCTCACTGAGGACTCGGCGGTGTCCCGGGACAGGGTGAGGGGTCAGGAGGACTGGTCGTGGTTCAACCTCCTCACCGCCACAGGCTTCTTTATGTTCGAGAACGTGGCGCTGCACATGTCCAGCGTGGCATTCCGGTCGTTCGACCTCCCACTGGCCGTGCACCATTTCTTCGCACTGTCGGGGTTCGCGGGCGCGGTGGTTTGGGACTCGCTGGGCCACTTCCTGCCCATGGTCACCCTGCTGCTGGAGATGAGCACGCCGTTCACGTGCGTCTCCTGGATGTTACTGAAGGTATTACTAGACCAGCTGTGCTTCCTGTTGAGGGAAAACACACTTCTCTTTTTCCTCACTGATTCCCTCTGTTTGCTTTATCCACACAGATCTTGCACAACATTTCTCTCTCTCTCTCTCTCATATTGTATTTAACCCATTAAGACCTCAGGTAGATTCTACAAATGTCTTCTAAATCTGAAAAACGTATGTCAAGACCCCCAAATATATTTGGCCGCCGAGCCCAATCTCAAAATATTTGAGGCAAAGATTTGAGTTAAATGTTTGCTCTTTAAAAATAAATAAATTCAAAGATTTGCACATCAAAAATGGCAAATCTACAAGTGTGGGGCACGAAATGATACGCTATGAACTTGTACAGTATATCTATTTTTGAATAGCCAACCAATGTGCGGTCTCTCTCTCTCTCTCTCACTCTCTCTCTCTCTCTCTCTTTCTTTCTAAGAGAACATTGATAACATTGCACCTGAACTCGCTGGGTTATTAGAATTTTTGCTTTGAGTGAACAAGAATCTTTTGTTCGTTAATCGTTGAGTTGAGTGAATTTATCTTCAGCATTCCAGGACAGTCAATATATGCAGCGAGGCAGACGGTTATTGCTTACTGGCCAGGTCTTATCTTGTGACCTCATGTAACCCCTCTCTTTTTAAATTCCCACTACAAAAAGTGCCAGAGTTACAGTAGATAATCCTGTAGCGAATAATCCCTGGGCAGGTTGTTTAAACTAAACCCATTCTGGGGGGGAAATAATAAGAAAACCCTTTAACAGAAAAGAGCACAGCAGTGCCAAAATGTAGGTGGTATGGTTGCAATTGCATTTGGTTTTCAAGTTTGAACCTTGCTCTCCTATTTATAAATACCACAGGCCGGTTGTGTGATCATCTCACATTTACAAGCGTGCATTGTGGCTTTCCAAGGCATTGTCACTAACATAACCACCATTTTAAGAACTACTGTAGATTTAGAGTCAATGGGATACAACGGCAGTGACAACACACAAAAGTGTGTGATGCGAGTAGTAATTTATTGATTAACGACTACATTTCAATTCCTCTTCTTTGTTAGTTTGTTACACATGTTGCACCTTTTATGGTTTTTAGCCCATAAGCTCGGCCGCTCATACTTGGAAAGAGGAAGGTGCATAAAGAAGTTGGAGCCATAATGTTTCTGTTCCCCCTCCTGCATTTAGCTCAGAGATACACCCCAGAAAACATAGTTAACCTTAGAACAGTTGATCTACCAATTATAGCTAAATCTATCGTTTCAGCATGGACATTGCAATGTTTCCTGCTATACATGTGCAATAGTTAGCCCGCCCTATGTCAATACCAATAATGTCATAATGGAGCTTAAACACATAATTTGTGATGAAATAATAATAATATGTATTTAACAACATTCTGTGAAAATTGCTGATTCTGAAAGCTCACAATGCGTTTCGATGCATTGCTCATGGATGTGCTATTTTCGGCATAGAGATTTAAAAGGAGGGGACTATGAGGTTGAAGTGGTCAAATATATTGCAAATCTTTTTTTTTTCAACACGGTCGTTGCGTGTCTCTGTCCCCTTTGCAGGCGGGCTGGGCCCAGAGCCTGTTCTGGAGGGCCAACCAGTGGGTGATGATCCACATGTTCCACTGTCGCATGGTGCTCACCTACTTCATGTGGTGGGTGACCTGGTGCCACTGGGACGAGATCAACGTCCATGTGTCTCTGCCCCAGCGCCTGCTGTTCTTCAGTGGCCTGGCCCTCCTCACTGTGCTCATCAACCCGCTGTGGACGCACAAGAAGACCATGCAGCTCCTCAACCCGGTCGACTGGAACTTCGGCAACAAGCCGGCGCCGCAGAACGGGCCCGCCGGGGAGGTGGAGCACAAGGCCCATGCTGACTGAACTGAACGCTGCTGCCATGTTGATTCGTGGTGGGGGCGCGGGTATGTTCACTGGGTCAACGACGGAACTGTCCTGCTTTTTTACTTACTTTTGTTTTCTTATTGGATGTGTAAAGGGGTTTCGGGTGGTTAGAGTGGTTTTAAAGACATTTCTGATTACAGATTGAGACTGACATTATGCATAGGTCACTAATATCTAGTGAATAATTCTGTCTTTTTTTTTTATCCCACGATTTTTGTAACCCATTGTTTTCCACCCAGTGTCAATTGTCTGGTCTAGTGTAATGCAGGGCGCTACACTCCCTCTGCCAACCTGGGGAGAGCAACGTACTGACCTCATGTTTCTTCCGTTAGCCTTTCACAGGCCGTTTTAATTTGTCTTCGTTCTAGTGTTAGAGCCCACAGAGCCCGTCAGTCTGTGAGAGCTATGCTAACAACATTCGCTCAGTAGCTCTCCAGCGTACCCCCATAGATCAATTTGAATCGAATTGAAACCTTTATTTCAGGGGAATCCAATTGAGACCAGGGTCTCTTTTTCAATGGCGCCCTGTATACAAACAGGAACATTTACAGCAATGATTTTACATACATGACATGGACACACAGTACAACAAATATAATACACAAGCACATACACACAGAAACAACCTTGTAACCAAATGTTACAGAAAGCAGGTGCATATGCCTTCATCTAGTGTGAGGTCAGTTAATGCAGCCGACCTCGTCGAAGCCACCGCAGATGCAGTCAATGGGAAATGGGAAGCATTTGACCCATTTTGTCAATGGGATGCAGTCAATGGGTGGGAAAGAAAACGAGTCGCCACAATAATTGTAACCTGTCATTTTCATATTGTCCCATCCCAATGTAACATCTTTGTTTTTTTAGCAGGGAGCAGTGACTGAATGGAACTAGTTTAGCGTCTTGGCTGGTAGCAGAGAGGTGTAACTTGCAACGGGCGGTGGCTGCTTTGGCAGTGCTCTCGGGGAGTAGTGCTGCACTTATTAACGTTCCACAGCCTGTGTTGGGTCATTCGTTCACAGTAATTAAAGCATCGGAACATGAGGCCCCAGTTCTTTTTTAATCATACGAGCAAAACGCAAATCTTGTCCTTTTAACGCGGGGGGGGGGGGGGGGGGGTGCTCAAAAGGTAGATTGCAATCTACCAGTAGAAATACAAATATATATCATTTAAATATAAAAAAAAGATTTGAATTCTCGTAAATGTATTTATCGATTTTGACATTCATTTAACACCAGCGCTGCTATTTTCAGCAATGAGATAATATTGTTTTGGGTGGGTAGATTTTGTTGAGCTGGTTATTTTGAAAGTAGCTCTCAAGTAAAAAAAAGCCTGGGCACCCCTGCCTTCACGTCGTCTTGTCAAAATCGACCTGTAGTGTGCCGCGTATAAGTGTGAGCGGGAGCTCTGCAGTTATGGAGTAATAACAGACATGTGGTCCGTGTAAGAGTGCAGCCAATTAGCCCATGCTCCTTGCACAACAAACGCACTCTTTTCATCACCAGTCAGGTGGGACAGAATGACAGGCTTAGTTTAAAGAGGAAGTCACGAGTGTTTGCCAATTGGACAATTTAATCAGTTCAATCTCGGATCACGTTGGGAGATCGTTACTGTTACTCCAGTGTGGACCCATTTTCATCAGAAAGGAGCATGTCTGACATGGAACATTGTTGCTGCTGATGAACAGTCCGGTTGCAAAGGGCTGGAGAGGTTCTGGTAAATTTACCATGGGAAGTTACGCTTGGGAATTTTAGGGATTTTGACCAATTCTTATTTGCAAAAGCTGTATAACAGGAAACGTATATTTAGCCTCCACCGTCCTCCAAATCCCACCAACAAATTGTCTGCCTCTGAGCACAGCTGGTCACTGTTTGGTTCAAAATGAAGTCGTTTTTTACACTTCTGATCCACTGTTTGAGAAACGGTGCCCTAGACTGTACATATGACAAGGTGCAGTTGGTACATGCAGACAGTACTGTGCGACCTCCACATTTCACATGGAAAGTTCAGACTTTGTATATTCACAGAATTTTGTAACCATACAAATCAAATCCATTGATTTCCAGGCTGTCTCACTTTGTAAGACTCTCTTCCCCATTTTTTTATTTCGTATTTACAGTATGACGACTGTTCAGTAGCTAGCTGCCCGTTGCTCCTAATTGTTAGGAGGATGGGTTCAAGGAACAAATGCACCAATGATACGTTCCCTTCCATAAAGATCGAGCACTATTCTCTGACCTTCTCATTTCCAAATAATAGAATACAAATAACATCCTTTAAAGGCTTAAGTTCTGCTGAAACCTTGATTTATTTCCCCCCCCCCCTTTTTTTTCTTTGTTTGTCTACTTTTGTCACATGCTTTATTGACACGAGTGCTGTTTCCTTGTTGTGTACAATGGTCTCATTGTATAAGATAATCTGGCAATGTGGTTTGATATTGTCTATTGTAATACTGTTTTGGGCTGTGATGGACACATCGTAATCTTATTTGAGGAGTGGAATAATTGCAATTGTTTTAAGTACATTTATTGATCGATACTGACATGGATATGGATATTATAAAACATTTGTCCGCCTTAATCTACACACTTCAGTGGGTGGGTTAGGATGAGTTTTTAAACCGTGTGGCATGTTCATTACATGTTAATATGCTCTAAACCCTTTTAATCTAATAGGCCTATATGGTACTACCTACCTTTCAGTATTAATGTGTCAGAATCTCCCAGACACCATGCAAAGGCATCTTAAAACTGGGTCCCTCTGCTGGTATGTGACGGGACGTATGAACATTTTCTAAATAATTTTTGATAATTCTTTTGTTCTGATTTTTGGATATTGCATTGTACATGTGTACATGTACTCAGTCACTTCTATACAAAACATATTCACCACTTACGTTCAGCAACATTTCCATTAACTTCTACAAAAAATAAATTAGTTTACATGCTGTTACATTTCAGTTACATTGTGTGGTTAACTGTAGAAATGACTACAAGGCCTTGTTTAGGGACTGTATATGCGACTACTGTAAGTTCTTTACGATAACTAAAACATGTTTGCTTTTGAAAATGCATTCATTTGAGATAAAATTTGACCAAATAAAATGTGTTTTCTTCCATTAGTAAAGCATCCGGGTTAAAAGAAGAATGTGTCTTGTTTCAATGTGTAGATGTTTCTGCAAATCTGCCTCCTTGCAATAACAACCTTATTTCGGTCCATGAATTGAATGCAGTGGAGTGTCTGGCCTCTGGGTGGCAGGATTGGACAGGACAGACCAGCTGCCCTTTGAACAGACCAACTTTGGGAGCTGCGTCATCACTGATATTTAAAAGTAATAAAGTAGCATTCACATCACAATTTATCTAGTGGTACAGTGAAGTGATATTTACTTATATGTGAATAAGAACGCTTAAAATTATACTTCTGGTTATTATTAATGTATTGGAATGGGTTTATTTCTTTGCAAACAAGTCAATGTAAGAAATTATGAAAATCAGCAAATCTTACAATCTCACAGCATATCACTTCATGCCACACTGAGCTTGTACATCTGCTTTTTTTTTTACATTTTTGAAAAATCCTAAAAGAGTGAGAACTACAGATTGAGAAGGCATTTGTAGGCCTCAGGTCTTAACGGGTTAAAGATGAATTGTGCTTAGACCAGGGGTGGGCAACTTTTACGATGGAGAGGGCCACTATAGTTCCACACTCACTCCAGAGGGCCACTATAGTTCCACACTCACTCCAGAGGGCCACTTAGCCGCAATTTGCAACTCTAGATTTTATAATGGGATGAATCTAGAGTTGCAATACCCTCCATTGACTCCCCACTCATCATTTTGCGTTTGCGATCTGCTCGTCTTAAACGACGTTAAACTCACCAACATTGCAGCTGTAGTCCAAGCTTGAATTATTCTCTCAATCTGCCGAGCTTGTTTTTCATAAAAATCCCCCGTAGACATGTTATGAGCTACTTTCTGTCAAGAAATTCTGTGCAAGTGATTCTTTTTGCACATAATGCAGGAGGCAGCAGCGCGACCCCTTAATACAAACGAGCGCTTCCAAACTCCAACATTTCTTCTTCTTGACAGAAAGTAGCTCATAACATGTCTACGGGGGATTTTTATGAAAAACAAGCTCTGCAGATTGAAAGAGAATAATTCAAGCTTGGACTACAGCTGCAATGTTGGTGAGTTTAATGTCGTTTAAGACAAGCAGATCGCAAACGCAAAATGATGAGTGGGGAGTCAATGGAGGGTATTGCAACTCTAGATTCATCCCATTATAAAAAAATCTAGAGTTGCAAATTGCGGCTAATAGTTCCAGGGCCACTATAGTTCCACACTCACTCCAGAGGGCCACTATAGTTCCACACTCACTCCAGAGGGCCACTATAGTTCCACACTCACTCCAGAGGGCCACTATAGTTCCACACTCACTCCAGAGGGCCACTATAGTTCCACACTCACTCCAGAGGGCCACTATAGTTCCACCCTCACTCCAGAGGGCCACTACAGTTCCACACTCACTCCAGAGGGCCACTACAGTTCCACACTCACTCCAGAGGGCCACTACAGTTCCACACTCACTCCAGAGGGCCACTACAGCTCCACACTCACTCCTGAGGGCCACTATAGCTCCACACTCACTCCAGAGGGCCACTATAGTTCCACACTCACTCCAGAGGGCTACTATAGTTCCACACTCACTCCAGAGGGCCACATTGCATATTACTGTCGTAGCAAAAATAGCTTTTTTTTAGCTTGTAGATTGGCTACTTTTGCTATATTTTAATTGAAATTCTGAATAATATTTTGCTATTTTTGAATTGGAATCCTGAAAAGTAAGGTTTTTATTTAATTTCAAATGCATTTAGTTATACTTATGTTAACTTTATGAACTAAATACAAATACACTGCATTGGACATAGACAATAACATTTTACTCGTCATTCAGCTACTGATATAGAAGTAATTCAAGTGGGTCATGTTTGCATGTTTGGAATTGTAACAGCAATAATATAATATATCAATATTCTAATATTAACATGCGAGTTGCCCATGTATGTATGGCATAGAGCCTTGGCTTAGACCAGGCTTTCCCAAACTGTGGTGCGTGGCGCGCCATTCCCTTGTTGTCCAACATCACCCTAGGGCTAGGGCATGCAGGAACTTCTCGAAGGCCACGATTCAGGCCTTGACCGCCACTGTGCCCTTCAGTTTTGCATCCTGGCTGCACCTCAAAACATGACCCTGAGGTCACAGTGGTGTTCGTCGTTGATGCCCGCCCCTGTTTATTGTATCGTTTGCACCTCCACATCGCTCCGGGTCAATACGCTTGTCTTGTTGAGATTGTGAACTCTAAACGGCCCTGGCGTCTCCACTCCACATCACCATCTCCAACTCCAAATGAGTCAAGTGACTCTGATTAATCCACTGAGTGTGCATGGACATCTGTTCAGACTCCTGTTCAGACTGTTCAGACAGTCTTTGACTCCTTTCTAGTTAGTTACTTACTTACTTTATTGAAGCAATTGTTTTATTCATTGGTTACAAACAATATTGGAAAACACATGGATAGAACATTAAAAGGTGCAATACATTAAAATATGTACAATACACAACACAAAAGCCCTTGACTCATAAAATAATCAAATAAGTATTGACTAGTTTTTAAACCAAATGTTTTCAAAAACATTTAGTGGAGTAAAAGTACTGTACACTATTTGCCTCTGTAGTGGGATAGAAGGAAAAGTATAGGAAATTGGAAATATTCAAGTAAAATACAAGAAGTACCTCAAAATTGTACTTAAGTACAGTAGTTTATAGTTACTTAAGGGCCACTCTAGAGCCACTGGCCACAGCAGCACAGCTGTTTTCAAGGGGGGGAGCCACCTCACAAGGTCACGTGGGACTGATTGGAACGCATGTACTTCATCCTACGGGAGAAGACTTTGGGAAACGTGACGGACAGCTCCCGCAGCCAATCAAATGGTCGAATCCGAGAGGTCCACCAATGAGCCGCTTAGGAGGGAGGCGGGCTTTGACAAGGATGGAGCGAGACAGTTTGAGTTTTGCACCGAGAGAAGAAGTTTGAAGTGAGACAGAGAAAAAGTAGATGTTTTGATTTTGTTTGAACGCATGATTCATTTATGTTCGTCACAGATTAGTTTGACACTTGCATGTCAGAAGTAGGACAGAGTGGAGGAAACGTCATTCATTTGACCCGGAGTCTTAAAATGGTGAGTGCAAATGCTTAAGCATTCTTTTTTATTAGTTTATAGTTACAGCACCACGAGAGGTGTACTGTAAACTAATATATACTGTACATACATATACTTTTGCTAATTTAGTTTCAGGTGAGCAATGCAACAGTTCGTTTTGCTACTTTGTTTCAATGTCTTGTGCGTTTCACTAAATGTCGCCTTTTTCTTGGTAAAGGACTTTTTCGTAGTTTCGTATAAACGTGGCGGAATTGTCTGCCAGGATGCCAGCAGCAGCAGCACTCATGTCACCTCTGTGTCATCTCATCTTATTTACCTTTTTCCTTTCTTTAATTAATGTTATGCTTATAAATATAACTCTTAAGTTGCAGAAAACATCGAAGCTAAAGATGTTATAACTTCATCTGTTCACCCAGCCCTTTCATTGAATTCATTGACTGACACAAGCTTTTAGTCCCCCAAAGACAGACAATGAGCACGTTTTTTATGTTTTTTGGTTTATCACAGGCACAACGTGGGGTTCAGGCCTCCAAGGAATATCCGGGGTCCTTGAGGGGGTTCCAAAATGGACCCTTAAAGGTCTAACTCGATTTATTGGGGTCCTTGAAATTAAAGTTTCAGTCACTATAGTTCTCTCAATGATGCATGCATGATGCAGTAGCCTTAAAGTACAGATGAATACAGCTCCATTCAGTACGGTTTAAAGTAAACCAAGTAAAGAGTAATTATTTTGGAATAGATTTTTGTTTTTGCCTCATCACCCTTTATTTGGTCAGGGAGGAAGCTCAGTCAGTCTACAAATTCACTTAGTCATGCATAGCATTCCTCCACAACATGCAGCTCCAGTCAACTGGAACTGGATAGGTGCAACACAGTGCAGTCAGTCAGTAACAAACGCCTAATTTAATAATACAGTTTCTTTCATAAGCTGTTAAGAGTTGGCTTCGACTTCATCTGATGCTGAAGTGCTTTCAGGAATATGTGGATAAGCCCAGCAGAAGATAGTTTTGATACACGCAGCACCTTTGATGTGCTCCTGTGGCGCCGTGCACAGTCCAGTTCCCTGTGTGGTGTGCATCAGTGCTGGATAGGGGCATGGTAGTTTGAGAGGTTTAGACACACGCACACAAAATACAACACTCTACCCGTAATTTGCTTAGCAAATAACCAGGGTCAGTTGGCTGCAAACACAGATGTCTAATCCCTCTGCCCATTGTTGTATTACATCCATGGAAGATTCTCTGGACTTCATTTATTCTTAGTTGTATGAATAGGATATAGGCCTAATCAATATGGTGACTAGTTAGTGTATAGTGTCTGGGATCTTAATATCGTGGAAGTGTTGTCTTTTCCTGGTTTTAAAGCACAACAAGTTGTCATTTTCCGAACTTGTGTGACTCTGAGTCTGATTACTGATAGTAGTATACAATATCATTGTAACATCGATCAAGGTATTTGGTAAAAAGATAAGATGGTGATATTCAAATTTGTCAATCATATCTCCCAGCCCTACTCACACGTCAAGTCACGGCCCAGTCCCCCCCAGTGATGTTGCACGCTCGGCCTTGCTCGACACTTCCTCCTGATCAGACGCCAGCTGGCGCTCAAGCGATTGTGTTCCACCAGACATCATTCAGCAGACAGACACCATTCTCAACGATATCTCCAAAAACCTGTGGTTTTGTGCTTGATGATAACCGTCGTTGTCGTGTTGGAAGAAAGTGATGTTTGTGACAAAGGCCAGAGCCACCTGCTTCACGTCCGTCGTGTGGATGATTAGGGTGACACACGGCACTCCACAGGGTCTCATTTCACTCCTGTCATCAGCATCATAACAGGAGGTGTTCAGTCACACTCCAGTGTCTGCCCTCACCCAATTATTGTTACTAGTCCATAGCCAGGGATTTGCGCAACCAATCTAAGCAGATTTTAGACTTGGTAAGTTGGTACCGCGCCTGGCTGGCACTAGATGATCCCATAGCCTGTGGCAAAACCATTACATTTAGGAGAGGTTACAAATCGGCTTCATTCAATTGAAAGACATGTTATGAGCTACTGTCTGTCAATACATTCTGTGCAGGTGATTCAAGTGTTGGAAGCACTCGTCGAAGTCACTGAATGGCCCTGCGTACCACCCGTTTCGAATTTGCACATAATGCAGGAGGCAGCAGCGCGACCCGTTAATAAAAACGAGTGCTTCCAAACTCCAACACTAAGAATCACCTGCACAGAATTTCTTGACAGAAAGTAGCTCATAACATGTCTACGGTGGATTATTTTTTTTATGAAACAAACACCAAACATGCTACTGTGGGTTCTACAACACGAGACAATTTTGTAATTAAAGCACGTTATTGTCCACACACTACATATTGGTGTACCAAGTCAACATGTAACGTTAGATCTGTGTGTTTATCTGTTTAAATCAAATAACTTTGCACCATTGAGCCAGATCTCTCTCTCTCTGCCAGCATTGTTTGTGGTCTCGAGAGGCCAGCTGCAGCACACTACTATAAAGACAAGAGCACAATTAGACTATTGGAAGCACCTGCCAAAAAATTAACCCTGGCACTGCTCTCCCAGTCACTCTCCCCAGCTCAACTCACAGCAGCAGTCTTGTGAGAGTTCCTGAAAATGCTAAAAAACTGCTCACATTTTGGGAAAAGTGAAGAGTTGTTCCTCACTCCTCCCTTCATATGTCAAATTGCCATGAATGTCCTTCTGTCTTCATGGATGAAGACGGGAGGACAGACGGAAGGACAGAGCTTTCCTCATTGTGTAATGTGTAGTAGGATAGAGAGATAGTACAGTAGACAGGAGGAATGAGTTTGAATGCAGATGCAGTTGGGTGTCTACTGCATCAGTTTATACTTTATAGCAGACATTCATTCCGTTTCGGCCGGTGGTGTTTAGTCAAAAATGCCTTCCACACTGTCTGTGGGTGCCAGAATGCACAGTAATCGCACAGAGGAGCATACCAGTCATTTTTAGAGGGACTATGAGGTCACCCACCCACCCACCCACCCACCAGCCAGGCAGGCCAGTGAACGTCCAGTGGGATATGACATGGAGGATTTACAGCATATTTCAGCAACAGATGGGTGAGAGGAACAGCATGGATTCATTGGACCCTTCGTAGGTGGACATGGGAAATCGTTAAATAAATATTGTTGTTTGGCAGCCTGGGACATCTGCTGGGTAATTCCAGTGCATGGTGGATATTCTATTTTGAGTAAGGCTTATTTTGACTTGGACAGTTCAAGATGTTGTTTACAAAGTCATGTCACAAATATGGATTTGTTATAATTTTGCCATGTGTTGTGGTACAGTCGGATACATTTTGGGTATGAAACACTGGTTTAAAAAGCCACTAACGGAGACATAATTAGCCCAGTGGTTCCCAAACAGTGGTTCCCAAACACTGGGCAGAGACCCATGTGTATGGGTTGCAGCGACATACCAAAGCCTACACGGGTTGTGCAGTCGACGCGCTGTGATTGACAGCCTAAACCTAACTCTAACCTTAACCTCAGTAAAACTATACCTAAACCTAACCTCAGTAAAACTATACCTAAACCTAACCCTTGACCTCAGTAAACTTAACTTGCTCGGGGGCGTGGTTATAAGCACAACCCATGTAGGAATTAGTATGTAGCTGGGTTGCAAGTAAATATACAAAGGTATTATATTAGAGAATTGCACATTCACTCTAGCCCAGGTGCTGGACAAATGGCAGTACAAGAGGAAGAAATAGAGTCCGCAACACTGGTAAGGAATAACTCAGCTCCACTGGTTTAGAGCACTGGGATCTTCTTCCTGAAGAAGATCCTCTTCTTCCTGAAGAAGATCCTCTTCTTCCTGAAGAAGATCCCAGTGATCGAAGCGTTGAATTAATAAATCTTTCTTTCTCTTGCAAGTAAATATCCCTTTATTTTTTGTTTCCTGCATTTTGTTTTTAATTATTATTTCAAAATATTTTCAAAAAATGAATTAAACATTTTCCAGAAGGGATTTTTTTAAAGAACTAGTGCAAATGGCAGATCTACAAGCTTGTAGGTCGGCTGTTTGGGTCCTGACTGAGGATAGATGAAAACGTTTGGGAACCACTGATAGTCAGAAGAACAGAAGTCGTCGTTGACAATCTCTTGGCTTAAGTAACCTCTTTCACGCTGTGAGTGACATCAGTACAATGTCTATTTATACTGACAATCCTGGCGCATTGTGTGTGGACCTGTGGTCATTAGTTGTAATCTGATCCTGAGTGGCTTGTTCTATTGATATTGAGATGCTAATAGCCGCACAGCTAACAAAAGAGCTCTGTGGGGCAGGGCGCTCCACACTTCTGTGTAGTCTTCTTCTGAGTTCTGACCACATGTTGGCCAGTCAAAGCCTCTGTCTGTGCATAACTGGGTGGGTGGGGTTCAGATCTAGGATTGACAGCCCGGTCGTGGTGGCCTCCCCGCCCTTTAATTGGACAGCAGGTTTGGAAAGCAAACTGCACTCTCTCTAACTGTGTTTCGCCTGGTGTGTGTTCAAAGTAACAGGCGGGGAGGGACGGACACATAGGAAAAGAATGTTATTTTTAATTGTCTCCTTTTTTTTCCAGAGTTTTGAGGAAATGGTCTGGCTTCCATATTGAGGATGACATAAAGGGGTGGATTCAGGATGATTTTTCTACAAGCTCAAAAAGCGCTGCATCTGCAGTGTTGTGAGTCTGTAGATCAGCTTATTTTAAGTCTAAATGTGGCTGAAATCAGGTTTTGTCTCGTTGCAAATCTTTGGTAATTTGAACAAGGCTTAAGATAACAACCAACTGAAGCTGTAAAATGTATGGTCTGGTAGGAAAGGTATCAAGCAGCTATACAGTACAGTCTCTGATAGGCACTGGGCAGACATGAATTTATTCATCCGGCAGGGGAATTTCACTTTCAGCTTCTGCTGCTTAGATTGTTATGGGGAGCTTTGTACAAGTAGTATTTGTCCAGTCGACGAGCAAACTTTTCAAATAGTTTGACAGCATGCTTGGATGGAACCTATTCTCTTCTAGAATTTTCGGTGTTGTTTTCTTTGACATGAATTTACCGGCCACAGGCTGGCCTCTCTTGGACAGTTCCTAGTCTAGTTTGTGGGGGTCTCTGGTGTGTGACATTGCTCAGAAGGAGGTCTTCTATCTATACTATACTATGTAGGCAGTGGTTCTCAAAGTGGATTCTAGGGACTCTCTGGGTTCCTCTCTGGGACAGTGGTTCCCAAACCTTTCAGGTCGAGACCCAAAAGAGAGATTAGAGGGTTCCCCAATAGGCGGCCCGCGGGCCATTTGCGGAGCCGCGGAGAGCCCCCTTGCGGCCCGCAGAAGAATTAAAAAAGAAAAAATTGTTTTTTTTTTTGTTTTTTTTGGGGCGGTCCCAGATATAAATGGCATTAAATGGGGGTCAGTAGCCTATGCATGTCAAACTGGGCATCCTTTTCAAATGGGGTCCTGCCCTGAAAATGAATTTTCAGGGCAAGACCTCGACCTCACGCGTGCGGACTCGGCCCCCAGCCAAAATATGGCCCTCGAGGAAAATTAATTGGGGAACCCTCGATTAGATGTTTGCCCATGACCTAAACTAGTGAAAATTGCAGATCTACAAGCACACCAAAATAACTCTATTCAATTCAATTCAAAGGAGCTTTATTGGCATGAGAAAACATACGTTTACATTGCCAAAGCAAAAGTGGAACAAAACAATCAAGATAAAACAATACAATAAACATGTAAACAGAGCTGTGTTATATTAACACTTTGAGTAATACTATCTTGTGAGACTATAAAAGATTCCACACTGATGAAGGCTGGATAGCCGAAACGTTTGTCCCTGTTCAAAAATACAATAAATATTTTGAACTGAAGTCTTGGTGTGTGCGACCCACTACCGTTATTTTGATATGTTTTGAACGGGCAGCGCACCTACAGTCAGAGCGCGGTGGTCACATGAAGAGTAGATCTACAAGCACACAGCGCGTCACTTTGCGCCACGTTGCGAGCTTGTAAATGGGCTATTTCATTGCTTTTTTTTCCTTTTAAAAACTCTGACAGTATACAAATTTAATTTTGTCAATTTCATTCCATTTGTATAAAACCACTGCGTTAGGCGTTAAAGGGACACTTTACCCTTTTTGCAAAAGAATATATGTTAATGACGTTTAGAAGATCTAGAACACTTTCCTGGAGGTCTTTATGTGTCGGTGTGTAATCTGTGGTTTTATATATTTTAGATTTTAGCCCAGTGTCTATGATGTCATGGACACTTGGTTCACTTCCTTCCTGGACTACAATTCCCATAATGCTTTGGTGCACTGCTCCGTGTGGATAGGGGGAGGGCTGTCTTACTGAGACAACATGTAGTCCAGGAAGTAAGTGAGCCCAGTGTCCATAAACATCATAGACACTGGGCTCACTGCTAAAATCTAAAATATCTAAAACCACATATTACACACACAAAGACCCCCAGGAAAGTGTTCTAAATCTTCTAAACGTCATTAACCCATTTTGACCTGAGATCAAATTCTAAAAATGTCTTCTACATCCTGACAGTTTTCTGAAAAAGCTATGTGTCGTTCTTTAAAAAAAATAGCAGACCTACAAGCTCGTAGCGCGCCACCCTATGAGCTTGTAGATCTGCTACAAGCTCGTAGCGCGCCACTCTGTGGCCTATACCAAGGCTGGGAGGCGAACCAGTGACCTTCTGATTACCCAGTAGATGGCCTCTCTCTACCCCCCCTGCACACACACAAACACACAACATGTTCCCGCCCAGTTTCGAACTGAGGACCTTTCGCGTGTTAGGCGAACGTGATAACCACTACACTACGGGAACTGATATTCAGCATATGCAAGATAACACCATGCTGTATAACATCTGGGAACGGTACGGGTACACTGTGAAACATCTGGGAAGGAACATGACGCTAGTGTGTATAACATGGGGGAACTCGGTGAGTCATTGGGGTTATTCCGGGTTGTATATTCCCCATTTGGAACGGCCTCGCAGCTGACTGAGTGAGATATGCAGAGAGCTGTGCATAAATCCCTTTACACGTCCACTAGATCTGGCAATTAATAACTTGTGTACTGCAACCCGCAGGCAATGACTACTGAAGCATGTTCCCTGCAAGCAACCATTATAATTAACTGGTAGCTTTTGTTACGTGTGTGTGTGTGTGTGTGTGTGTGTGTGTGTGTGTGTGTGTGTGTGTGTGTGTGTGTGTGTGTGTGTGTGTGTGTGTGTGTGTGTGTGTGTGTGTGTGTGTGTGTGTGTGTGTGTGTGTGTGTGTGTGACTGTGTGTGTGCCATGTAGAGCTATTTCACAGATGCAAAGGCTTAAGCCTCGTGTATGAGCGAGTGTGATAGAGTCCCAGGGGTTCCCAAACTGTGGTGCGTGCATAGCCTGGCTAATAAGACAGACCGAATCGGCCGTTGGCAAAAAAAAAAATTGCCTGCCGGCGGATTACGGTCTGGAGAGGCTCAATTGTACGCCCATTTCCTACACCAGAGAACTGGTGTGGCCAATCGGCACACGGTATGTAATATGGGCGGGCTTTGGTACAGTGACGTTCAATGCTTGAGACCTTTGACTGACAGTAGCTCTGACCAATTGCGTCAAAGAGAAAATGTTTGAACCCGCCCCCCGGGAAACAAGATCCATACACAGCATCTCCAGACTCAAATACCACACGACAATGTGATTTGAGTCTGGCTTATTAGCCAGGCTAGTGCGTGCACCCCTTGTTTGTGGTGCGCAAACGCCCTAGGGGGTTGCGTGACATGAAAAGGGTAATGGCGGTTTTATGGCGTTTTTTGAGCACAAACAACAACTTCCGGTAAACCACTGTTGTAAGGAGATGTATAGAGTTAGCTGCATGAGTATACAGCAGCTGCATGTCTCTCAGTGCAGTGACATTCTATGGTTATTTGCCATAATCATATTACATTTTTTATCATTTTCGGAGGGGTGTGTCAGCTAGGTCAGGAGGTAACGGGTGCACGGCCAAAAAGGTTTGGGGACCGCTAGGTAGACAATAATCACTGACTAGAAGACGTCTGGAGGTGTGGTATACTATCTCTGTGTTTACCTCTTATCTCTCTCCTAGCTCTGATCCATAGCTCTAAATGCGTTTCATTTAGAGCTATGTTACTCTCAACTTCCGCCGCTCGCATGAATGCATACCAGCCTCTCCTCTTTAGCGTAAATAAAAATAACGTTTTTGCTACTCACCAAAACAAAGGCGAGTTGTGTCATTAGAAAGCCTACTTTCCTTAGTGGACGCACTCTGAGCCCCCCACCACACGTATAAACTGTACTTTTTGGCCAAAAGGGGATTTTGTTTCCACCGGAAAAAGAATACTTATAGTTACTCCGCTGCGCCCTCTACCGATATTGCCCAGAGGACTGCCTCATAGAGAATGAAAAAAAAATCCCTTTCTGGCCAAAAAGTACAGTTTATACGTGTGGTGGGGGGCTCAGAGTGCGTCCACTAAGGAAAGTAGGCTTTCTAATGACACAACTCGCCTTTGTTTTGGTGAGTAGCAAAAACGTTCTTTTTATTTACGCTAAAGAGGAGAGGCTGCTCTCATGCGAGCGGCGGAAGTTGAGAGTAACATAGCTTTGATTGATTGATTGATTGAAGAATTTATTAACAGTTTGCAGAATTACAGTACATTTCAAGCACAAACTCAATACAAAGGCTGTTAACTGTGAGTGGACGACCCAATTAAGCATTACACTTGTTTCCAATAGGGTCCACCATGTTCAAATCATCAAAACATTTAGAGACGTACAAATAGACACTTCTATAGACAGAACAGGAATTCATCATAAAGGAGGTAAAAAGGGAAAAGAATTGTATACAGTGAGGGGAAAAAAGGGGGGGGCGGGGGGGGGGGGGATTCAGATTTTACGGGGGCCAGTTTAAAATTGCAGCCATCCGTAGGTGCCCTTTGAGAGCGGTTTTGAAGGAGTCAAGGGATTCGCATGTCTTAATGACAGTTGGTAGGGCGTTCCACATTTTGGTGGCATAGGAGCGAAAAGAATTTAGTCCCTTGTTTGTGCCGAATCTGGGTTGTACATGGTTCGTTGCACTCCCTCTGGTGTTGTGGGTGTGGACTTCGTTAACATTAAGGAAGTATCTAGACAGGTACATGGGTATCTTGGTGGTGTATCGAATCTTGTGGACCAGACCCATTGCAAGATGCTGTACTCTGTCGTCGACCCTAAGCCATTCCAGCCTGTCGAAGTGGGCAGGGGTGAGGTGGGTTCGGGGGGCTAGATCAAGTAGGAGCCTGACCAGTTTGTTTTGGGAAGTCTGGAGCCTGGTTTTAAGGGCCTTTGAGGTGCTGTGGTACCAGGAGGTGCATGCATAGTCAAAGAAACCCTGTACAAGGGCTCCTGTTAAGGTCTTCAAGGTGTTTTTGTTGACCAGTGAGGAGATCCTGTAGAGGAATCTTGTTCTATGGTTGACTTTTTTGATTACGTTGGTGGCCATTTTATCACCGGAAAGATTAGCCTCCAGGATGGAACCTAGGTAGGTAATTTCATCTTTACGTGTGATAACATTGTCACCCACTCTAACCAAGAAGCCATTTGCCTTGCTGAGATTACTAATAGAGCCAAAGAGAATGGATTCAGTTTTTCCCAGGTGTAAAGATAGTTTGTTATCAGCGAGCCAGGTGCAGATTCTACCGAGTTCAGAGCTGAGGGCATTTTCAACCTGCAGTTTGTCCCTGTCCGAGACCAGCAGTGCTGAGTCATCTGCGAACAGGAACAAGTTGCAGTCACAAGCTGAAGTCATGTCGTTTACATATATTAGGAACAGTAGAGGCCCTAGTATGCTTCCTTGTGGAACGCCACAGCTCACTGGGAGGGGGGGGGACAGTGTTCCGTTCACTTCCACCATCTGTTCTCTCCCCTCCAGGTAGGATTGCATCCAGCTCACTGATGTGCTATCGAAACCAATTGCTTTTAGCTTGTTAACCAGTATGGAGTGGTTCACGGTGTCAAAAGCCTTTTGGAGGTCCAGCATGACCATGCCGCAGTATTTGCCAGCGTCCACCTCTTGTTTGATGTGGTCGCTCAAATAGAGAAGGCATGTGTCAGTGGAGTGGGATGTTCTGAAGCCAGATTGGAACTCGTACAATAATTTATTAGTGGCAAGATACTTTTCAACCTGTTCATAGACTATTTTTTCCATCACTTTCGAGATGGAACTAAGAATAGAAATAGGGCGGTAGTTGCCGGGGTCTAATTTACTCCCTTTCTTGTGCAAGGGGGTTACTTTGGCCAGTTTGAAATCTTGGGGGACCTGTCCCTGTTTGATGGAGAGGTTTACTATGTGGGTGATGATTGGAGCTATAGAGATGGCTGAGTCTCTGAGAAATTTGGAGGGAATGTTGTCATGGCCTGTGGCCTTGTGGGGTTGGAGGGCACTCAGTTTCTTAATTACCTCATCAGTTGTTACCATAGTTTAAAATCGTCTTTACAAACACCTAGGTTTCTGTAGAAGGTTGTAATGTGCTCTACACCAAAGAGCCCAGAGTGGGAGGGCAGTTTGTTAACCAGAGTTGTTGCTATGTTTGTAAATGAAACGCATTTAGAGCTATGGATCAGAGCTATCTCTCTCCTTAACTCGCTGATATAATACTACCTGGTAGTCTCCCTTATGTATTTCAAAAATCACTCTAGCTTATTCTTGCAAAAAATGTGACAAATTCGTAGTGAATGTTGAAAACCGGGACATGTTTTAGTGTTTTTACAGATTTGTCGACACACGCAGCTTGAAATTGGGACAATCCCAACCAAACCGGGACGCCTGGTCAGTCACCCTACTTACTCTCTTGCTGCTTCTGTGGAAAGTCAGGGGAGTGAGTGATTTATTATGTGTTTTGACAGGCTGCTAGCTCAGTGTGTGTTAGAGCGAGGAGCTAATAACACAAAGGTTGTGTGGGTCTGATCACCGTACAGGGTTAGACATGTTAGTTATGTCAGCATTTGTTTATGCTTTGCTTAGTGAGTGACTAGAAGACACTAGACACTCAAGACATTGGTATTCGGCGTTGGTATTCAGCTCTGCTAAGCTGATGGAAAAGAGGAGAGAACTGAACTGGCCTCTCTCCTTCCCTCACCCTTCTAGGGATCACTTACTTTGCCAACCCTGCCTGTTCATTGTCTGTACATGTGGAGTTGGCTGGCTGTGGATCTGCTGTTGTGTACTGTGTAATGGAAGGATGAATGCTGTAGCTGGCAGAGGCAGAAGCCTCACACACCCTGCCAGGTTAACCGCTCGTCATAAACCCTATATACTTAGTTGACCATAGTCCCGCAGGGCTCCATACACTCCTTTCCCCCCCCTCAATGAATCTACAAGCCCACAATATAATGTTCGTCCCAGAATAAGGACTCTAGTACAATGTCAACAACTAGTGCTGCACGATTCTGGCACAAGATGTGAAACTCGATTTTCCCCCCACAAGAATTGAGATCACGATTCTCATTTTTTTCCATGAACATATTTATTGTCTTTAGTCTGTAGTTGCAGAACATTTGACTTAAACCACTCTCTCTTGCTAAAACACAAGAGTAACTAAAATGAATTGGACAGCCAACTAGTGCTTGCACGGTTCTTGCTAGAATTTAGAAATGAGATCGCTTTGGTGTCTGAATCCAGATCGCAATCTTTTTTAGATTAATCGTGCAGCACTAACAACTAGCCAAAGAGCCCCAACCCCCCCAGAGGCAGACCGGCTCACAACTTGGAAACCTCTGCATGTCCCTCCCTCTCTCCTCTCCTCCTCTGGGCTTTTGTTTATGACTCACTCAGCCTCATGTGTGGAATGCCACTTGTCACTAGGAGAGCCCTAGATTGCTCATGGCCTTTGTAGTACGACAACACTCCAGCAACAGCAAGGGGTTCCCATCTCTGCATAGCTGTCACCGAGCCCACAAACATCTGTGATTTAATTTGTGACTCGGCATTAGAGAGTTGTTTGACCCATAGATAGAGCACGGCTAGATCTTTGTTAGGCCATGCACCGCCAAGGTGGCAATTTATGGTCAGCACTATGGCTCACATACCTCACGCATTGTCAACATGTTTATTATCATAGTGTAGTGGTGTAATTTAAAGTAAAAGTAATGTACATGTACTCAAGTACTGAACCTAAGTACAATTGTTTTATTTATTTTGTTTGTTTGTTCATTTTATTTTAAAAGTATTTTAAGTACTTCCAATTTTCAATACCTTTACTTCTACTCCACCACATCTCAGATTCAAATATTGTACTTTTACACCACCACAATTATTTGAAATTGAACACTTTAGTTACTAGTTAGTTACTTTTACTTTATTACAAAACATGTACAGTTCTGCTTTAGCACTGTACTTCAGCTGTTTCAAAATAGCACATGACGGTGTGACGCAATGCATTGTGAGCTTGTAGATCTGCTATTTTCAAAACATTTCTATACATTTTGAAAACTTGCGAAATGGGACATTCTGCATAACGATTACTTTTGGTATTTTAAGTATATTTTCATGCTACCACTTGTGCAATTTCTTCTCAAGTACATTTTTAATACCATACTTTTACTTGGAGTACTATGTAGTGTAGATTTATTTGTACCAAGTTGTGGCATTAATACTTTTTAGTTTACTTAAGTAAAATATGTGAGTACTTCTTCCAACACTGTCAGAGTGGTCGCTCTTTTAGGACATAGGTTCTCAAAGTGGGTTCGGGGACCCGCAGGGGTCCTTGAGGTAGTTCCAGGGGGTCCCCAGCTAAATGATAGTTTGAAACCAAATGGACCCTTATGGGTCTGTACACTGTAACAATTTGGGGGTCCTTGACCTGAAAAGGTTTGTGAACCACCACTGTTTTAGGATAGGTTGTTGTGAATATACACAGGTGAGCAAATTGTCTGCATTATACCAGCGGGCCAGCTGACTTGTCTCTCCTGTCTGAGCGGCGTAGCGCAGCATCCCCCTGGCATGTAAGCACACGCACGGCCAAGTCTGTTATCAAAGATGGGCTTGTTTCATCCCTGAGTTGTCTTCCTCAAATCCCTGTTCTCATTTCACACTACAACACCCTGCAATGGCTCCGCATGCAAAGCAGACGGCTGTCTGGGAAGGGAACGGGGAGGATCTGGGTTCAATCTGCACTCCTCCTGGCATCGTGTCTAGTAGTCTTAGTTGACTAAATATCAAAATCTTAGTCTTTAAGTCTTAGTCAACAAAATGTGCACTGCTGTATACATGCACAATTTTATCTTTCACTCTTCACCCATTTTGACCTGAGATCAGATTCTAAAAATGTCTTCTACATCCTGACAGTTTTCTGAAAAAGCTATGTTTCTATGTCAGTCATTCTTCGATTTAAAAAAAATAGCAGACCTACAAGCTCGTAGCGCGCCACTCGGTGGCGTGCTATGAGCTTGTAGATCTGCTATTTTTCAATAGCTAAAGCATAACATAATGCTAACACCAAGGGGTTCCCACCCAAAATGGGTTAAACCCTATACTTTTTTGACCGTGGTTCCCCAGGTGTCTATATTTTGTCCCCTTTTTCCTTGCAAGCTTTATAGATCTGCTATTTTTGCAGAATGTTGTGTCTTTTATGACATGCCCAGAATAGTGACGCTGGCCTTTCATGTGGTCAAGGAATCAGCGGAGCACCATCTTGTTCTTCATAAGGCTTTAAGCCGGTTTGACCCTGTGAGAGTGTTTTCAAAGCGTAGACATGTTGCCGACTGACTGGGCGGATGTTGCAGATGGCAAGATGGCTAGCCTAGAGAAAGTTTAACTAAGGATTAGAAAGTATCGCCATCGGGGGGACAAAATGCCGAAACCCGGGATCGAACCAGGGACCTTTTCTCACCATTGTCTGTGGTTCAGGGGACTAACAACATTTTATGATAATTTGTAAGGCTGTGTATTTAACATTAAATGTGTGTGAACTTAAGTGGACAAATGATAAATCACAAACAAGACAAAGGTCCCAATTTCAATGTAGTCTTAATTTGACCATGATATATAATAAGTAATTACAGTGTTATTACTCTGTTATAACATGGTTATATATATAACCATGTTAACATAACATGGTTATAACACTATTACCCTGCCATTACTGGTTGTACTTGTACCTATTGATAAAGTTTAAGATCACCATCGGGGGTCAAAATGCCGAAACCCGGGATCGAACCAGGGACCTTTAGATCTTCAGTCTAACGCTCTCCCAACTGAGCTATTTCGGCTGTGGGAGGGGGAGGGGTCAGATCCCATGCTGTATGTGGTGAATGAGACCATTCAGGATACAGGCCCTACTTTCAATGTGGAGTCCTAGTTTGACCATGATATAATAAGTAATTACAGTGTTATTACCCTGTTATTAGCATGGTTATAACACTATTACCCTGTTATTGCTGCTTCTACGTATTGATAACACGTAACTATAGACCTGACATCAGGGCGTCAAAATGCCGAAACCCGGGATCGAACCAGGGACCTTTAGATCTTCAGTCTAACGCTCTCCCAACTGAGCTATTTCGGCAGTGAGACATGATGGGGTCATAGGACAGTCAGATCCTCATCTGAACATTCAGGAAATTAAAACTTGGAACAAATATGTCATTCTCCATTTCCTTTCTGGAAAGAAAGCGAGCATAAATAATGAGAATGAGACACGTTTGTGCTTTGACCGGTGGTACAAAAGTGTGAGGAATGCACGGTATGCATTGCTAAGACAGTGGTTCTCACCCTCTGGTCCACATGATTTTTGGGCGGTCCTTCACTCCCTTGATGACGGTAAGGAGACAATTTAAGGACTTTTATGACATTTTTAATACAAATGAAAAATAAATTCAAAAAGTAATCAACAACTACATCAAAAGCAATCAACAAACTACTATACTACAAACTGGTCTAACATTGGCCAAATTGTCAAATAAGTAATATAAGAAAGAAGCAATCATTTTGAAAATAGCCGATCTAATGTAGATCTGCTATTTTCACAATATTTATCTGTGGAACTGAGTCAGACTAAATATAATGGCTCAACTGGGTTGGGATCGTGGCTACCCTGAATTCTGACAGTCCAATGTTGGCAACCCTGCTCAACTCCTGCAGTTCAAATGATTATTTTGGGAGGGTCACTGCCTGTAAAGGTTGAGAAACAACTGTGCTAAGAGACGAGAGCGTGCCAGATTTCCTGACAGGCGCAGAGGTGCCAAGATAAGAGTTAACAACTACAAGAGTATCACTCTCGGATGTTACGCTCACCTCCTCAGCCGCGTTGTTGACATACAGCAGAGTTGCAGATGAGATGAGAGGAGCTCTTCCACCTCTGAAGTACCGTAAGGCCCGTTGACATCTGAACACACAGATGCCACGCCACAGGGCGTACTTTACAGGAAGGTACGTCCAGTTTCCTCTCCCCTGCAGCAAGCAAAAACGAGCTGAGAACAACCCCAGTAATTATAGGAGAGAATAAGTGAAGGAACAACAAGGCTGCTTTTGAGGCCGTAATAATGACACAGACTGTTGCCCAATAAAGACAATTATTAGGACAACGCATTTGCAATCAAAGTGAACTTCCTGTGGGCTTTAATGGAACTAGTGGACATTCATTGATTGTCATCAATGTTGTGATTTAAAATTCCAGTACAGGTGCTCTGATGTTTTGACTGTTCAACAGGGACACTACATTTCTTTCATGTCACTGGTGGGTGGTGGAATCGCACCGGAATACATGCGTGTCTTTTTGCGCCAGAAAACATCCTTGCCAAACAGTCGGTGGCCTTGTGCGATGACACTGTCTGAGTTTGTGAGTTGTAGTGGACGGACCGAATACATTATCACGCATTAATTCAAAATGGCATACATTCGTGGGCTAGTAGCTAGCTAGCAAGTAGGTCGCACATCACTTCCACCCAGCCAAAGGGAGGATGCATGGATTATAGTTCTCAGTCGCCACGACTGACCTCAGTCATTCTCATTCCATTGAAGCCAGCATGTCTTCTATGAAAGCATGTTGCACGCCGAAAAAATATCAGATCTACAGGCTCAGAACATGCTGCGCTGTGACGTGTTGTGAGCTTGTAGATCGGCTATTTTTGGCTTTTCGTTATTTTAAGAAGATGAAAGGGTATTTGAACTAATTGATCACACTAGGAAATGGAATAGAATACAAGTTTAGAATCATCTTCCGGTTGTACCATAAACATGAAATGTCATAAAAAGCAATGGTTAATTCCTCAAATCTGTCATTCCTTCAACTGGTTGGCTGTAGGTGGAACAGCAGCAACAATGGGTTTAGAATGATAATACATCAATACATTTTCAGTCTTGAGATTTTATTTTGCTGTATTCCATGAGGACTCCATAGCTTATGAAAACAACATTATGGTACCACAGGTATACCGCAATGATTCAACTCTTCTTCACTACTTTCCTTCCTTCCTCTGTGCTATTCTTTACGCCCTTGTGAGTCACTTTATCCTTTTACCTTCTAATCAGAGTTGAGCTGTTTGTTATTATATCACTCTGAACCAGGCTAGTCACTTGAGACACGTCCTACTGTGTAGTTACATGTCCTGGTGCACGTCAACTTCGTCAAGTGCTTCCTACCTTCACAGTTGAGTTCACAGAACAATATTTATCTGCAAAGAGATGCCAGTTTGCCACCCTGAAATGTTCGAGCAAGTGGGGTTTGCTTTCAGGTTGCCCGACCGGGCAAGTGCTCCTTTTGAAAGGGGACTGTACCCCTGTTCACCGTCTATAAACACAACACGAGATCGTGGCCAGAGCACCAGAGACTGGTCTTCTGGTCTGGTCTTCTGGTCTGTGGAATGGAAAACAAGAGCACTGTTTGTGTTTACCTATAATGTGCAGTTTTCACTGTTGCTAGTTACACTTAAAATTTAAAATAACAAGTGTGAACCCATATTCATAGCTATGTAGCGTAGGTATTTGGCATACAAATAGAGGTATGAGATATTTTATCGCATAGCCCCATGAATTTAAAATTGTATTAAATTGAACTGTAATTCAAATTTTACCTCTCATTTTGTAATGGACAATTCACTTTTTGGGCAAGTGGGCATGACCTTTGGGCAAGTAGAATCATGACCAGCACAAGCCCGACAGGCAAGTGCCTCTGAGACTAGAGTTGTTCTGATTTTACCGATACTGGTATCGGCTACTCGGGCCGATACCACCCTCAAGTACTTGTACTCGGTACTCGGAATCGGCCCCGGTACTCTGACCCGAGTACCAAAACATCCGCAAGTCTGACCCAACACTGCAACAAATCGCCAAAAACAGTCGATCTACAAGCATAAATGACAACTCTGAAAAGTGTGCAGACCCATCTGCATAGATGAGAAATAGGGGGTAAAATAAGTGGCTACTCAACAAAAATAAAGTACTCGTATCGGTACTCCATATTGGCGAGTACTAAAAATTAAGTACTTGTACTCATACTCGGTCTGAAAAAAAATGGTATCGAGACAACTCTATCTGAGACCTTAGTGTTGTCAACCCCAGGAGATGATGGCTTGGATCATGAATGGTACCAGTAGGTACCAGAGATCTGCATTGATCTCTTAGTCACTGCATTCCAGTCCATTATGCCGGCTGCCTTCCCCCGCAGGCAGTGGATATTCTACCTGCCTCTGTTAGCATTAGCATTGTCCGGGTGTCCGTCTGTCTTACAGTATCCAGCAAACACTGGTGCCTGTGTGTTCACAATGGCACCGTTCTGGCCCTGTGCCAGGCCCGGAGCACAAAGACGCAGAGCATTTCACATTATTTGTAGACAAAACAAGCTTTGAGGCTCGTATTGAGTTATCTCCTGGCTCTCGTGCGCTGCACCACTGTGGCGTGGGCTTGTCTTGCTCACTGCTCGAGCTATTGTGGAACCTCTGTGGTAGTTTTTGTCTTCTTTTTATTTAACCAGAGCGAAGCTTGTCAGAGAAGAATAATTATATAGAACACCCCTCCTCACCCCCTCCCCCGTCTGCCACAAGGCTCGCTTTATTCTGCAGAGTGATGTCATGGCTATGTCATCCATTCCACACACACGCAACTTGGCCCATTTTTCCAGGGTCGATCTTTGACAGAATCTGTCACCCTCTCTCTCTCTCTCTCTCTCTCTCTCTCTCTCTCTCTCTCGTCTATACAGTCCTTTACATCCGTGCAGAGGACCTGCTGCAGGGTAGAATTTCCCGGTCTCGTGTCTGTGCAGGTCTGAGGGTCGCTTCCTGCCCTAGCACGCTGGTGACATTTCCCTGAGCCAAAGAACGAGAGGTTCATCATTACCCAAATTTACTCAACAATGTGACCCCCTGGGGCCCAGTGCATGCTACTGTTCCGTATTCAGACAGTAGGTGGAGCTAAGTTGTGCTCTGTTGTTCATGTCAGCAAAGACAGGTATGCTACTGGCAGGCAGCTATGCACCTGGCCCAGATCTAGAGAGAATACCTGTAAATGTCACGCATTTATTAACCCATTCAGGCCTGACGTCGAAATTTAAAAAAAAAAGTTTTCTAAATCATGACAATTTTCGGAAAGATTTGAGGCACATTTTAACAATTTTTCAAAAATAGCAGATCTACAAGTTCATAGCGCGCCACTCGGTGGCGCGCTATGAGCTTGTAGATCTGCTATTTTTCAATAGCTAAATTATAACAATGTTTAAAACACCAAAAGGGGTTCCCGCCCAAAATGGGTTAATGGTTAATGTGGTTAAACGCTAACGTGACATGGATGGACATGGATGTTCCAGGTCTCAATGGGTTAACCCATTTAGACCTGAGGCCGATTCTAAAGAAATGGCTTCTAAATCCTAAAAGTTTTCTGAAAAACCTATGTTTCTATGTAAGTGGTGCTTGAACCGTTTCATGTCAGGGACCCCCAGAATTATAGGTATGTGGCCGCGGACCCCCATCTCGTCCTGAATGGGTTAAAACATGCGATTTGATTATAGCCCAAAAATAAATGACCCGCAGGTAGTGACTACTAAGACCTCAATCAGCACGTATACGTGAGCGCCGAGGAAGGCTTATTTGCAGGTCTGAACAACTATGTTAATTAAGGCCAGACTTGCTTTTTGGTATTTACTGTCTGCAGAAATGTGCCTACTAACATTTCACTCCTCCTTAACTTCATGGTGTGTGAAACAAACACCAAGTCAGCCCATTCGTTTGAATCAAAGCCTCGTTTGATGCAGACTAAAATAACTGAGTGAAGCCACAGGCTGAAGCATGGTGAGAATTAACAGTTGGTAGTATCTCACTGTGGTGAGAGCTTTCTTTACACACGTGTCACACAGTTACCCTACGTTAGCTTGATCAAACAGTAACGTTGTTTTCTTTGTTTCTGAAAGACAAAGCAATAAGCCTAACCTTTCTAACGGATCAATGCTGTTTAGAGCTAAGAATAATAACTTTAGAACTCACCTGGTCTGTAGTACCGTAATACTAGTAATAATTTGTACTTTTATACTGACTATATACCGTGTATAATATGTATATACTGTGTAAAGTAATGCCAGCCTTTTGTCTTTGATCCTCTTTGCAAAGGGGTGCTGCATCTGCTCAGATTAAAATAATATTAGACATAGCCATATAAAATATATAATATTTATGGAAATGCCCAGGATGAGATGGCGAATGTTTGCTGTTGTGGTAATGTAGCATCAACTGATGTTCTGAATCAGGGGTGGGCAACTTTGACGATGGAGAGGGTCACTATATTTCCACACTAACTCCAGAGGGCCACATTGCTGTCGTAGCAAAAATAGCAGATCTACAAGCTCAAAACGAGTCGCGCTGCGACGCGTTTTGAGCTTGTAGATCTGCTATTTTTTCTATATTCGAATTGAAATCTTTTTTTTGCTATTTTTGAATTGGAATCCTGAAAATTAACATTTTTATGTAATTTCAAATGCCTTTAATTATACTTGTGTTGAGCATCGAGCTACTAATTTTGACTGAAGTAATTAAAGCGGGTCATGTTTGCATGTTGTGCCAGTGGAATTCTAACCGCTGAAACGAATTATTATATCAGTATTCTGATGAACCTGAGGGCCACATTAAGTGAAGGTGGGGGCCGCATGTGGCCCCTGGGCCGCCAGTTGCAGTTCAGTATGTTCTGAATGGTGGGAGGTACACGTACACACACACACACACACACTGAGCGCTACCAAAGAATCGTCTGATTGTTTGTTTACATTTGAAAACACGTGGGAGCAGGGACCGTCCTGCAGAAGGAGTTCTTTTGTTTTCATTATCAGTGTGTCATTATCTTGCAATTTGTCTGAACTGAAATTAGTTGTGGTTCAAAGGGCTGGCATTGAGACAAGAAGTTACCACACTCTTCTGACAGTCTTGACACATGGCTCATGTAGATGTATGGACTGAGAGCGGGGACATTATTCAGATCTATGCTAATTTGACATTTTGTCACAGTCTGCCATAGGGCTGTGAATCTTTGGGTGTCCCACGATTCGATTCCGATTCTTGGGGTCACGATTCGATTCAACTCGATTCTCAATCCAAAAAGATTTTTTTTAAATTCAAAAGCATTTTTTTTCCAGATTCAAAACTATTTTCTTCTTCAAAATGATTCTCGATTCAATACATATAATTTCATCACAATCTACTCCAGTCTTGAACTGAAGTGACTACAGTAACTTGAAAATGACTGAAGACATGATGTTTACTGTGATTAGGGTGAGCTTACATTTCATATCACAAACACCATGTAGTGAAAACTAACCAGAAAATAATAATAATAATAATTAAAAATCGATTTTTGGAAATTATGAATAGATTTTGAATCGTTCATGACGGAATCGCGATTCTAATTCGAATCGATTTTTTTTGACACCCCTAGTCTGCCACCTCCTGACATATGATTGTTTCCCCCCCCCCCCCCTCCCCCCTCTCTCTGTGGTTCAGGCAGGCTGCTGAGTGAAGAAGAGTCCAAGACGAGAACACCAGACATGGATGAGGAAGACTTCCCACCGCCTCCTCCTGAAAGTAATGTCCCAAGTCTGTCTCTCTCTCTCTCTCTCTGTCTAGCACGTGTCCACACACACACACGCACACGCGTGTGCGTGCGCACACACACACACACACACACACACACACACACACACACCCCCACCGCCCGCCCCCCCCTTTTTCCCTCACTGTATATGTTTCTTTTCCCTTTTTACCTCCATTATGATGAATTCCTGTTCTGTTCTTTGTCTATATAGAAGTGTCTATTTGTACTATCTCTAAATGTTTTGATGAATTGAACATGGTGGACCCTATTGTAAACAAGTGTAATGCTTAATTGGGTCGTCCACTCACAGTTAACAGCCTTTGTATTGAGTTTGTGCTTGAAATGTACTGTAATTCTGCAAACTGTTAATAAATATTTCAATCAATCAATCAAAACACACACACACCGTGTGCACGCAAAACTCTGTATGTCCTGCTGCCATACAGTGCTGTGTGGATGCGGTTGTGGTGAATGTCCCAGCGGCCGGTTAGCTCAGTTGGTTAGAGCGTGGTGCTAATAACGCCAAGGTCGCGGGTTCGATCCCCGTACTGGCCACTGTGGTTTTGAACTAAGAGAGGTGTTGACAACATCGAAGGACACCTGTGGCGGGAATGACCATGACCATGATGCAGTCGTATGTTGTGTCAATTTAGGCTACTTTACTTACTAGTTGAATTAATCTCTCTCTCTGTGTTGATCTTTATGTTTGAGACCTTCTCTTGCCTCAGCTGACATGACTTCTCTTTTATAGTGTAGTTCAATTCAAGAGGCGGCTTTCTGACTGATGCTCTTGATGGCATGTGTGGAACAGTAAGACAGCATGTCTACCTCCTGGTAGTTCTGTTCATGTGTGGAACAGTAAGACAGCATGTCTACCTCCTGGTAGTTCTGTGTATTGCCTGATAAGTGTGTGGTACAGTATGTACCATGTGTGGAACAGTAAGACAGCATGTCTACCTCCTGGTAGTTCTGTTTATTGCCTGATAAGCGACCGCTGTCATTTGTTTATTTTCTAACGGTATAGTACTTTATACTCGCGTCAGAGGTGACTGTAAGCACGCAAGATTGTAGCTTTAATCCATTGAAAGGACAGAAGATAAGCAGATGTTTTTTCCTCATATATATATTTATATTTTTCTCCCAGTCATTCATTATCACTATCACAGGGACGCAGGGGTTAACAGGGCAAGTTGGCAGATCTGTTTTTAGCCTAAAGTCTCTTGTCCGAGACGATATCAAAATATCTTGAAATGTCAACGTCAATCGCTTAAAAACTGATTAAAAAAAAAAAAGATAGCTGTGTGCTGCTTAAAACCGTGGAAGCATCTGTCATTTTAGATTTTAGCGTTGGCTATTCAAAAATGGCATAACTACAAGCTCACAGTGCGTCACTTTGTGCCGCGCTGCGACATCTGCTATTTTAGATTTTTTTTCTTAAAAAAATCTTGAAAGTGTTAGAACTAGAGGCCTTTGTTGAATCGCCATAATGTCTTCAATACGTACTCACTGCACTCTTGTGCACTGCAGGCGCACACTGCCAAAAGGATAGAGAAGCCAATGTGCAGAATGTTTGTTACCAAGATGCTTATTTCTAAAATGTTTTCAGATACATATTTTGGTGTGCTGATTAAGTTTAAAATTAATACACCGCCTGGGATGTCATCTTGATGAGTAGTTCTGTTATTAAAATCAGCTGTGTTTGCAAGAACGTGCAGCTGTGGAAATCACACAGGTGAACAAAATCAAGTTTCAATTATATTCATATAGGTCTATCTGTCATAACTCATCACGCAGCACTTTTTAGTTCACAGTAATTCATTTATATTGGCCTTGGCTTTTAGGAACTTTTGATATAAAGAAAAACGCAAACATTCATTTATTCCAAGGTATACCAATGACCACACAGACATTTCTCTAAAAGGGTGAAACATATTTTTAATTTCACTACATCTTTAATGGATTGAATCACTCCAATATGATTCACTGTTTCCCCAAACATTGAACTTGTGACTGTCCCTCATGACTTATTTAACATAATCCGAGGTTCAGGTACATTTCCACATAATGTTAAAGCATTTACATAATAAATGGACCAACACATAAAAGCTCTGACATTATCTTCTTTTCTCATTTACTGATTTCACTCACATTTATTGATCTTATTGACGACCGTAGCAAGTACAGCAGCACCAACACCTAATGCACCCACACGACCACCTAAGGCCCCCAGCATAGGACCCACTGTCGCTGTGACTGCATTGCTTTGACAGTAGGCCATCTTTGCCCCTTCATGATCTCCACGAATATCCTGAACAATTCCTTTGTGCTGCCCAACGCCAGGGATGTGATTGAGGGAGCTCATTGTTGCACGATGCTCTTTGCTCTGGTCTGCTCAGTCAGTTACAATGCTTTGGCCAGCAACCTGCAAAGTACAGATGAAGATGATGTGACTCTTGTTCTTGTGTCTGTCATGTTTCATATACTATTACAATGTAGGCATTTAGCAGACACTCTTAATCCAGAGCGATTTACAGTAAGCAAGAACAATACAGTGGAGTCCATAATCTGACTACATATCAGTGATGATTTCCTTGACTAAAACTATGACGAAAAATGTTCGTCGACTATGTTTTTTCATTGACAAAAACGAAATTAGATAATAAGATAATAAGATATGATGACTAAAACTGAGACTAAATATATTGACAATTTTGGCAACAAATAAGAACTACAATAAAATGTTAGGGAGGCACTAGTGGAAAAGAGTCATTTTATGTTTGATTGTGCTCGGGTGTTGCACTCTCAAAATTGTAGATCTACAAGCTCACATCGCGTCACATAAAATCTGCCATTATGACGGCTTCAAGGCCCGCCAAAACACATTTTAGTTGTCAGAATCAACTGTAGTAGTAAAATAATTTTTAGTAAAATCTGTAGTAAAATCTGTAGTAGACTAAAATCTTACGATGTTTAGTCGACTTAAACTTAAACCATTGTCTCATGAGCAGTAGTGATTAGTGAAGACCAATTATATGAAGATACGGTAGGTTGAAAAGGTAACCGGACTCGCCGGTTTTCCGACTCGCCGCGGTTTAGTGCATTTTAGTTTTACTTCACCTTTATTTAAATTACATTGAATTAAGAGAGAGAGGATAGTTGTTTAGAGTTTACACTAGATGAAGTTAGTTATGCTAAAGTTTAAACACCAAAATACCGAAACAATGTAATTCATTAGTAAACAATATCCTGAAATATCATTGGTACTATCATTGGTATTCACTTACTCACCTTTTTATCATTATCTAGCTCAGGGGTTCTCAACCCGTGGGTCGCGACCCCTCGGGGGGTCGCCAAAATATTTTAGGGGGTCCCCAAATTATTTTCAAAAAAATCTTTGGTTTTTTTTTCACGATTTTTCAATAATAGCAGACCTACAAGCTCGTAGCGCGCCACTCGGTGGCGCGCTATGAGCTTGTAGATCTGCTATTTTTCAATAGCTAAATTATAACATAATGCTTAAAACACCAAAAGGGGTTCCCGAGACGTTGCCAAAGCATTTCCGGGGGTCCCCGGCCAAAAACGTTGAGAACCCCTGATCTAGCTGACCATTTAATTGCACAAAATAATTTGATCACTTTGGAAATTAACTATAACATCTGTGGGTTTGACATAATACTACACTGATGAAGACAGCATGTTAGCATAACGATGAAGACATGGAAACTTGTTTCTCTCCACTTTTTGCTGCGGCGAGATGGTAAACCGGCGGTGTTCGGTTGAAAATGGGGGGTAGAAACCCTATTTTTCTTTTTATTAAATACTGTATCTTTAATGTGTGCCTTAGTTTACATCTTTTCCCCCCCATGCAGCATCTTCAGAAGTGTAAACGTGAAATGTTTTTACATACCAACCACAGAGATCCATGTTCTCTTGATGAGTAATTCAGTATTATTTAATGTTGAATTTATACCACAATGATCATAATATAGGCACGGTTTGTAAAGCTGCATACCTGTTACAAAGGTGTAAGTATCTCAGTGTTGCAGACAGTCTATAGAGCCAAGCACTTCCAATCCGGCCTGTTTTGAGACAAGAGACAAGATACAATACAATGTGGATAGTAGACTCAAACTTGATCGGGTTGGGTCTAATTGGCTGATGACCATATTGTCAATCTGTCAGTTTATAAGTAACAGCGTCAATGATTATGACCAAAATATGGTAAATCTTCTGCTTACCTAAGTTCCAGAGACGGCCGGTGTCCTTCAGCAGTAGACGGGTGTTCTGATGATGGTCTAGAGGTGTCAGTCAGAGTGGTGCTATGCTGATGTGTCCACAGATATTATATAGAAGCTCTGGCATCACCTGTTCAGAAGGCGGGGCCACATTACAAGTACAAGTCATGTCCTTGATTGGATAAAGTCCTCCCGCTTCACGAACCACCCAACCCACAGTAGGTCATGTGATTTCAGGGAATCGGACAACGGTGCATACCTGCATACCTTTTCGGTTAACTGAGTACGTGAGAACCCCAATGCAAACAAACCGAAAGGCTTTCTTGGTTTCATCCTTTTAGGCTAGCAGACCTATTGTACTGTACTTCCCTGTGCCTGCCCTTGGAAACTGTTAATAAAGTAATCAATCAACCAAGGTTCCTCAGCAACAATTATCATCAGTTTTCTTCCATATTTAACAGCTCAAAATGTTCCAAAGATAAAGGTGCCATAGTCTTCATAATCGTGATTATTGTGCAACTAGCCAATAAACGTGTGAATGAACAGAGGTTTACAGAAATCTCAGGAACAAACAATCAGAAACGAGATGAGAAACGGCTGTTTTGTTTAGTTGTAAATTACATGTTGTGTTTGGCTGGCTTGTTGCTGAATCAGTGTGTAAAGAGTAGTCTGACAGGATACTAGAACGCTCGCTCAAAACACTGTCACCCCGAGCGCACAGCCGGCGGAACTGCTCAGCGTGGTATTCCTAAACGTAACCTAGGTAAACTGTGCTTATAATGGTTAAACCTAACCTTTTTCCTAAACATAACCCATTTAGGCCTGACGTCGAAATTAAAAAAATGTCTTCTAAATTCGGACAGTTTTCTGAAATACCTCATGTTTCTATATCAGTGGTGCTCCATATTTCATGTCAAGGACCCCAAAATGATATGTAATTGGCCACCGACCCCCATCTAAAAATATTTTATTCCAGGAACCCCTCAGAAGCAAAGATTTGACTTAAAAACGTTCGCTCTGAAAGAATATATTCAAAGATTTGCGCCACATTTTCACGATTTTTCAAAAATAGCAGACCTACCTACTCGGTGCCGCGCTATGAGCTTGTAGATCTGCTATTTTTCAATAGCTAAAGTATAACATAATGTTTAAAACACCAAGAATGGGTTAACCTCAGTAAAACGGTGCCAAAACCTAACCCTGTTCCTAAACTTAACCTCGGCAAAACTACGCCTAACCCCAAACTTATTTTTAACTTTCTCAGTAAAACAACAACTATTCTCAGTAAAACAAATACAAGAATACAAGAACCGCCCCACCGAGCTGTTGGCATGTCGGACGGCAGGAAAAGAATGAGGGCGAGCACGTTTTCAAGGCGAACATTCCGGTTACCGTCTGGCACAAGACAAGCTAATAAATGAAAATAACTTTCACTTTTGTTTTATTTTGCAGGGATTTCCATTTTCCGAGAAATGGGCTGACTTTGGGCCGATTCATACTCCTATTTTACCGCTGTTTCGGCGCTGTAGTGCCGAAATGATTTCGGCTCGTCAGAAATTTTCAGTAGCACCGAAGAGCCGACTTTAGGACGGTACCCGCCCCCCCGAACCTCAAATTACATCACATTGTAGGCTCTACAGAGCCGAACCGACTTTTATTCGGCTCTAAAATAGGAGTATGAATCGCGCCTTAGTGTACACACTTTTCACATCTAAGAAAAAGATTTGATGACATCTTTACATTGTAGTCGACGTGTGCTGATGATAATCGTTGCTGAGGAACCTTGTTTGGTTGATTGAATATGTCAGTGGTTTTCAACCAGTGGTCCGGGGACCACCAGTGGTCCTTGAGGCGGTTCCAGGTGGTCCCCAGCTAAATGATGGAGAGTTGGTAACCAAATGCACCCTTATTTATTGTCTCCACCAGGCCGAAGGCATGGGGAGAGAGTATGTTTTGCACTCCGTCCGTGTGTGTGTGTGTGTGTGTGTCCTTCCGTCCGTCCGTCCGTCCTTCCGTCCGTCCGTTATCAGCTAATCTCCGGCACCGTTGGCCCGATCCATGCCAAACTGTGCACACACACTCCCTGGATGCCACCGACGAACCTCTGCCCCAAATATTCCTCAGCGGCCTGTTATAGCGCCACCATGAGGCCGATTTAGGCAAAACACATTTCTGTAGATAACTCGTACACATTTTATCCATACATCACACAATTCGGTATACACTATCTCCATAGTCATGTGATCAACACAGATCTGCACAATTTCCCATTTTCCATCCTGATTGGCTAAGATTGGCTTCCAAAGCTCACATGATTGGTCCGTTTCGAACAAAATGCCACAAATCACAAACACAGTGTCCAATTTCCATGAAATTATACACGCACATTTCCACTAGGCCGAGGACGACATGCCACTATTTATTTCCCAAATCAGCCTCACGTGGCGCTATAACAGGCCAATTCCTGTTTTTACCTATAACTGCATCGTCAACTTATGTATGCGCACTCACTAGAGGCCATGGAAAAACATTTTCCCTGCATCCCTCCACATCTATCGGTTATAACGCCACCATGAGGCCGATTTCTGCAAAACACATTGTTTATGTTAGTCACAGATTTTATCCAAATCTCACGCAAATCGGTACACATGATCTCTGTAGTCATGTGATCAAGACGAGCCTGTTGGATTTTTCAGATTCTACACTGATTAGCTAAGATTGCCTTCCAAAGTTTTCAGGAGTAGCCCGTTTTGTACAAAATGCTGCACATGTCCTGCTCATCCAGAATTCTATCCTCAGAGATGCTATGAGTGATCTGGCTCTGCATTTCCTCAACAAAATGAAGAAAATTGTTGCAAGAAACAAACAAACAAAAAAACATGTTTATATTACTCCTAAACATTTTGCCAAACATCACACACACTCCTATCCTCCTGGTGGAGACCTGTGCCCAGAAGGGCACTTTTTCTAGTTAGATCTTTAACTCTTTAGTTAAAGATCTAATAAAATCTAATAAACCACCATTTGGTTTAATTTCACGCGTTGTGAAGTGTTAAATTGTTGTATTGTTAAACATCTGCATTACTTAATTTACAAGAAGTATACACAATTAGAGATTGTAGAATAATTGTTATTTTGATCGACGTTTGCCAAAAGCATGGCATTGTAGACAAAATCTTATACAAACGACAACAACAAAAATCTTTAGTTTTGGGTCTGAGGGGCTAAATGTCCTTAAATGGTGGTCCGTGGCTCAGATGCCAAATACATAATTGGCCTTGAAATGAAAAGGGTCGAAAACCACTGGAATATTAACAGGTGCAGTTATTGTACAGTACAGTACAGTACAATACAAGGTATGCTAAAAGGATAAAACCAAGAAAGCCTTTCGATTTGTTTCCATTGGTGTCCTCACATACTCAATTCACCGAAATGGTATGCAGGTATGCACCGTTGTCCGATTCCCTGAAATCACATGACCTGCTGTGGGTTACAGCAGGTTTGTGAAGAGGGAGGACTTTATCCAAGCAAGGACATGACTTGTAATGTACTGTATGTAGGGCTCCACGCCTTCTGAACAGTTCATGCCAGAGTGTGCTTTACATCAGGGGAGGGCCACTGTGATGATGGGGAGGGCCACTGTATTTCAACTGTGATGATGGGGAGGGCCACTGTATTTCCACCCTCACTCCAGAGGGCCACATTGCATATAATGTCTTATCTACGTATTTAAACTTTTGACGTACGTATGAACCCCTTTTGCTGTTAGCATTATGTTATGCTTTAGCTAGGCGCGCTACGAGCTTGTAGGTCTGCTATTTTAGAAAAATCGAAGAACGACTGACATAGAAACATAGCTTTTTCAGAAAACTGTCAGGTTGTAGAAGACATTTTTAGAATCTGATCTCAGGTCAAAATGGGTTAATGCCATACTTTGTCATTCTTTCTCACACAAAGGTAGCCAAAATAGCACATATACAATCTCAAAAACGTGTCGCAGTGTATTTTTAATTGGCAACCTGAATTAATTTTTGCTATTTGTTTAATTGGAATCCTGAAAAGTTATATTTTTATTTAATTTCAAATGCATTTAGTTACTTACTACTGTTAACTTTTTGAACATAAATACAAATACATTGGACATAAAGCAATACGTTTTTGTAATACTGGTCATTAAGCTATGATTAAGACTTTGCATGTTTGGAATTGTAACGGCAGAATTGTAACAGCTGAAATCAATAATATATCAGTATTCCGATATTAACCTGTGGGCCGCATTAAGTGAAGGTAGGGACCGCATGTGGCCCCCGGGCCGCCAGTTAGCAATGTATGCTTTACATTATTAGAACAAACTACCAGTTCAAACATTGAGGCGCCTCAGAAACCGCAGCAGTTTGTGTTTGGTGTGCTCGTGTCCGCTTTTGTGTTTGTTAACTCATTTTATTTTCACATCTCTTCCGTGAATTAGTAGAGTGTTGTTATTAAATAACGTAAAACTCGAGTCTGTAGATCGGCTTGGGGGTAATAATTATGGCAGTGAGTTGGGATGAGATGGAGGAGATAAAAACGACCTTGGACTTCATGGCAGAGGAGATTTCAACAGTTTCCAGTTGGCAAAAGAAAATACTGGAACTGATGGCTGATGTTCAGCCACTCAAACAACAAAATATGGAGCAGGAAAAAAACATTGCAATTCTGGAAAATCGAGTGACAGATCTTGAGCAACACTCGCGAAAGAAGACAAGACACCAGTCATATGCTAGGGCAGCCGGCGCCGCAAAGGAGACATCCGCCGGGAGTGGGAAGCCTTCCTTCATTTGGCATGCTCGCGCACGCATACAATTAGGTATTGGAGGATGAACCTTACCTTTGGCCCACTGTGCAAAAGACATTTGTGGAATTGGGGTTGATCGTTCATCGTTGTATAGTGGTTTGTAAGATTAGCTGCAGAACAGCTGTGTTGGAAGAAGTGCATTTGTTACTGAAGTAAAACTATCAATAGCACCATGTAGAAATACTGTTACATGTAAAAGTCTGGTATTAAAAATGTACATGAGTAAAAGTACAGAAGCATTTGGCATCAGAATATACTTTAGTAAAAGTAATATACAAAAGTAAAAGTACCCTGTATGTCCCATTTTGTTAGTTTCTAAATGCATAAAACGTTTACATCGCTTTGCAACGCGTGGTGAGCTTCCAGATTGGCTGCAATCTGCTGCGGTGTCTCACTATGAGAGAGTGAGACTCACTCACCCACCATCTCCCTATATGGAGCTATAGGGCAACCAGACTAGTCATTTTTACTTACATCGTAGTTGGACAAGTCATCCCACCCCCATGCAACATAATGTATTGTCAGAGTCATGTCAACATTGCTTTAATTGAAGCATTTTTGCCATTTACAGTTTTCGCTACAGGTAGGCTACGGGCAGCCTGTCTGTCACAGCGGCCACACACACTCTACAGGAACAGTATTTTCACTATTTTTAAATATTTTTCGAAAGAATAGAAAATTCCTAATAAGATTAGGCATATGGAATTTCTTTCTGAACTCTGAAACTACTCTATCGTTCAAGAGTAGTCGTTTAAATTAATGACATCTGCCCTTAACCAAATTATATCAACCAAATGCATAACATGCATTTAGTATTATGCAAATTAATCAATTATCCCCCCCCCCCGCCTATGGGATGGGATGTTATATGCCAACTACGGATATATCCATACCCCCCCCCCCCCCCCTTTTATATGAAGCGCTTTAGCCGTAAATCAGCTTTTAACCAGTTAGTCATTGACACCCCTGTTTACCATATCTAAAGGTCATGTGAAATGACATGTCCCACTGTTATCTTGTAGATGTGGGCCGGTTAGCTCAGTTGGTTAGAGCGTGGTGCTAATAACGCCAAGGTCGCGGGTTCGATCCCCGTACTGGCCAGTGGAGTTTTGAATTGATGTCCTGTCTATTGAAGGACAGCTGTTGCAGGAATGTGCATAAAGCAGTGAATAACATTACTCGCCACTACTAAAAGGTAGACCAGCTAAACGCACAACCTCAGTGTCTTCTCCCCTCTTGGATGGCAAGCTAGTAGTACATCTACTATGAATCCATTCAACAATCCCTGGAGGGGCGTGGGTGCACGTGATGTCTGGAACAGTTTTTCAGATCCCATTCCAAATGGCTGTGACCAAAGTTTGCGGGCCCTGGGTAGGCAACTAGGCCTGGCGGAGACATGCGCTCCAAGAAGCACAGTTATCTAGTTATGCTCTGCGACAGTGAGTGTTGTTAGAGGGGTGCTTCCTAGCTCTTCAAGATGCCTTGAAGATGCTCTACACTCCAGAGTACCCCCGCCCACATCTAGACATAACAAACTAGCTCATAAACAAATCTCCCTTCCCAGAAACTAATAAATGAACCACCGCGCTAGTTTATGCAGGAGACGGGAGCCATGCACGCCCCAGCTGTAATCGACTGTCAGTCTGTTGATTGTTTCCAATCAGCCACGCTTTTCTGCACCAATAATCGCAGCAAGGCGGTCAGTATAAACCTTATAAATATGATTATGTTGTTATACTTTAGCAATTGAAAAATAGCAAGCTCATACAAGCTCATAGCGCTGCACCGAGTGCCGCGCTACGAGCTTGTAGAGCTGCCATCTTAAAAATCGTGAAAATGTGGCGGAAATCTTTGAATATATATTCTTTCCCACAAATTCCCAGTGAATGCTTTTAACTCATATCTTTGCTTCTGGGGGGGGGGTACCTGACCCTGGAACAACATATATTTTGAAATTGGGGTCTAAGGCCAATTTCTGGACGTTCTTGACATGAAATAGTTTGAGCACCACTGATATAGAAACTTAAGGTCATGATTTAGAAGACATTTTGTAGAATCAGTTCTCGGGTCTAAATGGGTTAAGATAAACTGAAATGCAATATTGCATTGTAATGTAACTGTAATGTAAAAACTGTTTGCATGACTCAAGTTAAAGTGGTTCAATGTCTTGCTTTGGGTCGCTCTTATACCCATGGGGGGTTTTGCATAGCGTTCCCTCATTTAGCTTAACTAGAATTAGGGAACATGTTATAGAGCGGAGCCATCAATGTCAAGTATACCATTTGCCGAAATAAATGGCTAATTCTATTTATGATGTATCATTTATTATAATATCTTTATTTTCTGTAGTAAAAATGGGTCTTTAACCCATTTTGACCTGAGGCCGATTCTACAAATGTCTTCTAAATCCTGACAGTTTTCTGAAAAGCCTATGTTTCTATGTCGTTGTCGTTATGTCGTTGTCTATGCCCCAAAATTATATGTAATTGGCCGCCGACCCCCATCTGAAAATATGTTGTTCCAGGGACAGAAGCAATGATTTGCACTACATTTTCACGATTTAAAAAAAATAGCAGACCTACAAGCTCGTAGTGCCGCGCTATGAGCTTGTAGATCTGCTATTTTTCAATAGCTAAAGTATAACAATGCTTTAAAACACCAAAAGGGGTTCCCGCCCAAAATGGGTTAAAGCAGCAGCACTGGACCACTTTGTGTTGTGTAATTCAACATACTACTTTAACCATCAGGGTCCGTGGGACAGAATTCAGTTAATCTGTCCGCAAAACTATTATACTTTTTAAATAATGTATCAATTTGTTGTGAAATATGCTTGGCAATTCTTTCTACTTTTATATTTGTGATTTGTGGCTTCAAAACATCTGATTGCCATGGAGCTGCGGAAATTTGAGGGGGCTTGGGCGTCATATACAGTAAAGATTATAGATTTACCGTGCACGAGGAGTGTTGGAGGAGTTGCTGTAATCAAATGTGCCGGCATGTCGTTTTTGTTGGAGTTGAACCTGTGGCTGAGATGGAGAGATGTATTTGACATATTATTGAGAGAAAGATTAATAAATCATCATTATTGGAGTTTGTTATCGGAAAATCTTCGAATAGGTTTCATTGCAGTTACCAGTTTGACAGTGTTCTCCACCTCTCTCTGCTCTGTTTTATCCTCTTCAAATATTGCAGCATGTTTGCAACTAAGCTCTACTTGATGATCACCTGCATTGCCTGCGGTAACATATTAGCATTCTGTAAACATGATATTTCCCGTATGCCTCGTGCCACGAGTATGTGACCATTACGCAGTGACAGTGATGTGCGCAGCCGGGCTAAAATAATCGCCTTTGTCCCGTCTGCATCCCAGAAGACATCCCAATACATTGATTTATGTCACCTGGGCGAAGCTGAGAGTCAATTTGGGGAAACTGACTGTATGTCAACTCCTCCCTGGGGGAATAGTTCTGGTGGTTTGAAACAGTGTTTAATTTGGAACTGGCCAGACTGGTCTGTGAAGAAGATACGGGAAATCGACAGGTCTCATTTATAACAGCTGTTCACATGAAGTGTGTCATTTAGGAGAAACGGGACCACATTTAGAGTTTAGAGTAGGTTCCATCCGTACGTGTCCCATTGGCCATCATGGGGAACTTGTGCTCGGGAAACAAGGAGTCGAACAAGGGTATTACTCTGTCGAAGGCTCAATGTGAGTACAGACACTGTCTGTCTCTTTTGCTTCTCAATCTCTGAATCATCATGGTTGTACAGTCTACAGTGGCTGTACTGACCAGCCTGACTTTAGAGATGGCTTTACACTGTTACATGTCGACCAGGAAATAATGAAACTGAACAGGCTATTGAAAACGGGAGGCAGTATTGCTGTTTTTGTCAACTCTGAGTGCACATTCCGCACAACACTGAGTTCTGCTCCGGACGTAGAACTTCTGGCCATCGACCTGCGGTCCAGTTGGTCACTTTAAGAAAAGTGATGGTCTGTGATGTATTATAGGCCGGTTAGCTCAGTTGGTTAGAGCGTGGTGCTAATAACGCCAAGGTCGCGGGTTCGATCCCCGTACTGGCCACAGGTTTTTAGCCGAGCTTAAAAAACGCTTGACATTGTGAATCGGCCATTTGAACTCCGGTCGAGTTGCCAGAGAGCATGTAATGTCCAATCATAAGTGCATTCTAACTGGGCTTTGGGTCGGCTCCAACCACTGCCACCAGGCAATTTTATGTGGGATCCAAGTGGGCCTCACCTGTGTTTGCCCATGTGGGCTTTAAGTGGGTTCTACCTGGGCCATGGGTGGGCCCCAACTGGCGATTCATATCTTATGTGTTGATGTGTTCTTTCAAAATATCTGTTCACAATGAAGTGTCTGTCTGTAAGCTCGTACTTACATTTCACATCTAATGCCGTGTGACTGTCTTTCTTGTTGCAATTTGGTGTAGTGTCACTTTAAGAAATGCTAATGGTAGACAGGCCGGTTAGCTCAGTTGGTTAGAGCGTGGTGCTAATAACGCCAAGGTCGCGGGTTCGATCCCCGTACTGGCCATGAGATTTTTACAGATGGATTGTGGCTGTATGTGTTTGACAATTTGACTGCTGTATGTGACAAGTAGCTGTCAATGCCTCAGGGAATACTACTGACCGGTTAAAAATGCTATGGGCTGATTAAAAAGTAATTTAAGGAGGCCAGAATGTTTCTCACCATTGGGTCAGGGGACTACCAACATTTTATGATAATTTTTAAAGCTGTGTATTTAACATTAAATGTGTGTGAAGCGTTCAAATGATAAACAAGACAAATGTCCCAATTTCAATTTGGAGTGCTAATTTGACCATGATATAATAAGTAATTATAGTGTTATTACCCTGTTATATGGTTATAACATGGTTATAACACTATTACCCTGCCAATTTCTGGTTTTACTTTTACTGTTGATAAAGTTTTAGCCATGGATCACCATCGGGGGTCAAAATGCCGAAACCCGGGATCGAACCAGGGACCTTTAGATCTTCAGTCTAACGCTCTCCCAACTGAGCTATTTCGGCTGTGGAAGGGGGAGGGGTCAGCTCCCATGTGATATGCGGTGACCATTAAGGATATAGGCCTTTCTTTCAATGTGACTTCCTAGTAGTTTGACCATGATATAATTAGTAATTACAGTGGCATTACCCAAATGTTTGGTGCTTGTAAGCAGCGCACATTGAGGCGAGAGCACACGGCGATGTTGCGCGTGCGTGGAGGCTCGCCGTGCTCCGTGGCGTTTTGAGATGGCCCCTAAGCGAGCAGCAGTCTTGCGCTGTGCTAAGGAAGTGGCCAGACAGACTGACAGACAGACAGACTTTTTCTGAAATTAATAATAATATATAATTATATATATATTATTATAACGATTATTATCAATATAATCATTCACATCAACCATATTTATGTCTCTCTCTGTTGTTCTTAAATAAGTCTTTACGAGGAATATGAGCAGTATCATTCTGGTTAGCAGGCTAATTACGAGCAGTGTTCCGACAATGCAAATAACCTAACAAGAATTCCGGCACGTGCACGGGCATGACGCATGCACGCGCACTGCACGTCGTGAACTTGCCATGCCTTAGCTTTTGCTGAAATGACGCCACTGTGTGTGCGGACTGTGCGCACGTGCCTGTGAGTGAAAGAGACAACAGAGTCTGCTCGCTCTCTCTCTCTCTCTCTCTCTCTCTCTCTGTTGTGTCTCTAGAGGTTCTGTCTGTCTGTCTGTCTGTCTGTCTGTCTGTCTGTCGGTCGTGTGAGAACTGTAAGAGTGCCATTTTTATTGTTAGAATTTAGTTTGTTGGCTGACAACTGTGGAAAAATATATTATTCTTATATGTTTGAGGGGTGCTAGCCCCTCCTATGTCCAGCTTCTGGTGTATGTGCACAAGCGTTGTCCTACAAACATTAAATTCCCATTGACAATGAATGGACAATTTTACATCATAGTGTATTTTACGACATGATGATGTACGATGATAGTGCCCCTCACTTCACACAGGTGTGATTTTTATTAATTATATATTCATTTGAATGTGAATAGGATGGGATAGGTTAGGTGTACGCTTCTGTATTTGAACTTAAGTCATACTGGGGGTACCTGGAGACAGGGCTCCAGACTAACTTTTTCACAGGTAGCATTGGTGCCACCTACCTTTTCATTTGGTAGCGCCACCGCAAATTAGGTAGCACCATTTTTGAGTGGTGTAAACCACTCCTACAACTGGCTTTTGTGTGCAGAAAAAAATTAGCATGGTTGCTATGTTCAAAATAATTTCTGACGTAATTAAATCACACCCGGGTGAACTGGATGACCGTAGCAACCATGCTAATTTTTTCTGCACAAAAAGAGCCAGTTGTGAAATCACATCCGGGTGTGATTTCATTACGTCAGATCAGAGCTGATCAGGCTATATAATAGCCTTACACCACTCAGTTCACACGGGTGTGATTTTTTTTTCTTTATATAGCGCCATTAGCGTGGTATTAATACATGACCTTATCATGCCTCCACATCGGGCGCCATTTAGTTATGTAGTGGTTTCCACCATTAAAGGTTTTAATCATAAAACCCCCTACAAAGGTCACTGTGTAAAAAACAGCAACCTACCTGGTTATACTTCAAAACACTGTAGAGTAGATGGTTTCAACCCAAGTCACTCAAAGTCAATAAAGGCAATACTTTTACAATATCTCCATTACCTAAAATTAATTAATATTTGTACATTTTGGAAAAAAATTGCTCTTTTGCAATGTGAAATGCCACCGAATTCTTAATAAATTTTGTCTTCATGGACCAACTTGTGAAAACTGCATGCTTTTATTGTGAAGGCAAAAGTTTCTGAATGTTCTCAGTGCCTGCATATCTCTGCGTGCTGAAAATGGCTGATCTACAAGCTCACAGCGCGTCGCAGACGCAACACTTTGTGAGCTTGTAGATCAGCTATTTTCAGCACGGAACACATTGCATCGGTACCGAAGTTTAGGACAGCGCCGCGGCCCGTCCGCACCCACGTTGCGGCCGGAAGCGGTACTGCGCCCGTAGTGGATTTTTTATTCCATTATCCACCAACAGGGAGCACCTGAGTTTCCGTAGTGTAGTGGTTATCACGTTCGCCTAACACGCGAAAGGTCCCCGGTTCGAGACCGGGCGGAAACAGGTTTTGTTTTGTCCGAAAGTAAAGAATAAATCAGGCATCAGTGTGCTTCACTCACTGTGGAGTGAAATGTCTTTGGTTGGCTGATCGTATGGACACATACCTCCTCGATGGAAAAAATAACAAGCTATTGGAAGCTATTTCTCGTGGCACATTATGTTTAATCAAACAACAACAAGTTTACCTCCTCACTCAGTGTTTGGGTCGGGACTCGGCTGTCTGCGTAGATGACTGCATGCAGTTACATGTGCGCTGCGCGCTCCAGTGAAATTGTACAGCTGAGAAGTATTAGTTAATTTGTGTCGGATAAGGGCTTATTGCCGTTGGTGCAGTTATTCGTGAACGATCGTTCTTTGAACGCGTTCAGGGACAACACTGGCCGTCAGGCGACCGTCCAATGTTTTTATCAATGGGACGGGCAGGCACTGGTGCGACCTCGTTACATTTGAACTCGCACGTTGAGAAATTAAGTATCATATGCGAAGTCGCCCGCTGGAGCCCTGCCTGGAGAGCATATATTTTCTGATGTGGTACTCTAATCGGAGTCCGTTTGAATCTTTTTGTGACCACCCCTTGGACAAAGTCCTGTCTGGCTAATAGTACTACGCGAGGCATAGTCAGCACAGTGGCTAAATGATCACCATGTCAGTCAGACAGAAGGACAGAGAGCTCTGATAGGGTTATCGCATTCATTACAGAATAGTTCAGAAAATGTGTTGTTCACATACAAGTCTGTCTGTATAGCACACTACTGTATTTTACAATAGCTAAAGCCCATTGTCCCACTGTTACTCTCGTGTACTGTCACTTTAAGAAACAGTGACAGGCCGGTTAGCTCAGTTGGTTAGAGCGTGGTGCTAATAACGCCAAGGTCGCGGGTTCGATCCCCGTACTGGCCACACACTTTATGTTGTATTTGTATTGCAGGCAGCACTTAATCCCAGCCATAGACTTGCATTGTTCCCTGTCTTTATGTTGTAATGGAGTAGCTGTGTTCTGTGAAAAAGTATGGAATATGATATGAATCGTTATCGTTCATATGTTGTTGTTTTTTTGTTTTTTTTCTAGAATTTTAAACTGATAGATGTAGTAGTTGCAGCCTGATTTGTGGGTTATTATGATAACTTAAACCCATTCAGGACGGGAACCGGCTTTTGGTTTTTTTAAGCATTATGTTATATTTTAGCTATTTTTGAAAAATCCTTGAAAATGTGGTGCAAATCTTTGAATATATATATTCTTTCAGGGCGATTTTTGGGGTTCCTTGACATGAACTAGATAAGAACCACTGATAAAAGGTTTTTCAGAAAACTGTCACGATTCTTAGAAGACATTTGGTAGAATCGGCCTCGGGTCAGTCTAAACGGGTGGGTTAATATATGATTGATGATTTTCTCTAACAGATGTAGAAAAAGGAGCTGGTGTTCTTGTTTATTGGCGTGCAATAATAACACGGTAATAACTGCCGTTCTGTGTAGTGTACAGTATGTCAGACTAACAGTGACATACAGTTGGTATTAAGAGCTGTCATGTTGTACTGGAGGGGCAGTAAAGATGGACAGAGTGTGTCAACAACACATTCCTGTCCTCCTCCGCTCTGCAGCGTGTGGGCAGAGGAATGGAGCGCTCTGCACGCACAGTGGTGCACACACACACACACACACGCACACACACACACACACACACACAGGCAGCGGTGGCCGAACGGATAGCGGCGCGGTCTAGATACCGGAAGGTTCCCAGTTCGAACCAGCCGTCCGACACGTTAAAATTACCACCGCTGAAATGCCCTTGAACAAGGCATCAACCACTACGATGAAATGTGTTCTATGAGCAGGGCCTGGCTGGAAACAAGTTCTTGAGCTTAGCCCAGATACCCTGGGTAAATATAGATTTCATTTCATTTCATTTCATTTCACACACACACACACACACACTGCCCCCCAGGGACAGACACAAGGCAACAGACGAAAAAAAGAATAAAAAAAGAAAAAGCTTAGTGTCCAGCTGGGCAGCCACTTGCTTGGTTGCCACGGCGATGCTAGAGCGGATTGTAACCCAGTGACTCACTGGAGCAGCAGAGAACAGAATCCATATTGTGATTATGAATCGACAATGGACACCTCAGCTTGGCCCCCACTGTGTGTGTGTGTGTGTGTGTGTGTGTGTGTGTGTGTGTGTGTGTGTGTGTGTGTGTGTGTGTGTGTGTGTGTGTGTGTGTGTGTGTGCATAGAGACAGACATATTATTGCTCGCCCAGCATTAATGCGCTTATGCAGAGTCGGTGACAGATGCACTGTTGACTGTGTTTAGTAATAGTTTCAAAGTGCGTAGCATTCCCGCTCCCGAGGACAGGCATTCATTTTTCCCATTATAGACGTTTCAGAGAGTATTTAACCCATTTTGACCTGAGATCAGATTCTAAAAATGTCTTCTACATCCTGACAGTTTTCTGAAAAAGCTATGTTTCTATGTCAGTGGTTCTTCGATTTTTCAAAAATAGCAGACCTACAAGCTCGTAGCGCACCACTCGGTGGCGCGCTATGAGCTTGTAGATCTGCTATTTTTCAATAGCTAAAGCATAACATAATGCCAACACCAAAAGGGGTTCCCGCCCAAATTAAAGACCTTTGAGCCACTGCTCTACTGTTAGTCGAATGTTAGGTTCTTGGCTTGCTTATGATCCTTGATGACTATTTCTATGAGCGCTGTGCGATATGACGATATATATCGTATAGACAATAGAAAATGTCTATCGTGAAAAAAATCGTTTATATCGTTGTGTCGCAAAACAAGCGTTGCGGCAGTATTTTTCATCACAGCGCCCAGACACGCTGCTATTCTATGCTGTTATTTCATAACAAACATGGGAAGGGAGATGATAGCTGACGAGATTCAGAGCGGGGTAACACTAAAGTAACGGGCCCTTCACTGTTATAAATGCAGGTTTCATGTTGGGTCAAATTGATTAAGTGAGTGAGCCACGCATGTTTTACCTAACTGAACAATGGAGCTTGTCCGTCGGGTGCAAACGTATGTCTTCTACTTCTTTCCTCTTACCTGCAGTCCTCCTGCTGCGTGTCTTCTTGTTTTATTGTTCCAAATACATTATTCCATCTGAAAAGTCCTTAATTCAGGAACAGCTTCCAACAACAACACCACAAGACGCTAACTGAAGTTGTGATCATGTTAAAAAAATCACACCCGTGTGAACTGAGTGGTGCAAATCCCCCCCCCCCCCCCCCCCCCCCTCTTTCTCTCTCTCATTAGCAGGCAACAGTGCAGCACTATCTCTCTCTCTCTGTTTCTGGCACAACAGCGCCACTTTTGGTACTCATTGGTACTGGTGCTCATTAACGTCACACACAAACAAACATAGTCATACACATAGTTGAACGTCACGGACATTGCTGTTCCTTGGAGTGGTTGCACCACTCAAAAAGAAAATGAAAAACATCCACTTGACGCATGCACAGCTGGGCATGCAGAGTTGACGACGTGTTGTCTCTCACTCTATCGCCTGTAGTCAATTAAACATCGTTAAGCTTCCCAACGTCCTAAAGTTTAACAAACTACACTACAACTACAACAGAAAGTGTAACATTTTGAATCCCTACAGAGCTTAAAATGAACTGAAACAACTGGAGCAGTTAGTGACATGAGGTATTTGTTTTTTCATTAGGCAATTTAATGCAGACATATGCCTGTACTTCTGTGTCTGAATGGGAACATCTTATTTCTTTATTTTTGCTTTTTAATTGTCACAATAATAATAATAATTATTATTATTATTATTACTAGCCCTTACCCGTTGTGAGATATTACGTACTCTTATCTCCACACCGTTCTTTATTCTTACAGTTGCAAAAGTAGAGATGGCATCTTACTTTCCAGCAGTGTTGCCATATCTTAATTTTTTCTAAAGTGTAGTAGCTTATTTGGGCTTGTTTCCTAATGTTGTTTAAACCAGTGGTTCTCAGACATTTTCATGTGACCCCACAAATTAATAATTGTATCCCTATATGAATGTATTTTGTGCCAGGGACCCCCGTACCAGATTTGTGTTGTATCATCTAAATATTCTCATTTTATTTCACGATTCTTTTTTGAGGGGCACTCCCGCCACTCCTATGCCCAGCTTTGTGTGTTGGTACCACAGAAATTATTTGATTGGCTGAGCATGGAAATTGAATGTGATGTAAGATGGTGTATAATGATTTCTGATGATAAGAGCGCCCCTCACTTCACGCGAGTGTGATTTAAAAACAAATGGCAGATCTACAAGCTCTATTTACGCATCACATCGCATCGATCGGCTATTTTCAAATAGCCAATGCATACTTTAAAGTGCTCATGTGGCCTATATATACACGTAGTCGCTTCTTTTGGGCCTGTTTTCGTAGACCTGGTTGCTCATTTCTCTGTCACTATCGCTGCTTTCCAGGTTTGCTGCCGCCATCTCTTTAGTATTGGCTCTCTAGACAGATGGTCCACGGGCCGGGGTCACAGTGTTTTGGCCCGCAGCGACGGTCAGAACATAACAGAACATTCCTTCATAGACTGACTGAAGTTGGAACAACTGGTATTCCTGTCGACACCCTCCGTAATGGTATTGATGATTTACAGTAGTTCACATTACTATGGGGGGACTTCAAAGTCTGTTTTTGGGAGGTCAAAGTTTGTCTCGGTGGAGGTTGTTTCATAGGTGACTGATCCCGCCTCGGCCCTCGGGGGTCCGACAACATGTTATCAGAGCTGTTAAATCACACGAACCCCAACGACCCTATTCTGAGTATAAAATACTGCTCAATTAGGGCTGGTAGTCCGAGTTAGAACCCGCTGCAGTGGTGTGGTGCCGAAGCTTCTTACACTACGATATCTGGGTTGTAAGGCCAATCATTCAGTCTCGTGCCGAGGGCTTTGGAGTCTCCAGTGACAAGAGTAGAGGTTGCTGCTAGCTACAACTAAACCTCTTCGGATTCTTCTTATATAGAGTTTTACTGGATGTGTGTCGTGATGACGATGTCAGCCAACTGGGTGCGTGCCACAATGACGATGCCAGGTGTGTATACCCATATATGAGGTTTCTACATTAGCCTGATGTCAGTGCTGGATGTCATATATGGAGCTCTGTTTGTCTCCCTATATGGAGCTCTAGGTGAAAGCCTTCGTTACACTGAGGTCTCGACTGAAATAAAGCTCACAATGCAATGCACTGTGAGCTTGTAGTCATAGATCAGCTATTTTGGCCGAAGATATTTGGTGTAGAGGGAAAAAAGGAAGGGGCATAGACTGTAGTATAGAACCCTAGTGGTCAACTCTGTATAATAATATAGTTGTATAAGTTGTTAAGGCAGTGGTTCTCAAACTTGTCAAGCTGTGACCGCCCAAAATAATCATATGTGAACTGGGAACCCCCCACCCTGATAAGCACTTGGAATGTAGGAATAAGTATAAGATCTGACATTTTCAAAAACATCTTGAAGTAAATGTGAATCAGCTATTTTCCCAATTTTTGCCTTTTCTTATCTTATATTATTTGACAATTTGGCTAATGTTTGACCAGCATTTATAGTATAGTTTGTTGATTAATTTTGATGCAGTAATAGTCTTTTAATTTTCTTTCTTTCCCCAAGGCATTAAAAAGATCTTATAAGTCCTACAATTGTAACTTCACTGTCATCTGCCTGGGGACCGCCCAAAATAATGTGGGGATCCCGGGGGGGTCCCGACCCACAGGTTGTGCCCCACTGTGGTTAAGGGATAGTAAACTTGTGTGAAGGGTGTTATTCAAAGGACAAGTGACTACATGAACAGAACAAAGCTTACTCACACACAATAACATGGAAAGTGGCTTTTGTGAATGATATAATGTTTTAAGGAACCGGGGGTAAACTAGACCTGTTGAGCAAGTTTTAACTAAGGATTATAAAGGAATGCCACCGTCAGGGGGGGTAAAAATGCCGAAACCCGGGATCGAACCAGGGACCTTTAGATCTTCAGTCTAACGCTCTCCCAACTGAGCTATTTCGGCAGTGAGTGGAGGAGGGGACAGATTACAGTGTTATACGAGGTGGTGACTGTTCAGGAAACAGGCTTAGTTTCTCACCCTATAGCAGAGCAAAGGGCTTAAGTCATTCAGAAAACAGGCCCTACTTTCAACGTGGAGTCCTAATTCGACCATGATTATAATAAGTAATTAATTAAACTGTTATAACAGTGTTGTAACACTATTACCCTGTTATTACTTACTGATTTGTACGTATTGTTAAGCCTTTAACTATGGATAACCATCAGGGGGTTAAAATGCCGAAACCCGGGATCGAACCAGGGACCTTTAGATCTTCAGTCTAACGCTCTCCCAACTGAGCTATTTCGGCTGTGAGTCATTGGAGGGGCCAGTACCCCTCTTGTCTGCGGTGGTGACTATTCAGGAAACTTGGAACAACTGTGACTGTCTTTCTTTTGGAAACAAAAGTGAGCCACTAGGCTAATTCATTCCTTTGACCAGCGACAGGAAGGTGTTAGAAATCCATGGTATGCTAAGTGGGGTTGGGTACTGAACTCTGTACCATTGAAGGGTACTGTCAGTATTGCTTTGGTACTACTGAGTACCTATTTATTCGATTTGTTAGATCAGTCTGTGCCAAATTATGCTATTATTTTGTTTACATAATTATATAAAAAAATACAAAATAAAAATAAAAACATTAAAGGCATACTAGTATGTAACTTTGCCCTTTGATTACATAGCCTAACAAAACAATAACAATATTTTTTTTCCCACCCAATCATTTTCCTCTATGGCAGCAGTTATCAGCCACTGGGGTGGTGTGGTGGTGTTTACCTGTAGAAACACACTGCTCTCTCGCTGTAAGTTTGTGTCATCACTGTTTGTTTTGGTAGACAGGAGGGGGGGGGGGGGGTTGGGGCTACCAAAACAAACAGTGAAAACAATGCAATACAGTGAGAGTGAGTGTTTCTGCAGGTAAACACTGTGATATATATATATATATATATATATATATATATATAGTGTATGTAAGTTTGCCCTGTGTTTACATAACAAAAACTATATATAGTTTTTGTTATGTAAACACAGAGCAAACTTACATACTATGTATTTAACTAGAAAGGTCGCAATTTTAAAAAATTGCAAAGTGTGGTTGCCGCAGTGGCTTACATATGCCCCTCCCACTGATATTGCCAGCCAATTACAATGTCACGTCACCCCTGCGATCATGCGTATGTAATTCGGAGGGGATTTATCCCCCAAAAATCATGTTTTTGCACCATACGGTTACATTTTTGGCATTTGCGGCGCCCCCTGTGGATGAAAATAGAATTGCTTTTGGAACTTGGTTGATTGAACCACCCGCGACATGTGATTACAATTTGGGATGGATCGGACATTCTGTTCGTGATTTATGGCATTTTTTGTGATATAGGCCCCTCCTACTAACTTCGGACGACGATTACGGCCGAACGATACGCACTACCAAAATTCTGCCGATGGTGTTTTAATCGGAAAGGTCCAGAGATCATGTGTACCAATTTTTGTGAGATTTGGAGAAAATCTGTAGGAGGAGGAGCAAAAAGTGTGTTTTGGAGAAAATTCAAAATGGCTGAAAATCTATCATGACGCAAATGGGCGTGGCCTATATGAGGAGATGCGTCATGACCCAAGAAATTCAGGGAATTTTTTTATTTTATTTTACGACCTACGGTTCAAGAGTTATAAGCCAAAACGTAAAGTGGGCTGTTATAGCGCCACCATGAGGCCGACCGATAACATTATAAGTTAATTAATTTTAGTAATTATTATGAACCTCCCCTCCAAGTTTTGTAACTATAGCCCTTACAGTCTCTGAGGAAAAAATACTTGAATGTGATTTTTCGCACTTTCCCATTCATGTCAATGGGGAAATTTAAATCACTAATAAATTCATATCAATTAAACAATACAACATTTCTCTTAAAAAAATACAAGCACAACCTTCCCGATGAAGCCGGTCAATTTGAGATATGGCTCAAGTGCGTACAGTCAAAACAGTGGGTGGAGTAGTGCATCAAACAAAAGACTAATCCAGTGGAATAATAATAAAGTGTTACAATTACAATAGTCTGGTTGCCCTTTAGGGCAACCACACTAATAACGTGCACTGTCCCTGGTAAATAAATACATGAAGCCTTGCCGTGCTCTCTCATAGATCTGTCAGGCGGAAACCTTGTATGTCCAAAAAAAACTGTTAAATGTTTTCCAAACGGTTTCAACAATACTTTTGAGGCATATGATGAAGTATAAAGTAGGGCAATGCTTTATGATTTCTTTTCCATTTTAAAGTAAAAAAAATAATCTAAGGTTTCTGCCCGACAGCGACAATAGGTAAGCTTAGCCGACTGGATCCCGTAGGAGAAAACAACTTGAGACTTGAATGAAGGGTGTTCCCTTTCATTCATGGAATGAAACCCATGTTTGGCTCACTTTGTCATTCCTCCATGAACTCTGCTTCTGTCAATACAGATGATAGACAGATGATTTTTCTGTCACTCTCAATGCAGCGTAGTCAATTGAAAGCAGATCAATTTACATTGAACCTTACAGCAGCGTTTAAGATTAATGGTTTGCTCCAGGCAGCATTCCTGCATGGTCACTGGAGGCAGTGACGGTCTCCCTTTCCCTGCACGTCTTAATTACAGTGTGGAAACAGGAAATGCATTTGTCGCTTTGTTCGTCTTCCTCCCTGATGGGAGTGAAGTGAACGTTGTGAGGTCTTTGAACAGCAGATTCAGCAACGCCCCTTCTCCCCCTGCAATAAAGTAGCACGGCCGTTTTTTGGTGGAGTGTGGAATCTTGGACATGAAGGTTCTGTAGATAAATACTGGCAGTTGGATACCCCACCCTTAATTACAAGTCTGTGTGCGGTGTGGTTGAAAAACCTTTTCTGGAGTCAACCTCCCACAGTGGGCCTGTAAATAGTTTTCCATCCAGATGGATTTGGTATTCATTTCTGCATTTGTTTTATCTACATTTTGGAACCGAAATGGAAAGCCACAGCTCTGAATGTAGTCTATACAAGAGTGGTATTTGAACCCTTCTGTATGTCAGTATGAACTATGAAATATACTCCTCACAACTCGGTATGTGCATCATACTAGATTTGTTGTTGGTGAAGTACAAGATAAACAAAAAGGTGCAAACCCTAATGTGTAAGAGCCGACGAGCAGCGGACAGAAAAGCTAATGCGTTGTCGGCAGGATTCGAACCTGCGCGGGGAGACCCCAATGGATTTCTAGTCCATCGCCTTAACCACTCGGCCACGACAACCTGTGCCCCACTTTAGCTCTCAGCTAAGGCTGCAACATTATTGCTGTTTTTTTGTGTTTGGGGACAGAAATGTGTTTGTACATCCCTCCAGTTCAACATGACCGGTCTTAATAACATGAGATACATGTTACTGTTGGTTTGACATACTGTACTGTATTACCCATTAGTACTTTGTTATTACTATGTTATTACTATATTACATTATTAAGCACAAAATAGACACAATCACTTTTTTGCGTTGTCGGCAGGATTCAAACCTGTGCGCCTGGTATTGAATGCCTTTCATCTCACTCTTGCAGACTGCAGACTTGCATGTTAATGGAATTGATGGAGGAAACTGGTTGAGACGGACAGACGGGGGTAGGGGGTTGTTCACAGATGTGCTGATGGCTTCTTAAGTTATAACAACCCTTGTTGATGCTGAATAGATGCCTTCTATATTCAAATGGTGTGGTGTGGTGAAGGTGTGAATGACTGTCCTTACAATGTGTTAAAGGGGAAAACCACCCATTTTCAACATTTTACTATGTCATTAATGTACCTTAGAGCTGTTGTGTGGAAATAATAAAAAAGTCCCCCCATTTTGTGTTTCCTAGAACTGTAATTATGAGAAAAATCATTAACATGGTGAAACACATCTTGATGACATCATCAAGATGTGTTTCACCATGTTAATGATTTTTTTCAGACCTTTAGTTCTAGGAAACACAGAATGGGGGAACTTTTTTATTATTTCCACACAACAGCTCTAAGGTACATTAATGACATAGTAAAATGTTGAAAATGAGTGGAATGCCCCTTTAAGTGGCTACTGACGTCCGTTTTCAACCAGCAGTATTGAGCAGCAGAGGGAGATAAGCTTGATAGCAGGGCCACATAATAAAATAAAATATTCATTCCCGTGAGGCATGGCTCCGACACATGGACACATACATTTTGACTGGGTGAGCCAGGGTGGGAAAAATAGCGACTTCTGATGGTCAGACTATGTCCCCTAGAAAGCCACAGCTACCCCTAAAAGCTATCCCGTTGTCGGCAGGATTCGAACCTGCGCGGGGAGACCCCAATGGATTTCTAGTCCATCGCCTTAACCACTCGGCCACGACAACTTGTACCCCTGTTGTTTTCTCAATTAAAGCAGCAAGATTGTCAATTTTGTGGTGGGCATGTGGTTTAAACACTCAGTCCATCCTTTGCAGCTGTTACTACCAGGAGATATATGTTACTGTACTGCATTACCCATTATTACTATGTTATTACATTATTACACACACAAATATACAAAAACACCCTTTTGCGTTGTCGGCAGGGTTCGAACCTGCGCGGGGAAACCCCAATGGATTTCAAGTCCATCGCCTTAACCACTCGGCCACGACAACCTGTGCCCCTTTTAATCTCTTAATTAAAACTGCAAGATTGATTATTTTCTTTGCCATTATTCTGACAATTATAATTAAAAAGAAGCGTGTATTTTTGTATCTATGAATCAATGTGAAACATTCTAATTGATTGTTTAAAATTGACTAAATCAATATATAAGCTAATTTCTTGCAGTGGAGTTATGGAAAGATTCCCTACGTAATACAGGGGTGGTGTTGACATACGACCCAGAGGCATCTTCCTAATTGATGTCTATGTGGGGGACCCCTGTCTACAAGTAACATCCAATATGTACTAAAGTTAGTACGTTGTCGGCAGGATTCGAACCTGCGCGGGGAGACCCCAATGGATTTCTAGTCCATCGCCTTAACCACTCGGCCACGACAACCTGTTCTACAATTTCTATGATCGACACTTTAATTGAGTTTTAACAGATATAAACAAACGTGATAAAATTATTGAAAGAAAATTGGAGTAAGAAAATGTAGGCTACACACAAAAATAAATCAGACCTGTCTGAACTGTCTGAGTTACCGAGTGGGGGTCCCCAGGGGATCCCCGGAACATCCAGGGCCCCAGGAACGCGCCCTGGGGGCCGGCCCGGTTCCGGCGACCCGGTTCCGGCGACCCGCCCCGCGTCCGAAACGCTTGAGAAATGACAGTTACCGAGTGGGGGTCCCTGGGGGTCACTGGACATCCAGACCCCCAGAACATTCAGACCCGTAGGAACGCGCCCAGGGTGCCGGCCTGGTTCCGGCGAGCCGCCCCGCGTCTGAAACGGTTGAGAAATCACAGAGTTACCCTGTGGGGGTCCCCGGGGGGTCCCCAGAACATACAGACCCCCAGGAACGCGTCCAGGGGGGGCGGCCCGGTTTCGGCGAGCTGCCCCGAGTCCGAAACGGTTGAGAAATCACAGAGTTACCCTGTGGGGGTCCCCAGAACATACAGACCCCCAGGAACGCGCCCCCCCTGGAACGCGTCCAGGGGGGGCGGCCCGGTTTCGGCGAGCTGCCCCGCGTCCGAAAAGGTTGAGAAATCACAGAGTTACCCTGTGGGGGTCCCCAGAACATACAGACCCCCAGGAACGCGCCCAGGGGGGGCGGCCCGGTTTCGGCGAGCCAGGTTCGAATCCTGCCGACAACACGCTAACTTTAGTACATATTGGATGTTACTACTGGTACAACAATGAACCACTTGACCAGGGTCCCCCACATAGACATAAATAGATGCAAGATGTCTCTTTGTCTCACGTCAACACCACCCCTGTATTATGGAAACTTGCCATAACTCCACTGCAAGAAATTAACTTATATATTGATTTAGTCGATTATAAACAATTAATTTGAAATGTTTGATTTTTGATTCTTTCATAGATAAAACATTTTTTTTTTAACAGGCATCTTGATTAATCAAAAAAGCTATTGTCATAGGCTAACAATGGTTAAGAAAATCGTCAATCTTGCAGTTTTAATTAAGAGATTAAAAGTGGCACAGGTTGTCGTGGCCGAGTGGTTAAGGCGATGGACTTGAAATCCATTGGGGTTTCCCCGCGCAGGTTCGAACCCTGCCGACAACGCAAAGAGGTGTTTTTGTCTATTTGTGTGTAATAACAAATGATTAATGGGTAAATGCAAACCAACAGTAAATGTATCTGCTGTTAGTAACACCTGTCATGTTGTACTAGAGTGGCATTAAGGATGGACAGTGTGTAAACAAAACATTTCAAGTTTTCCAACCAAAAATTTTCAACATTGCAGTTTTAATTAAGAGATTGTCGTGGCCCCCCCATGAGTGATTAGAGTCCCCTCCCAGCCCCCGAGAGCTGATTGTCTCTCCCCCCCCCATGTTAGGATTGTGTTAGGTCCTGTTAGGATTGGCTGTTAGGATGTTGTTAGGAATCGTTAGGACTCTGCTTGAAATCCAAACGCTCGCAGGTACGGCCACGACAACCTTTGCCATCTTTAATCTCTCAAAGCTGCAATATTGACGATTTTGTGTTTGGAAAACTTGGAATGTTTTGTTTACACAATCTGTTCATCCTTACTGCCACTCTAGTACAACATGATAGCTGTTACTGTTGGTTTGACATACTGCACTGCATTTACTCATTATTACTTTGTTATTACTATGTTATTACACACAAATCGACAAAAACACCTTTTTGCGTTGTCGGCAGGATTCGAACCTGCGCGGGGAGACCCCAATGGATTTCTAGTCCATCGCCTTAACCGCTCGGCCACGACAACCTGTACCCCATTTTATCTCTCAATTAAAACAGAAAGATTGATGATTTTCTTTTTGCCATTGTTGCACCAGTAGTAACATCCAATAAGTACTAAAGTTAGTATTTTGCCAGACTGTATCAATCAATGATTATGAATTGAATACCCAGGACCTGAATGGAAACAAGACCGCAATGACTTTTTTTGGTGATCCCATTGGACGTGTGTTTGACTGTACCCCGTACTGATTACATTTCTGCCAATAAAGTATTCAATCAATCAATCAACTAGGGAATGGGATGCAATTGATGATTTTCTTAGCCATTATTCTGAAGATTTCCTTTTTTATTTTTTGATTATTATTAATTATATCTCTCTCTCTTTTTCTCTCTCCCCGTTTCCAGTGTTGGTGGACGATGTCCCCGAAGATGAGGGAGAGGCCTTCGAATTCGATGACAGTGGTGATGAGGTCCCTGAAGCTGACCGGCCGCCACCACCTCCAAACCCTCCAGCTGCCCCTGGGCCCGGCGACGCATCCCAGAGTCAGGCCAACGCGGAGGCAAGTCACCCCGAGGGTCAGGCCCCGAAGCCTGCGCCACTCTCATCCAAAGCTACATCATTGAAGAAGACGGCGGTGTCTAGCGCCACGGACGCCACGACGAGTGGAGGCACAGCAGCGGCCAAGGGGACGGATGAGGAGGATTTACCGCCACCACCTCCTCCTGTGGAGGACACTCTGACAGAGGCAAACACTGGGAGAACAGGTCGGTCACCAAATTAATATCATGTGTAGCTTGACCATGAATATTAGTATTTAATTACAGTCTTATTACCCTGTTATAACAGTGTTATAACTCTAATTACCCTGTTACTACTGGTTGTATCTATTGATAAAGTTCTAACTATGGACAATTAATTACCATCATGGGGGGGGGGGTCAAAATGCCGAAACCCGGGATCGAACCAGGGACCTTTAGATCTTCAGTCTAACGCTCTCCCAACTGAGCTATTTCGGCAGTGGGAGGAGTTTAGATCCCATGTGATATGTGGTCACCATTCAGGAAACAGGCCCTACTTTCTTTGTGGATTCCCAGTGTGAGCATGATATAATAAGTAATTACAGTGTCATCATTACCCTATTATTAGCCTATTATTGGGTAATAACTATATCAGGTTAATGACACTGTTACATTGTTATTACTGGTTAACCCGCAATGGGTGACATTATAGATTAGCTATATGTGGCAAAGAAATTTGGTAGTTCAAGAAAAGTAGGGGAACGAGTATAACCAAATTAATATCATGTGTAGCTTCAGGGTGATGCTATACACGATGGGTGGGTGCTCTGTTTATCCTGAGGTCCGGGGGCATAATACACACACAGAGATTACCCACTACCCAAAGCTTTGATCTTCTAAATCATTCCACCGTACAATGAAAGGCAGAACTCAGTGTTACCGATTAGCCCTAGACTGGCTTATAGTTATTGGTTATACGGGGGCATTCCCCTAAGATGAATAAGAACAGCATTTGAATATGAGTAACATATATACGACCTGTTATTTCGCGAATCATATTCGCTCAATATCAGCTCGTCGGTCGGGGCCCCTGGAAGCAGGACAGAAGGCTTGTTCTGTCATGGAGAACTCTGACGTGTCTCTTCTTTCTCAGACACTATATAGAAATCTTTCTGTCGCTCTGTGACAGAGTGTGTACACTCTTATAATTAATGGTTACTGCTTAAAGGTCTACTTTATACCAACACTGTGTAGGAGCGTTCTAGCTGAAACATTTACAGATTTCACTTATTAATGACATCTGTCGACTCAAATGCTGGGTGCTTCAATTCATTTTCAATGGAAGTCACATGGTTTTGAACTGAAGAGTTTCATTGCTGTGTTCTGCCCTCCCTCCTCCATGAAACAAGGCTGTCTCTTCAAAACCATGTGACTTCCATTGAAAATGAATGGAAGCTGTTTCTTCACACGAGACACATGTTTTGTATATGTGAGTGAGGCCTGATGGTTTGATTGATTGATTGATTGAAAAATGTATTAACAGTTTGCAGAATTACAGTACATTTCAAGCAATTACAAATTACTCAATACAAAGGCTGTTAACTGTGAGTGGACGACCCAATTAAGCATTACACTTGTTTCCAATAGGGTCCACCATGTTCAATTCATCAAAAACATTTAGAGACGTACAAATAGACACTTCTATATAGACAAAGGACAGAACAGGAATTCATCATAAAGGAGGTAAAAAGGGAAAAGAAACATATACAGTGAGGGAAAAAAAGGGGTGGGCGGTGGGGGGGATTCACGTTCAGCTCCGTTCATTTGTTTGTTTTCCTGGTAGTCTTGTCTTTTCTCTGAACTGCATTATTTTCCATTTTGTTCTGTGTCAAGCTGTCTTGACTCAAAAGAGGCCCCTTCCCCCAGGTTGGGGAGTGTCAATGTGGGGGTGGGGGGCTGCCAGGCCCCTTCCCCCAGGTTGGGGAGTGTCAATGTGGGGGTGGGGGGGCTGCCAGTCTCTTCTAACACCTTGTCTGGTCTGCCTGTTGCCGGAGGGGTTCTGGGTTGTATCACTGAACAGCTTGATACCCCTTATTACTCAACCCCTACACTTATCATCCAACTTGACCCTGGATCTCTCTCTGTCTCTCTCTCTGTGTGTCTGTCTGTCTGTCTCTATCACACACACGCACACTTTTCTTTCCTTTACTACTCTAGTGGCCCCTTCCATTCTTGTGTAGACATTTTAAAAGTTTGCGTGGATCTGTGGAGAGACTGCAAAAGAAAAGTGTTGCACTTCAAGACTCAGTGCTTTAGCTCAGCTGGTTAGGCTGTGGTAAATGACAGTGGTGATAAACCACCACAGCCTTGCACAGGTATAGGCTACACACTGTCTGCGAATAACAGGGTTAGGATAAATCTAAGTTTAGCTCAGGTCAGCATGCTTTCCTTTGATAGAAAGGAAGGAACCGTGACAAGAGTTATGTCCTCTGCGTAATTTTGTGTTTCATAATACGTAACTATAAATCCTAAAAACAATGCTCAAAGGCAGCATTGGAGACCGGGCTGTGAAATGTGACTGTATATTGAATAGTCACACTATACTCCCCGTAACGGAATGTGATCATTGTGCCTCAAGCACTTTAGTTTGTGATATGTTAAAAATCAGACCTGTCTGCAGTGAATGGTACTGTACTGTACTGTACTGTACTGTACTGTACTGTACTGTACTGTACTGTACTGTACTGTACTGTACTGTACTGTACTGTACAAGCTCTCCTCCCTGGCCTGTGTGTGTGTGTTTTGAGGTATGAGGTATGACGTTTATTTTGCGCACAGCCCCAGAAAAAAAACTTGCCTATCATTTTATAATGGAAGATTTAACTTTTCGGGCAAGTGGGCATGATCTTTGGACAAGTAGAACATGACCTGTACTTGCCTGATGGGCAATTGCCACTGAGACCTTAGTGTCAACCCCTGGGTGACGAACATTACATGCTCTCTGACAAGTCGAACTCGGCTGATTCATATCATCACGTGGCCAGCCTGTGGCCACCACGGGGGATCGAACCTGCGACCTTGGTGTTATTAGACACCAATGTCGTAGATCTTCTATTTACACAATATTTATCTGTGGAGTTCACTGTTCACCAGTCCAAATGTGATTATTCTGGGGGTCAAGACCTGAAAAGGTTGTGACTGAGAACTGAACTTTTAAGCGGTTGAGCTTTTACAGGAAGAAAATATTTTCAGTGCACATTTCTCATCGAGAAGAATTCTTGCAATTTGACCCATGTCACCTCCTTAGAGAACCTTATAATTTAGAAAGTGTGTATTTTCCTTACACTCTCGCAATGTCGGCTGACATTGTGCAAATTATCTGATAATTTTCATACGCAAGAAAATGTTTACAATTTTTTATTTATCTCTCTCTATTTAGTTGTTCAGGTTGTACCCATTTCTCCGTCTGTCCTCTTTCCTCTGTTTCACTGCTACATGCCAGGAGTTCATACCCCCCTCCCCCTCCCCCTCCCCTTCCTGTCAACACTGAGAGGAGAGCAGGGGAGGGAGGGGCTGAGTGAAGCATGGCCGGTTAGCTCAGCTGGTTAGAGCGTGGTGCTAATAACGCCAAGGTCGCGGGTTCGATCCCCGTACTGGCCACTGTGGTTTTAGCCGAGCTTGAAAACACTCAATGTGAACTCAGGTGGACTTGTCTGAGTGAGAGCATGTAACCTTCTATGACATGAGCTGGAGATATCCTCTCTCTGACCTAAAGAACACACACACCCCTGGCATAATAACTTAAGACACCTCCCTACCAAAGTACCTCAATGTTTTTACCCGGAGAGTTGAAGTTCACCGTTTGCAGAATATGCATGAATATTAGTATTTAATTACAGTCTTATTACCCTGTTATAACAGTGTTATAACACTAATTACCCTGTTACTACTGGTTGTATCTATTGATAAAGTTCTAACTATGGACAATTAATTACCATCAGGGGGGGATCAAAATGCCGAAACCCGGGATCGAACCAGGGACCTTTAGATCTTCAGTCTAACGCTCTCCCAACTGAGCTATTTCGGCAGTGGGAGGGGTTTAGATCCCATGTGATATGTGGTCACCATTCAGGAAACAGGCCCTACTTTCTTTGTGGATTCCCAGTGTGAGCATGATATAATAAGTAATTACAGTGTCATCATTACCCTATTATTAGCCTATTATTTGGTAATAACTATATCAGGTTAATGACACTGTTACATTGTTATTACTGGTTAACCCGCAATGGGTGAGATTATAGATTAGCTATATGTGGCAAAGAAATGTGGTAGTTCAAGAAAAGTAGGGGAACGAGTATAACCCCCTGGGGGACCCCAGTCAGCACAATATTCACTGGGGGTTTATGTGGCTAAATGATCACCATGTCAGACAGAGGGACAGAGAGCTCTGATGATAGGGTTCTCATTCATTACAGAATACATACAAGCTCTGTGTCTGTCTGTAAGCACACTACTGTATTTTACAATAGCTAAAGCCCATGTCCCACTGTTACTCTTGTGTACTGTCACTTTAAGACACAGAGGCAGGCCGGTTAGCTCAGTTTTTTTAGAGCGTGGTGCTAATAACGCCAAGGTCGCGGGTTCGATCCCCGTACTGGCCACTGGATTTTTAGCCGAGCTTAAATACACTTGTATTAAGCTCTATACCACACACACACAGCCGTACACTGCTCAGTGTTGCCAACTCTTGTGAGAGAAATAAGCCAACCCACCTCCAAAACAAGCCCAAAACAAGCCAACTCTTAGCGAGAGAAATAAGCCAAATCTTCCCTCGAAAAACAAGCCAAAACAAGCCCAATAATACTAATAAATAAATATTTGATGCATTTATCATTATAAATACTATCTATGTCTATAATTATTAATGTTTTGGTCATTTATTATACTATTCCACATATAGTAGACACCAGACCGATTCTGTCACTCAGAGTGATTCACACTTCCTCAAACCTATGGGTATTTATAGCATATACATCAAAGAAATGTTGGCTTGTTTGATATTCAAAACAAGCCACCAAATGTTTTAAAACAAGCCCAAAAAACTGCAACCCACCACCTGGGGAAAAAAAACGCAACTCTGGGAAAAAAACAAGCCAACTTTGGCGGGAAACAAGCCAACATGGCAACCTTGACACTGCTAACAGAGGAGCTCAAGGTTTTTATCAGCTTGCAGAGCTGATCATGTATCGGCAGCTCCTCCTACTTCAACACTTCTTATTTAACTCTTCTCTTCTTTTCACTTCTACACTTTTTGACCATTTAATTGGTTATTTGGCTATCCTTCAAGCCAACAACAACAAAAGAAGCTGAAATGCTTGGAATGTTCATCTCTCACTCTCTCTCTCACTCACAACACACGCGTGCGCGCGAGCATGCGCGCACACACACACACACACACACACACACACACACACACACGGCTGTGTTAACGTGCCTTATTGAAATCGGACATACTGTACTGCATTACGTTGTTACTGTGTTATTACACTCAAATAGACAAAAACACCATCTCTTTTTTCCATTCTACATCATACATTAACTTGCAGCCCAGTTACCAATGAGGCATCTACCTTATTGAAATCTAAGTGGGGGACCCTGGTCAACTGGTTTAAGTGGTTCATTGTTTCACCAGTACAGTAACATCCAATATGTACTAAAGTTAATTCGTTGTCGGCAGGATTCGAACCTGCGCGGGGAGACCCCAATAGATTTCTAGTCTATCGCCTTAACCACTCGGCCACGACAACCCTATCTAACCCACCTCAACTACATTTCCCACTGGTTTAAACAACATTAGGAGAAGAGAACTACACTTTAATAAACAAGCCTGAAAATCTGCCACAAGCAACTTCACAAAAAGAACAAAAAATACCAAAGTCACCTATTATTGTAAGCAGACATGACAACACTGTTGTGTTGTGTAGTCAGTCTGTCTGCTTTACAGTCAGTTCTTTGGCGAAGAGATTTGGCGTATCGGAAGAAAAGGAGCCCCCTCCTTTTCTTATCTCTCTCCCTGTATAGAGCCCTGGGGGACCCCGGTCAATGAAGTAAGTGGTTAATATATCCCGTTAGGCCTATCGATTTGACAGTATCAAGATAGTGTGTATTCTTTATTTGTCCCTGTGGAAATTCCTTTTGATTTGGATACCAGACCTCAGGTTCACTACTGTATAACAACACAAGTGGTTTTAATTAGAGATGTCCCGATACTATATCGGTATCTGGAAAAGTATCGAAAGTAACGAAAGTTAATTCGTTGTCGGCAGGATTTGAACCTGCGCGGGGAGACCCCAATAGATTTCTAGTCTATCGCCTTAACCACTCGGCCACGACAACCCTATCTAACCCACCTCAACTACATTTCCCACTGGTTTAAACAACATTAGGAGAAGAGAACTACACTTTAATAAACAAGCCTGAAAATATGCCACAAGCAACTTCACAAAAAGAACACAAAATACCAAAGTCGCCTATTATTGTAAGCAGACAGGACAACACTGTTGTGTTGTGTAGTCAGTCTGTCTGCTTTACAGTCAGTTCTTTGGCGAAGAGATTTGGCGTATCGGAAGAAAAGGAGCCCCCTCCTTTTCTTATCTCTCTCCCTGTATAGAGCCCTGGGGGACCCCGGTCAATGAAGTAAGTGGTTAATATATCCCGTTAGGCCTATCAATTTGACAGTATCAAGATAGTGTGTATTCTTTATTTGTCCCTGTGGAAATTCCTTTTGATTTGGATACCAGACCTCAGGTTCACTACTGTATAACAACACAAGTGGTTTTAATTAGAGATGTCCCGATACTATATCGGTATCTGGAAAAGTATCGAAAGTAACAAAAGTTAATTCGTTGTCGGCAGGATTTGAACCTGCGCGGGGAGACCCCAATAGATTTCTAGTCTATCGCCTTAACCACTCGGCCACGACAACCCTATCTAACCCACCTCAACTACATTTCCCAGATGCTCATGGGTAATAGCTTCACACACTCACAGCTGCAAGCTGATATAATATTTCTTGTTACCAGGAGTCAATGTTTGCCTTAGTTACGTTTCTGTGAGTTGTATAGAGCTTAAGCTCAAGTGTATTTAAGCTCGGCTAAAACCACAGTGGCCAGTACGGGGATCGAACCCGCGACCTTGGCGTTATTAGCACCACGCTCTAACCAACTGAGCTAACCGGCCTGCCACTGTTTCTTAAAGTGACAGTACACAAGAGTAACAGTGGGACACGGGCTTTAGCTATTGTAAAATACAGTTTTGTGTGTGTGTGTGTGTGTGTGTGTGTGTGTGTGTGTGTGTGTGTGTGTGTGTGTGTGTGTGTGTGTGTGTGTGTGTGTGTGTGTGTGTGTGTGTGTGTGTGTGTGTGTGTGTGTGTGTGTGTGTGTGTGTGTGTGTGTGTGTGGAGATTTATGTGAAATCGTAAACACAGTTGTGTTTGATTCAAAAGGGCCCACCAGCTGATTTAAAGCAGAGGGTGTGCCGTCAAACCATTTCACAGTTGCCTGTAAATCAGACTATATAACACAACACACGCCCTCTAGAATCAAGGCTTTTCCACCATGTTTTCATTTTGTCTTGTGTACCGGTAATTGGATCAGTGTTGCGCTTGCTAATCTGCTGGTTACTCTTATGAAGAGGTACACTAAGCTCTCTTTCAAAACTACACTACAAGCTACTTATAGGTAGCTACAAGCTACTTTCTCCATAGTGTAGCTGGTACATTATATATGTACCATATATGTGTGTGTGTGTATGTGTATATATATATATATATATATATATATATATATATATATATATATATATATATATAACATTAAAAGCTGCAAATGGATGAGATGGAGAATTCTCTCTTTGACGTGTCAAAACTAACTAGTAGTTGTGCGCTGCAGTATTTTATGTTGATGTGCCACTGCTGTTTTATGTTGACTAGAGCGGTGCCCGTTGGGCACTGGCCTACTTGGAACGATGCAAGGTGGAAATACATGCCCCACCCAGATATTATGTCTGTGTCCCGTTTATGCCCATATATGGAGTTCTTTCTCAGGCATGCTCAAATATGGAGTCTATGCAGACGTCAGAATGATGTCAGAACAGTCCAGCTCCATATATGGACACTTGGCAGGGGCCCTGTCCAGAGTCCGGGCAGAGGCCTTTTGTGGCGGTTTTGGACAACTGTGGGTCTGACCGACTCGACACCGTGCACTGCACTCCCTGTGGGGGTGTCGAAATTGAAGTAGGTGGGTCGGACGGTTCTCGAGTTACGTGGATTACAGACATACTGTACGTACGTACGTCTGTGCATTTATATTTAGATGTGCCACAGTGCTACACTGCCACTGAAAATGTCCTTTTGTCAAGCTACCCGGCTCCATGGTGAACAGAATTACCACTAGGCCGCACGTCAATGTAAGGCAACTTATCATATCACTCCGATGCCAGAAATAAACTTGTAGATTGACACTTTTTTTATCGTCACAGTAGTGGCTAAGAAAATCATCAATGTTGCAGCCCTAGTTGATTGATACAGTGTGGCAGAGGTTGTCGTGCTGGCGACTGGACTGCGAACCGAGTCCTAACGCTTCCTACCTATCAGGTCCTAACGCAGGTCCTAAGACTTGCTACAGTTCCTTCCTAATGCTAACAGGTCGTAACGGGCCAGTCCTAACACTTGCTACAGTTCCTTCTTACTAAGTACACCAAAAGCATACCCAAAAGTACCCCCAAAAAGTGTAATAAGTGTAACAGTGTAATTAGTAGGGATGGAGCTTGTTAATTTTTATTGATAACGATCACCTTATCGAGCAGGCTTATCGAGCCAGGTCCTTATCGACCACGAGCATTTGCTATTCTTTTGTGGAAAGCTGGGAGACGATACATTCTGAACAGAACCTTATTTTTATTGGCCAGTTCAACACAGTTGTGAGAGTTTGTATTCCATGACACACACACACTTGTAGATCTGCATTACGATAGACTGAGAAGTCGCACATTGAATTACCGGTATTATTAGAAGCACGTTGAATTATTATTAGAACTCTATGGCAGGGAGGGAGTTTTGAGTTTCCCAAACGTATTATGAATTGGATTATAAATTATGGCAACAGAGTCTCGCTTTCAGCATCTGAGGCTCCCGTGTTGTTTCGACTCGGTGCAGACATGCAATTGCAAAGGTATCGCATTTGGATTTAATACAATGCATTATTGACAGATGCCTATGCATTGTCGAAATGTTCCCTTTCGTGCATGTACTAATTAAGTTAACAACTGTGCTACATTATTGCATTTAGCTCCCCTCTTGTCTTTTTAAACATGTAACCAAAACTTTTTCACCCGTTCCACCATACTTCCACGGTGTAACCACCCGTCGCGTCTCTGCCCCCTTATCACCGTGGCCCAATCAGTTTAGAGCTTTGCCCAGTTTAACTTTGAAGAGAGGGGGTGAAAAAACAAGAAAAACAACAAAAGATAGCCTACTTTTGCAGCCCTTGTGCATGCACATTTCTGTTAGTAGCAAACTACAGCATGTAAGCCGCCTTTGTTTTAAATTGTCCCCCATTAGCACGTCGGCAAAACCGTTCACACCTATCTGTCGGAGATGCGCTACCACCCCCACCCCCCGTCAATCATTTAATCCACGATACGCGCCTGCCCCTGATTATATAGCGAGTGGCCCATGACGTCAGCTGCTGTGGCTATACCCGATAACAGGCCCGACAAGCCTAAACTTATTGATACTCTGGCTCCATCCCTAGTAATAAATGTAATTGTGTATTTCAGGTAATAGTGTAATATTGTAATTACGCTTATTACACTTATTACTATTAGTACTTTTGGGTATGATTTTGTGTACTTTCAAGAAGGGCGTTCCACAGTTCAGGGGCAACAGTCACCATGGTGTGCAGGTTGGTCTTGACGGGGTTGAGGGCGGTATGTGTTTGAGGAGCGGAGGTTGCGAGTCATGGGTTTCAGGGAGAATAATTCCATTAGTAGGACTCATATTATACACTATTACACTATTACGCTATTACACGTATTACACTTACTAGAACAGTTACCGTAGGGGGGTGATCAGGTGTGATCAATTGGCTAATAAAGGGCGAGGTCACGCATCGTTGTGGTGGTGTATGAACACGTGTGTCAAATGAATGCCCCACCCAGTTATTATGTATGTGTCCTTTTTATGCTCATATATGAGTTCTTTGTCAGGCATGCCAAATGAGGCTTTTGTGCTGCTTCTGGACAACCGGAAATGTTTCCCTTTCAGGCCCATATATGGAGATTTCTGTATGTGTCTCTCTGTGTCCCTTTATTCCTATATATGGAGTTCTGTGTCATGTCAGGCATGCCCAAATATGGAGTGTTGTGATGTCGGAACAGGCCAGCTTATGGAGTTCTTCTGGGTACTTTGGGGTATTTCGGGGTAACGTTGGATACGTTTGCGTATGCTTTTGGTACTTTTGGGTACTTTGGGGTGCTTTTGGTACTTTATGCTACTTTGGGGTATTTTGGGGGTATTTTTTGGGTACTTTTGGGCATTTAGCAGGTACCTATGGCACAGGTTGTCGTGGCCGAGCGGTTAAGGCGATGGACTAGAAATCCATTGGGGTCTCCCCGCGCAGGTTCGAATCCTGCCGACAACGCAAAAACAAGTTTTTGTCTATTTGTGTGTAATAATGTAATAACTGCGTAATGCAGTACAGTATGTGAGACCACCAGCAACATATATACTATCTACTTTTAGTAATAGCTGTCATGTTGTACTGTAGAGGATGGACAGTGTGTAAACAACACATTCCTCTGGAAACACCCACATTCCTCAGTGTCCTCTCCCACCAAATCATCAATGTTGGTGTGGCACCGGTTGTCGTGGCCGAGTGGTTAAGGCGATGGACTAGAAATCCATTGGGGTCTCCCCGCGCAGGTTTGAATCCTGCCGACAACGGAACAGCTTTTACGTGTAGCTGTAGCTTCAGATCAGAAGCTCCATCCCTAGTAATAAGTGTAATTGTGTATTTAAGGTAATAGTGTAATCTTGTAATTACTCTATTACACTTATTACACTTACTTACTATTAGTACTTTTGGGTATGATTTTGTGTACTTTGGGGTACACACGTCTAGTAAAACATCTAAGGAATGGAAACAAAACATTTCAAACATGGGGGCCTAGAGCCTACAAGTAAAATCAGTTAAATTAGAAAAATGGCTTGTTAAAAAGGTAGGACTTTAGTCCTCTCTTAAGAGTCAATCGACTGTGGTTGCTCTCAGGAGGGCAAGGAGGGCGTTCCACAGTTCAGGGGCAACCGTCACCAGGGTGTGTAGGTTGGTCTTGACGGGGTTGAGGCGGTATGTGTTTGAGGAGCGGAGGCTGCGAGTCATGGGTTTCAGGGAGAATAATTCCTTGACGTAGGACTCGTATTACGTAATCTCCGCCACCAAATCATCAATGTCGGTGTGGCACCGGTTGTCGTGGCCGAGTGGTTAAGGCGATGGACTAGAAATCCATTGGGGTCTCCCCGCGCAGGTTCGAATCCTGCCGACAACGTAACAGCTTTTACGTGTAGCAGTAGCTTCAGATCAGAAGGTCGCTGGTTCGCCCCCCAGGCTCAACCAGTCTAGCCTGGTTAATAAACCAGACCGAATCAGCCGTTGGCAAAAAAACCGAGAACAGGTCGGGCCAATCGGGACACGGTATGCAATATGGGCGGGCTTTGGTACAGTGACGTTCAATGCTTGAGACCTTTGACTGACAGTAGCTCTGACCAATTGCGTCAAAGAGAAAATGTTTGAACCCGCCCCCCGGGAAATGAAATCCAAGTGGAGCCAGCCCAGACTAATATACCGCGACAGTGTTGTGTGATATTAGTCTGGCTTATTAGCCAGGCTACAACCAGTCTACATCTACATTATAAGTTTCTCTGAGGCGTGCTTTCGTACCGCACAGCAAAAGCCGCTGGAGCCGTGCCGTGCCCCTTGCAACCTAGTCTTGCGTGACCAGACTGTTGCCTCTCACAATTGACACACAAAAAACTGAATGCATTCCCTATCGGAATGGAAGTGCTGCTATCAATTACAAACTGTCTTGTTTCTGTGTGTTCTGCCAACAGGAAGTGAAGTCCAGGGTGTTTCCGGGGCTGCCCCTCCCCCTCCCCAGGTCCGCAGGACCACCACCACCTCCCAGCAGGGCAAGGTCAACCCTTACTCCGTGATAGACATCACCTCCATCCAACAGCAGCAGCTGGATCTGCAGTTCGCCGCCTCTCCTCCATCGCCCCCCTCCTCCCCTTCCTGTCCCGCGGAGGATTCTGCTGTCCCGGCCGCTGGCATCACGTCTGGTTACTCTGTGCCCGTGCCCTGCGGCTACGCCACCCCGTCCGGCGTGCCCCTCATCACGCCGGCCTACACCACGCCCGTTATCATCCGACACCTGTCCATGGACGAGGACGGTAAACTAAGCTCAGTTTGAGCTAACAACCCATTTAGACCTGAGAACTGAGTCTACAAATCATGACAGTTTTCAGAAAACGCTATGTTTCTATATCAGTGGTTCTCAAGCTATGTCATGTCAAGGACCAACCAGAATTATATGAAATTGGCCACGGACCCCAATGTAAAAATATGATGTTCCAGGGACCTCCCATGCAGAAGCAATGATTTGAATAAAAGATGTTCGCTGTCAAAGAATATTTTTCAAAAATAACTAAAGTATAACATAATGCTTAAAACGCCAAAAGGGGTTCCCGCCCTGAATGGGTTAATAGATAGATGCATAAGACAGTGGTTTTCAACCCTTTTCATATCAAGGCCCATTACTTATTCGGCATTTGAGCCGTGGACAACCATTTGATGAGATTTATCCTCTCAGACCCATCAATACATCATGCTGTATTGATGTTACCATAGGAGAGATAACAGGCAAATGTTGATCAATATAAAAAATCATTCTCTAATTGTGTAGACTTCTTGTAAATTAAGTATTGCAGATGTTTAACAATTATTTAACTCTTGAGACCCTTACGGGTCCATTTGGTTTCATTTTACAATCTCAAGAGTTAAATATCTATAAGGCTCCATTGGGTTTCGTTTTACACTCTCAAGAGTTAAAGATCTAATAATGGTCCATTTGGTTAATAACTACTCTCCATCATTTAGCTGGGGACCACCTGGAACCCCCTGAAGGGCCACCGGTGGTCCCCAGACCACTGGTTGACAACCACTGATGTTGATTGTTTAGAAATATATGGAGCAACAGATCATTCTTTCGTGGGGGCTAGATTTTGGTCATGATGTTTAGATACTTTAAAATCCTCCTCCTCCCCCCCTCTCCTCTCGTCCTGCTATGACACATAAATGCATTCTCAGATTCCTTTTCTTTTCTCTTTCTCCATTTCCTTTTTTTTTCACCCCCGGCCTAAAGCATTGCCACACAAGGAAGCAGGGAGACTAAATTTAGCCGTGCACCAAAAGCTCAGTGTTGGCTGTGAGGACTTTCCTGTTTTCCCCGAGTTCCGTCCTACGGTAGCCGTGGCTTGGCACAGCTCTGCTGTGTTTACTGTAATTATACTCTCTGGGTCATTGCACAGTCCAGACATTTTGGTTTCGGCTGCTGCACTTTATGCAGAGTATGTGAAAGTCACAGAAACATCTATTTTGGAATTATTATAACTCATTATAAACTCTCTCTGATGGATTCTATTATTAGCTTCCAGCCGAGCACAGCCTTGACATTTTTGATAGTTATGGCTCAAGGAAAGCAGGAAGGTTGTCTGACTCTGGAATTTAAATTGAACACATGTCAAATGAAATTAACGGTTGGGACGTTCAACTGAGAGATTTCACTACTATCTACTAGCTGTGAGAACTGACACCTGGTGGTTGTTAAGGTGAACTGCAGGCGTTGCTTTGACTTAACCTCTTTCTCTCTTTCTCGTCCCACAGTAACGGTGGTCACGACTGGAACCAACTCTGCTGACAGGTGTGTGAGTGTGTGAGTGTGTTTGTGTGTGTGAAGCTATTACCCATTAGCTTCTGTGAAATGTAGTTAAGGTGGGTTAGATAGGGTTGTCGTGGCCGAGCGGTTAAGGCGATAGACTAGAAATCTATTGGGGTCTCCCCGCGCAGGTTCGAATCCTGCCGACAACGAATTAACTTTAGTACATTTTGGATGTTACTGTACTGGTGAAACAATGAACCACTTAAACCAGTTGACCAGCGTCCCCCACTTGTCATGTCTGCTTACAATAATAGGCGACTTTGGTCTTTTTTGTTCTTTTTGTGAAGTTGCTTCAGGCTTGTTTATTAAAGTGTAGTTCTCTTCTCCTAATGTTGTTTAAACCAGTGGTTGTCAGACATTTTCACGTCAAGGACCCCCAAATTCATGTTTATTTCCACGGCTCAAGCTGACCGGCTCCACAGTGAACAAAATAGCTGAACTACATGAAAGTTACACCCTTCTCAAAGTAGTGACGCTATTACCAATTGCCTTCTGGGAAATGTAGTTGAGTTGGTTAGATAGGGTTGTCGTGGCCGAGTGGTTAAGGCGATAGACTAGAAATCTATTGGGGTCTCCCCGCGCAGGTTCGAATCCTGCCGACAACGAATTAACTTTAGTACATATTGGATGTTACTGTACTGGTGAAACAATGAACCACTTAAACCAGTTGACCAGCGTCCCCCACTTAGATTTCAATAAGGTAGATGCCTCATTGGTAACTGGGCTGCACGTTAATGTATGATGTAGTAGAATGCAAAAAGGAGCTGGTGTTTTTGTCTATTTGAGTGTAATAACACAGTAACAACGTAATGCAGTACAGTATGTCCGATTTCAATAAGGTAGATGCCTTAACTGGGCTGCACGTTAACACAGCTGTGTGTGTGTGTGTGTGTGTGTGTGTGTGTGTGTGTGTGTGTGTGTGTGTGTGTGTGTGTGTGTGTGTGTGTGTGTGTGTGTGCGTGTGCGTGTGTGTGCATCCTACAGAGTGGTTCAATTAAAACTAGGGATTAGGGATGTCCCGATAAACTTTTTTCCGATCCGATACCTCAATTTCTGTGTTAGCCGATACTGAATACCGGTACCAGTATCGTGATCTCATGTTGTGTTTATAGCTATCTAGCTATATATCTCGTGTTGCGTTTATAGCAGACTCCTCACTCAAATGTCCACTTGCAGTTTGGGCAATTCCAAAGCAAACTCCACATGTCCCAACATTTTATTTACCTGCAATAGTGTCAACCCCTTACCCCTGTGTCGGATCGGTGGTTAGGCATATTCACAGATACCGATATGACAAATAAGGGCCGATCCGATACTTTTCCAGATACCGATACAGTATCGGGACATCTCTAATTAAAACCACTTGTATTGTGTGTTGTTATACAGTAGTGAACCTGAGGCCTGGTATCCAAATCAAAAGGAATTTCCAAGAATACACAGTATCTTGATACTGTCAAATCGATAGGCCTAACGGGATATATTAACCACTTAGAACCTATACTTCATTGACCGGGGTCCCCCAGGGCTCTATACAGGGCCCCCTCCTTTTCTTTCCGATACGCCAAATCTCTTCGCCGAAGAACTGACTGTAAATCAGACAGACTGACTACACAACACAACAGTGTTGTCATGTCTGCTTACAATAATAGACAACTTTGTTATTTTTTGTTCTTTTTGTGAAGTTGCTTGTGGCAGATTTTCAGGCTTGTTTATTAAAGTGTAGTTCTCTTCTCCTAATGTTGTTTAAACCAGTGGTTGTCAGACATTTTCACGTCAAGGACCCCCAAATTCATGTTTATTTCCACGGCCCAAGCTGCCCAGCTCCACAGTGAACAAAATAGCTGAACTACATGAAAGTTACACCTTTCTCAAAGTAGTGAAGCTATTACCCATTGGCTTCTGTAGTTGAGGTGGGTTAGATAGGGTTGTCGTGGCCGAGCGGTTAAGGCGATAGACTAGAAATCTATTGGGGTCTCCCCGCGCAGGTTCGAATCCTGCCGACAACGAATTAACTTTAGTACATATTGGATGTTACTGTACTGGTGAAACAATGAACCACTTAAACCAGTTGACCAGGGTCCCCCACTTAGATTTCAATAAGGTAGATGCCTCATTGGTAACTGGGCTGCACGTTAATGTATGATGTATAATGCAAAAAGGAGATGGTGTTTTTGTCTATTTGAGTGTAATAACACAGTAACAACGTAATGCAGTACAGTATGTCCGATTTCAATAAGGTAGATGCCTTAACTGGGCTGCACGTTAACACAGCAGTGTGTGTGTGTGTGTGTGTGTGTGTGTGTGTGTGTGTGTGTGTGTGTGTGTGTGTGTGTGTGTGTGTGTGTGTGTGTGTGTGTGTGTGTGTGTGTGTGTGTGTGTGTGTGTGTGTGTGTGTGTGTGTGTGTGTCCTACAGAGTGGTTCAATTAAAACTAGGGATTAGGGATGTCCCGATAAACTTTTTTACGATCCGATACCTCAATTTCTGTGTTAGCCGATACTGAATACCGGTACCAGTATTGTGATCTCATGTTGTGTTTATAGCTATCTAGCTATATATCTCGTGTTGCGTTTATAGCAGACTCCTCACTCAAATGTCCACTTGCAGTTTGGGCAATTCCAAAGCAAACTCCACATGTCCCAACATTTTATTTACCTGCAATAGTGTCAACCCCTTACCCCTGTGTCGGATCGGTGGTTAGGCATATTCACAGATACCGATATGACAAATAAGGGCCGATCCGATACTTTTCCAGATACCGATACAGTATCGGGACATCTCTAATTAAAACCACTTGTATTGTGTGTTGTTATACAGTAGTGAACCTGAGGCCTGGTATCCAAATCAAAAGGAATTTCCAAGAATACACAGTATCTTGATACTGTCAAATCGATAGGCCTAACGGGATATATTAACCACTTAGAACCTATACTTCATTGACCGGGGTCCCCCAGGGCTCTATACAGGGCCCCCTCCTTTTCTTTCCGATACGCCAAATCTCTTCGCCGAAGAACTGACTGTAAATCAGACAGACTGACTACACAACACAACAGTGTTGTCATGTCTGCTTACAATAATAGACAACTTTGTTATTTTTTGTTCTTTTTGTGAAGTTGCTTGTGGCAGATTTTCAGGCTTGTTTATTAAAGTGTAGTTCTCTTCTCCTAATGTTGTTTAAACCAGTGGTTGTCAGACATTTTCACGTCAAGGACCCCCAAATTCATGTTTATTTCCACGGCCCAAGCTGCCCAGCTCCACAGTGAACAAAATAGCTGAACTACATGAAAGTTACACCTTTCTCAAAGTAGTGAAGCTATTACCCATTGGCTTCTGTAGTTGAGGTGGGTTAGATAGGGTTGTCGTGGCCGAGCGGTTAAGGCGATAGACTAGAAATCTATTGGGGTCTCCCCGCGCAGGTTCGAATCCTGCCGACAACGAATTAACTTTAGTACATATTGGATGTTACTGTACTGGTGAAACAATGAACCACTTAAACCAGTTGACCAGGGTCCCCCACTTAGATTTCAATAAGGTAGATGCCTCATTGGTAACTGGGCTGCACGTTAATGTATGATGTATAATGCAAAAAGGAGATGTTGTTTTTGTCTATTTGAGTGTAATAACACAGTAACAACGTAATGCAGTACAGTATGTCCGATTTCAATAAGGTAGATGCCTTAACTGGGCTGCACGTTAACACAGCAGTGTGTGTGTGTGTGTGTGTGTGTGTGTGTGTGTGTGTGTGTGTGTGTGTGTGTGTGTGTGTGTGTGTGTGTGTGTGTGTGTGTGTGTGTGTGTGTGTGTGTGTGTGTGTGTGTGTGTGTGTGTGTGTGTGTGTGTGTGTGTGTGTGTGTGTGTGTGTGTCCTACAGAGTGGTTCAATTAAAACTAGGGATTAGGGATGTCCCGATAAACTTTTTTCCGATCCGATACCTCAATTTCTGTGTTAGCCGATACTGAATACCGGTACCAGTATCGTGATCTCATGTTGTGTTTATAGCTATCTAGCTATATATCTCGTGTTGCGTTTATAGCAGACTCCTCACTCAAATGTCCACTTGCAGTTTGGGCAATTCCAAAGCAAACTCCACATGTCCCAACATTTTATTTACCTGCAATAGTGTCAACCCCTTACCCCTGTGTCGGATCGGTGGTTAGGCATATTCACAGATACCGATATGACAAATAAGGGCCGATCCGATACTTTTCCAGATACCGATACAGTATCGGGACATCTCTAATTAAAACCACTTGTATTGTGTGTTGTTATACAGTAGTGAACCTGAGGCCTGGTATCCAAATCAAAAGGAATTTCCAAGAATACACAGTATCTTGATACTGTCAAATCGATAGGCCTAACGGGTTAACCACTTAGAACCTATACTTCATTGACCGGGGTCCCCCAGGGCTCTATACAGGGCCCCCTCCTTTTCTTTCCGATACGCCAAATCTCTTCGCCGAAGAACTGACTGTAAATCAGACAGACTGACTACACAACACAACAGTGTTGTCATGTCTGCTTACAATAATAGACAACTTTGTTATTTTTTGTTCTTTTTGTGAAGTTGCTTGTGGCAGATTTTCAGGCTTGTTTATTAAAGTGTAGTTCTCTTCTCCTAATGTTGTTTAAACCAGTGGTTGTCAGACATTTTCACGTCAAGGACCCCCAAATTCATGTTTATTTCCACGGCCCAAGCTGCCCAGCTCCACAGTGAACAAAATAGCTGAACTACATGAAAGTTACACCTTTCTCAAAGTAGTGAAGCTATTACCCATTGGCTTCTGTAGTTGAGGTGGGTTAGATAGGGTTGTCGTGGCCGAGCGGTTAAGGCGATAGACTAGAAATCTATTGGGGTCTCCCCGCGCAGGTTCGAATCCTGCCGACAACGAATTAACTTTAGTACATATTGGATGTTACTGTACTGGTGAAACAATGAACCACTTAAACCAGTTGACCAGGGTCCCCCACTTAGATTTCAATAAGGTAGATGCCTCATTGGTAACTGGGCTGCACGTTAATGTATGATGTATAATGCAAAAAGGAGATGGTGTTTTTGTCTATTTGAGTGTAATAACACAGTAACAACGTAATGCAGTACAGTATGTCCGATTTCAATAAGGTAGATGCCTTAACTGGGCTGCACGTTAACACAGCAGTGTGTGTGTGTGTGTGTGTGTGTGTGTGTGTGTGTGTGTGTGTGTGTGTGTGTGTGTGTGTGTGTGTGTGTGTGTGTGTGTGTGTGTGTGTGTGTGTGTGTGTGTGTGTGTGTGTGTGTGTGTGTGTGTGTGTCCTACAGAGTGGTTCAATTAAAACTAGGGATTAGGGATGTCCCGATAAACTTTTTTCCGATCCGATACCTCAATTTCTGTGTTAGCCGATACTGAATACCGGTACCAGTATCGTGATCTCATGTTGTGTTTATAGCTATCTAGCTATATATCTTGTGTTGCGTTTATAGCAGACTCCTCACTCAAATGTCCACTTGCAGTTTGGGCAATTCCAAAGCAAACTCCACATGTCCCAACATTTTATTTACCTGCAATAGTGTCAACCCCTTACCCCTGTGTCGGATCGGTGGTTAGGCATATTCACAGATACCGATATGACAAATAAGGGCCGATCCGATACTTTTCCAGATACCGATACAGTATCGGGACATCTCTAATTAAAACCACTTGTATTGTGTGTTGTTATACAGTAGTGAACCTGAGGCCTGGTATCCAAATCAAAAGGAATTTCCAAGAATACACAGTATCTTGATACTGTCAAATCGATAGGCCTAACGGGATATATTAACCACTTAGAACCTATACTTCATTGACCGGGGTCCCCCAGGGCTCTATACAGGGCCCCCTCCTTTTCTTTCCGATACGCCAAATCTCTTCGCCGAAGAACTGACTGTAAATCAGACAGACTGACTACACAACACAACAGTGTTGTCATGTCTGCTTACAATAATAGACAACTTTGTTATTTTTTTTGTTCTTTTTGTGAAGTTGCTTGTGGCAGATTTTCAGGCTTGTTTATTAAAGTGTAGTTCTCTTCTCCTAATGTTGTTTAAACCAGTGGTTGTCAGACATTTTCACGTCAAGGACCCCCAAATTCATGTTTATTTCCACGGCCCAAGCTGCCCAGCTCCACAGTGAACAAAATAGCTGAACTACATGAAAGTTACACCTTTCTCAAAGTAGTGAAGCTATTACCCATTGGCTTCTGTAGTTGAGGTGGGTTAGATAGGGTTGTCGTGGCCGAGCGGTTAAGGCGATAGACTAGAAATCTATTGGGGTCTCCCCGCGCAGGTTCGAATCCTGCCGACAACGAATTAACTTTAGTACATATTGGATGTTACTGTACTGGTGAAACAATGAACCACTTAAACCAGTTGACCAGGGTCCCCCACTTAGATTTCAATAAGGTAGATGCCTCATTGGTAACTGGGCTGCACGTTAATGTATGATGTATAATGCAAAAAGGAGATGGTGTTTTTGTCTATTTGAGTGTAATAACACAGTAACAACGTAATGCAGTACAGTATGTCCGATTTCAATAAGGTAGATGCCTTAACTGGGCTGCACGTTAACACAGCAGTGTGTGTGTGTGTGTGTGTGTGTGTGTGTGTGTGTGTGTGTGTGTGTGTGTGTGTGTGTGTGTGTGTGTGTGTGTGTGTGTGTGTGTGTGTGTGTGTGTCCTACAGAGTGGTTCAATTAAAACTAGGGATTAGGGATGTCCCGATAAACTTTTTTACGATCCGATACCTCAATTTCTGTGTTAGCCGATACTGAATACCGGTACCAGTATTGTGATCTCATGTTGTGTTTATAGCTATCTAGCTATATATCTCGTGTTGCGTTTATAGCAGACTCCTCACTCAAATGTCCACTTGCAGTTTGGGCAATTCCAAAGCAAACTCCACATGTCCCAACATTTTATTTACCTGCAATAGTGTCAACCCCTTACCCCTGTGTCGGATCGGTGGTTAGGCATATTCACAGATACCGATATGACAAATAAGGGCCGATCCGATACTTTTCCAGATACCGATACAGTATCGGGACATCTCTAATTAAAACCACTTGTATTGTGTGTTGTTATACAGTAGTGAACCTGAGGCCTGGTATCCAAATCAAAAGGAATTTCCAAGAATACACAGTATCTTGATACTGTCAAATCGATAGGCCTAACGGGATATATTAACCACTTAGAACCTATACTTCATTGACCGGGGTCCCCCAGGGCTCTATACAGGGCCCCCTCCTTTTCTTTCCGATACGCCAAATCTCTTCGCCGAAGAACTGACTGTAAATCAGACAGACTGACTACACAACACAACAGTGTTGTCATGTCTGCTTACAATAATAGACAACTTTGTTATTTTTTGTTCTTTTTGTGAAGTTGCTTGTGGCAGATTTTCAGGCTTGTTTATTAAAGTGTAGTTCTCTTCTCCTAATGTTGTTTAAACCAGTGGTTGTCAGACATTTTCACGTCAAGGACCCCCAAATTCATGTTTATTTCCACGGCCCAAGCTGCCCAGCTCCACAGTGAACAAAATAGCTGAACTACATGAAAGTTACACCTTTCTCAAAGTAGTGAAGCTATTACCCATTGGCTTCTGTAGTTGAGGTGGGTTAGATAGGGTTGTCGTGGCCGAGCGGTTAAGGCGATAGACTAGAAATCTATTGGGGTCTCCCCGCGCAGGTTCGAATCCTGCCGACAACGAATTAACTTTAGTACATATTGGATGTTACTGTACTGGTGAAACAATGAACCACTTAAACCAGTTGACCAGGGTCCCCCACTTAGATTTCAATAAGGTAGATGCCTCATTGGTAACTGGGCTGCACGTTAATGTATGATGTATAATGCAAAAAGGAGATGTTGTTTTTGTCTATTTGAGTGTAATAACACAGTAACAACGTAATGCAGTACAGTATGTCCGATTTCAATAAGGTAGATGCCTTAACTGGGCTGCACGTTAACACAGCAGTGTGTGTGTGTGTGTGTGTGTGTGTGTGTGTGTGTGTGTGTGTGTGTGTGTGTGTGTGTGTGTGTGTGTGTGTGTGTGTGTGTGTGTGTGTGTGTGTGTGTGTGTCCTACAGAGTGGTTCAATTAAAACTAGGGATTAGGGATGTCCCGATAAACTTTTTTCCGATCCGATACCTCAATTTCTGTGTTAGCCGATACTGAATACCGGTACCAGTATCGTGATCTCATGTTGTGTTTATAGCTATCTAGCTATATATCTCGTGTTGCGTTTATAGCAGACTCCTCACTCAAATGTCCACTTGCAGTTTGGGCAATTCCAAAGCAAACTCCACATGTCCCAACATTTTATTTACCTGCAATAGTGTCAACCCCTTACCCCTGTGTCGGATCGGTGGTTAGGCATATTCACAGATACCGATATGACAAATAAGGGCCGATCCGATACTTTTCCAGATACCGATACAGTATCGGGACATCTCTAATTAAAACCACTTGTATTGTGTGTTGTTATACAGTAGTGAACCTGAGGCCTGGTATCCAAATCAAAAGGAATTTCCAAGAATACACAGTATCTTGATACTGTCAAATCGATAGGCCTAACGGGTTAACCACTTAGAACCTATACTTCATTGACCGGGGTCCCCCAGGGCTCTATACAGGGCCCCCTCCTTTTCTTTCCGATACGCCAAATCTCTTCGCCGAAGAACTGACTGTAAATCAGACAGACTGACTACACAACACAACAGTGTTGTCATGTCTGCTTACAATAATAGACAACTTTGTTATTTTTTGTTCTTTTTGTGAAGTTGCTTGTGGCAGATTTTCAGGCTTGTTTATTAAAGTGTAGTTCTCTTCTCCTAATGTTGTTTAAACCAGTGGTTGTCAGACATTTTCACGTCAAGGACCCCCAAATTCATGTTTATTTCCACGGCCCAAGCTGCCCAGCTCCACAGTGAACAAAATAGCTGAACTACATGAAAGTTACACCTTTCTCAAAGTAGTGAAGCTATTACCCATTGGCTTCTGTAGTTGAGGTGGGTTAGATAGGGTTGTCGTGGCCGAGCGGTTAAGGCGATAGACTAGAAATCTATTGGGGTCTCCCCGCGCAGGTTCGAATCCTGCCGACAACGAATTAACTTTAGTACATATTGGATGTTACTGTACTGGTGAAACAATGAACCACTTAAACCAGTTGACCAGGGTCCCCCACTTAGATTTCAATAAGGTAGATGCCTCATTGGTAACTGGGCTGCACGTTAATGTATGATGTATAATGCAAAAAGGAGATGGTGTTTTTGTCTATTTGAGTGTAATAACACAGTAACAACGTAATGCAGTACAGTATGTCCGATTTCAATAAGGTAGATGCCTTAACTGGGCTGCACGTTAACACAGCAGTGTGTGTGTGTGTGTGTGTGTGTGTGTGTGTGTGTGTGTGTGTGTGTGTGTGTGTGTGTGTGTGTGTGTGTGTGTGTGTGTGTGTGTGTGTGTGTGTGTGTGTGTCCTACAGAGTGGTTCAATTAAAACTAGGGATTAGGGATGTCCCGATAAACTTTTTTCCGATCCGATACCTCAATTTCTGTGTTAGCCGATACTGAATACCGGTACCAGTATCGTGATCTCATGTTGTGTTTATAGCTATCTAGCTATATATCTTGTGTTGCGTTTATAGCAGACTCCTCACTCAAATGTCCACTTGCAGTTTGGGCAATTCCAAAGCAAACTCCACATGTCCCAACATTTTATTTACCTGCAATAGTGTCAACCCCTTACCCCTGTGTCGGATCGGTGGTTAGGCATATTCACAGATACCGATATGACAAATAAGGGCCGATCCGATACTTTTCCAGATACCGATACAGTATCGGGACATCTCTAATTAAAACCACTTGTATTGTGTGTTGTTATACAGTAGTGAACCTGAGGCCTGGTATCCAAATCAAAAGGAATTTCCAAGAATACACAGTATCTTGATACTGTCAAATCGATAGGCCTAACGGGATATATTAACCACTTAGAACCTATACTTCATTGACCGGGGTCCCCCAGGGCTCTATACAGGGCCCCCTCCTTTTCTTTCCGATACGCCAAATCTCTTCGCCGAAGAACTGACTGTAAATCAGACAGACTGACTACACAACACAACAGTGTTGTCATGTCTGCTTACAATAATAGACAACTTTGTTCTTTTTTGTTCTTTTTGTGAAGTTGCTTGTGGCAGATTTTCAGGCTTGTTTATTAAAGTGTAGTTCTCTTCTCCTAATGTTGTTTAAACCAGTGGTTGTCAGACATTTTCACGTCAAGGACCCCCAAATTCATGTTTATTTCCACGGCCCAAGCTGCCCAGCTCCACAGTGAACAAAATAGCTGAACTACATGAAAGTTACACCTTTCTCAAAGTAGTGAAGCTATTACCCATTGGCTTCTGTAGTTGAGGTGGGTTAGATAGGGTTGTCGTGGCCGAGCGGTTAAGGCGATAGACTAGAAATCTATTGGGGTCTCCCCGCGCAGGTTCGAATCCTGCCGACAACGAATTAACTTTAGTACATATTGGATGTTACTGTACTGGTGAAACAATGAACCACTTAAACCAGTTGACCAGCGTCCCCCACTTAGATTTCAATAAGTTAGATGCCTCATTGGTAACTGGGCTGCACGTTAATGTATGATGTAGTAGAATGCAAAAAGGAGCTGGTGTTTTTGTCTATTTGAGTGTAATAACACAGTAACAATGTAATGCAGTACAGTATGTCCGATTTCAATAAGGTAGATGCCTTAACTGGGCTGCACGTTAACACAGCTGTGTGTGTGTGTGTGTGTGTGTGTGTGTGTGTGTGTGTGTGTGTGTGTGTGTGTGTGTGTGTGTGTGTGTGTGTGTGTGTGTGTGTGTGTGTGTGTGTGTGTGTGTGTGTGTGTGTGTGTGTGTGCGCGTGTGTGCATCCTACAGAGTGGTTCAATTAAAACTAGGGATTAGGGATGTCCCGATAAACTTTTTTCCGATCCGATACCTCAATTTCTGTGTTAGCCGATACTGAATACCGGTACCAGTATCGTGATCTCATGTTGTGTTTATAGCTATCTAGCTATATATCTCGTGTTGCGTTTATAGCAGACTCCTCACTCAAATGTCCACTTGCAGTTTGGGCAATTCCAAAGCAAACTCCACATGTCCCAACATTTTATTTACCTGCAATAGTGTCAACCCCTTACCCCTGTGTCGGATCGGTGGTTAGGCATATTCACAGATACCGATATGACAAATAAGGGCCGATCCGATACTTTTCCAGATACCGATACAGTATCGGGACATCTCTAATTAAAACCACTTGTATTGTGTGTTGTTATACAGTAGTGAACCTGAGGCCTGGTATCCAAATCAAAAGGAATTTCCAAGAATACACAGTATCTTGATACTGTCAAATCGATAGGCCTAACGGGATATATTAACCACTTAGAACCTATACTTCATTGACCGGGGTCCCCCAGGGCTCTATACAGGGCCCCCTCCTTTTCTTTCCGATACGCCAAATCTCTTCGCCGAAGAACTGACTGTAAATCAGACAGACTGACTATACACAACACAACAGTGTTGTCATGTCTGCTTACAATAATAGACAACTTTGTTATTTTTTGTTCTTTTTGTGAAGTTGCTTGTGGCAGATTTTCAGGCTTGTTTATTAAAGTGTAGTTCTCTTCTCCTAATGTTGTTTAAACCAGTGGTTGTCAGACATTTTCACGTCAAGGACCCCCAAATTCATGTTTATTTCCACGGCCCAAGCTGCCCAGCTCCACAGTGAACAAAATAGCTGAACTACATGAAAGTTACACCTTTCTCAAAGTAGTGAAGCTATTACCCATTGGCTTCTGTAGTTGAGGTGGGTTAGATAGGGTTGTCGTGGCCGAGCGGTTAAGGCGATAGACTAGAAATCTATTGGGGTCTCCCCGCGCAGGTTCGAATCCTGCCGACAACGAATTAACTTACATATTGGATGTTACTGTACTGGTGAAACAATGAACCACTTAAACCAGTTGACCAGGGTCCCCCACTTAGATTTCAATAAGGTAGATGCCTCATTGGTAACTGGGCTGCACGTTAATGTATGATGTATAATGCAAAAAGGAGATGTTGTTTTTGTCTATTTGAGTGTAATAACACAGTAACAACGTAATGCAGTACAGTATGTCCGATTTCAATAAGGTAGATGCCTTAACAGGGCTGCACGTTAACACAGCAGTGTGTGTGTGTGTGTGTGTGTGTGTGTGTGTGTGTGTGTGTGTGTGTGTGTGTGTGTGTGTGTGTCCTACAGAGTGGTTCAATTAAAACTAGGGATTAGGGATGTCCCGATAAACTTTTTTCCGATCCGATACCTCAATTTCTGTGTTAGCCGATACTGAATACCGGTACCAGTATCGTGATCTCATGTTGTGTTTATAGCTATCTAGCTATATATCTCGTGTTGCGTTTATAGCAGACTCCTCACTCAAATGTCCACTTGCAGTTTGGGCAATTCCAAAGCAAACTCCACATGTCCCAACATTTTATTTACCTGCAATAGTGTCAACCCCTTACCCCTGTGTCGGATCGGTGGTTAGGCATATTCACAGATACCGATATGACAAATAAGGGCCGATCCGATACTTTTCCAGATACCGATACAGTATCGGGACATCTCTAATTAAAACCACTTGTATTGTGTGTTGTTATACAGTAGTGAACCTGAGGCCTGGTATCCAAATCAAAAGGAATTTCCAAGAATACACAGTATCTTGATACTGTCAAATCGATAGGCCTAACGGGATATATTAACCACTTAGAACCTATACTTCATTGACCGGGGTCCCCCAGGGCTCTATACAGGGCCCCCTCCTTTTCTTTCCGATACGCCAAATCTCTTCGCCGAAGAACTGACTGTAAATCAGACAGACTGACTACACAACACAACAGTGTTGTCATGTCTGCTTACAATAATAGACAACTTTGTTATTTTTTGTTCTTTTTGTGAAGTTGCTTGTGGCAGATTTTCAGGCTTGTTTATTAAAGTGTAGTTCTCTTCTCCTAATGTTGTTTAAACCAGTGGTTGTCAGACATTTTCACGTCAAGGACCCCCAAATTCATGTTTATTTCCACGGCCCAAGCTGCCCAGCTCCACAGTGAACAAAATAGCTGAACTACATGAAAGTTACACCTTTCTCAAAGTAGTGAAGCTATTACCCATTGGCTTCTGTAGTTGAGGTGGGTTAGATAGGGTTGTCGTGGCCGAGCGGTTAAGGCGATAGACTAGAAATCTATTGGGGTCTCCCCGCGCAGGTTCGAATCCTGCCGACAACGAATTAACTTTAGTACATATTGGATGTTACTGTACTGGTGAAACAATGAACCACTTAAACCAGTTGACCAGGGTCCCCCACTTAGATTTCAATAAGGTAGATGCCTCATTGGTAACTGGGCTGCACGTTAATGTATGATGTATAATGCAAAAAGGAGATGGTGTTTTTGTCTATTTGAGTGTAATAACACAGTAACAACGTAATGCAGTACAGTATGTCCGATTTCAATAAGGTAGATGCCTTAACTGGGCTGCACGTTAACACAGCAGTGTGTGTGTGTGTGTGTGTGTGTGTGTGTGTGTGTGTGTGTGTGTGTGTGTGTGTGTGTGTGTGTGTGTGTGTGTGTGTGTGTGTGTGTGTGTGTGTGTCCTACAGAGTGGTTCAATTAAAACTAGGGATTAGGGATGTCCCGATAAACTTTTTTACGATCCGATACCTCAATTTCTGTGTTAGCCGATACTGAATACCGGTACCAGTATTGTGATCTCATGTTGTGTTTATAGCTATCTAGCTATATATCTCGTGTTGCGTTTATAGCAGACTCCTCACTCAAATGTCCACTTGCAGTTTGGGCAATTCCAAAGCAAACTCCACATGTCCCAACATTTTATTTACCTGCAATAGTGTCAACCCCTTACCCCTGTGTCGGATCGGTGGTTAGGCATATTCACAGATACCGATATGACAAATAAGGGCCGATCCGATACTTTTCCAGATACCGATACAGTATCGGGACATCTCTAATTAAAACCACTTGTATTGTGTGTTGTTATACAGTAGTGAACCTGAGGCCTGGTATCCAAATCAAAAGGAATTTCCAAGAATACACAGTATCTTGATACTGTCAAATCGATAGGCCTAACGGGATATATTAACCACTTAGAACCTATACTTCATTGACCGGGGTCCCCCAGGGCTCTATACAGGGCCCCCTCCTTTTCTTTCCGATACGCCAAATCTCTTCGCCGAAGAACTGACTGTAAATCAGACAGACTGACTACACAACACAACAGTGTTGTCATGTCTGCTTACAATAATAGACAACTTTGTTATTTTTTGTTCTTTTTGTGAAGTTGCTTGTGGCAGATTTTCAGGCTTGTTTATTAAAGTGTAGTTCTCTTCTCCTAATGTTGTTTAAACCAGTGGTTGTCAGACATTTTCACGTCAAGGACCCCCAAATTCATGTTTATTTCCACGGCCCAAGCTGCCCAGCTCCACAGTGAACAAAATAGCTGAACTACATGAAAGTTACACCTTTCTCAAAGTAGTGAAGCTATTACCCATTGGCTTCTGTAGTTGAGGTGGGTTAGATAGGGTTGTCGTGGCCGAGCGGTTAAGGCGATAGACTAGAAATCTATTGGGGTCTCCCCGCGCAGGTTCGAATCCTGCCGACAACGAATTAACTTTAGTACATATTGGATGTTACTGTACTGGTGAAACAATGAACCACTTAAACCAGTTGACCAGGGTCCCCCACTTAGATTTCAATAAGGTAGATGCCTCATTGGTAACTGGGCTGCACGTTAATGTATGATGTATAATGCAAAAAGGAGATGGTGTTTTTGTCTATTTGAGTGTAATAACACAGTAACAACGTAATGCAGTACAGTATGTCCGATTTCAATAAGGTAGATGCCTTAACTGGGCTGCACGTTAACACAGCAGTGTGTGTGTGTGTGTGTGTGTGTGTGTGTGTGTGTGTGTGTGTGTGTGTGTCCTACAGAGTGGTTCAATTAAAACTAGGGATTAGGGATGTCCCGATACATTTCTTTCCGATCCGATACCTCAATTTCTGTGTTAGCCGATACTGAATACCGGTACCAGTATCGTGATCTCATGTTGTGTTTATGACAAATAAGGGCCGATCCGATACTTTTCCAGATACCGATACAGTATTTAGGCTTCTGGGAAATGTAGTTGAGGTGGGTTAGATAGGGTTGTCGTGGCCGAGTGGTTAAGGCGATAGACTAGAAATCTATTGGGGTCTCCCCGCGCAGGTTCAAATCCTGCCGACAACGAATTAACTTTTGTTACTTTTGATACTTTTCCAGATACCGATACAGTATCGGGACATCTCTAATTAAAACCACTTGTGTTGTTATACAGTAGTGAACCTGAGGTCTGGTATCTAAATCAAAAGGAATTTCCACAGGGACAAATAAAGAATACACACTATCTTGATACTGTCAAATCGATAGGCCTAACGGGATATATTAACCACTTACTTCATTGACCGGGGTCCCCCAGGGCTCTATACAGGGAGAGAGATAAGAAAAGGAGGGGGCTCCTTTTCTTCCGATACGCCAAATCTCTTCGCCGAAGAACTGACTGTAAAGCAGACAGACTGACTACACAACACAACAGTGTTGTCCTGTCTGCTTACAATAATAGGCGACTTTGGTCTTTTTTGTTCTTTTTGGGAAGTTGCTTGTGGCAGATTTTCAGGCTGGTTTCTTAAAGTGTATTTCTCTTCTCCTAATGTTGTTTAAACCAGTGGTTGTCAGACATTTTCACGTCAAGGACCCCCAAATTCATGTTTATTTCCACGGCCCAAGCTGCCCAGCTCCACAGTGAACAAAATAGCTGAACTACATGAAAGTTACACCTTTCTCAAAGTAGTGATGCTATTACCCATTGGCTTCTGGGAAATGTAGTTGAGGTGGGTTAGATAGGGTTGTCGTGGCCGAGTGGTTAAGGCGATAGACTAGAAATCTATTGGGGTCTCCCCGCGCAGGTTCGAATCCTGCCGACAACGAATTAACTTTAGTACATATTGGATGTCACTGTACTGGTGAAACAATGAACCACTTAAACCAGTTGACCAGGGTCCCCCACTTAGATTTCAATAAGGTAGATGCCTCATTGGTAACTGGGCTGCACGTTAATGTATGATGTATAATGCAAAAAGGAGATGGTGTTTTTGTCTATTTGAGTGTAATAACACAGTAACAATGTAATGCAGTACAGTATGTCCGATTTCAACAAGGTAGATGCCTTAACTGGGCTGCACGTTAACACAGCCGTGTGTGTGTGTGTGTGTGTGTGTGTGTGTGTGTGTTAAGGCTGTACCTTAGCCCTTTTTTTAGGACTCGAACTTCGGCAGGAATTTTCGAGCGAACATCCAGACCATTTGTTTCTAATTAATTTAAAAAATAACCTTTGAGATATCCGTCTCGATCAGAGCGCAGCGCGTCTCCCCTGCTCTTTATCAATCTCTCGTCTCTCCCAACACACACACACACACACACACACACACACACACACACACACACACACACACACGCACACACCGTCAAGTGGCTCCGCGAAAACAGCTGATCTGCAAGCTCATGTGAGCTTGCTGGCAGGCAGCTAAAACAGCGTATTTTGCTCGTTATTTGTTCCACCTGTGTATCCGTTTTGCAATGATGAAACAATGATCAGAGTTCCCTGCTTTTTGTGATGTGATGCTAGAGAGCATATGCTAATATATCATGGCTGCTAAGAACGGTTCCCCTGTCAGCGATCATGCTGGTGTGTGTGTTTGTGTGTGTGTCCGTGTGTGAGAGAGACGCGTCAGACATTCCATTCAATGGCACTCTTTTGTTCTCACAGAACAAGGTGAGAAAGGTCAATCACCTCAGCTGTAGGCCAATCAGCAAATTAATGTGCACGGGAGATGGGACAGCAGAACTAGGAGATATTCCTTTAAAAAATCATAACTTCTGACAGGAATGCACTAGAAACTTGCTCATATCGCATTCTCGCCGAGATATATTTTCGAGTTAATAAAAAAAAGGGAAAAAATAATAATATTTTTTATTTAATAAAAAACAAAAACAAAAAAAAAACGAATGGTTCAAGCCCATCAATTAAGATTCGAGTGCCAACCCTAACGAGCGAACATTCGAACCTTGAATGTTTGGGGACTGTGTGTGTGTGTGTGTGTGTGTGTGTGTGTGTGTGTGTGTGTGTGTGTGTGTGTGTGTGTGTGTGTGTGTGTGTGTGTGTGTGTGTGTGTGTGTGTGTGTGTGTGTGTGTGTGTGTGTGTGTGTGTGTGTGTGTGTGTGTGTGTATCCTACAGAGTGGTTCAACTAGGGATTAGGGATGTCCCGATAAACTTTTTTCCGATCCGATACCTCAAATTCTGTGTTAGCCGATACTGAATACCGGTACCAGTATCGTGATCTCATGTTGTGTTTATAGCTATCTAGCTATATGTGGTGTGTTTATAGCAGACTCCTCACTCAAATGTCCACTAGCAATTTGGGCAACTCCAAAGCAAACTCCACATGTCCCAACATTTTATTTACCTGCAATAGTGTCAACCCCTTACCCCTGTGTCGGATCGGTGGTTAGGCATATTCACCGATACCGATATGACAAATAAGGGCCGATCCGATACTTTTCCAGATACCGATACAGTATCGGGACATCTCTAATTAAAACCACTTGTATTGTGTGTTGTTATACAGTAGTGAACCTGAGGCCTGGTATCCAAATCAAAAGGAATTTCCAAGAATACACAGTATCTTGATACTGTCAAATCGATAGGCCTAACGGGATATATTAACCACTTAAAACCTATACTTCATTGACCGGTGTCCCCCAGGGCTCTATACAGGGCCCCCTCCTTTTCTTCCGATACGCCAAATCTCTTCGCCGAAGAACTGACTGTAAATCAGACAGACTGACTACACAACACAACAGTGTTGTCATGTCTGCTTACAATAATCGGCGACTTTGGTCTTTTTTGTTATTTTTGTGAAGTTGCTTGTGGCTTGTTTATTAAAGTGTAGTTCTCTTCTCCTAATGTTGTTTAAACCAGTGGTTTTCAGACATTTTCACGTCAAGGACCCCCAAATTCATGTTTATTTCCACGGCCCAAGCTGCCCAGCTCCACAGTGAACAAAATAGCTTAACTACATGAAAGTTACACCCTTCTCAAAGTAGTGACGCTATTACCCATTGGCTTATAGGGTTGTCGTGGCCGAGTGGTTAAGGCGATAGACTAGAAATCTATTGGGGTCTCCCCGCGCAGGTTCGAATCCTGCCGACAACGAATTAACTTTAGTACATATTGGATGTTACTGTACTGGTGAAACAATAAACCAGTTGACCAGGGTCCCCCACTTAGATTTCAATAAGGTAGATGACTCATTGGTAACTGGGCTGCACGTTAACACCGTATGATGTATAATGCAAAAAGGAACTCGTGTTTTTGTCTATTTGAGTGTAATAACACAGTAACAACGTAATGCAGTACAGTATGTCCGACCAACAGTATACGTGTATCTGCTGTTAGTACAGTGGTTCCCAAAGTGGTGTCCGGGGACCCCCAGGGGTCCCTGAGGCAGTTCCAGGGGGTCCCCAGCTAAATGAAATGACTCTCAGAGTTAAATTAACATTAATTTTACAAAATAAATTGGGGGTCCCAGAGATAGAAATGCCATTAAATGGGCGGTCCGTAGCCTAATGCATATCAAACTTGGGGTCCTTGAAATTAAACGGGTTGAGAATCACTGCTATAGAGCGTCGCAGTCCCGCCTCCTACCCGGGACCAGGAAATGAAATCCAATGCATTATTCTCATAGACATTTCGTAAAGTATTTATTTAAAGACGGTTTACGCCGCGGACAAAGCCAACTCGAGTCGTGACAACTCATGACAACACAAACAATATTTTGGACCAAACAAATAATTAGAAAGAAGAAAAAAACGGCAGGTTACAACACTTTTTTTGTTGTTTTTCTTCTTTCTAATTATTTGTTTGGTCCAAAATATTGTTTGTGTTGTCATGAGTTGTCACGACTCGAGTTGGCTTTGTCCGCGGCGTAACCGTCTTTAAATAAATACTTTACGAAATGTCTATGAGAATAATGCATTGGATTTCATTTCCTGGTCCCGGGTAGGAGGCGGGACTGCGACGCTCTATAGCCGTAAAAATCTTCTCTTATGGACATATCTCTTCAAATGGGGGTCCAAATGAGTGTCAATTTGGGGGTCCTTGACATCAAAAAGTTTGGGAACCACTGTGTTATTAAGAGCTGTCTCGTTGTACTATAGAGGCAGTAAGGATGGACAGTGTGTGTGTACACAACACATTCCTGAATTTCCTCCACCACTAAATCATCAATGTTGCTGCCCTAGTTGTGAGAGCTAGCGGGGCACAGGTTGTCGTGGCCGAGTGGTTAAGGCGATGGACTAGAAATCCATTGGGGTCTCCCCGCGCAGGTTCGAATCCTGCCGACAACGGGATAGCTTTTAGGGGGTAGCTGTGCCTTTCTAGGGGACAGAGTCTGACAATCAGAAGTCGCTATTTTTCCCGCCCTGGCTCACCCAGTCAAAATGTATGTGTCCATGTGTCGGAGCCATGCCTCACGGGAAATAATCTTTTATTTTATTATGTGGCCCTGCTATCAAGCTTATCTCCCTCTGCTGCTCAATACTGCTGGTCTTAAAACGGACGTCAGTAGCCACTTAACACATTGTAAGGACATAGTCATTCACACCTTCACCACACCATTTGAATATATAAGGCTTCTATTCAGCATCAACAAGGGTTGTTATAACTTGTTAAGAGGCCATCAGCACATCTGTGAACAACCCCCTACCCCCGTCTGTCCGTCTCAACCAGTTTCCTCCATCAATTCCATTAACATGCAAGTCTGCAGTCTGCAAGAGTGAGATGAAAGGCATTCAATACCAGGGGCGAATTCTTCTTATAACTGTCAGGGGTGCTCGATTGTGTTATCTGGCATGACGTGTGTGTGTGTGTGTGTGTGTGTGTGTATATATATCCCCCCTCCGGTATTATTGTAATTTGTTATTTCCAGTGATACATATGGAATGTCACAGAGGTGCTGTTGTAGTTTCAAGTCACATGACTCTTGTCAGTACAGCTGCTAACCGTTATTGATTCTCACATGCATTCTGATTGGCTGTTCACACCTCTCGCAGTGTATTTAGTGACACTGCCAGCCTGCTTTGAACTAAGCCTGAGGAAGGTCGCAAGACTGAAACATTGCTCGGTATTCATCTAAAATAAATAATAAATGCTCTTGAACCAGCAAGTGGCAGTGTGCGGGCCTCCCTCCTACAGGGCTACAATATCAAATTACAAGACACACAAAACAGCTGTATTCATTGTGGGTTAATAATGAATAGCCTGAATGTGTAATCTTACTTCAACGTTATGCAAGTGTAAAAACAAAAATGATGGTGTAGTAAATGTATTTAATCAGGGTGCATGGCTTATGTTTGCAGTGTTTTCAGTGAAGAATACCCACCTATTAGAGAGGAGGACGCCTTGACCAAATGGGTGTCTGATCCTGCCAACACAGCCTGGATGGAGAGTAAGTCATGATTATTAAGTATTGTTATTATATTTTCACGTCAAGGACCCCCAAATTCATGTTTATTTCCATGACTCAAGCTGCCCAGCTCCACAGTGATAGCTAAACTACATGAAAGTTACACCCTTCTCAAAGTAGTGAAGCTATTACCCATTGACTTCTGGGAAATGTAGTTGAGGTGGGTTAGATAGGGTTGTCGTGGCCGAGTGGTTAAGGCGATAGACTAGAAATCTATTGGGGTCTCCCCGCGCAGGTTCGAATCCTGCCGACAACGAATTAACTTTAGTACATATTGGATGTTACTGTACTGGTGAAACAATGAACCACTTAAACCAGTTGACCAGGGTCCCCCACTTAGATTTCAATAAGGTAGATGCCTCATTGGTAACTGGGCTGCACGTTAATGTATGATGTAGAATGCAAAAAGGAGCTCGTGTTTTTGTCTATTTGAGTGTAATAACACAGTAACAACGTAATGCAGTACAGTATGTCTGACCAACAGTATACGTGTATCTGCTGTTAGTACAGTGCTTCCCAAGGGGTCCGGGGACCCCCAGGGGTCCCTGAGGCAGTTCCAGGAGGTCCCCAGCTAAATGTTAGTTTGGAACAAAATGGACCATTACGGTTCTGTAACTCTGATAGGGTCCGTTTGGTTCCATTTGTACACTACTCAGAGTTAAATTAACATTGATTTTACAATATAAATTGGGGGTCCCAGAGATAGAAATGCCATTAAATGGGGGGTCCTAATGCATGTCAAACTTGGGGTCCTTGAAATTAATCAATGTCTATTGTAGCGGTCGCTTAAAACAAAAGCCTCCATATTAGCATTTGAATACCTGTTATGAGAACACCCCCCACCACCCCCTTAAAGGTGTGACTATGTGACAAAACCACAGTCAACTCATAATCATGATTATTAAGTATTGTTATTATAATCACAACAACAATAATAATTATTATTAGTTGGGTATAAGTATCAGGAAGAACCGGGGTGAAATACATGTGCCAAACTGCAACTGCATCTGCAAAAAAACACAAAAAAACCAAAACACAAACGACTGTGGCTCAAGAGGTAGAGCAGGTCGTCCAATGATCCATGGGTCGGCGGTTCGAATCCCGGCTCCTCCTGTCTACATGTCGAAGTGTCCTTGGGCAAGACACTGAACCCCAAATTGCTCCCGATGTGCTGGTTGGTACCTTGCATGGCTTCCGCCGCAATCGGTGTATGAATGTGTGTGTGAATGGGTGAAATGTAATGCACAATCTATGTAAAGCGCCTTGGATAAAAGGCGCTATATAAATGCACCATTTACCATAAGTATTGTTTTTGTTTGTGTATTTTCAAAACTTTGCAGTGCTGTACACTTCTCGCTCTCTCGCTCTCTCTCTCTCTCTCTCTCTCTCTCTCTCTTTCTCTCTCTCTTCTCTCTCTCTCTCTCTCTCTCTCTCTCTCTCTCTCTCTCTCTCTCTCTCTCTCTCTCTCTCTCTCTCTCTCTCTCTCTCTGAAACAAGTGAATATCCCAGACACTTCCTTCCTCCTCTCCTCTTCTCCTGTTTGAGGAAGTTCTGTTTCTCTCAGCCCTCCTCATGCATCCTGTCTCATGATGTAAGAGGCTGCTCTCTGCTTCGTGTGCTTCAGGTCCAGATGAGGTGATTTACGATGACGTTCCCAGAGAGAACTCAGACTCCAATACAGGTCAGTGTCTCTCTGTCTGTCTTAAATCAATCATGGCTTCAATTACGTCATCAACCATTGTGTCTTGTAGTTCCTCTTTGCCACTGTAGTGGCATATAGGTTTCCTTTTGGTTACCATTTAACTACAGAAACCCATAGTGTCCTTATTTTGGCGAAAATAGCGATCTAAAAGCTCAACGCGTGGCTATAAAACGCTTTGTGAGCTTGTAGGTCCGCTATTTTCCGTGAAGAGAGTTTAGAGAGAAAAAGGAGATCCGAAAAAGGGACTTTGATCAAAGACGTACTGTATGTAGGGTTTTAGCGGTAAAAGAAAAAAAGAAAAAACGTTCATTTTCCTCATAGACATTTCAGAAAGTATTTAAAGACGTTTACGCCGCGGACAAAGACAACTCGAGTCGTGACAAATCATTACAACAAACACAATTTTTTGGGCCGAACAAATAATTAGAAAGAAGAAAAAAACGGCAGGTTACAACACTTTTTTTTTGTTTTTCTTCTTTGTAATTATTTGTTTGGTCCAAAATATTGTTTGTGTTGCCATGAGTTGTCACGACTCGAGTTGGCTTTGTCCGCGGCGTAACCGTCTTTAAATAAATACTTTTTGAAATGTCTATGGGAAAAATGCATTGGGATTCATTTCCTGGGCCATGGTAGGGGGCGGGACTGCGACGCTCTATATGGAGCTGGCCTGTACTGACATCACAACACTTCATATTTGGTCATGCCTGACATGGATGGACAACTTCCATCGTTACCGACTCGGTGCTCTACAGCCGGGCACCGGCCTAGTCCTGGATTAAATGACTCGGTGCTCTACAGCCGGGCACCGGCCTAGTCCTGGATTAAATGACTCGGTGCTCTACAGCCGGGCACCGGCCTAGTCCTGGATTAAATGACTCGGTGCTCTACAGCCGGGCACCGGCCTAGTCCTGGATTAAATGACTCGGTGCTCTACAGCCGGGCACCGGCCTAGTCCTGGATTAAATGACTCGGTGCTCTACAGCCGGGCACCGGCCTAGTCCTGGATTAAATGACTCGGTGCTCTACAGCCGGGCACCGGCCTAGTCCTGGATTAAATTACTCGGTGCTCTACAGCCGGGCACCGGCCTAGTCCTGGATTAAATGACTCGGTGCTCTACAGCCGGGCACCGGCCTAGTCCTGGATTAAATGACTCGGTGCTCTACAGCCGGGCACCGGCCTAGTCCTGGATTAAATGCTCTACAGCCGGGCACCGGCCTAGTCCTGGATTAAATGCTCTACAGCCGGGCACCGGCCTAGTCCTGGATTAAATGCTCTACAGCCGGGCACCGGCCTAGTCCTGGATTAAATGCTCTACAGCCGGGCACCGGCCTAGTCCTGGATTAAATGCTCTACAGCCGGGCACCGGCCTAGTCCTGGATTAAATGCTCTACAGCCGGGCACCGGTCTAGTCCTGGATTAAATGGGATACACCGCAGTTTGCATTAGTCTACATTAGCCAGACCGTCTATTCATGAATGAATTGAAGATACAGTGAACTGCAAAGTAGCTTACATGACAAAGTGCTACATGTACAGTGTAAAATGTCATATATCATAATCAAATCAATGTGCACAACCTTGTAGCTTGAAGCCGTTTCCTTCTAAACACTGCCATGTACAAGAGCCACACAAAAGTGCACGGTCAAATTCATCATCAAGCGTCAAAATCATTTAACCACTTTAAGCATTATTTTATACTGGCTATTCAAAAATAGCATATATACAAGCCCATAGCGCATCACTTCCTGCTGCTATGAGCTTGTAGATCTGCTATTTAACAATAGAATATTTGTCTTCACAATGATCCACCTGCCGATCACTTAGTAGACTCTACTAGAGTCTTGCAGAGTCGGCTGGGGGGGGGGGGGGGGGGGGGGGGGGGCTCGGTCATGATAATCCATTCCATAGTTATGGGCAATTGAATGTGGCTATTGTTTTTCGCCCCAAACCACCAGAAAGCAGAGAATAGTGGATTTTTATAAATCTTTTAGCAGTATCCCAAACCAGCTGGAAAATGTTGTGATCAGGTGATTTCTGGATGTACACTTCTTTGTTGATCCTGGGATCATTCACAGGCTGCGGTAGTGCGCCCTCAAGCGCAACATGATGAGAATCTCGCCATTGGCGAGCGACGAGCTAATCGTGCGTTAATTACTCCACAGAGCCAGACGAGATGATCTACGACGACGTGGAGCTGGGCGACGAGGGCGGCTGCGAGAGCGGCTGGAGCTCCAGCGAGTTCGAGAGCTACGACGAGAACAGCGACGGGGAGGGCCGCGCCGAGAACGGCATGCCCCACGCCTTCATGAGAGGGAAACCCCAGAGGAAGACCCACGTATGTAACAGTGCAAATACCATGTCCCAACCATGCCTTCATTAGGGAAACCCCAGAGGAAGACCCACGTATGTAACAGTGCAAATACCATGCCCCAACCATGCCTTCATTAGGGAAACCCCAGAGGAAGACCCACATATGTAACAGTGCAAATACCATGCCCCAACCATGCCTTCATGAGAGGGAAACCCCAGAGGAAGACCCACGTATGTAACAGTGCAAATACCATGCCCCAACCATGCCTTCATTAGGGGGGAAACCCCAGAGGAAGACCCACGTATGTAACAGTGCAAATACCATGCCCCAACCATGCCTTCATTAGGGGGGAAACCCCAGAGGAAGACCCACGTATGTAACAGTGCAAATACCATGCCCCAACCATGCCTTCATGAGAGGGAAACCCCAGAGGAAGACCCACGTATGTAACAGTGCAAATACCATGCCCCAACCATGCCTTCATGAGAGGGAAACCCCAGAGGAAGACCCACGTATGTAACAGTGCAAATACCATGTCCCGACCATGCCTTCATTAGGGAAACCCCAGAGGAAGACCCACGTATGTAATAGTGCAAATACCATGCCTCGACCATGCCTTCATGAGAGGGAAACCCCAGAGGAAGACCCACATATGTAATAGTGCAAATACCATGTCCCAACCATGCCTTCATTAGGGGGGAAACCCCAGAGGAAGACCCACATATGTAATAGTGCAAATACCATGCCCCGACCATGCCTTCATTAGGGAAACCCAAACCCCAGAGGAAGACCCACATATGTAATGGTGCAAATACCATGCCCCAACCATGCCTTCACAAGGGGTATGTATATAGCAGTGGTTTTCAACCAGTGGTCGGAGGACCACCAGTGGTCCTTGTGGGGGGTTCCAGGTGGTCCCCAGCTAAATGAAGGACAGTGTTTAACCAAATGGACCCTTATAGATCTTTAACTCTGAGAACTCTCTACACAAGGTAGTAGTAGTAGAAGTCTACACAATTAGAGAATGTATAATAATTGTTTTTGTCATCAACGCCTGTTATCTCTCCTATGGTACCACGTCAATTCAGCATGGAGTTGTGGACACTGAGAGGCTAAATCTCATCAAATGGTGGTCCGTGGCTCAAATGGCGATTGATGTGAAATGGGTTAGAAAGCACTGCAATAGCACAAACACCATGCTCCATGCTTTCATGAGGGGGAAACCCCAGAGGACCGCAAACCCCAAAGGACTTCTGTAAAGCAAACACCCTCCAGCCCTGGGTCAATATTACTGTACACATCTGGAGAAGAGAGGGGGGGGGGTAAACAAAACAAAAACACAAGAGAGACAGGATTTTGATATTATTGTTAGTTGTTGTTGTTATAAGACAAGAAGAACGGTAAAAGCCTGAGTTAATTTAACCTGGTGAGACTGTACAAATGGACCCTTTCAGGTCTTCTGTACGCTCGCTCTCTGTGGCTCGTTTTGAGCTTGTACTTTTGCTACTTTTGTGCAACACCGTCATGTTACAAAGTCATTATAAGGCAATTATTTATGAAAGACATACAAAATTCAATACGGAGATACAAGGTTTCTGCCTGACAGCAGCGATGACACACACAAAGACGCACACTGATCTCTCAGCCTACCATTGCAGTCGCGTAGTTCAACTTTCCACCCGTAGCAAGCTCATATCTACAGTAGGCCTCTGTGGTTACCAATTGTAGTTACCGGTAGAAATGAAGATCCACAAGGATTTCAACTTGTCTCGTCACAAACCTAAGGTTAGACCTAGTTCAAATCAACGATTTGCGACGACATTAAACCGTTTCAGGTTTATACTTTGTGGTAGTGCGACGGTGTCACCGGAAATAACTTGTAGGTCGGCTATTTTTGGAGCACGGCACCACCACTTACGACAAAGTATAAATTAAGCAGTAGAACCTTAGGGCTAAGCCTGATTTATACGTGGTTGCAAGCTGGTGTCGCATGCCGTAAAATGGCAGATCTACAAGCTCACAACGCGTCACGTTCGCGCCGTGTCGTGAGCGTGTAGATCCGCTATTTTACCGGGGCAGCACGCCACCGGCACGCCGCCGAGCATAACCCGAGGCTTTTGGCTCGTTGATACGCCAGACGAGCTCCCATCAACGTAACGCATTATATACATGCTCTGCTTCTGTTTAGCTCTCCCAAGATCTGACACGCTTGAAAGAACACTATGAGAAAAAGATGAAAGATCTTATGGCAAATACAGTGGGAACAGTAGAACTGCAGCAGCTTAAACAGAGACACGAGCAGAAGGTAAAACCCGCCTGCCGCTCAGCCCCCTGACTCATCCCCCCCCCCTCCACCCCTCCCTCCGTCTCCCTGTGCTAGACAAGGTAGTTCCCCCCTGCCCTTTTCTGTCGGCCTAGCTAACCCCACTCTGGGCGTCATCCTCCTGTGATGTGATTGGCTGCTGGTGGCGGTGATGGTGGCGGGTTTGTGTATAATAATTCATTTGCATCCCTCCTTGTCATTCATTGTTTAAAACATGTGGTGGAGTTCATGAACTGTTGGATTATGTTCTACTGCAGTGCAGTGGTGGAAGAAGTACTCAGATCTTTTGTTTACTTAAGTACAAGTAGCAATACCACAATGTAGAGATCTGTCACAACTCACAAGTACAAGTCCTGTATTCCAGAGTTTTTCCACTGAAATGACTTGGTTCAGAACTATAAAAGTTGGTTCGGAACTGGAACCAGAAAAATGGCAGCCGCGGTTCCAAGAATCTAGAACGGAACCAGTTCTAAGACCAAAGTAATTTTTTTAGTTGGAAAGGTGCCTTATGCTGCATTCACATGGAAAGATGCAAAAGATGGCAAAGATCACAGCATACTTTGTCGCTTTGTAAAATCTGTTGCTCACGCGGTCGTGACGTCACCAAGCGTGCGTCCGTAGTGACGTGTGTCATTGCAGCTACAGTTGTAGCTTTGTAGCTTTGCATCTGGAAGTTGAACCCAGCTCAGCTTCAATTTGTAGCTTTGTAGCTTTTGCAGCAGCTACAAACGTCGGATGCGTCTTTGTATCTTCATGTCGCTGGATTCCATTGACAATGAATGGTAGACTGTATCTTTGCATCTGCCCGTGTGAACGAAGCATTACAGAACACTACCAGCCATGCGTAAAAGTACTCGTACAGAATGATCAATTTCACAATCATATTATTGTGTTGGAATTATTCATGCTGTAATGTGTTTATCACTTTAACGTTGCAGCTGGTAGAGGTGGAGCTGATTTACATTTTACTTCACATGCTGCTGGGTAGATTAATCTAGAACACAGCATCATTTATCATTTAAATATATGTTTTGTATGAATCTAAATTCACAAACTAAGAGGTAACCATAGTTGAGTAAAATGTACAATATTGGCTTTGAGATGCAGTGAACTATAGGAATAAAAAAGAGAAGATATACGTAGTACTTTCCACCACTGTTACAGACTGTGTTTAATTACTGACTGAGACACTACGGTACGTGCGTTTACATACGGTACATGGTACACAGTTGCCGACAACTATAGCAGCCATCATCATTAACCTGACATTATACTACATTCATCCCTCATACAAACCAACTAGAGTTCTCAACAGGCCTGAACATCAAGGCCCGGTCCTAACTGGGCCCTAACTGGTCCGGCCCAAAGCCCGGCCAGACTAATTAGCATACATTTTGGGCCCGGGTCGGCCCTAAAACGTTGGGTCGTGCAGGGTCGGGTTTGGGCAGAATTTGAGAACTCTCAAATTGAGAATTGGAGTAAAAGTGAAACACTAGTCAGCGACATCTTCATAATAGATAAATGCACAGACAGACAGAACAGAATTATTATTTTCTATTATTATAACAAAAATTCAATATATATATTTTGGGTTCGGGCAGAATTTGAGAACTCTAAAACCAACAGGTCATTCTTTCCCGTAAATATTCTGCTGTGGTGGTTCTGTATGTATCATCTGACATCCGTCTCCATCTCTCCGCTAACATCGCTCAGGCTTCAGTCAAACCCTACTAAACTAAATCTACCTTTCAAAAACGAAAAGCAGAAGTAAAATAAAAAGAAACCCTACTTGTTGTATTAATTGATTAATTTAATGTTTTCGTGTTGTCCGAAAGATGCAAAAGCTGGTGAAAGCAGCTAAGGAAGGAACCAAAGATGGACTTGAGAAGACCAAAGCTGCGGTGAAGAAGGGCCGATCGTACATCAGGACCAAGTCCTTCTGTCACGGTATGAACATCATACCACAAACAGACAACCTCTTCCTTATGGTCCTCCCTAATAGTTTATTATTTTAATTTAATGTCAAAGTTTGTGCTCACTTTCATGATTGCTGGGCAAATCACGTGGGAAGTCAGTAGTTAGATGCAAAATTTGATTGACTGACGATGGTTCATTTCATTTGACTCATTTCATGTATGTGTTCTTTTGAACTCTGCCAACGCTCCAGAGAGGAAGTCGGAATGCTTCGAGGAGGCCGGCTCGGAGCTCTTCATCGAGGTGGATTGTTTTAACGTGGAGCCGGTGCTCGGACCCGCCCCAGAGGGACTGTCACAGCAACAGGTATACCGTTCACCCACTGAGTACCACATACAGCGTTTCCAGACCTGAGCCGACAGCCGCGGCCGTTTTCTCTGTCGGCCAGCGTCTTTTCCGGGTTTTTAGACAGCTGGTGGATGGAAAAGAAGCTCCACCCCCCCGGCTGAATGCCGCGACGGCTAGATTCCCGGAAACGCTTGCCCCCGCGGCAGTCAGCCGCGTGGGTGGAGCTGGCTGTCTGGTAAGTCTGGCAACGGCTATAATACAAACGTTAGTGGGTTCTGGACAACAGCCAGGGTAGGACAAGTGCCACGGTACAAGTCATTTAATTGACTTGTTCTCATAGTTTTCAGCCGATTCGTATGGGGAAAACGACACACTTCAGAGTAGGTTTGGGGATAAAGTGTAAAACCATGGCATGTTTGTTGTTGTTGCGTCTTGCCATCAGCAAGAAGACACTTGTGAAGTGGTGCTGTGTGTTTTGTGACAGATGGTGAGGAGATGCATCCTGGGCTCCATATTGGAGAGCGAGAAGAACTACCTGGACGCTCTGAAGAGGATATTAGAGGTACAGTATATGTACCTGTCTGTATGTGCATTCATCAGGCAGTGTTGATTTGGACAGCACATTTTCATTTAGTTTTAGTCGTAGTCTTTTGAACAGAATTTAATTTAGTTTTAGTCACATTTTAGTCACATGCAATGTTTTAGTGTTAGTCTAGTTTTAGCCGACTATAGTGTGATTTTGGTCGACTAAAATGTATTTTGGCAGGACTTGATGGCGTCGTAATGGCTGATTTTAAACTTGTTTGCATGCTGAAAATAGCCAATACAACACATCGCAGCATTGTGGGCTTGTAGATATGCTATGTTCAAAACACCCAAACACAACTAAAAATAAAAATGACTTGTCTTTTAGTTCTACTGGATCTCTTCACTCCACTAGTCCCTCCCAAACATTTTAGTATAGTTATTTCGTTTTCATTTAGTTTTCGTTAGTGACAAAAGATGAACATTTTTCAGCACAGCATAGTCGATGGAATCAACACTGTTCATTGGGTAATGCTGTGAAAGCAACACACACACACACACACACACACACACACACACACACACACACACACACACACACACACGTTCCTCCTCGTCACGCGGCCCGTTGTCTCGTCTCGTCCCTTTCAGCACTACGAGAAGCCGCTGGCCCAGATCGAGCCGCGGCTGCTGAGCGACAGGAAGCTGAAGATCACCTTCCACCGCGTCCGCGAGATCCTGCAGTCCCACTTCCTGTTCCAGATCGCCCTGGCCAGCCGCGTGGGCGAGTGGGACAACCTGGAGATGATCGGCGACGTCTTCGTGGCATCGGTGAGTGGGCGGGCGGCGGGCGTTTGACCCATTTTAGGACGGGAACGCATATGTGTCGTTTTATAGCGTTTAACCACTTTAACCATTATTTTAAACTTTCGCTGTTGAAAAATAGCAGATCTACGAGCTCATAGCGCACTACGAGCTTGTAGATCTGCTAATTTTTAAAAGTCGTGAAAATGTGGCGCAAATATATGCTTTCACAGCAAATGTTTTTAACTCATATCTTTGCTTCTGGGGGTCCTTGGAATAACATATTTTCAGACATAGGTCGGCGGGCCAATTACATATAATGTTTGGGGTCCTTGACATGAAATAGTTTGAGAAACACTGACATAGAAACATAGGGTTTTTCAGAAAACTGTCGTGATTTAGAAGACATTTGGTAGAATCCGGCCTCGGTCTAAAATGGGCTAAGTAGTGTTTTGATCGCTGTGAAGAACGTGTCACTGTGGAATGGATTCACGTACATCAGTTTGTTCAAGTGTTCCTCGTTCTGTGATGACAACATGCGGTGCAAGGACGTTCGCGTTCCCTGCTGCACACACGCACACACGCACGCACGCACGCACGCACACGTGTTAAGAGAGAATGCTGCTCTCATAGGAAGCACTCCACCCTCCTACTGTCTCCTGCTGCCTTAAAACAAAACACCACGTCTCTCAGACCGTCATGCCTGCAGGCTTAATTTCCTGCCTTCCTTGTTATTGCACAGTACCAGCATGTAAGGTCACAGCCCCTTGGCGTGACATCAGTGCAGTGCATCGACCTGTGTGTGTGTCTGCCCGCTGCCCTCTGTCATCCTGTGTTTGTGTGCGTGTGTGTGTGTGCGTGTGTGATTACACAGTTCTCCAAGTCCATGTGTCTGGATGCATACAGTGAGTATGTGAACAACTTCAGCACGGCCATGGCCATGGTGCGGAAGACCTGTGCCGCCAAACCTGCATTCCTGGACTTCCTCAAGGTCAGAGCGAGAAGCACACAGCAGCCGCTATACGTTAGAAACACGGCAGAATTTCTCTTTTTGGGCCACGGGTTAAAAAGGTTTGGGAAGCACTGCTCCAATGAACACCACTGGCCATGTGGGAAGCCAGGGTGTTCTCTATCGATGGACTATAGTGACACTTACAGGTTGGTCAGTGCTCCTGTTCACCAGGGAGTTGGAACTTCCTCCACATCCTCCTGGAAGGCATGTGCAGAGGGGGAGGCTTTGGGGACTTTGGGGACTTGAGGACCCCGCCGTTACCCGTAGTATAGGAGCTTGCTCTGTCCCTAAATGGTATTTTGGTCCAGCATCACCCACTATATATTATGCCGACACCGGTATTTGCGCCTTAGATGTGTGGTCATGGGCGCGTTGACACGCTTTCCCCTAAATTGCTATTTTGATCACAACACATTTGGGAAGGCGCATAGTGGAGTTTAGAAGCACCCGTAAGCCGTATGCCAAATTAGTTGCCTGCCATGCATTTCCTTGTGTCCATTGTGTTTATATAATTGTCTAGTCAAAGAAGTTATATGCTCGTTAGTTATATGCATTTGCTCGTTCAGTTTCATCACCCCATAGCGCAGCAAATGTGGTTTAATCCGATTTCCCAAACTTTCATTTTTGTAGAGATGGCCTACACGCATGATATATACCAAATGAAAGCCAGAATTTCGTAGATTACATAGCAATACAAGGCAATGGCATGTGTCACAGTGATTGGTTTCATTATTGTAACGCCCAAACCACACCCAGGGCCAAATTAGCCATTGGGCCAATGGGGCCGTGGCCCAGGGGCCCTTGGCTCTCAGGGGCCCTTCTGGGAAAATGTAAAGCCCTGTAATGGGTTTGAGGCCCTGAAAAAAGCTCCTGGGGACCTTCATTGGCCATTGATTTTGTTAAATTTAGGTAATTTTTTTTATAAAAACACAAAAAAAACTCAAATTCTGCGCGCACGCGCGCTAGGGGGGCCCCAAAAAATGTACCGGCCCAGGGGCCCTTGTGGGGTTAATCCGTCCCTGACCACACCTATGCATAATGTAACGGGTAGCGGAGGTGTTTTAGGGATCTAGACAGGTGACCAAAATAGCCATTTTAGTGCGGGAACGACCCTTCCCCAATGCTAAATCCCCAAATTGTGGCTTTAGAAAGCTCGAACGAAAATAGAGCCCTTGAGCCCCTGCTTTTTTTTTTAAAGTCCACATAAGGGCAAGTGGGGGGCCAATGGGAGGCCCTGGGGGGCCAATAAGGGCCCATTAGGGCTTATATTGGGTGCCAATGATAATACTGATAATCATAATTATAATTTATAATTAATAATTTTAATGTGCTGGCTGCCATCAGTCAGTTTTAGCTTCAGACTAATGAGAACGTATTGCTTATTTTACTGTCCAATGACGTGAAATGGCACTAGGGACGGAACCCACAAAAAGACCACCCCCCAAAATCACACATGTGCCCATATCTTGGGTTTGAGCCCCTGCCCCCTCAGTGCTTTCTGCATAGCCCTGCGGTGAAATCCATGTGTTGATGGGATTCAGATCAATTGTTATTATTTCTGATAATATATGGTTTGCATATACATATTTTGGGCCTCAACTTATGTATTATTCTCCCCACTTAGCCTCTTTTGTCTACAGGTAACCTAATGTGTAATGACCCTATATTTGCTTCCTAACTTAGCATGGTTAGTTGACGTCCTTTTCTGTGTCCTCAGCAACGGCAGGAGACCAGCGGGGACCGTATGACGCTGTACGGCCTCATGATGAAACCCATCCAGAGGTTTCCACAGTTCATTCTGCTCCTGCAGGTAGGATGGACTGTCTGGACTGTTGTATCAGCTCATTCACACATTCTGTAGATCAGTATTTCATATTTTCAACCTTTTTTCATATCAAGGTCCATTATTTATTCTGCATTTGAGCCACGGACCACGATTTGATGAGATTTAGCTTCTCAGACCCAAAACTAAAGAATATTTCGTTATCGTTGGATAAGATGTTGTCCACAATTCCATGCTGTATTGATGTGGCACCATAGGAGAGATAACAGGCAAACGATCAAAATAACAAGTCTTCTACATTCTTACAATTCTTCTACAATTACTTTAATTGTGTAGACGTCTTGTAAATTAACACAAAGCCCACCGAAACCGTAGAAACCGTAAATAAGCTTTAGTCTGGCCGCCCGCCGATCATGTAACCTTCGTGATAAAGGTCTTCATATTATTTAATCCGTGTTTTGTGTCACTGCAAAATGGCGGCATCTTAAGTTGCGCGTGCATCCACGTGCGTTATATGTCTCTGCTTTTAATGGCCTTTATCTCCAAATCGGCGCAATGAATGTCGTTTCTTGTCAAAACAAGGTTTTTCAACGGCCGACAGCCGACGCTGTGATACCCGTGGTCGGGTTTTTTCTGCACCCGGCGAGAGAACAACCTAACAACCGTTCAAGACACCACACACACCATTACGTCATCGTAACATCCGGTTACGGATATTTGGCTCTTCATGGGGGTTGAAAGGAGAAAAACCGTGGCAATGCACGATAAATTAATGAATTAATCCCGGCGGGGATTGTGTTAAGTGATTCAGATGTTTAACAATAATTTTACTCTTGAGATGGTCCATTTGTTTTCATTTTACATTCTCAAGAGTCTCAATCTTTTACTCTTGAAGAGTTAAAGATCTATAAGGGTCCATTTACTAACACTCCATCATTGAGCTGGGGACCACCTTGAACCCCTCTCAAGGACCACTGGTGGTCCACCGGACCACTGGTTGAGAACCACTGCTGTAAAAGGAGCCTTGGATAGCTGACTGCAATAGACAGTTTGTTACACACATTTGCCAGCAGAGGGTGCTCCATGCACATTAATGTGTGTTCTGGTTAAATATAGATGGGGGAATGTCTCTTCATCTGTCCCTACATGTTGGTTAGCCTGCCTCTTCTAAGCCAAGCACTCCCCCCGCACCTCCGCCTCCCAGTTCTTCTGCCCCTTTTTCCATACGATTCTCACGTTTTTTCCTTTTACTTTATACCTGATGTAAACATGTCTTAGTGCTTTTTCTGGTTTTATCCTCGTAGCAGTTATTAATGTCTGTAGTTATGAATACCTGTAGTTATGCACATAGCCTACTTTATCAGCGTGATTCAGCGTTTTAGCCAAAGCGATGTAATTAAGCATAATAACAATATAATTTGAAAATGTATCTCTCTTCAACAATGAGAGCCAGAGGCTGGGCTTTTTTTCATAATTCAGTGTTTTAGCCCAAAGCGATGAAGGCCTAATTATTATATTATTTTCATTCCATTCCACTGTGTTGTGTGTGCGTGTGTGTGTGTGCGTGTGTGTGTGCGTGTGCGTGTGCGTGTGCGTGTGCGTGTGCGTGTGTGTGTGCTTTGCCTCTTCTAAAGCAGTGTTTCTCAACATGTTGGTCGGGACACCACATGACAATGAACTGACAATTTAAGGACCCTTTCAATGCTATAGTAGCCCTCTACATCGTCAAAGTTGCCCACCCCTGTTCTATACCATCAGGACATGTTGAAGAACATGTGTTCCCATGTGTTCTATCCCTCTACATCAGGACATGTTGAAGAGCATGTGTTATCATGTGTTCTATCCCTCTACATCAGGACATGTTGAAGAGCATGTGTTGTCATGTGTTCTATCCCTCTACATCAGGACATGTTGAAGAACATGTGTTATCATGTGTTCTATCCCTCTACATCAGGACATGTTGAAGAACGTGTTATCATGTGTTCTATCCCTCTACATCAGGACATGTTGAAGAACATGTGTTATCATGTGTTCTATCCCTCTACATCAGGACATGTTGAAGAACATGTGTTACCATGTGTTCTATCCCTCTACATCAGGACATGTTGAAGAACATGTGTTATCATGTGTTCTATCCCTCTACATCAGGACATGTTGAAGAACATGTGTTGTCATGTGTTCTATCCCTCTACATCAGGACATGTTGAAGAACATGTGTTATCATGTGTTCTATCCCTCTACATCAGGACATGTTGAAGAACATGTGTTACCATGTGTTCTATCCCTCTACATCAGGACATGTTGAAGAACATGTGTTACCATGTGTTCTATCCCTCTACATCAGGACATGTTGAAGAACATGTGTTGTCATGTGTTCTATCCCTCTACATCAGGACATGTTGAACATGTGTTGTCATGTGTTCTATCCCTCTACATCAGGACATGTTGAAGAACATGTGTTGTCATGTGTTCTATCCCTCTACATCAGGACATGTTGAAGAACATGTGTTGTCATGTGTTCTATCCCTCTACATCAGGACATGTTGAAGAACATGTGTTGTCATGTGTTCTATCCCTCTACATCAGGACATGTTGAAGAGCATGTGTTGTCATGTGTTCTATCCCTCTACATCAGGACATGTTGAAGAACATGTGTTGTCATGTGTTCTATCCCTCCACATCAGGACATGTTGAAGAACACCCCGGTGGGCCACGCTGACAGGCTGCCCCTGCAGATGGCGCTTACGGAGCTGGAGACGCTGGCTGAGAAGCTCAACGAGAAGAAGAGAGAGGCCGATCAGCGCTGTGAGATCCGACACATCGCCAAGGCCATGAACGAACGCTACCTCAACAAGGTGTGTGTGTGTGTGTGTGTGTGTGTGTGGGGTGGCGGGGGGGACGTTTGTGTGTTTGTGTTTGCGTGTGTGTAGGCCTGTCAAAATCATTACATAATTGCCCAATTGCAATTATTATCATAATTTCCACGTTGAAAAATGTTTATTCAACATTTTTAAAGATCGTGGGAATAGTGCATCTACGAGGGGTATTTGCACCATTCATGTTTTATTTTTACAAGTATAAAGTTATTGAATTATTTAACTTATTTGTCATGCCTTTTGTTTTACGAAGCCTAAAAGCCAAACAAAAATAAGAAATGTGTTCATAATGTTCCAATATTCAACGGCAGAAACGCAATTATTTGAGTGACAATCAATCGTTAAAAGTGTCATTGTGACAACCCTGCATGCGTGCACATTGATTCAAATTCTACAGTTAGTGCTTAGTGTCAGTCAGTGTTCCTTTTCTGTTCGCTGACCTTTCGCTCTAAATGCCAGCTTGTATGATGGTCGGTTTGAACACGTGCTATTCCTACCCAGGTGCTGCTTGCTAGCGGTATCAGTTTGTTCATGTTTCAGATTTTTAGGTGGAAAGAAGCTTTTTTGCAGTCTGTTAATCCAGTAGCTTTGAGACTCTCAAACAGAATCTCAAACAGTCTGCAGTTGGGATGTCTTGGTTTCCTTCATAATTCCACAAGCTTTGCTGACATAACGATCGTCATACAGGGCTTGGAGGTGCATAACACAACGATACCTTTTTGAACCCCACTCACCCCTTAGCTCCTCAGTAACGGCAGCCGCTACCTGATTCGCTCGGACGACATGGTGGAGACGGTTTACAACGAGCACGGCGAGATCATCAAGACCAAGGAGAGACGCCTCTTCCTGCTCAACGACGTGCTGATGTGTGCCACGCCTAACATCCGGTAAGGAACCCTAACTTTCCATGTCAAGGATCCCCAGATTCATCTGTGTTTGGTCATGTGAAAGGATCTTGTGCCAGAGAGAGCCACACAATAGAGGATTTGTGTCGTTAAAACTTTCAAAAATGATTCCCAATGTTTCACAGTTTGTCAAGATCACCCCCCCCCCCCCCCCCCCCCCCCCCACAGCTATTTTCTGTTGGGTTTCTTTTCCATTAATTTTGCAATAGATTGGCCGCAGCCAGAGGCAATGGCTACTTGGGGGGGGGATACCGGAGAACTCGCCAGTTTACCAAGTCGCCGCGGCGAAGATTCTTCATCAATGTCTTCATCGTTACGCTAAAATGCTGTCTTCATCAGTGTAGTATGTCAAACTCACAGATGTTATAGTTAATTTCCAAAGTGATCAAATTATTTTGTGCAATGAAATGGTCAGCTAGATAATGATTAAAAAGGTGAGTATGTGAATACCAATGATAAGTAGGCCTACCATTTCAGGATATGTTTACTAATGAATTACATTGTTTCGGTACTTTGGTGTTTAAACTTTTAGCATTCCTACTTTCTCTAATGTTAACTCTAAACAACTATCCTCTTTCTCTCTCTCTCAATTCAATGCAATTTAAATGAAGGTGAAGTAAAACTAAAATGCACTAAATCGCGGCGAGTTGGTAAACTGTTCTCCGGATACTCTTGGGGGTCCTTGTGATGGAATGGTTTAGGGATCACTAGCTGCTGTAATGCCTCGCTGAGCTCAGTCCCTCCCCTGCCAAGTGTCCTCTTAACTCATACAGAAATATCTACTTGTTATTATTACGACATCATTCATCTGGTCTTTTGCTGCCCACATACTGTACGTGTGTGGGTTTTCACACCTCTAAGTCATCTGCCCGCACAGCAAACCAGGTGGAATTATCTTCTCTGCAGAACACCAACGCAGCCACGATCCTTATTGTATAATTCACACAGGTGTGATTTAAAACAACGCTAAATACTGGCAGGGAGAACATCATGGATTCTGGGCCCTGAAAACAAATGTCTTTATTGCCAAACACAGGATAAAGACATACAGTTACAATTCATGAATGAATGAACACATTATTTTTTTCCCTACATGGGCCAAAGTGGGCACATTTACCCAAATAAATTGAAAACAACGTATAAGTGCTCTTGAGCCCCATCGCCCACGCCGGCGGGGTGATGGCTGTTTACCTCTGAACAGCACTCAATCAATAGAGACCTAATCAATCTGCAATTTCAATGTTGATTCTGCGGATTCTCCCCCTGGACCCCCCTGTGGCTTAACAGGTTAAAATGAAATGAATACAAACAATGTTAAAATGTACAAATGGGGTCAATATTTCACAATTTGTAACAGACATGTAAGGCGTGTTCAGGCGTTTCATGTTCAGGGGTCCATGTTGGCTTGTGGTGGACATTTTTGTCAAAATAAAGATTTTCCACAGACATACAAAACGAGCGGACAATAACATTAATAGAAAAATATAAAGAGCTAGCCGTGAATGACCATAACAGGTCTGTAATTCTGAGTGTAGAAATGGAACATCCATTTGTACACTCAGCGTTAAGGGGGTCCTTACAAATAAAACATTTGAAAACCTGGAGTCTTGACATTCAGTAATTGGGTCTTTTATGACCAAAATAAAAGCATTATAATGGTGTGTTAAAGCACAAAATCTCAAATTTGCCACAGACAAGACCAAGTCTTTGCCACGGACACATTTTTCCGTGTATGGACATGTTGATGACCCCTGGTCGGGTCGTGTCCCCTCCCCCCGCAGGGCGAGTCAGGAGGGCAGCGTGAGCGGCAGCGCCCCCATGAGTCAGAAGTTCCTGTTGAAGTGGAGCGTCCCCCTCAGCCTGGTGGAGGTGCTGGAGTTCGGCTCCAGCGACGACCTCGCCGACAGCACGCGCCCCGCGCCGCACTCTGGGGACAAGGTCGTCATCAACGCCAAGCCAAGTATGTGTCCTCTCCTCTCTCCTCTCCTCTCCTCTCCCCTCCTCTCCTCTGTCTGTCTGTCTGTCTGTCTGTCTGTCTGTCTGTCTGTCTGTCTGTCTGTCTGTCCAACAGACTTGTTCTGTCAACAGTGAGCGACAAAGTGTTAAAAATAGACATAAGGCCAATGTTCAAGCAGGCCGGTTAGCTCAGTTGGTTAGAGCGTGGTGCTAATAACGCCAAGGTCGCGGGTTCGATCCCCGTACTGGCCATAGTGTGTTTTCTTTGTGCGTTAGCAAACAATGAAAGTGCTGTGTGATGAATTCTCATCTGAGGAAAACGTTGTGAAGTCTGTTATTGAAACGGTGATGATGATGATGATGGTGGCTGTGCTTTCTGGCAAACACTGCACACTATAAATTGATTTATTTTGGCTAGCTCTGCCAGTGCAGTATTACATCTATTCATCTAAATAGATGAAGTGTGCTGTACAGTGGGTGTTTTGAACCTTTTTTTTTGCCCAACGCACACCAATCGCCATGTCACAATCTCAAGGCACACCTGTATTCATAGTGAAAATAGCCAGTAACATGTCGCAAACCACCCAAGCTTGTAAATCTGCTATTTGTGGTATTTAACCCATTTTGGGCGGGAACCCCTTTTGGTGTTAGCATTATGTTATGCTTTAGCTATTGAAAAATAGCAGATCTACAAGCTCATAGCGCGCCACCGAGTGGCGCGCTACGAGCTTGTAGGTCTGCTATTTTTGAAAAATCGAAGAACCACTGACATAGAAACATAGCTTTTTCAGAAAACTGTCATTTTCAAACAGACATTTTTAGAATCTGATCTCAGGTCAAAATGGGTTAAAATCAGATGCCTGGTTTATGCCCAACAACAACGATACGATTCCCAGTAGTATGGTGTCAAACTCCCAAGGTACACGTGGACTTGGTGTGGGAAGGAAACGCTGCTGTGTTAGACCTACATCATTTCTGCTAGATGGTGCCTTTAAAGCCTATTCATATTCTGAGGTGACAAGGTGACCACCGGAAACTACAACATGACATCACACCGCGGTGGTAAGCGACTCACCCAAACACATCTCTCTGTTATCAGTCACCTTATCACCTAAACTGGAGTATGAATAGAACTTTAGTCTCTCTTTATGCCATCGATTTGCAGAGCTTCATGCTGTGTTATTACCATAGAGTTATAATATATCTAGAGAGCGGATTGAGGAGCGACAGCACCGCCCCCCTCAGTGGTGTTTTGGAGCACCCGGAAGAACGACCAAACTCCTCCGGGTAGTACCCCTCGAGCGTTGACATGATTGGTTGGCTCCTATCATAGTGACCCCTCGCGTGGTACCTCTACGTCATGTCCTACGCCACGATTCATTCATAAATTTAACCTGGGCCTGCAGTACCAGTTTTGACCATTAGGGAGACGACTTCAACGTTGCCCAGCCATTCTGGGTGCTTGGTTATAAGACGGTGTCAGTCCCATAGAGACCATGATGCATACATACAGAGTGTGTGTGGGACAGTTTGACTGTGGTGGTGCTGCAGACACGCACGCACGCACGCATGCACGCACACACACACACACACACACACACACACACACACACACACACACACACACACACACACACACACACACACACACACACACACACACTCGGACACAGACAGACAGACACAGACAAGTGACTTCAGTGTTTCCATCGTGCCTTCAGGACAGCTGCTGAGCCACTTGAAGCATTGGATGGAAAACCATCCGGGGCCACAACTGGACTGTATGATTTGTGGTCAAAGTCTTGCTGTTTTTATCCTACGATGAAGATTCGTTTTTGTGTGTGCGTGTGCGTGTGCGTGTGCGTGCGTGCGAGCACGAGCGCTCTATGTGAGTTTCTATTGGCCATGACCGTGAGCTACAATTACCACAACACTCCTCTCTCTCCTTTTTCCTTCTCGCTATCTCTGTCTCTCTCTCTCTCTGTCTCCCTCTCTCTCTCTGTCTCCCTCTCTTTCTCTGTCTCTCTCTCTCTCTCTCTCTCTCTGTCTCCCTCTCTCTCTCTGTCTCTCTCTCTCGATCTCTGCCTGTTTCTCTGTCTGTCTCTGTCTCTCTGTCTCCCTCTCTCCCTCTGTCTCTGTCTCTCTGTCTCCCTCTCTCTCTCGATCTCTGTCTCTCTGTCTCTGTCTCTCTGTCTCTCTGTCTCTCTCTCCCTCTCTCTCTCTCTCTCTCTCTCTCTCTCTCTCTCTCTCTCCTTATGTGCCTGAGTGTTGCATACATTCATCTCCAGCCAAGTCCTTTGGTCGTATATTGCTATATTAATGTGACATGACGTAGACCACCTATGAAACCCTATACTGTGGAGATACAGTCCATTAGCAGCTCCATGCTACAACATGTGATGTAAGTCCATATATGCAGTCAGGAGAACTGTGTAGTAGTAGTAACAGTTGGAGTTCATTGCTTCTCATCAAAGTTGGGGTCCGGGGAATCCCCGGGGGTCCTTGAATGGGTTCCAGGGGGTCCCCCAGCTTCACAAGCACTGAACCACTTTGTCCATATTTAATACAGTGGCTATTCAAAAAATAGCAGACCTACAAGCTCGTAGTGCGGCACTCTGTGAGCTTGTAGATCTGCTATTTTATAACATGATGCTAAAGTATAACATGATGCTTTTGCTATTCAAAAAATAGCAGATATACCACGCTCATGGCACGTGTGCAATGTATTTAGTCGTTGCTCCTGGGTTGGGGGTCACCGGAACGATATATTTTCAGATGGTGGTCCACGGCCTCGGCCAAATACATTTGGATCTTTTTGGGGTCCTTGACATGAAAAGGTTTGAGAAGAACCACTGATAGAAACTGTAGTAGTGTAGATCCTCTTTGGGCCTGCGGGTTCATACTCTTACCCTCTGGGGGTCCTCAGGAGGGGAGATAAATATCCTCTGATCCCCTCCTGACCCCCATCCATCCTCTATTCCACTCATCCCCCCACCACAGACCTCATGGTTTAGTTTCAATATGGGTAGCTCACGATACGATATCTGTGGCGATATTAGGCACTCGATAAATAATATCACAATATTCAATATGTTACAATATTGCGATATATATTCAATATATTGCAAGAGATTTCATCAGTGATATATCACGATATCTGTAACTTAAAATGAAAAAATAACCATAAAATGCAAAAATCTGGAATTATGTAATTATCCCAAAATATACAAAGATTTTCTGTGTCACAAACTGGTCAATAAGTACATGAATCTTGCCTCCTTCAAACAGTAAAACACTGACTGCAACATGTCCACAACTTGTCTGTCCACAACAATGGGTACTAGTACTAGTAATAAAGAAATCAATATCACGATATTAGATATATTGCGATATTGCCGGGAGGACGATATATTGCAGGAGGAAGTCGATATATTGGCAGACCCCTACCCAACACTGTCTCTCCTTATGCCCCACACACACACACACACACACACACACACACACACACACACACACACACACACACACACACACAGGGACTAGTTAAAGGTCGTTACAGTATGTGACTGGGATTGATCTGTGTCATTTATCATCGATGTCGGGCAGAAATCTCTTATCTATATATTAATTTTTTACTCCCCGTACGTTTACACCCTACTTGATCATGCTAGTACAGCGTCACACAAAAGCACACACACCTTGAGGAGAAACACACCCACGTTGAGGAGTTGAGGCATTTCATTTAGTTGGTTCAGTTTATTTCATTTAGACGAGCAAGCATGATTGAACCCTACAAACCCTCCCGCGCACTCAGATCAGCCAACGCAGGGAAGCTGGAAGTACCCTCACTAAAAACGCCGGGACAACGCTCCACACGTCCCAAACTCTTCTCCCTTCTGGCCCCAAAACTGTGGAACGCACTTCCCGTTGCAATCAGAACTGCAGCATCACTCCCCGATCTTCCGCCGTAGTTTGAAAACCCACCTTTTCAGACTCCACCATGGCCCATAGCACTTACCCTACCCCCTTAGAAAGCACTTTTTAGACTTAGGTAGCATTTGAAACAGACTCATAGCATGTCATGTAGACAGCACAATAACAGTACAGCATGGTATAATATATATGTATAGCTTATATGTATAGTGTCATTATATATAGATATGTTCTAGTTACGTTCTTAGCTTACGCATGTTTCTTGATAAATGCTTTTTATATATGTGATGTATTCCCATGCTTTTTGTTCTTGCTTAATGTAAGTCGCTCTGGATTAAGAGCGTCTGCTAAATGCCTACATTGTAAATTGTAATACATAGCGCCAGAGTCAACGGGTGGATATGAGAACAGCTGCACAAATTGGTGTCGTTAAGGTGCAGGGCAACAGTTTGTGTTCCATGTGATTTCACACCAGAAGATATAAGATGATGTGCTGTGTTGAAAATCACTGTAGTCTGCCGAGAGACAAAGGGTGCGAGAGAGTCAGGCACAGACAGACAGAGAGCGTAATGTTGTGTTGGACAGTTTCCAAAGCAGGAGGACCAAAGCGGTCCAAACTTGATGTTGTAGCAGTGAGGAACAAACTGTATTCCTTTGCAAGCTGCTGGCCATTACCATCCGAACAATATGAAATGGAAGTCAATGTCTTCAACACAGTGTCTTTATGCTGGATGAAGTTACTTCCAGTGAAATCTGGAGGAAAACCTAACCCAAAGGCACCACTCAAGTACTGCGACCACACAGCTGTGCTGATAGAAGATACTGTCTACATCTGGGGAGGGGTGCCTTACTGCAACAAACTTTATGCATTTGATGTCGATGCCCACAGATGGTTTACACCCAGGGTTTCTGGGTCTGTTCCAGAGAAGAGGGGAGAGCACTCAGCCTGTGTCTTGAGGAAGGTCATGTATATTCACGGAGGATCTACCCAGAATACATACATAGACACTAATGACATCTATAAGTTGGACACCTCCACAATGGTCTGGTCTTTAATAAAATCCGGAGGAACTCCACCACCTTTAGCATCAGGTCACTCTGCCACCATTATCGGGACAAAGATGTTTGTTTTTGGGGGCGGAAACGACACCATCAGAGTGTTTGACACAGAGACCAACCTCTGGCTCAACACACCTTCTACACAGCCTCTTCCTGAAAGCCGCTCTGCTCAGTCAGCCTTTTCCTACAATGGAGAGCTGTACATATGGGGTGGTAAAAACTCTCGGATCATTGACCGCAATGTGTGGTTCAGTGATATGTGGAAATTCAGTCCAGGGACCTTCTCCTGGAAAAAGGTTGAGCCCAAGGGGAAAGTCCCAATTCAAATGCATGTCCGCACGGCATGCCCCTGTTGCATGGTGGGAGATCATATCTTCCTTGTAGTCCTTTACCCTATGGTAAACCTCTACATCTTAGACTTGAATCCTACTCTTAAGACACTATGTAAGCTAGCAGTTATTCAGTACGGTCTGGATCAGTCTGAACTCCCACACAACATCAGGTGGGAACTGGAAACCATGACCAAAAAAGCGTAAAAAATGAAATTGAAACGGGGACGATTCCCTGTGGATCTCAGTTGTTGATGACGTCATATTGAGGATGTCATATTTTTTTGATGACGTTATAGTGACAATGTCAGTCTTAGAGTTCTCAACAGGCCTGAACATTAAGGCCCAATGGGAAGAAAAAATCCCCGAAACGGTTAAGAAATGACAGAGTTACCGTGTGCCGGTCCCTCTACTGCAGTGTTTCCCAACCTGTGTGCCGCGGCAATTTACTGTGCCGTTTGATGTGTCCAGGTGTGCCGCCTGATTTGACCGGAAATAACACTAACCCTCCCCCGAAAGCAATATTATAGCTACTGGGCTGCAGGCTTCCTATTGTTGCGTCGTTGTTGTTGTCACACGTCTAATCATTAGACGTGCGATAACGACGGAACAATACGGAACAATATACTCTAACGACCCTCGGCCATTGAAATGTTAATGCAAAGGAGAGGCATCCAGAAGACGCTACATTTCGCGCATATGCACGTAGACACATACAGTCCTACATGTCCCGACCCAGACAACTGAGGAGGTAAAGTAAACGTGACGTTGTTGTGATTAAACATAATGTGCCACGAAAAATAGCTGTCCAAGTGTCCATACATGATCGCCTCGTTCGGCCAACACAATATATCTCCCTCCCTCCACAGAAGCGCAGTGATGCCTGATTTATTCTTCGTCGTACACGTGTTCCATGCTGAAAATGGCTGATTTACAAGCTCACAACGCGCTGCGGACGCAACGCGTTGTGAGCTTGTCGATCAGCTATTTTCAGCACGTGGAAATATGCAGGCTGTGAGAACTGAGACCCTTCACAATAAAAGCATACAGCTTTCACAAGTTGGCCCATAATAAAGACAAGGAAAAGGATTAAGAATTAGGTGGCATTTCACATTGCATATGAGCTATTTTTTATCCAAAATGTATTTTTTTTAAAGGAATTAATTTTTTATTATTAAATCCCCCAAAGTTTTTTTTATTCAATAAAGTCTGACGTTCTATATGGCTATGGGCTGTGGTACTGTGGTAATAATAATAATAATAATAATAATTCAAAAAAGAAAGAACGAAAAAGAACTAAAATAGTTCATTTTTTGGAACCATGAACTTTAGTTCAAAATATTGAATGATGAACTAAGAACTGAACTAGTTCGTAAAATAAATGAACTTTCCCAACACTGTGTGTGTATGTATATATATATATATATATATATATATATACTGTATATATTATACACACATACACATATGTATGTATATGTATATAGATAGGCCTATACACCGTATATCTAGGTGTGCCCTGAGATTTTTAGGCTATGAAAAGTGTGCCCTGGGACAAAAAAGGTTGGGAAACACTGCTCTACTGTACACTCTACTGTACTGTACTGTACTGTCATTGTACTGTACTGGCACACCCGAAATCATCATATATACAGTTAATATGTGTGTGTGTGTGTTTGTGTGTGTGTTAGGTTGCGCACAGGTGGTGAAAAACAACCATGCTGTATTCGTGCTCATACCCAGCCAGCTTCCGTCGTTAGCCACTGCTAGCATCCATGATAGAAACTACCGAAATCCCAAATCCTCCGTTCACGCGCCCGCAAAAAAATTATTTCACCATTGTAAAGGTTGGACTTGTGACAGCGGGGCTGCTGCGTAATTGGAAGGTTCCTACAACACCTGGGCTTAAAGAATTTGAAAGATGCACACCGTCTTTATGTGCATTGTGGCTCATAATCTGCTCAAAATGCGACATTCAGGGCTTGATTAGAGTTTAATTTTACTATAAAACTAATTTGCCAAAAACTATAATCGACTGGACGATTCATCACTGCTGCTCTCCTGTGAAAAAGCTAGCGGATGTTAACTACAGTTTGAACCGGAAGTGATTGTCAGCTATTTTGGCTGTTAGTGCTTTTAGTGCTCATAATAAGACATTAATCAATGGATCGCTCGTTAAAACACAGCAGTGACCTTAGCAGAGCATGGGCTCTAACACTTCCGTTTTTTTTTTTACGTGCATTTCACTAGCGCTGGCCACTATGGTAACCCGGCATTTAATGTGTTAATGTTAATGAACAAACCACGTGCAACACAGATTCGGCTCAAACTTAAATACATTTTGCCCCTATGCCGGCCACTGAAATGTGGAACACCCTACCAACAGCCATTACGAAATGTGAATCCCTTGACTCCTTCAAAACCGCTCTTAAAGAGGACCTGACGGCTGCAGTTTGAAACTGGCCTCCGTGAAAAAGTCAAAGACGGAAGTCTAGACGGAAGCGATTCTCTGGGGATAAATAATAGAGGTGGGACGATATGGGTACCTCATGATACAATATCCGTGGCGATATTAGGCACTCGATAACGATAATATCACGATATTCGATATGTTGCAATATTGCGATATTCAACATATTGCAAGATATGTCATCAACGGTATATCACGATATCTGTAACAGAAAATGAAAAAAGAACCCTAAAAGGATCAAATCTGGAATTATGTATTTATTCCCAAATCTTACAAGAATTTCTGTGTTACAAATTGGCCATTAAGTACATTTTGAACACAGGACTGAACTACTTTATATCTAAAATTGCAGTATTGATACTTACTTATGTAAAGAAATGTAGTACTTTTTCCGGTATCCAAGAGTAATTCCCACGGAGCATTAATCCGACATGCGGGAACAACAGTCGGACTAGCGCTCCAACATGCGCCGCTCCCCTGCTTGCGGTTATGGTTAGGTTAGGGATAGAGGCAGGTTGGTTAGGTTAGGGATAGAGGCTGGTTATGGTTAGGTTAGGGATAGAGGCAGGTTATGGTTAGGTTAGGGATAGAGGCAGGTTATGGTTAGGTTAGGGATAGAGGCTGGTTATGGTTAGGTTAGGGATAGAGGCAGGTTATGGTTAGGTTAGGGATAGAGGCAGGTTATGGTTAGGTTAGGGATAGAGGCAGGTTGTCGGTCTAATGCAGGGGTGGGCAACTGGCGGCCCGGGGGCCACATGCGGCCCCCACCTTCACTTAATGTGGCCCTCAGGTTAATGTCAGGATACTGATATAGTATTGGTTTCAGCTGTTTACAATTCCACAACATGCCAAACATGACATGCGTTAATTACTTCAGTCTAAATTAGTAGCTATTATAAGTATAGTATAATTAAAGGCATTTTAAATTACATAAAAATGTTAATTTTCAGGATTCCAATTCAAAAATAGCAAAAAGATTTCAATTCGAATATAGCAAAAATAGCCGATCTACGAGCTCAAAACGCGTCGCAGTGCGACACGTTTTGAGCTTGTAGATCGGCTATTTTTGCTACGACAGTAATATATGGCCCTAGGGAGTGAGTGTGGAAATATAGTGGCCCTCTCCATCGTCAAAGTTGCCCACCCCTGGTCTAATGACAAAACATGTGTCGGAACTAAGTACTGTTCCACCACTGAGCACACACACACACACACACACACACACACACACACACACACACACACACACACACACAGTGGTGCGTCAGAGCTTAGCAGATGTGGCAGACAGAGTAACATCTGGTAACATCTGGTGTGACCGGCGGGGCGGGGTGTGGGCGGGGGGAGATCTGACCCATATTATATCCTAACCTGAAGTGACACACCACTGTATGTCTGTTGGTACACAGTGTGATTACTAGTGGCGGAAACACACACACACACACACTGTGTGTGTGTGTGTGTGTGTGTGTGTGTGTGTGTGTGTGTGTGTGTGTGTGTGTGTGTGTGTGTGTGTGTGTGTGTGTGTGTGTGTGTGTGTGCGTGCTTCAGCGTACTCACGATTATGACGTTTTACTTGACGATTAATCGTCCCTCAAATAATTGCAATTGCTTCTGTCTAATAAAATAACACCTGTTTGGCTGTAAGTCTTCGTAAACAAAGGTTGCACAGGGAAGATATGACAAATAACTTACATCATATATTAATAACTGACATTGGAAATAGCAGATCTACTGTACAAGCTCAGCTCAACATTGAACTGATTATGACGATTATGGTGATTATGCCCAAAAAAAAATCATTGCGATCAGTCGATAATATGTAATAATTGTGACAGGCCTGTGTTTGTTGTGTGTGGGAGAGTGTGTGCACGGATGTACTGGAAAGCTACACGTGTGTGTGCATCACGGTCGAGGCTCTTTTTTAACCCATTTAGCTTTAGCTATTGAAAAATAGCAGATCTACAAGCTCATAGCACGGCACCGAGTGCCGCGCTATGAACTTGTAGGTCTGCTATTATTTTTTTTAATCGTGAAAATGCGGCACAAATCTTTGAATATATATATTCTTTCACAGCAAAACGTTTTTAACTCATATCTTTGCTTCTGGAAGGGTCCCTGGAACAACATATTTTCAGATGGGGGTCGACAGCCAATTACATATAATTCTGGGGGTCCTTGACATGAAATAGTTTGAGCACCACTGAGATAAAAACATTTTTTTCATAAAACTGTCAGGATTTAGAAGGCATTTGTAGAATCGTGCCACCGGCGGTGGCTCAGGGGTAGAGTGCCTGGATGGTAACCGCAAGGTTGCCAGTTCGAACACGGGCTCCCCCAGAGTTACTGTCGAAGTGTCCTTGAGCAAGACACTGAACCCCTAATTGCTCCCGATGTGCTAGTTGGTGTTTTGCATGGTTTCCGCCACCATCGGTGTATGAATGTGTGTGAATGGGTGAATGTAATGCACAATCTCTGTAAAGCGCCTTGGATAAAGGCGCTATATAAATGCACCATTTACCATTTATTTACCATTTAGAATCGTCCTCACAGGTCTAAATGGGTTAATAAGAGAGAATAGTTCCTAGCAGCCCAGTGTGTTGGTGACCAGCCTGCTAAGAGGCTATGAATGGACTCTCCAGGACATGATGTCACCTCTCTGGATGTCTGCCTCGTTACGTCAGATCTTTTATCCACCACGCAGCAGCAGCGGTCACAGACCGTGAAGGTTGCTCTTTTAACCCATTTTGGGGCGGGAACCCCTTTTGGTGTTAGCATTATGTTATGCTTTAGCTATTGAAAAATAGCAGATCTACAAGCTCATAGCGCGCCACCGAGTGGCGCGCTACGAGCTTGTAGGTCTGCTATTTTTGAAAAATCGAAGAACCACTGAAGATGTAGAAGACATTTTTAGAATCTGATCTCAGGTCAAAATGTGTTAATTCCACAAAGACTACATTTTGTTATATTGTCTCTGTTGGGTGGAAACCTCATAACTATGTCCAAAACTGTTGCCTTTCAGGATTAAAAAAAGTTTGGAACGTATCTGCTACTTTCGATGCCTCTGTGTGACGCTGTATGATGAGCAACTAGGCCACTAGGGCATTCATTTACAAAAAAATAAAGAAAAACACAAAGTTATAATTTGGACAATTGGAGAGATAAAAGTGTATAATATGACAGATGCAATGAAGCTGCCCTTCCTGCCCAAGCTGCGGCCCTTCCTTAGTTCCTTGATTGTTTTGTTATATTAGACACTTGGCACTCTCACAAAAAAGGGGGGAAGGTTTGGTCTGAGCTCACTGTGCCCTGTCATCTGCAGCCAGGGAATGGATGCTGGAATGGTCAGCTTAGCTTGGGCCAAGTGTCTCTAACGAGTCTGGAAATCACATTGTTGAATTGGACGGCTTGTGTTAGTCTACTTTTCATCTTTGTGTATTTTCACAGTATGGGGGGGGGGATAGGTCCATTAGTATCAATGGATTTGTACATCTAGAGATAGAAGCATTTTTAGAAGCCTACTTTCCTACTAAGGAAAGGCTTTCAACATCTTAACCCATTTAGGGCGGGATCCCCTTTTGGTGTTTTAAACATTATGTTATAATTTAGCTATTGAAAAATAGCAGATCTACAAGCTCATAGCCCGCCACAGAGTGGCGTGCTATGAACTTGTAGATCTGCTATTTTTGAAAATTCGTTAAAATGTGCCTCAAATCTTTCAGAAAATTGTCATGATTTAGAAAACATTCTTTTTAAATGTCGACGTCAGGCCTGAACATCTTAAAGCCGTCTTTGTTTTGCTGAGTAGCAAATGTGTCTTTTTACTAAAGACGAGAGGCTGTGTCTGCTACGCTACCGTGGCGGGTGCTGCTACGCTACCATGGCGGGTGCTGCTACGCTACCGTGGCAGGTGCTGCTACGCTACCATGGCGGGTGCTGCTACGCTACCGTGGCGGGTGCTGCTACGCTACCGTGGCAGGTGCTGCTACGCTACCATGGCGGGTGCTGCTACGCTACCGTGGCGGGTGCTGCTACGCTACCGTGGCAGGTGCTGCTACGCTACCATGGCGGGTGCTGCTACGCTACCGTGGCAGGTGCTGCTACGCTACCATGGCGGGTGCTGCTACGCTACCGTGGCGGGTGCTGCTACGCTACCGTGGCAGGTGCTGCTACGCTACCATGGCGGGTGCTGCTACGCTACCGTGGCAGGTGCTGCTACGCTACCGTGGCGGGTGCTGCTACGCTACCGTGGCGGGTGCTGCTACGCTACCGTGGCAGGTGCTGCTACGCTACCATGGCGGGTGCTGCTACGCTACCGTGGCAGGTGCTGCTACGCTACCATGGCGGGTGCTGCTACGCTACCGTGGCGGGTGTGGCTGCTACGCTACCGTGGCGGGTGTGGCTGCTACGCTACCGTGGCGGGTGTGACTGCTACGCTACCGTGGCGGGTGTGGCTGCTACGCTACCGTGGCGGGTGTGGCTGCTACGCTACCGTGGCGGGTGTGGCTGCTACGCTACCGTGGCGGCTGTGGCTGCTACGCTACCGTGGCGGGTGTGGCTGCTACGCTACCGTGGTGGGTGTGGCTGCTACGCTACCGTGGCGGCTGTGGCTGCTACGCTACCGTGGCGGGTGTGGCTGCTACGCTACCGTGGCGGGTGTGGCTGCTACGCTACCGTGGCGGGTGTGGCTGCTACGCTACCGTGGCGGGTGTGGCTGCTACGCTACCGTGGCGGCTGTGGCTGCTACGCTACCGTGGCGGGTGTGGCTGCTACGCTACCGTGGCGGGTGTGGCTGCTACGCTACCGTGGCGGGTGTGGCTGCTACGCTACCGTGGCGGGTGTGGCTTCTACGCTACCGTGGCGGGTGTGGCTGCTACGCTACCGTGGCGGGTGTGGCTGCTACGCTACCGTGGCGGGTGTGTGGATCTAAAGTCCCATATAGCGTTAAACCATTCAGGATGGGAACCCCTTTTGTTGTTTTAACCCATTTAGACCTGGGAACGATTCTACAAAATGTCTTCTAAATCCTGACAGTTTTCTGAAAAACCCATGTTTCTATGTCAGTCGTTCTCAAACATTTTCATGTCAAGGACCCCCCAAGATTATGTGTAATCAGCCGCCGACCCCCATCTGCAAAAATATGTTGTTCCAGGGACCGCCCCCAGAAGTAAAGATTTGAGTTAAAAACATTCTGAAACGCTCTGAAAGAATATATATTCAAAGATTTGCACTACATTTTTTCCGGTTTTTAAAAAATAGCAGACCCACAAGCTCGTAGCGCGGCACTCGGTGCCGCGCTATGAGCTTGTAGATCTGCTATTTTTTCAATAGCTAAAGTATAACATAATGAAACACCAAAAGGGGTTCCCGCCCAAAATGTTCCCCCCCATTATGTTATAGTTTAGCTGTTGAAAAATAGCAGACGTGATGAGAATCATGGCAAATGTAGGAAGTGGGATTAGAGAAGCAGGGAAATGTATTCAGTATAACATAATTCATAGATATTATTTGACACCGACGAGATTACTTTAAACGGGAATAGCGGATAATAATACATTTTGGAAATGCAAAAAAGAAATTGGCACATATATGCATATGATTTGGGATTGTCGCATAGTATATCCTTTCTGGTGTAAGGTACTGGAATACCTTGAGAAATGGGTGGGATTCACATTGACCAGAGATCCGCGGCTTTGTCTATTCGGGGACAGGACAGTGGTCCCTGGCATAAATAAAAATGATTTCACCATTGTAAAGGTTGGACTTGTTACAGCGGGGCTGCTGCGTAATTGGAAGGTTCCTACAACACCTGGGCTTAAAGAATTTGAAAGGCGCCTGCCGTCTTTATGTGCATTGTGGCTCATAATCTGCTCAAAATGCGATATTCAGGGGGCGCTCTTGAGCAACGCATGGAGTAAGACGTGTTTTTGCAGAGCTCCCACAGAGTGTAATTAAATACTATTTTTAAGCGGATTTATGGCAGTATAACCTGCTGAATTGGTCAATGAGAGATTGAATTACAGGTAGAGAGAAATATAAATACTATGGATGGCGGCATACGATCTGAGAAAATATAAGTTCAAGCCGGCAGGTCCAAGGCCTGCAACCACATACACCTCCCCGAGCCCGAGTAAAGACGCCGCCTGCTCACAGAACGCAGACAGCCCAGCGGAAAGCCTGGTAATGGATACTACGGAGCTAAAGGCGGAAATCATCGCATCCTTGAGGAAAGATATCGCCACGATACTACGACAAGAATTAAAGAATGCACTGGCTGCTGATTTTGAGAAACTAGGAAGCGAAATGCAGGCAATTAGATCTGAAATTGCTAGCAGCAACAGCGTGTTCCGTGCAGAACTTGATGCAGTAAAATCTACATTCAACACCGTGGAGGGCGGCCTATCAACGTGGTCAGATGAAGTTACTACTCTCCAAGCCACTGTGGATGTGCTTGGGAAACAAGTAGAGACTTTAAACAAGAAGAATTTGGACATGGAATCGAGGATGAGGAGGGGAAATGTGAGAATTGCAGGAATCGACGAGACGCCAGGTTCGAGTTCACCCGGGGCAGTCTCTAAACTTCTGAAGGAACTTTTTCAACTGGACAGAGACGTAAGGGTAGACAGATCACATCGCAGCCTGACAAAGAGGAAGCCAGGAGACAGACCGAGGATTATCATCGCCAAACTACACAACGAAGGAGATGCAGAGGATATCCTGAGAATGGCACGCGACGGAAGAAAACTTCAACACAAAGGCAAGTCTATGGCTGTATTCCCTGACTTTCCAGAGAGCATTGCTAAGGCCAGGAGTGCTTTTACGCCCGCACGCCTGCTGTTAAAAAATCGCAGAGATGTACGCTACGGGATAAAATTCCCATCTACTTTCGTCGTCACCTACAACAATGTGGAAAAAGAATTCTTGGACGCTGCTGCAGCCTTGGCCTATGCCAAATCCATAACTGAATCATCCGAGCCAACCGACACACCTGTGACCGAATCTACTCCATAACTGTATGTATCCTTACCAAAAGGTGTAAAGTTGACCCACATATAAATCACATGTATACATACCTTTAGTATTGTGCTGCCTTTGTGCAGCCAAAATGATCCCTTTGACACGTACCGTAAAGCGGCCAACTGTACTCTACAACTCAACTTTTTATTTTATTTTCTTGCCTGTGCTGTTATAACTTTCCATCCGTAACATGTGAATCATTTCTCGCAACCTGTGTTGCTTTATTTGTTATTTTGATTTGCTCTCTCTCTCATCGTGTCGTTCCTGTTTTCTCTCTTTTTTTTCCTCCTGTTGGGGGGGGGGGGGGGGGGGGGGCGTGCGGGCGCGCGTGCGCGCGTTCGTGCGTGTGTGTGTGTGTGTGTGTGTGTGTGTGTGTGTGTGTGTGTGTGTGTGTGTGTGTGTGTGTGTGTGTGTGTGTGTGTGTGCGTGTGTTCGAGTGCGCGCTCGAGTGCGCGCTCCGGTCCGTTTGTATACTTTCTTTCGTCTTTACATTGTATTCCCCTCGTTAGATTGTGTTTTGGTACAGCCTAGGGGCGGAAGGGTGCAAGCGCACACTATATTATCATTGTAATGTATTGTGGCGGTACTAACCGCCATTGTACACAGGGGGGTGCTATTACCCTGTCTTAGGGTAGAGATTGTTTGGATGTCGTCTGAATGGTTTTGCCTTTGCTCATCTGTCCATATTCCCAGATTGTTACATTCTGTTTCATTTATTTGCTTTTGTTTATTTCCAAATAAGTATTATTAGTACTATTGGTATTAGTATTAATCACCTTAATTACAAACCTTACATTATTTATTTTCTTATACCTCTCCACAATGGACAATTCATATCTTGTCTTATTTTTTTTATTTTTTATTTTTTATTTTTTTTAAAAGCGCTACAATTATTTCTCTTATTATTATTATTATTATCTATTCTTTTTCATGTATAGTTCCGTCAGCATCCCCCTCTTAGACCGCTCACCTCTCCTGACTGTATTTCTTATTTTATTTTTCAATGTTTACTGTATTTATATATATGTGTATATATATTTATATATATATATATATATATTTTGTTTTGTTCTTAAGGAATGACCTATGTGCATTTGTTTGTTAGACTGTATAGCTACAACCTTCGCTTATGCTAGTCCCAAAATTACTACTAGCTCTGTGGGAGCTCCGATGGCTCTCTTTTCGTTCTCCCCTTGGGTTTTGTGAAGCCCACCGAACCTGTGTTCGTTTAGCTGCTAGCTTTGTCCTGCGGCCTGGGACTAGGTCCCAGGGATTGTCCAGTTCTAGATGCCTTTTGTATCTGGTGTTTATTTTCTATTTTTTCCAGTTTTGTTTGTTCAATCCCCCCTACTTCGAGGGGTTATTACTGTAATGTTTTCGGCAACAGCAACTTCATGTCCTTACTTTATTGTTTTCTATGAAGATTTTTATGATTTTGACACGTAAATACCTCTCTTGCAGCTCAGCTGTGTTGCTACTTTTACAACTATGTTTCTATGCATATGACTATATCTTAGCCTATCCTGTGATTATCAATGTTCTTTTGATGCTTCTCACCTCTCCAACCACAATCATATGCTCTATCAGACCTTATTCAAATGCTGTCCTCCCCATGTGTGCCCCACCTACATCCCAATCATCTCTACGGAGGCTCTCTATTTTGAATATCCTCAATTTAACACGACTAAATTATGGGTTTAATTAAGGTATTGAGCTATAACGTCAAGGGTCTACATAACCCAGTCAAAAGGAAGAAGATCCTAAACCAGTTAAAACAATATAAATGCCAGATAGCACTTCTACAGGAAACACACTTGTCAGACATTGAGCATGAAAAATTAAAAAAATCATGGGCAGACAAAGTGTTTTTCTCATCACATAAATCGGGAAAGAAAAGAGGGGTGGCAATTCTTATACATAGACAGGTCAATTTTAAGTTAGATTCACTTCATAAAGATTCAGAGGGAAGATACATTTTACTAAATGGCACAATTGATGGCATACAAATTTCACTTATGAATGTTTATGCCCCCAATGAAGATGACCCTGATTTTATCAGAACAATATTTAATGTGATGTTGCAATATAGCTCTGGCATCCTACTGAAAGGTGGCGACTACAATTGTGTGATGTCACAGTTTAAAGATAAACAGCCTATACCCAAAACCCCTCCCTCTAGAATGGGCAAAATGCTGAAACATCTATCTACGGAGACAGGAATAGTAGACATTTGGAGAAGTAAATTTCCTGGAGCTAAAGACTTTACTTTTTTTTCCAATAGACATCTCTCGTATTCTAGATTAGATTACTTTTTCACTCCCAAATCAGAAATACATAGGATAGTCGATACAACCATATTTCCAATCACCATTTCGGATCATGCACCTATCTCGGTAGACTGGGATATAGGACGTAGACCTACGACAAGACAGTGGAGGCTAAATGCCTCCCTTCTGAATGATAATGACTTCATTACATTAGTAAATTCCGAGTTAAAAAAATACCTTGAAACGAACATGTCAGATGACACATCGCCTCTTATTCTATGGGATTGTGCTAAGGCTTACTTAAGGGGCTGTATTATCTCGTATGCTAGTGCGAGGAAGAAGAGGAGAGAGGCAAAACGACAGGAATTAGAGGATAAAATAAGAGATCTTGAACGACAGCATAAAAGAACACCCAACTTGAATTTATTAAATGCGCTTAAACAAACAAGAAGAGACCTTAATAACCACCTTTCTGAAAAAATCGAGGGAAACCTTCGATTCACTAATCAAAAGTACTATGAGTTTGGAAACAGAGCTAGTAGACTACTGGCTCTGAGACTCAAAAAACAACAATCTTCTAATATAGTACAGAAATTGAAGTCAGATAGTTTAACACTTACAAAGCCAGACGAGATCTCAAAGTCATTTGCGGAATTTTATAAAACACTATATAAAAATACAGACACATGCACAGACAATGAAGAACTGAAACATTTTTTGGAGAACATAAAATTAACGGAGTTATCAGAAACTGCTTCAAAAGAATTAGACCGTCCAATTACTGCAGAGGAAGTGCTACAAGTAATCTCCACACTAAAAAACAATAAGAGTCCAGGACCGGATGGATACATTAATGAGTTCTATAAAACTTTTAGGGCAACCGTCTCTCCTTTATTATTAAAAGCCTATCATCACGCACTAAAGTGCGGCAATATGGCTCCTTCGTGGAGAGAAGCGACAATAATTGTAATACACAAAGAGGGCAAGGACCCTACTAAGTGCCAGTCTTACAGACCCATCTCATTATTGAATACGGATATGCGCATATTAACAGCCATTCTGGCCAGAAGAGTAAACAAAATTATCATCGACATCATCCACCCCGACCAGACTGGGTTTATTACAGGAAGATATTACGGAGACAATATACGCAGACTACTGAACATAATGACTCACCCGATGGTGAAGGAACAGGAAGTGATGTTGTTATCTCTAGATGCGCAGAAAGCGTTTGATAGAGTTTCTTGGCAATACTTACTTCAAACGTTAAAGAAATTCAAATTCGGCCCCAACTTCATAAAGTGGGTACAAACTCTATACTCTGGCCCACAAGCGGCGGTCAAGGTCAACGGCTTCCTCTCTGATAGATTCACATTGGAACGTGGCTGCAGGCAAGGATGCTCGCTATCACCCCTACTGTTTGCAATCAGTATTGAGCCGCTCGCGCAGTTGATTAGAGATGACAACAATATAAAGGGATTAACAATCGATGGAGAACAGCACAAACTATCATTATACGCTGATGATGTGCTACTGTATCTGTTAGAACCGGCAACAACAATCCCATATTTAAAATCGATCATCTCCGAATATGGGTATTACTCAGGCTACAAAATAAATGTGGACAAAACAATGGCTATGGACATAAGCGGTAAAATACCACAAACAGTTAAAATTCAGAGTGGGTTTAGATGGCCTGAAGAGGGTATTAAATACCTAGGGATTTTTATTCCCCCATCTTTAGACAAATTATATGAGACTAATTACGAAAAATTAATTCAGACTATTAGTGAAGACTTAAACCGATGGTCGGCACTTCCCCTTTCTCTATTGGGTCGAATTGAGAGTATACGTATGAATGTTCTTCCCAGGCTGCTCTATCCATTTCAGATGCTACCTGTAGATATTCCTAAGATTATATTCGACAAATTGGACAGACTTATTTCTAAATTCATATGGCAAGGGAAGCGACCGAGAGTGAGGCTAAAAACATTACAGCTATCTAAGGAGGATGGAGGACTGAAGCTCCCAAATCTGAGACACTATTTTTGGGCGGCACAGCTGAAACCGTTAACAATCTGGCTTCAGGAAACTGAGGATACTAGATGGTTAAATATTGAAAAAAGCCTTTGTTCGCAACCCCTTCATGTTGTGCCCTTCCTAGATACCCCACTGAAAGAGATCCAAATGAGTGAGTGGACTAGAGTCACTTTAAAAATATGGAGAAAAATAAAAACTTCCTTTGGATTACCTAAACAGATCTCCTCGCTAACACATATTGGCTACATGAAGGAGTTCATGCCAGCTCGATTGGATGTAGGATTCAGGAATTGGACAGAATTCGGCCTAACTAGCATACACCAATTAGTTAATAAGGAAGGTCTTAAATCATTCGAACAAATACAGACTGAATTCGGGCTCCCAAGGACAAACTTTTTCAGATATCTGCAACTGAGAGACTTTCTAACAAAACATAAGGACTGGGAGAGAGCCATGAAACCCACTCCTATCGAGGAGTTGTTGCTCAAATTTGAATTTGGTGATGGCAAGGTAATCAAAGAATTCTACCAAGTCTTCTTGGACCTTTGCCCGAATAATACACTGTATATAAAAGAGAAATGGGAGGCTGAATTAGGTATAGAAGTAACGACGGATACGTGGCAGGAGGTATGTAGTGAAGCGCACCTGGTAACCAACTCGAATACATGGAGAGAATTTAAATGGAAAGTAATATCTAGATTTTTCAGGACGCCTCAAATAGTGGCCAAAATGGGTCCAAATCACTCGAATAGATGCTGGAGGGACTGCGGAGCACATATTGGGAATCATGCTCATATATTCTGGACATGCCCCAAATTGAGACCATTCTGGAGAGAGGTATCTGAAGCATTAAAAGAAGTTTTTGGTCAAAACATTCCAGAGGATCCCATAGTAATGTTGTTAGGAATGTTGCCGGAAGGTCTGGAGGGTAGAGCCAAAATATATTTATTGCATGTGCTGCTTACGGCGGCCATCAAATGCATTACAATTAAATGGCTAAAACCAGCCCCGCCGACATACAGTATGTGGGTGGAAAAAGTATGGGACATTTACCAGATGGAACAAATTACTTATGCCCTGAGGCTTCAACCAAACATATTTATTAAAAGATGGAGTCCTGTACTGCCTCTACTAATGAGGTAGCAGGTTTCAGAATCTCGAGTAACGACTCACTGAATACACTTCTCCCCAGACCTTCTGATGTGCTCATACTCTTTCCTCTGTCTCCAGTCATTTCTGTTCTCAGTTTTGTTCACTTCCCACTGTGGTCGACGCTCTGTTGTTTTTGTCTCGCTACTTATTTCCTTGTTTTATGGTGAATACTTGTAGTATTCTATTTCCTTGTTTTATTGTGAATACTTGTAAATGTATGTGAAGTTGTTTGTGTGTATGAGTGTATGATATATATATATATTTTGTGAAGGTATGAAACAGCTGAGGTTGTGTAAAAAAAGAAAAAAAAAAGCAGTTGTAAGAAAAATGTATGCTTTTAATTCTGTGAAGTTGCCTAAACTGAAATAAAAACAAAGTTCAAAAAAAAAAAAAAGCGATATTCAGGGCTTGATTAGAGCTTAATTTTACTATAAAACTAATTTGCCAAAAACTATAATCGCCTGGCTGATTCATCACTGCTGCTCTCCTGTGAAAAAGCTAGCGGATGTTTACTACAGTTTGAACCGGAAGTGATTGTCAGCTATTTTGGCTGTTTGGTCAAAAACGTCTGGCACTCTGTGAGCTAGCGCCACCTACAGCACTGGCGCGTGGAAACGGTTAACTCAAATCTTTGCTTCTGGGGGGGTCCCTGCAGAACAGCATTATTTTCAGATGGGGTTCGGCGACCAATTACTATACATATCATTTTTGATGTCCTTGACATGAAAAGGTTTTGAGAACGACTGACATAGAAACATAAGGTTTTTCAGAAAACTGTCCAAGATTTAGAAGACATTTTGTAGAATCTAGTGTCAGTCCTAAATGGGTTAAGGTAACACGGAGAACTCCTTCTATCGCTGTGGAACAGAGAGCTATGCTGCCCCCAATGACGGATGAACCATGACGACGACACAAGGCCCCATTACACATGGCCATTAGCTCAAATGATCCGAAACGCTTTTAGAAAACAAGAACCTCTGTTCCAGAGGCTAATTGTCCCCGTTTGATTCAATTTGTGTCTTGTTGGCTTCACTAAACATACATCTGAATGTAAGTAAGTACAGGCCGGGATGGCTTTGACTTCAATGGAAGCCTGTTGACCCTGATAATCTGGCCAACAAAACACCACAACCCCTCACACCACAAGCATTCACTGTCACTGTATGTGCATCTTAAGTACTGTACTTTTTGAGTATTTCCAATTTTCGGTACTTTTACATATACTCCACTACAATGATTTGAAAACTTTAGTTACTAGTTACTTTGCAGATTTTTATTATTATTACAAAACATACTATAACCACTTCAGCCCTGTATACATTTCGGACATTTGAAAATAGCTGATCTACAAGTTCACAATGCGTCGTGACACATTGCTATTTTCCAAAAGATTTTTATAGATTTGAAAACTTGTGAAATGGGACATTCTGCCTAATGAGTAGCCTACTTTCCACGTTTGGTACTTTAAGTATTTTTGATACGAATACTTTTACTCAAGTAAATTGTACATTGCAGTATTGTGCGTGCGTGCGTGCGTGCGTGCGTGCGTGCGTGTGTGTGTGTGTGCGTGCATGCTCAGACAAGGAATCCTGTCATTTATTTACCTCCTGTACACAAACACTGTGGAGGCGTTTTGAGAATAAGAGCCTTTGTAAGCAGAGAGGACCACCTACGCATGTGGACGGACGGGTGTCCGGGCCGGGGCCACAGGCAGCAGAGCGGGAGGGGGCACAAATTATCCCCCCTGGTAGTCAGCCCTCTGGGAGAAGACTGCACTGGGTTGCCATGGAGATGGATCACCGAGGCAGACTCAATGGCCATTGTGGAAGAGAGTAGGAGGATAGAGAGAGAGAGAGAGAGAGAGAGGGGAGGATACAGAGAGTCTCTAACAGAGACAGAGCGAGAGAGAGGATAAAATCAGAGGGAGCTCAAGGCATTCAGGTGCCAGAACCACTGATGTTTAACCCATTGAGACTTTTCCTAATTCAAAATGATTCCAAGATGTTTCAAACGTGTTCAAAGATGGCAGATGTACAAGCTCGCAGCGTGGTACAATGTGACGCGCTGTGAGCTTGTATATCTGCTATTTGGTTTTAAATAGCCAACCCAAAAATCGAAAATGACACAGACAGCTTTACCGCTTTTTTAAGTGGTTTTAAATAGTTTATGGATAAACACGCAGTGTTGAAAACGTGGTTTTCACTCAGTGCCACGACATTAGTGCTGTGTTTAGTTACTGCCATCATCATTACACAGAAAATAAATGTTTAGGAGCCGTGCTCTGGTCTCCACCTACACACTGGGCTGGCCATCAGCAGACCAGTTTTGTACTCTCTGAGTTTAACTAACACTCAAGCATAGTTGGCTGTGTGCGTGCATGCGTGTGCTTTGTGCACGTGTGTTTGTGTGTGTATGGGTGTGTTTCTGCGACTCTAAGTCAGGACACCTTCTGCGTGAACCATGTTCTGTCCTGCTATGTTTTTCTTCTTTGTTTTCTTTGTTCTTGTGGTGTGGGCGTTAATGTGTAACAAATGGGTAAATCAGTCATTCATCACATTATGTTTGCTACATTAACACACTGATAAGAACAGGCTTGCAAAGACCTCCTGTATAGCAAACATGAATACATTGTAGACTAGAGAGGGAGGGAGAGAGAGAGAGAGAGAGAGAGAGAGAGACACACAGAGAGAGAAAGAATATGTACAGTATCACATATGGACACTAGCTTCCATTACATAACAGTATAAGTGTTGTGTACACACATGCACACACATGCACACAGCAGCTTCCGTTGTCAGCTGCCGGGGTTCCCTAAACGGACTGACTGAGCGTTGGTTTATTGATCTTTGTGTCATTGTCAGAAAGTAGAAACCCAGTTTATTGCAGGGCTTTCAGTCACAGCTCATCTTTTTACAGTGTCACACATTAACCGTTTTCTATGTTAGAAATGTTGAAAATAGTTAAAAAGAAATTCCTGTTACTTTTTTAGGATTCAAATTCAAGAACAGCAAAAGTGGCAGATCCGCAAGCAAAGCGCGTCGCTTTGTGCCGGGTTTCGAGCTTGCGGATCGGCCACTTTTGATGCTTTTGTGTGACGCTGTACTAGCATGATCAAGTAGGGCGTAAACGTACAGGGTGTAAAAAACTAAAATATTGAATATTAAGATAAGAGATTTCTGCCCGACATCGATGATAAATAACACAGATCAATCCCAGTCACATACTGTAACAGCCTTTAACTAGTCCCTGTGTGTGTGTGTGTGTGTGTGTGTGCGTGCGTGTGTGTGTGCGCAGGTAAGCTGTACATGGGTCCGGGGCAGCTATACCAGGACCTCCAGAACCTGATCCATGACCTCAGCCTGGTCAACCAGATCTCCAGCATGATCAGCAGCCTGAAGGGGAACTACCAGGTAAAATAACTGCTTCTGACGACCATGACACCGATTCTAATTCGTCTTCTTCTTTCGGCTAATTCCCATTGTCTGAAAGATTTGTTCGTCGGCTACCTTTTTTCAGTGACGAATAAAAACTAAGCTATGATGACTAAAACTAAGACTAAATATATAAAAACTAGGCTAAAATGTTAGGGAGGCACTAGTGGAGAAGAGAGTAAATCAGTGTCATACATATAATATACATATAAGAAAACCTGGAGACTGACATTCAGTGCTGGGGTCTTGTGATCAAAATAAGAACATTATAATGGTGTGTAAAAACAAAATCTAGAATTTTGCCATAAATGGTGCATATATATAGCAAAGGTGTTATATAGCACCTTTATCCAAGGCGCTTTACAGAGATTGTGCATTACATTCACCCATTCATTCATACACCGATGTCGGAGGAAACCATGCAAGGCACCAACTAGCACATCAGGAGCAATTAGTCTTGCTCAAGGACACTTCGACACTAACTTTGGGGGAGCCCGGGTTCGAGCTGCAAACCTTGCGGTTACCATCCGGCCACTCTACCCCTGAGCCACCGCCACCGCCTCATGCACAGACAAGGACAGACAAGGACTTGCCAAAGTCTTGCCACGGGCACATTTCTCCATGTATAGAAATATTGATGACCCCTGGGACTATCTTAGACAAAGATGCAGTGTGGTTCACACTAAAACACCCTGCATGAAAGCCATGATAAATAGTTTACGGCACTTCAAAAGAAAACATCTAATGAATCTCAGCCATATTTTATATTTTGTATTCATAACGTTGTTGGAATTCACAGAGTGTTTCTCCTGTGGTTTCACAGTTCAGCTTTGTTTGTTTCCCGTTTTGGGCAATGCAGAGCAAACAGAGCTCTGTCTGGGCTGGAACACCCTCGTCGAGTCTGTTGCACCTCAGGATTCCTCTGAGGTTGTGCCACTGCTGCCAGCAGTGGCGTGCACAGACATTTAGAGGGGCAGGTGCTCAAGTGGAAAAAAGGGCACTTTGTGCAGCGCGTGGAACCGGCCGGTTGCCTTAATAGTGTGAGATTTATAGATTGTGGGGCCTAAATAATATATTAGAAGCTTTTTATCAAGAATTTATCAATGTTACCATGGTCCACATACTGTACAGTGTAACTGTACAAAATAAGAAAAAAAGGGCACATTGCCAAAAGGGCGCTCTAGCACCCCCTAGTGTCTATCTGTGCACGCCACTGGCTGCCAGCATGCGTCCCGCAGGCTGGCGCAACATGCTCTGTTTGTCCACATGTCCCTCAAGACTCTGGTATGGTAAATAAAATAAGATTGCAGATTTACAAGCTCATGAGCCTAGCTATTTTCCAGTGTGAGGCAACGGCACGCAATCAAGTGTAAATTAGGCATAACTCTAAAATCTAAAACCCTAACCCTAACAGGTACAGTAAGCATGCGCGCGCGCACGCACGCACACACGCAAGCCACACACGCACGTACGTACGCACGCACGCACACACACACACACACACACACACACACACACACAGGCCTGTCTGTGGAGGTGCACAGCTTGTGTTTGCGCTTGCCCTGCTCGGCCTGCCCAGTGAGAGGAAACAGAGAGACGTGTGTCTCACTGAGGTCTGGTCCGGATGGATGGATGGAGGGAGGGAGGGGGGGAGAGATTGATGGAGGGAGAGAACATGGGAAAGAACTACAGAAGGGATCTGAAGGATTAGATTGGGCCTGATATAGAGTGGTAGTATGCTTGCTGCCACCGACATGTACTGTGTGTTATTCAATACATATGCCTAGAGATGTAGAAAAAGTGGTTCTCAAACCTTTTTGCCCGGTGTCGCGGTCACGCATCATTGTATCAAAACACAGAAGAAAGTCTGGCCTCAAGTAGCCTACACTCTGCTATATTATTATATCAACATAGTGTTATATCATCGACCTAAATCGCCAATGATATACCAACAAGGATAGAGGATGATCTATGTGTGAAGTGAGCGGTGCAACTGTAGTGTGTGGGTGTCCCCGGGGGAAACATCCAGGCCCCCAGGAACGCGCCCAGGGGGCTGGCCCGGTTCCGAAACGGTCGAGAAATGACAGTTATCGTGTTGCAGCTTTCCATGCTCATCCGTGCTAGGACACGTAGACATACATACATACATATGTACATAGGGACACGCATAGATGCGTAATGGAGCGGAGGCACCGCTCAAAAAAGGTTAGGCCTATGTCTGTTTCAGAAATTAATTTTCATAGTAGTAATCTGCGACCTATGGTCGCAACTACTATACTAGTATTTACTTTACTATACTATACTAGGCTTTCCTGACACCCCACTCTCTCTCTCTCTTTCTCTGTCTCTATGTCTCTCTATCAGAATGTGAATCCGGTGGTTGCTCAGGACTGGGTATCAGGACTGCAGAGACTCATCTTGAAGAAAGAGGAGGAGATACGAGCAGCAGACCGATGTAGAATCCAACTGCAGCTACCCGGAAAACATGACAAGTCTGTATGCATACGTTATTATGTACAGCCATACGCACGCACGCACACGCGCACGCACACGCACACGCACACGCGCACACACGCACACACGCACACACACACATTTACGCTCCTCTCCTCTCTAGCTATAATCTGTCTCTCTCAGAGGCTTACAAAAATATCAGTTTAAAACATTACCCACATTACACTCCCCCCGACAGACACACACACACACACACACGCACACGCACACGCACACGCACACACACTGCAGTACAGTACATTTATATCAGCACCTCCATCCACAAAATCTAATCTGATCTCACACCATGACATCTGTTACGCACGCACGCACGCACACACACACACACACACACACACACACACACACACACACCGTCTCCCTCTAAATATCTCCCCCTCTCATCCCTCCATCCCGGCTGTATTTAGCCAGTCAGATTATCCACTGGTATGTTTAGAAACACAGCTGTGTGTCTCTCATTCCTCCCCTGATCCCTCCATTCCAAAACACTAATACTTCTTCTCCTTCCTCCTCCTCCTCCGCCGTATGAGCTGAGAGAAGATGCATTCCATAGAGCAGTGGTGGTTCTTAAATTGGGGTCCAGGGACCCAGTGGCGTGCACAGATGGACACTAGGGGGTGCTAGAGCACCACTTGCCCTTGCCCTCTGGACAGCAATGTGCTCTTTTGAAAAGGGGCCGGTTCCACGCGCTGCACAAGGTGCCCTTTTTTCACTTGAGCACCTACCCCTCTAAATGTCTGTGCACACCACTGCAGGGACCGCCTTTATGTTAATATGACAGTTCCAAATAGACCCTTACAGGCCTGTAACTCAGAGAGTGTACAACAACCCTTACAGGTCCATTTGGTTACATTTGGAGACTCAGGGCTACTATGGGTGTCCTTGAAATTTAAAAGTATGCAAACCACTTCCATAGACTACCACGACGATAGACGACCACCCTCCCTCTTGGTCTGACACAGACAAACATGTGCGTTGCACACACACACACACACACACACACACACAGTCACACACACACACACACACACACACACACACACACACACACACACGCACACACGCACACACGCACACACACAGACTTACATCTATGAATTGTCATCATGTATTAATGCCTTCTAGAGACCGACTGTCTAAACCTGCTCTCTGTCTCAACTTGCTCAGCAACGTTTTGGCGCTCCTTCAAGCATGAAGAAGCTCTCGTACCAAAACGTTGCTGCTAATGAAATAAAACGGTTTCTCTATTGAGCAGGTTTGAGCAGTGCGCGGGCCTTTCTTATTTACGCTCCACACAACGTACCTTTTGTCAAATCTCAGCCAGGTGTGCGAAAAAGCGCTTTGATTCATAATGAACGTGTGAATTATATCATATGGTGTGGTGTTTTTTCATTGAGCGTTTCGTTGTGTGTTGTAGGTCCGGCAGGCCTACGTTCTTCAGTGCTGTGTTCAACACCTTCAGTCCTGCTGTCAAACAGTCGTGGATCAGCAACCTGCAGATGGCCAAGCTGGCTTTAGGTACGTCTGCTGTACCATATGGCTACAGTCAATTACTGCTGTAAATGGTGAGTTAGTTCACTCCCAACAGCACTGGAGCAATGCAAAATCATTTAACCACATTAACCCATAGCGTCCCTATTCTGGGATGAACATTCAGCAAAAAAAAACAGCTCTACAAGCTCACACAACATGCCGCTATTGTTTATATTGTTATATATGTTATGTAGGGAAATAAGGAGGAGTCCTAATATGTCTATATATATCTGGTCATCGAAGGGTTTCAGTGGTTTAGATATGACAGTAACGTTGTGTGATGATATCTGACTACTTCACAGCAAACAAACTATATATACAGGCTTTGACTCTGAAAGAGTGCGACAACACTCAACTACAAATTGCAGTTCAGACAGTTATTTGTCAAAAATGATTCGTAACTGATGAGATGTGTGTGTCTGTGCGTGTGTGTCTGTGTCTGTGCGTGCGTGCGTGGGTGTGCATGTGTGTTTAACAGAGGAGGACAACATGCAAGGCTGGTTCTTTGCGGAGGAGGATTGCAATCAGATTAAGAAACAGAAACACCCTCTCCTGTTGAGGCAGATGCCTGTGGTCATGTCTAAACTACAGGAGTTCAAGGTGGGTCTCGTCTCTCTCTCTCTCTCTCTCTCTCTCTCTCTCACACACACACACACACACACACACACGCACACTACCATTATCTACCACCTACACACACACACCTCCTCTATTACTTCTAGAGCGCGACTGATGCCATATTTGTCTGTCCGAAGCCATAAATCGTTGCATGTATCTTCATGCTTCAACTTTGTATGTTTTTTGGTAAATGGATGGCCTACTTCATCACACAAGAGTGTCCCACAAAAGTAGTGAAAATAGCAGTGAGCGAAATCAGGACATACACGGTTCCCACTCCACAGTAACTTTATTAAACAAAAAAAATCACACCCGTGTGAACTGAGTGGTGTAAGGTCTTATATAGACTGATCAGCTGTGGTCTGACGTAATGTCTGACGCAATGAAATCACACCCGTGTGAACTGGGTGACCATAGCAACCATGCTCATTTTTTGGTACGAACAGACAGACAGACAAACTAACAAAGCCAGTTGTAGGAGTGGTTTACACCACTCAAAAAAGAGGACTGAGGCACAATGAATTTAGAAAGAACATTACTTGTGACACCCTAAGACAAATCATAAAACTAAACAAAAGTGTTAACCTATCATCTGACTAACAGTAGAATTGAAACTATAAACGCTAATAGAATGCCACAAACAAGCACATCTAAAATCTCTGGCCAGTACGGGGATCGAACCCGCGACCTTGGCGTTATTAGCACCACGCTCTAACCAACTGAGCTAACCGGCCCTGCTGCCCTTTGACCCCTGTCCCCTGACTTTGCTTTCTTCTCGGTTCAGCTGATAGTTGTAGAATATATACACTCTGCATTGTATATTATGTATGTAATAGTATGAGGCCGGTTAGCTCAGTTGGTTAGAGCGTGGTGCTAATAACGCCAAGGTCGCGGGTTCGATCCCCGTACTGGCCATGGAGCTTTTGCGTGACCCAGTCGGTTCTTGCTCTGTGATGCTGAGTCATCATGGCCCTTGAACTGACTGTGTGTAGCTGTCACCACAAGCAGTTGTTGTCAATGACATAATCCTTTGTTGTGTTCCACAATCCACATAGAGCTCTCTATTGTTAGGAGTGGTGAGTGGTGAGTCAGTTGAATTACTTCTCTGTGAGGCAAGCAGCAGGCTGACACCACGCAGCATCACACAACAGCTTCTGGAGTGTTTTAAGCACAACACATACAGGGAATATATGAAAGGTTGCAGATCCACAAGTTTGAAACGCGGTGTGTTTTGATCTGCTACTTTTGCTACTTTTGAATTTGAAACCTTTTACATTTCCTTCTAATTAACATTTTTCAATGTATTCTCTATTATCTGTCTCATTGACTGCTAAAAATATAATGTTTTGTCTTTTTTTTTTGTCATTTATTTACTATGGACCCAAAAAAGACCACCTTTACTACCTGTATGGGCTGTCCTGTCTCCATGGTAACAGACTGGCGTGTGTATCTGATTGGTCCTCGCCTCTCTGAGTTCCTCTATAAGTTCCTTTACCTGTTGCTTTTGTAACCAGATACCCGATGAAGGTTGTGAGCCGAAAAGCTGTACCTCTCAGTAGCCTAATACACTACCTATATCTATATCGTTGCTGTCAGGCAAGATATACCTTGTATCTCCATATTTCATCTTTTTATGTTTTTAATAAATGAATGCCGTATTTTATATTTAAAAAGTAGCCGATCTGTTTTGCCTATAATGAAAATAAATCCATTGGAAGTCAGGTTATTTTTTTCCCCATTTCCTGAAAAGCAACTTTTTCTTTTTTTTTTTAAACTTTTGGACATACAAGGTTTCTGCCCCGACGGTGACAAAATGTCATCCTATCCCCCCATGACCCATGGTCTTTAAACAAATGTAAAAGTAGCTGCATTCCATTTGTGTCAGTAAAGTGTGGGGTCTCAGCTAGGGCAGCAGGGCCGGTTAGCTCAGTTGGTTAGAGCGTGGTGCTAATAACGCCAAGGGCGAGGGTTCGATCCCCGTACTGGCCACACAGCTTTTAGATTTGAGTCGTCTGTGGCAGTTCAACTGCTACCCAACTACCTTCTGGTGAGTTCAGCTGCCATTCACATTGTAATGATGAGTGGCTTTCACACATCAGCCCAGATGTGTGAAAGAACAAGATGATGGCCTTGTGAATTTACATGAACGAGCAGCGCAAATTGATGATGTTTCTCTGGGAGCCATACTTTGGTTAGACATAGCATTGGTTAGACTGGATTAAGGTTGGTGAGGGGTGCGTTAAGGGTTGGGAGAGGGTTAAGATTAGGTTTGGGTGTGCTGCCCCATGGGAGGTTAGGGTTAGGGGAGGAGAGAGGAGCCGGCCCTCCGTCCAAGCTGTTTGGGGAGAAAACATAAATGTAGTTTTTTTTATTAACGTTCAGGTTGTAAATATTAACCGATTAATCAAATCTCTGTGATAAATATGACTCAAAGGTGAAACATTATGAAAACACGAGTACGCCTCCTTACTACTGTGGTAATGTAGACACGGCTGCCTACTTGTTTTTACATCGAGATACCAATGTTATTTGTCCAGTTTAGAGGCTCTGATGAAAAGTAGCTTTGTTGTTAGACCTAGAATGCCTGTGATCATTTAATTAACTTACGTACATTTTCATGTATCATAGGCATAGATCCCTTAGATGAACTGATTTTACGAATACGTCCTGTTTACCGCAGACGTCATCACCAATTGACCAGGGAAACACAAAAGTTTGGGTCACACAATTGGCAGGTGGTGTGATTAATTACCCAGCACCTATCGCAAGGCACCTGCCAATTGTGTGACCCAAACTTTTGTGTTTCCCTGGTCAATTGGTGATGACGTCTGCGGTAAACAGCACGTATTCGTAAAATCAGTTCATCGATCATTCCGGCCCCCCCTCGCCCGGAGAGAAAGACGTCCGTGTGCATCTCTTGAAAAAGTGGAGATAATTGACTAAATACACGTTTTGTGCCAGAACTTTCACATGGATATAAAACTAGAGGACCATATTTCACTCCACGTCTTTGGAATTATTTAATGGGTGAGTACAAACGGAGCATTTATCACATTTAGGCCGCCAAGTTTACATCCGACATGAAAGTAAGTACGACCGTTCTATGCCTATGATACATGAAAATTTACGTAAGTTAATTAAATGATCACAGGCATTCTAGGTCTACTTTGTTGTCTACATTAGGAGGAAACATACTGTATTGTAGTTTGTGTTTTGCATTGGCTGCATCAATGGGAGACTCAATTACATTCATCTGTCATGTTCTATTTCTATGGAAGGAAATGAATAAATCTTCCTCACGCTGTTATGTGGGAGTAGTGTGAATCTGGTCTTATCAAACAGACTATTTACAGTTATGTGAGAACCCACATATAATATGGACATTCTCATGTCAGCTAGTTGTTAATTGTAGTATTGTTCTTTCTTTATCCATAATTTATGCCTCACTCCTCTTTGTTTTCTATAACATTTAGGGCTTCTTTTACAGTTTATGCCTACAATGCTCCCCTCAATACAAAAAAAAGGAAGAATAAAACTACATTTCCCAAGAGGTGGAGATTCCACTAGCAGGGTGTCCACAGGTGCATTGAAATCTGCCAGTGATTAGATTTTGGTGATATGTTTGCTCTGGTGGAGTTCTAACAGGCTGAAAGCGCAGAATAAAGAGAAGTTTTGGTTGAATCTAGTGTTCAAACCTCATCCTGGTGACTCTGGTGAGCAGTTTCATCATTATCTGTTGTGTCCGTTAGCAACACTTGCTAATAAGACCTCCAGCTGCTGTTGTTTCATGTGATCTGAATACAGAACATGTTCACACTCGTAACCACAAATCAGATTTTTGGCAGATTGGAATAAGATTCGTTTGGTCATATCTTAACAGCAAAAGAAGGAAATAACCTGATTTTTTTTGCTGATCAGATTTCAATCACATTCCTAGTGGTTCAAAAATCTTTTCTTTTTCTTTTTTTTTGTTGAAAAAAAAGCATTGTACAGTAATTTTTCACATCACTTATACAAAAAATTCTTTACTGCAATTCCCAAGATTAGTTTTTTGTTTCTTTTTCTCCCCCACACCCCCCCCTGCTTGTCCCCTGATGTCCTTTTTTCCAAGTGCTCCCTTGCTTGTTTAGGAACAAGACTTCTATTATGGATCTGTACAATTATAGTCAAATCTGATTTCTAAAGATATATCAGTCTGGCCACTAAAGCGTTTTGGGCTTGACATTTATACTTGACACTTGACAAAGTTTGCCATAGTAGTTAACTAGTGAATTATTTCTGATCGTCTGCTTCTCCTTCATGTTGCCATGCTGTGTCACAGGTGGAGTGTGTGGTCCACAACCCAGAACCTCACATCTCTCTCTCTGCTTCTCCGCCATGTTGTGTCACAGGTGGAGTGTGCGGTCCACAACCCAGAACCTCACATCATCCTCTCTCTCTGCTTCATGTTGTGTCACAGGTGGAGTGTGTGTGGTCCACAACCCAGAACCTCACATCCTCTCTCTCTGCTTCTCCTCCATGTTGTGTCACAGGTGGAGTGTGCAGTCCACAACCCAGAACCTCACATCATCCTCTCTCTCTGCTTCATGTTGTGTCACAGGTGGAGTGTGCAGTCCACAACCCAGAACCTCACATCATCCTCTCTCTCTGCTTCTCCTTCATGTTGTGTCACAGGTGGAGTGTGCGGTCCACAACCCAGAACCTCACATCATCCTCTCTCTCTGCTTCTCCTCCATGTTGTGTCACAGGTGGAGTGTGCGGTCCACAACCCAGAACCTCACATCATCCTCTCTCTCTGCTTCTCCTCCATGTTGTGTCACAGGTGGAGTGTGCGGTCCACAACCCAGAACCTCACATCAACACAGAGAGTACGGCAGATACCCCCGTTCTTGGCCATGGCTGTGTCTGGGTGAGAACAATTCTGCCTAATTCATGCTTCTGCTATGAGTATGAATTCTATGCTGAGTCTTGTGTTATATATCTGCTATTTTTAAGGTGCGCCTAGCCCTTTCTATAAACGGCTTTTGCCCCCCACACGTCTCAAGATTTGCCATTGACAATGAAAGGGGAATTCAGGTCAAATGTCCACTAAATCTTGTCCCCACATGTCTCAATATTTGCCATTGACAATGAACGGAGAAATGACGTAAAAAGTCCGCTAATTATGACGTAAATTAAATATCAAAATATTAAACGCCATTGACTTTGAAGGGAAAATGTACGTCATATGTAAACGAGGACATCAGATAACCAATCACAGGCAAGAAGCATTCTGATTGGCCAGTATGAGATTATGCATAATGATGTATGATGATAAGAGCTGATAATTCCGCTAAATATGACGTAAATTAAACATCAAAACATTAAACGCCATTGACATTGAAGGGAAAACTTACGTCATATGTAAACGAGCAAATCGGCTAACCAATCACATGTTGATGGGAGCGCTTGGCCAATTAGGGACCACCTTATGTACCTTATGTAGCATAAATTGAGGGTGTGATTTTTGAATATCCAACTAATGTACACAGATGCTTTCCCGGTTGTTGTTCTAGTGCCGCTATTGTTTGATCCAGTGTTCCGCCGCTGCATAATACGCTATTCCCGCTATTTGTTTAATGCATTTAATTCTCTGTTTTAAAATAATTAAAAAGTAACAGCGCATTTATCCGGGACCTGATGACGAGGCCGTCGCGTTATGATGACGAAACCGGAAATCAAGTCATCATCTGGGCTGCTAGGGCTTCTGGGAAATTGAGCCCAATGCAAGTGGACGGGGGGGTTTGTTTGGACTACAACTTGCTCTGCACTGTGGTTTCGTTTCGCATTGTCATGGCCGCTGGCTCGTCTGATCATAACAAGACGACGGACCATTTCTTTACCGGAATTTCGTAGTTGAAAGCTGCAAATACTTCAGCGTATGCTCCAAAGGTAATAAAACAATGTCGGCAGCGTTGGATATTTGATTAAAATGCGGGTTCCGCGGGGTATGGCGTCAAACTGTTAAAATGCATGTAAAACCCAGCCCTAGCTAACTACTATGCATTGCTCTCCTCGTTGGTGTTCAGGTGGCGAGTTGCACCAACCAGATGGGCCAGATCTCCATCGTGGCCATGCAGAACTCCAGCCCCAAGGTGACGGAGTGTTTCAACGTGGAGTCGCGCATCCTCTGCATGGCCTACGTCCCCACGGAGCACGCCCTGCACAACGGAGACGCCGCGGCCTCCGGAGACGCAGCCAACCACGTGAAGGCCACGCCCGCGGACACGCCCACCGTGTGCCTGGGCATGGAGGAGGGCAGGTACGCGGCGTCGCGTGGACGCACGTTATACCCACACTTTACCAGATTAGCTCCAGACTAGGGCTGGATAATGTGGATATGGATTTTTGAGTGCTGCAACCATAGGGTGCAGCCACTCCAATGCCCAGCTATGTCCGTCCCTCTGTCTGTCTGTATGTATGTTTAGGGTGACAAAGTGGAGCTGTCTAGCTTCACACTGTTCACAGGTGCATGATGGGAAGCTTTTTCCACCACTCACTTCAGACGGGTCAGATTTTTGAAACACACAGTATAAAATAGCTCAAGGCTGTATTGCTGATTACTTAGCTTAGGACCCCCGCAGTGGTGTCCGGTTAGAACTTAAACCAGGATGCTTTGACTTCCGCCTTCTCCCTGAAGCCGACCCTGTATATATTCTCCGACCAGGCTTGTCACGATGACTAAGCCAGTTAGATCTATCCATATATGGTTCTATCCATATATGGTTCTACCATATCTATCGATATCAGCACTAGGTCGGCCCGGGCCCAAATATAGGGATTGTCATACTAAACATGTCATATATCATATAGCCCAACGTCCTAGTCAGAGTCTTCGTTACAGCCACCCCAGATTTCACGTTGAAATCTATACCGCATCCAGAAGACTCAGACAATTGTCCTTTCTTTCGGCTAGGTTCTAACAGGCCAGGCCTGGTAGTTATCCAGCAAGGGAGGCTCTCAAAGATGTTAATCTCTCTCCATTAGTCTGCTGACGATCTGTGTATGCTCACAATCCAAGCTATTTGGCGATCAATGCTCCCTCAATATTATTGACTTGGTTTGGCTGTACGGCAGGAGATACCTCGGAAGATAGATGTAGCCCCAGTCGCTATGCTATCCCCAGCAGCTACACCGGTGATGTGGGCCCAAGCCATTCAATTTAGTTAGTTGAAGGCAGCAAGACTGATTACTCGAGCCACTGGTCGCAGGTAGGTCCGATCTCCAACCTTCACTTCTACCGTTCGAATCCTATCGTCCGCACCAGAAATAGTCTGGGAAATCCTTCCAATAGGCCAAAGGGCCCGAGGTAGCTGTGGATCCACGATCATCACCGGAACTCCAATCTGAATATTCGTCGTCTCCTTTTGCCACTTCTGCCGTACCTGAAGGTTAGGTAGGTAATACCTCAAGAAATGTTTCCAGAAGTGATCCGCCAGTATTTGACTATGTCTCCATCTTTTCCTTCCCAACATGTCTGACTCATCATATTGAACTTGCGGTAATGACGCATAAGTGATCCGCCAGTATTTGACTATGTCTCCATCTTTTCCTTCCCAACATGTCTGACTCATCATATTGAACTTGCGGTAATGACGCATCTCGCCTCCCCATGAGGAGGATGTTGGGTGTCACAGGGTCGGGATCAGCTACATCCGATGAGGTATAACCTAAAGGTTTGGAGTTCAGAATCCCTTCCACCTCAACCAGAACTGTACGCAGAACCTCTTCTGACACTGTTTGAGCACCCAATGTTACTTGCAAGGCCTGCTTGAGAGATCGGATTTCCCTCTCCCAACAACCTCCGAAATGAGGTGCGCTGGGCGGATTGAATACAAATTCAATTTGCTGCTTGGCCAACTGTGCCTTAATTTCAGGTTGAAGGGTCATAAATGTTTCCTCCAGCTCACGCACCCCTCCTTTAAAGTTCGTTCCTTGATCGGACAATATTTCGAATGGTTTTCCTCGACGCGCAATGAAACGTCTTAATGCCATCAGATAAGAATCCGTGTCCAAACTGCAGAGAAGATCCATGTGGACTGCACGAGTCGTCATGCATTTGAAGATGATCCCCCAGCGTCGTTCCCTCCTGCGTCCTACTTTAACGAAGTATGGCCCGAAACAATCTACTCCTGTAGAGTAAAATGCTGGTTTGTGGATACGTAATCTTGCAGGAGGTAAATCAGCCATCCTGGGGATGTTTGGAGTCCCTCGCCAAGTGCGACACCCAGTACAACCTCGCTGATATCGTTTAACGGCCTCTCTTCCTCTCAGTATCCAATACTTTCGTCTGATTTCAGCAAACACTCGCTCTGGTCCTGCATGACGCAGTTTCTCGTCGTAGTCCTTGATAATCAACTTGGTAATCGCATGCTTGGGGTCAAGTACGATGGGATGTATCGCGTCTGGGTCCAAAAGTTCACTATGGCGAAGTCGTCCCCCTACCCGAATGAGCTGGGTAGTACTGTCGAACTCCGGACAGAGCGTGATTAGTTTGCTATTCTTAGCTAATGCCTTTCCCGAAACCAGTTGGGTAGTCTCACTGGCGAAACAGTCATCCTGGATCTGCTTAACCAGGGCCAACTCAGCTTTCTGATACTCGTCGGCTGTAGGCTCGGGGGAGGGTGACCCAACTTGTTCCGTCACAGTATCCTTAACAAGATCCACCAAGGTAGTACAGGATGACTTGCTTTGGCTGTACAGCAGGAGATACCTCGGAAGATACAGCCACCCCGTGCAAAACTTGAAGATCTCTCATGATTCTGATACGCCACTCTTCAGGTTGACCCCTCAATCCGACCTGCTTGACAACTGTGTGTAACAAAATGGTTCGCCCCGAACCATCATCCAGAACTGCATATACTTCCATTACTTTGCCACAATTGCAAATTAGAACTTTGCACACCTTTAACATGACATTTCTCCCTTTAGGCGGTGGATAGCCCACATGCAAGGACTCTCCTGCTATAGTCAAGATTGCTGGCTGCGGTAATTCCTCTTGTAAATCCTGTCCCGTCTCGATCTTAGGTGTCCTAGGGTTCCGCAAAGGTTCATCTGCTCTCCGGTTCAACCGGGTCCGGCTCCTATTAATACTGTGAAGAGCCAGAGGGTGCCTTCCACCACATTTCACTCCTAGTCTGTAGTTTACAGTTTCTTGCCTGCATGACGACGTCCATTGCTGATAACACAGCTTCATCTGTCGTATCAAATCTCGTTTCGCCATTAAACTCAGTCGTTTGAACCTGCCGCATACCACAAGATGGTGTGTGCCGTTATTACAGTACTGACTTACGGCTTCTTGCCGTCTTGCTGGTTACTTGGTGTACGATCGGCAGAATTGGGTGCTGCTACCGTACCATGCATGATGACTGTTCGTCTCCGGTTATGCTCATGGTCATTTCTGCAGGAGTGACCGTCCAGCCTCCTTGCTGGACTACTTCGGTCCCTATGAACCTGGACTTCTGGTCTGTCAGCTTGCACTTTTATCTCGATATCCTATCAGTGAACGAAGCCTCTGCCGTCCTCCGACTGCTCCAACATCTATGGGAGGGTTGATATAGCTCCGATGCCCTTGCATCATCATGCTGTCCAGACAATGCTCTCATGATATCCACCAGAGGCTCTAGGTGAAAGCCTTCGTTACACGATGACACATGAGGCTCTAGGTGAAAGCCTTCGTTCATTGCCACCCCCAGATTTCCCATGGAAATCTGTACCATATCAAGAAGGCTTGAACAGTGGACCCCTCAGGCCACCCCAATACGAGCATACTGAGGCTTGAACAGCAAACGTCAGCCATTCAAGCCACCCCATTGAGGGCGTCCAAGCTTCGCGCTTTCTTCCTTTGATGTTACGGTGGGTCATAAAAACCTCAAGATCAAATCACATGCCACCCATGAAGGGCGTTCCCTGTCAATGGTTGCTCTCTCTCCTGTACATCACCAGTGCTCTGCACATCACCAGTGCTCTCTCTTTCCTGCACATCACCAGTGCTCTGCACATCACCAGTGCTCTCTCTTACCTGCACATCACCAGTGCTCTCTCTTTCCTGCACATCACCAGTGCTCTCTGACTCTAAGGGCCGGGGAGGTCTCACGGCTCCGAGATTCTGGCATCCAGATTCTGGTAACTGGGTGGGTCTCACAGCTTCGAGACGCTGCTGCTCACCTATGGAGCAGCCAGGACCGACAGAGCATTCATGCTCTGACGGCGACAACTGGGTGGGTCTCACAGCTTCGAGACGCTGCTGCTCACCTAGGGAGCAGCCAGGACCGCCAGAGCGTGGCTCTATTGGCAACAGAGTGGATCTCACAGCTTCGAGACGCTGCTGCTCACCTAAGGAGCAGCCAGGACTGCCAGAGCGTTCATGCTCTGGCGGCAACAGAGTGGATCTCACAGCTTCGAGATACTGCTGCTCACCTGCGGAGCAGCCAGGACTGCCAGAGTGTTCAGACTCTGGCAGCAACTGGGTTACCATCTGGTTAGAATCTTGCCACTGAGTCGGGGGTTGGCTACTCAAGGTATATGGGTTGTAAAGCCAGATACCTTGGTTCGTATGTGTCTGGAGGACTTCAGCATCCCGTTACTGCGGTAAGCCCTACTCCGGCTCGAAGGACCATATAAAATAGCTCAAGGCTGTATTGCTGATTACTTAGCTTAGGACCCCCGCAGTGGTGTCCGGTTAGAACTTAAACCAGGATGCTTTGACTTCCGCCTTCTCCCTGAAGCCGACCCTGTATATATTCTCCGACCAGGCTTGTCACGATGACTAAGCCAGTTAGATCTATCCATATATGGTTCTATCCATATATGGTTCTACCATATCTATCGATATCAGCACTAGGTCGGCCCGGGCCCAAATATAGGGATTGTCATACTAAACATGTCATATATCATATAGCCCAACGTCCTAGTCAGAGTCTTCGTTACACACAGGTTTAATGTTTGTCTTTAGTTCAATGTTTGTTTTGTAAACGCCATTGATAATGAAGGGACAATTTACATCATAATGTGTCATTTACATCATATTGTCTCTTTATTGTTAATTTAATGTTTGTGTTTGCACCGTTTGTTTTACATCACCATTACATCACCTAATCAACATGAGTTAGACTTTAATATATTAGCGCCCCTCACTTCACACGGGTGTGATTTTTTGTTTGTTATGGCGGTAGTAATAAATATCACGCATCCGCCTGGGTGGCGGCAGACAGCTTGGCGAGCGCTGGCACTTTGAGCGCTGGCACTTTGGCATGGCGGGTCAGATCAACATATGGTATGAATTCTGTACTAGCCATATATGGAGGTCAGATCAACATACTGTATGGAATGTCAGAACAGGAAGGACGGGTGGGAAAGGATCAACATATGGAATGCAGAACAGGTCAGTTCCATGTTTGAGGTTAGATGTAGAGATGTGGCCGGCTTCATATTACATGCAGATCTAGGTGATGATCCAGTCTTCTCCACGTATGGTTATCCAGGGTTAGTTCTAAGGGTCTCCATGATGTCACGTGATGTCGCAAGGCGTGACCATATATGGAGGCGTGATGTTACGAGGCGTGACCATATATGGAGATAATAATTGCGGCACGGTGGCGCATTAAGATGCCTGCTCAGATCACTCCTCAATGCATTGAAGGAAGCATGAGCTCAGTTCGGAGCTCGCTCCAGGTTGGCAGAGGGAAAGTAGCTCCCAGGATTATAGCTTAGACAATTGGCACCGGGTGAAAATGGGTTACAAAATGTAAATTTAAAAAAAAGAATTGCGGTTATGAACTCGATACCGCGGTATGCCGGCTTACACAACCGGTATTATCGATGGCAAGACTGTTCTGCCAAAGCTAATTGTTATCCACTGTCCACCATGAAGCTATGGTTATGTCAGAGGAGATAGAATGACCCGGGTTGTGGTTCTTCTCATCCTGTTGCTCAGCATCATCGTGTATAAGAGCAGCCAGCGATCCAAGAAGGTCCGACTGCAACAGTTCTTCACCCCCGACAAGGTCACGGTCACCAGTCTGGTCTACCGACGACACTGTCTCTATGTGGGTCTGGTCAGCGGCTCAGTGGTCATATACTCCAGAACACCAGGTAAGACAAGTGTGTGGTGTGTGTTAAGAGTTGTTCTGACACCAATACCAGTATCGGAAAAGCTGCCGACAAGTATGCCCGTCTATGCCATTCCGATACCACGTAATTCATTGCATGATGAAATTGTAATGTTTTGATGTTTCAGTACTGTTTTATACTTTTCCTTACTTTGTATGTATTCCTAGATCCGTAGATTCTTTAATTTCATGGACCGTCCACTATAACTCTGAGAGTGTACAAATCCATAGGGATCCATTTAGAACCCCCTCAGGGAACCTTGAGAGTCCCTGGACCTCACTGGGGATCCATTTAGAACCCCCTCAAGGAACCTTGAGAGTCCCTGGACCTCACTGAGGTCCATAGGGATCCATTTAGAACCCCCTCAGGGTACCTTGAGAGTCCCTGGACCTCACTGAGGTCCATAGGGATCCATTTTAGAACCCCCTCAAGGAACCTTGAGAGTCCCTGGACCTCACTGAGGTCCATAGGGATCCATTTAGAACCCCCTCAAGGAACCTTGAGAGTCCCTGGACCTCACTGAGGTCCATAGGGATCCATTTAGAACCCCCTCAGGGAACCTTGAGAGTCCCTGGACCTCACTGAGGTCCATAGGGATCCATTTAGAACCCCCTCAGGGAACCTTGAGAGTCCCTGGACCTCACTGAGGTCCATAGGGATCCATTTAGAACCCCCTCTAGGAACCTTGAGAGTCCCTGGACCTCACTGAGGTCCATAGGGATCCATTTAGAACCCCCTCAAGGAACCTTGAGAGTCCCTGGACCTCACTGAGGTCCATAGGGATCCATTTAGAACCCCCTCAGGGAACCTTGAGAGTCCCTGGACCTCACTGAGGTCCATAGGGATCCATTTAGAACCCCCTCTAGGAACCTTGAGAGTCCCTGGACCTCACTGAGGTCCATAGGGATCCATTTAGAACCCCCTCAAGGAACCTTGAGAGTCCCTGGACCTCACTGAGGTCCATAGGGATCCATTTAGAACCCCCTCAGGGAACCTTGAGAGTCCCTGGACCTCACTGAGGTCCATAGGGATCCATTTAGAACCCCCTCAAGGAACCTTGAGAGTCCCTGGACCTCACTGAGGTCCATAGGGATCCATTTAGAACCCCCTCAGGGAACCTTGAGAGTCCCTGGACCTCACTGAAAAACAAAACAAAAGAAACATACTGGTGTTGGATAGGTACTCTGTATCGACGCTACGCATGTTATGGGTATCGGGAAGGTATATTGTGTGTGTGTGTGTGTGTGTGTGTGTGTGTGTTTATACGTATGAAGAGTTTGATGGCATCTCTTTTGACCATTTTCTCTGAACTCCGTCTTTGTAAGATGTGTTGCCACTCCTGTGGGAGGGTTGTCGGTATAATTGGGCCAATTACAGAGAGTAAATGACCTACATTAAGCAACACAGTGCTGCTCTAACAGACGGAATATAGACCCATGTTGTTTAGAAGGTAGTCTGGGGAACCTGGGTCTCAGCGAGACATGTTTTGTCTGCTCAACCCCTGACCTTATCGTGTGTGTGTCTCTCTCTCTCTCTCTCTCTCTCTCTCTCTCTCTCTCTCTCTCTCTCTCTCTCTCCCTCCCTCCCTCTCTCCCCCCGTTGGGTGTGTGAGTCAGTATTTCTGGGGCATTCTCTCTGGTACCAAGCCTGGCTGGGTTGTCTAGGAGAATCCATTCCGTTAGCAGCGCTGACCTATTTCACGTCTTCCCCTCCTCCCGGAGGAGAGGAGCAGACGGACAGATTTTGTCTGTTTGTCTTTTGACGGGCCGTGAGGCCCGGCCGTTTGTCTGCAGTCCTCCTGAGAACCAGGGAAAAGGGAACGCTGCGGTTTCAAGCATACCGGGCGTGTTGTTGCAATGTCACCGTTCACCCTGGGTGGATTCTTTTCAATGCAGCATTAGACAACACCAGTGGTTCTCAACCAGTGGTCCTTGAGGTGGTCCCCAGCTAAACGATGGACGGAGAACTTGTAACCAAATTAACCCTTATTTATATTAGATCTTTAACTCTTGAGAGTGTAAAAATGAAACCAAATGGAACCTTCCGGCTCCATTTTACGCTCTCAAGAGTTAAATTATTGTTAAACATCTGCATTACTTAATTTACAAGACGTCTCCACAATTGGTGAATGTAGAATAATTGTTGTGTTGATCCTTTGCCCCTCCGATGGCACCACATCAATACAACGGAATTGTGGACAAAATCTCATCCAACTATTCAAAAATATTCGTAGTTTTGGTTTTGAAAGGCTAAATCTCATCAAATGGTGGTCCGTGGCTCAAATGCCAAATAGATGATGGACCTTGAAATGAAAAGGGTTGAAAACCTGCGCGCGTGTGCAGGAAAGAAAGGTAGAGAAAGAGACTGGAAACTATTCCCTGCACCTTCAGCCAGCTACATTTCTGCCTGGAAGAGACTTTGAGCAGCTGTTCAGGACTGCTCCACCTTTTCCTGAAAGAATACTGAGTCATTCCAACTTATTTTTCCCCCCTTGGAGCTACAGAAATCTCTCTTGCGCTCTCTCTCTCTCTCTCCACCTCGCTAACATATTAGGATAATTCAGCCTTGAAGGGTTCGTAAACTGAATGGAATGGATCCATCTGTTAGACATCTGTGACACTGTGCACAGTAAAATCCTCAATGTTAATTTATCCACTTACAGTTTAACTGTAGAGCAGTGGTTCTCACCCTTACGGGTCCATTTGGTTCCATTTGTACACTATTGGGAGTTACTGTTTAGGAGTTACAGACCTGTACAGTATATGGGTGTTACAGACTTGACTATCAATCATTTTACCCCCTGGAACCCCCTCAAGGACCCCTTAGACACTCTAGAGCAGGGCTTCTCAAAGTGGGTGTCGTGGTAGGGTGCCTTGATGCAAGTCCAGGGGTGACTCCCATAATGCTTTGGTGCACTGCTCCTCGTGGGTAGGGGGAGGGCTGTCTTAAGCCAAATTCCAATACCCAAAATCACTCGGTCACTCTGGGTTATTCCAGCTTGACCCGGAAATGCTTAACGTTCCAATTGTTAATGTGCTTCATGGAGGAGGCGAGTGGAGGACCCGAGTGGGCTCTCCGAGAGCGCATAGAGCGGTGAGGCTGCAGAGGTGCAGAGGTGCAGGCTCGATCAGGTTTTTTTTGTCTCCTCATGGCGGATTTATACGGGAAAATGTTTGAAAATATATGGACATTTTCTAAATGGAACGATTATGACAATTATCTAAATAATTGAGATTATTTCAAATAATTGCAATTAGGCGATTATGTAATACGTGACAGGGCTAGGGATTGTCTCATGTGGGTGTGTGTTTTCCCTAAAGACGTGATTGGACCTGCCACGTTTCATCAACGCGTCCCTCTTGGAATGAATACACACACACACACACACACACACACACACACACACTCACAGCGTTTTTTGGTGACATTGACACGTCACGGAGGAATGTTCCATGGTAAGAAGTGAACTAAACTGGTTGGGGTTACATAAGAGGCTGACTGTATCAGAGCTGGTAGTGCCAGTAGTCTGCCATGCAGCAATTCTTCTATCTATGGCACTGGCACTGTGGCGCAGACACAGTTTTATGGGTCCTTTTATTTTTTTGTTTCCTTCATTTTGTTATTATTCTTTCAGAACATTTCCAAAAAACATTCCCCCCCAAAAAAGCTAAATCTTTCACGAATTCAAGACAAATTTAACGATTATTTCAGTAATTTCATGAAGAAATCAAAGTAAAATCAAATGCATACATTGGAAAACAAATTATTTAAGAAGTAGTGAAAATGGCAATCTACAAGCTCGCAAACGCAAAGCGGCGTGTTGTGAGCTTTTAGATGTGCTATTTTCACTAGTTTGGGTCCTCCTGGGCAAACGTTTGGGAACCACTGTTCTATGCTAAAGACGTACTGGTCAAGCCCCCAGTGAGGCTCTTCAACGTTGAGGCGCTCGGCCCTAGTGGTAAGAGTGGGGACTGCAGGCGGACCCGTGGAGTTATGATGAGGAAACCCCGTGCATCTGGGCTTTAACATTGAGCGCCCGTTTGCACTTCCGCATTTTGGACACCACATTTTGGTGTCCAAATCGAAAAAAAACGCGGACGTAGACCGTTCTTCCGGGTGCTTCAAAACGCCACTGAGCAACTTCCACTGAAATGAATAGCGGGGGGGGAGCGGGGCTATCGCTCCGGTTCAGTCTCTATCCTTTTAATACTCTATGGTACTGGTGCACCCCTCTTCCCAGCGCCCCAATGTGAACTCTGCCATTTCTTCCTTTTTTTTGCCATACATACACACATATGCATGCAGTTATGCAGAGAGACACACACACACACACACACTATGATTATTATAATAATATACACAGGACATTGCTGGAATGCTAATCCAGTGTAGCCCCCTTGGTGTCATTACTGTACCTCTCCACCCTCCCTGTGTGGCACCTACTGCCTTCAACACACACACACACACACACACACACACACACACACACACACACACACACACACAGAGCCTCCCTGCGTGGCACCTCTGCCTTCAATAGCTGCCTTTGTGCCGTCTCTTAAACAAACACTATTGGCGAGGCCTCGTTCACTTCCTGGTCTAGATTAGCTCGGTAGGAATGTAGAGGTTCTGGAGGAAATGAGCTACTTATTTTAAACTGGGCTGGTTCAGCTCAACCTAACGGTGCTGTTTTCACCTGGGATCGTTCAGACAGAACTGGGGTTGGGATTTTGACCATTCCGGTTCCTTGACGATTTCCTCTTCATGGCCCGCTTCCCTTCAACGATTCCTATAGGCCAGGGCCGTGGTTTTCTGGTTACACTGACAATCGGCCATTCATTTTTCCCATAGAGATTTACAAAAATATTGATATCAAATATTTTAAGCCTAGAATCCAGCCATCATGACCATAAAATGAACCAGGACCATAAAACCAATAAAAGAAAATGAATACTGCTAAACAAAGGGTATTAAATGCACTAATGTAATATATCATATAATTAAATATTCAATTATTATTTTTCACAGAATCAAAGGTTTTATGATCATGATTCACCAGGATCCTGGAGGGCTTTATTCTAGGCTTAAAATAATTTATATAAATATTTTTGTGAATCTCTGAGAAATATTTGTCATGGTTCAGCCCAACGGTAGGGGATGTTGGGGTATGTTCTCCACAATCCAACAATAAACTGAACCCTAACACTAAGGTAACGGGGAAACGGAACCAAATGGACCCGGGGTGCACAGAACATGGGGATGACCCCAACTGTAGGGAGCCATTTTAGTTGGTTCAGCTCAACACTACAGTTCTACAGTATCTCTGCTTGATCGCCCACCAGAGGGGGAAAAAAAAGCTTTTATTAGTATCTCAACTTATGAGATCAACTTAGTATCTCAGCTTTTCTTTCACTTGATCGGTGAATAAAGAATGTTTTCTGTCCAGCTACGCACACGCCTCACCAAACCTAACCGTCATGTCCAAACTATTCCCTATTCTATGAACCTCCGTCAACTCCTGAGTGTTTTTCTGTCGGGCCAACCAGGCCCCCCCCCCCACACACGTCATGTCATTTTATCACAGAGAGTTCACATGTTGCAGAGAGAGAACTGTGTATTTGTTCCCGTCATCTAGTGGTGAGGATGCATGTGTCTCTGTGGAAACGCCAGGCTCACGTTGAACCCAGCATGTAGGAGGTGTGTGTGTGGGATGGATGGGTGTTGCAAAGCCATGATTATTCACATTCCTGTTCATAGTGAGGGCTGTGAAGCTATCAACGGCCAGTTAATCAGTCTTAACAGATGAAGATTGTGTTTTTAGCTAGCGGCACTATTATTTCCATTGGTAGTATTTGCTGTAAAAAGTGACTCACTTGGGTGGGTGTTGTCAGCTGAAATATTATGACATAATAACCATTATACCCAGCCTTTATTTGCCCTGGGCAAGGCGGAGAGTGATAAAGCGACACAAGAGGGTGATAACTGCATATCAGCCCTGTGGCGATAGAACAGGTACAGTAGCTGAATAATTAAAGGCAGCAACAAATAACGGTGCCCACAATGAGCTCACCATGTTTCGACTTCGCTACAGAAGGAACTCGACGCGTGTAGGCCAGTCGCCATTAGGACATTTTGCTTCACGATTTGCACTACAGTGCCAGAATGTTTCCTGCAAAATCATTAGCATAACTTGCTGGACTGGCAGTGGGAGAGACAGTTTTCACATGCCATCCTTGGCAGCAAAAGTTCTGATATTGCCTGATAAGCCACCGTTTTCATTTGTTTATTTTCTAACAGTATAGTACTTTATAATCTCGTGAGTTGAGGAAATAGTCAATCTACAAGCAATGAAGCATATCTGTAGCACTTTGTAGTCTGTTTCTGCAATTTATTGACAATATGTGAAAATGTATGAACATTTCTCAACATGGATTTCATAACGATTTAGGATTATGCAAAATAATTGCATATGATCTCAAATATTTAGGCGATCATGTAATAACTGTCACAGGCCTAAGTGTGTGTTAAACAACTTGTATTTTGTGGTTCTCCTTGTGACCGCGACCAGATGGCACTGTAGAATGCAGTACCTAGTGTGATGGTCACCGCTGTGCTCGCCCTCACATATAGTCTGGTTAAATTGCAAGAGACTGTGATTCTATATCTGCTGCACATGTTTCTCTACTTTCTCTACTTAATTTTCTTATTATTTTGACCATGTACTGTATATTGTATATTTGACAGCTAGACCAGGAAGTGAACGAGGCCTCGCCAATAGTGTTCACTATCTTGTCTTACCCCTTATGGCTACTTTAGGCTTCATAATAGTGAAAATAGCCAATCGACACGTTGTGACCCTGGGCACTCATCATGACACTGCATGTCCTCGGTTACCTACCTCGGGCAAACCATGAATGCTCCCGGTGACGTCTCCATGTATAAACTTTGTTTTCAGTGTATTTTCCTGCCGCACATCAAAGATGCGATTATAATCAATTTCTAATGGATGAAGCCTTGGCCTTGGCCATCAGGCAGTCTCCAACCTTCTTAGAGTGTTTCGATACTTAACCACTACACTCTCCAGTTGGCGTGTCAGCAGTGATTGGCCAAGTCACTGTCCCCCTCTCCTCCAGGCGTCCAGCTATAGACGAATCCACGGAGGGGCGCCCCGGGCGCAGCCATCACCGTTGAAGAGGGCCACACCCGGCCAACAGGGAAGTGAGCAACCTTCACGCGGATCCGCCCACATGTCCTTTCTCTCATGCCAGAACCAACAGAAGGCTCTGTCTGCCCTGTGTGTTCTTGGGGGACTGCAGGCACTGAGAGGTCCCTAGGACCTCCTGCCTAGGGTCCTCCTACGTCTCACCAGACTGTGCGTCTGTGCGGTGTGCATGCGTCCATCCTTGTCCACACATGGCCTTACTCTGGTGTATTTGAGTCAAGGAAGCCTTCTCTGAGTCTGTCACCGTCATTGTTGAATCTGTCCTATCGAATCTCTCTTCCTCCCCTCCTCTCGGGAGACTGGGGGTATTGCTCATTGTATATTCTGTAGCTTGCTTGTTGCCCTCTTGTGAGTGCTGCAACAGGGGTTGCTGGACCCTGTTATACTGTAGCACAGTGCTGACGCGCTGTCCTCATTGTCTCTGCTGCTGTTCAGATGGTACTGATGTGCTGTCGTTGTCTCTGCTGCTGCTGTTCAGATGGTACTGATGTGCTGTCGTTGTCTCTGCTGCTGTTCAGATGGTACTGATGTGCTGTCGTTGTCTCTGCTGCTGCTGTTCAGATGGTACTGATGTGCTGTCGTTGTCTCTGCTGCTGTTCAGATGGTACTGATGTGCTGTCGTTGTCTCTGCTGCTGTTCAGATGGTACTGATGTGCTGTCGTTGTCTCTGCTGCTGTTCAGATGGTACTGATGTGCTGTCGTTGTCTCTGCTGCTGCTGTTCAGATGGTACTGATGTGCTGTCGTTGTCTCTGCTGCTGCTGTTCAGATGGTACTGATGTGCTGTCGTTGTCTCTGTTGCTGTTCAGATGGTACTGATGTGCTGTCGTTGTCTCTGCTGCTGTTCAGATGGTACTGATGTGCTGTCGTTGTCTCTGCTGCTGTTCAGATGGTACTGATGTGCTGTCGTTGTCTCTGCTGCTGTTCAGATGGTACTGATGTGCTGTCGTTGTCTCTGTTGCTGTTCAGATGGCTCGTGGAGCTCCGACAGCCCCGAGGTGCTCAAGCTGGGGGTGCTGCCCATCAAAGCCCTGCTGGCGGTGGAGGAACACGTCTGGGCCTCGTCGGGCGGACAGGTCTTCGTCATCAACACGCACACGCACGATGTGGAGGTACGCCGGCCTGTCTTCAGCATGCACGCACGCACGCACGCACGCACGCACGCACGCACGCACACATGCACGCACACACAGTGGGAGTGCACAAGTGCTAATGTAGTTGAAGGCAATTCATGACCACACTTTATCTAACACTCTTTTCTGGTGATGGAACATCACAATTGGTAAGATGATAGACATCCTTATAATGCTGTGATATAATTATTTGTAATTGGGCCCTGCAATGATCTGGGTCAAACGTGACACACCAGAAACAAACACAGAAAGAGATACTTGTCTACTGGCAGTGGGATACTGCCAGTATTTATTCATCTTTAAAAAACTCATACGCTCAAATGTATGTATTAAACGGGTACAACGTTATTCGTTCATGCATTCTTTCACGTAGGCACATGCGGTGTGTTTAGAGCAACCTTTCAATGTGGTCCTTCCTAACAAGACAGTTTTTTAAATGTCATCTGTGTATCTGACCCAGATTGTCTGTGTAAACAAACGGCCCACAAACACCTTTATTACAAGTAGATGGTGTGTACAATGTAAACGGCTATTCACAGAAGTTATGCCGATCAAAATATATACACCGTATAATGACACATATGGGAACGAGTAAGTACAATTACAAGGTAAATATAAGTTGACACATAATATGTAGTCTGTTGATGGAGGGGGATATAGCCAGGGGGCGGAGTGATCGAAAGACGATAATAAAGATAAGCGTCCTTTATCTTGCTTCCGCGGCTTGTGGGAAAATGTGAACATCCGTTACGATTCCACCGGAGCTCATCTGCAGAAAGCATTTGGTTGAATCCCTGTCGGGGAAAAGGCCTTTGGGGGGGGGGGGGGGGGGAGGGGGGGTAATTTGTTTCCCTATAGATGTTTCCTCCGGATGCCATGTAATGAGACACACTGCTCTACTGTATCTCGTTTTGTGACCCACTGAGCAGTTTATTTATTTGGGTTTTTACCGTAACTTAAGATTGTCCTGTGTACATAACTGGTTGGCATTTCCTCTTTGCTTGTTCCAGAGGTGTGGGAGTAGCAGTGTTTATATGACATAGTGTCAGTGGTGGGAAAATGTACTCAAGTTTTACTCAAGTAAAAGTAAGACAATAACGCGACACATTGTGAGCTTGTAGATCGGCTATTTTCAAATGGCCGAAATGTATATAGGGCTGACGTGGTTAAGGTATGTTTTGTGATTATAATCAAAATCTGCAAAGTAACTAAAGTTTTCCAATACATGTAGTGAAGTAAACTTAGAACTTAGAACCTTTTTATGACCTCGATATTTGCAGTTATGCAGCCATTTTCAACCACTTTCAACCTAATGGCTTTTTTTGCCATTATTTTATATATATTTAAAAAAATTATGATCCCCGCCGGCCGGGTTGCCCTAACCAGGCCTGTGTTGTGACCCGTTACAGCGCCACCATGAGGCTGATTTGAAACATTTGGGGGTGCCATCTCTTCCTCGGTAGTGGTATTGTTCATGAAACGTGACATGGGTCAAGGCAAGGTTGTGTTTAACTCCATGGCTCTGACCTTCTGCTCTACTAATCATCGGCTGGTGTCTCTGGCTGTCATGATGGTGACCACTAATACCATTAGAAAAGTCTCCATCACGCTATGATGTTGTTTATCTGCTGTGTCTGTTCGGCCTGAACGACCTGCCCTGGGTCTATAAATGGAAACACACCCTAAACACACCCTGCTCTGACTCGCGGCTACCTCCTAATCTGGTTAGACTCATTTAGCTCATTATAGACCACCTGGCTCTCTCTCTCCTCTCTCTCTCTCTCTCTCTCTCCTCTCGCTCTCTCTCATTGTCCTCGCTCTCTCCCTCTCTTTCCCTCCAAAGAGAAACTTTGTACATTTCTCTGGATAAGTTCATCTGCCTAAATGATGATAAAGGTAACGTGGTTATGGGTAGATCTTTGAAAATGGTCAACGGTGAATAAAATATCAAAAAAAAGAACATGTGAAGAGAGAGAGCAAAGAGAGAGCAGCACTCTGTCTTGTAGTGCCTCTTTAAGAAGACACCTCTGAATGAACCCTCCTTGGCAAAATACAGTACAACTCCACCTATACTGTTTAAAGATTACACGTACAACTCCGCCTACTTCTTTTTAAAGGATTAAACACTTAACTCCGCCTACTTTTAAAGGATTAAATGCAACCTCACCTAATGTTAAAAGAGCGTGTGCAGAAGCTAATGGAACTCTGCCAAGGAATGGAAGTGGAACAGTGGAGCAGCACAGCTCTCTGAAACCCACATGTGCTATTCTCAGACACGTCCGGTGCAAACGGGGGACACCTGTGTGCTCAGTCTCACAGCAAGTCTTTATTTAGCTTTAGTCATAGTCTTTTAAATATAATTTAATTTAGTTTTTTTTAGTCATATTTTAGTCGTCTGAAATGTTTTAGTTTTAGTCTAGTTTTAGTTGACTAAATACCATGAAGATTTTAGTTGACTAAAATCTGTAGTTGATTTAGTCAACTAAAAATGTATTTTGGCCGGCCGTGATGGCGACGAAATGCCTCATTTTATGCTCAGCTGTACGCCGAAAATAGCAGATCTACAAGCTCACAACGTATCACGTTGTGAACATTTCTCGTCATATAATAACATAGTTTTAATCGAACACTGCTGCACAACTTGAATCGTTCCAAACCAAATCAAAGCTTATCAAATGCCTGTAAATAAACCCTAGTTTCCCGTCATGGACGACACCAGATAGTCTCATTGTGTCGAGCGCTATTCAAATCATCCCTGAACAAACATCTTCCTTGTTGCCTCTGGCCAACAACACCAAGGCTGACTGTTGTGTTAGTGTCGCTCACTGTTTTTGTGGGCTAACGCACAAAACAGGTCCCCAGACATAACAGCCATTGAATGGACATTCACAGATTGAGCCAGTGGTGGGCTGAGAGCCGAGGGTGTGTGTGTGTGTGTGTGTGTGTGTGTGTGCACGTGTGTGACTAACCTAACCTATAATTACAGTAGTCATACAGTATGCACTTAGAAGAGCACCCAAGTTACTGTTTATATAGGCTGTTTTAAATTGACAACAATTATAATCACACAATCTGTGTATAAATGTAATGTGCTTTGGATAAAGGCGTTATAGAAATGCAGACATTTAGGCTACCATCTGCTAACGTGGTTGGCCTGTGCTATGAGATGATCATCCTTCCAGTGCCCTCGAGACCAGAGCACACAAAGTTCATTCACCGTCAGTCCTGTTGGAAATAGAAATTAGCTCAGACCTCGTTTTAAGCACATAAACCCTATAGCGTCCCTTTTCTGGTCATACGTTTGATACTTTGTGTGGCGCTGTAGTATGATCAAGTAGGGCGTTTAAGTTACGAAAAAATAGAATTTAGAGATAACAGGTTTCTAGGGCGACTAGGGCTGTCAAGATTATCACATTTTACCTGACGATTAATTGTCCCTGAAATGATTGCGATTAACGATTTAAATTGAGTTGTACACTGGTATATATGAATAAGAATTCACATATTTGTCTTTTACGACAGGGCACATATAAATAATGAATAACATATTTCACACCGGCACCTTCCACACTCTTGGAAGATAATAACCGATTGAATAGCTAGTTAACATTTAAACTACAAATTCACTTGACATAACTGAAACGGCCTGCTGGTAATAGCGAAGTATCGCTTTGGCTGTTGTGGTCTCTTATTAACTTTAAAAATATACATCATAGTGGAAATGGCCGATCGACGAGCTCACAACGTGTCGAAAGCTTGTAGATATGCTATTTCCAGTCTTTTTGAAAATGTATGAACATTTTGCAATATGGAAACGATTATGACGATTATGCAAAAATGATGTGATTATCCCAAATAATTGCGACTAGACCATCATGCGATAAATTGCGATAGGCCTAACGGTGACGATAATAATGCACGTTGTGGCGATGTTCCTGCATGCAGAGGACCAGAGGCGCCATCTGGAGGCGCACCAGGAGGAGGGCATGGTGTTGTCTGTGATGGCGGTGTACGGTGTTAGCATAATGTATGTTGTGATGCTCCCACAGAGGCAACTGGAGGCGCACCAGGAGGAGGGCATGGTGGTGTCTGTGATGGCGGTGTACGGTGTTAGCATAATGTATGTTGTGATGCTCCCACAGAGGCAACTGGAGGCGCACCAGGAGGAGGGCATGGTGGTGTCTGTGATGGCGGTGTCCGGCGTTGGCATACTGTTAGCATAATGTATGTTGTGATGCTCCCACAGAGGCATCTGGAGGCGCACCAGGAGGAGGGCATGGTGGTGTCTGTGATGGCGGTGTCCGGCGTTAGCATACTGTTAGCATAATGTATGTTGTGATGCTCCCACAGAGGCATCTGGAGGCGCACCAGGAGGAGGGCATGGTGGTGTCTGTGATGGCGGTGTCCGGCGTGGGCATCTGGATCGCCTTCAGCTCGGGCTCCACGCTGCGTCTGTTCCACACAGAGACCCTGGAGCACCTGCAGGACATCAACATCGCCACGCCCGTACACAACATCCTGGCCGGTGAGACTCCACCCCCGCCGTCACACCACACCCATACCGTGTGGATTATGACGGCACGTTTTGATGTGTCTTTTGACTAAAATTCCATTTAGTTTTAGTCACATTTTTGTCATCTGAACTGTTTTAGTATTAATCTACATTTGTCGAGTAAATATCAGAAGATTTTAGTCGACTAAATCTACAGTTGATTTAGTTGACTAAAATGTACATTGATGGTGTCGTAATGGCTGGATTTTTTAGAATTTATTGAGCGACCCATAAAATTTGGTCCGTGAGTCGTGACCCACAAATGGCTCACTGTGTCCTTTCGGTGTCACTCGGTACGGTAATGTGATCCGTGTCCGTGTGGCCGACAGGCTGAACCCCCACAGGGACCTGACGTGTTAGGAGGACAGAGGGAACACGTAGTCCTACTGTAGCCTGTCCGCTCTGAACTCGTGATGACCATGTTTTCTTCAAAGGCCTGTCTTAGCGCAGTGCCTGTCTGTAATTAGGTGACATCAAGCTAGGTGCTCTCTCTCATCCCGCGTATAGTGCGTTTGTTATGGCAGGTCGGTCATGTGTGTCACCCTCTTTCAAACAAGTTGACACTGGAACATCTCATTTCGTGTCTCTCTCTTTCTTTATGTATTTATTGAGTTGCCATGGAACAGAGAAACATTAGAAAAGGGACCGCCAAGAGGCAGGGAATGGGGAAAGATAATCGTCTTATCTGTCTCTCTCAGAATCAGAGCCAACTTTAATGTCACATCGCAGCTTTACACAGAAGTAAAATAGTGGGTGAAATTTGTTTTTGTGCAAGCTCCATCGTTTTTTGTTTATTTGTTTATTTTGTTATTAAGACAAAGGGTAAAAGAGGGTCAACTCTGATGAAAGACATTGTGCCAAACAGATGTACAGTAGATTCTTATCACTGGTTATAAGTACTTGAGAGACAGTCAAATCAGCCAAAGGTCAAACGGCAAAAAAAAGGAAACAAATTGATTTACTGTGTGTGTGTGTGTGTGTGTGTGTGTGTGTGTGTGTGTGTGTGTGTGTGTGTGTGTGTGTGTGTGTGTGTGTGTGTGTGTGTGTGTGTGTGTGTGTGTGTGTGTGTGTGTGTGTGTGTGTGTGTGTGTGTGTGTGTGTGTGTGTGTGTGTGTGTGTGGGGCACAAAGTAATTCAACACTACTACGAGTCATACTCACACAACACAGTGTATTGATTGGTGTGGACTCATTAGAATTGTCTGTGGACTCATTCCGTTGACGTGAGACATGGATTTTGGTTGCTGCTGTTGTTTGGGTGTTGAGTCAGATGAAGGACTAAATACCTGTTGTCTCAGCATGGACATCAGTCTGCAGTCAGCTGGGATATGGAATATATCTGCTGTTATACATCAAGCTCAGCTCGGACCCTCTGCTCTGGGCTTAATAGACGGACACAGCTCTGCTCCGAGCTTAACCCATTGAGACCTGAGACCAGATTCTACAAATGTCTTCAAGATCAGTTTTCTGTTTCTACATCAGTGGTTCTCAAACTATTTCATGTCAAGGACCACGGAAATTATATGTACTGTAATTCACCATTTGTCAGCCAAAAACGTTTGCTGTGAAATAATATATATTCAAAGATTTGCACACAGAGCCCCGTGGGATGATGGGAGGTTTGTTTAGGGGTCAGATTGTATCGTGTTGGCGTGAATCTATATTTACATCCTACAGGCAGGACGGCTGAAGGCTAGATATGTTTTCCATTCCTTTGTTTGTCCGTCCGTCTGTCCGTTGACCTCAAGGTGGCTCTAGAACAGGACGATTCCCTTTTCACCTACAACTCCTCAAACAGTATTTGCTAATTCTCCTTCCAAAGTCTGCAGGAGTGGCCTTACCTGTTCTGCACAGAATTGCACAAATCATGAACGTCTGATTGCCGTCAAACACTCACATTTCCACTGGGCCAAGGAAGAACAGTTCACGTCATGCTTTTAAATTTCTTCCTATTATCTCTTGAATAATGTGCTCAAGATATATCCGATTTTTCATATTCCATTCCTATTGGCTGTGATTTACTTCCAAAACGTGCACGTCCCAGGTAGCGAACCCTGCCTGGCGGATTGCCTGCTGCAGTCTTCCATATCTCATTCAGTTTGTGTAGTGTCATGCAGACAGATGTGTTCATGTGTGCTTTGGTTTGGATCTAATGGTGGTTTTGTACACCGTCATGAAATGTTAAATAGCCTGTGACAGTCACACTCGCAGCAGAGGGGTTAGCTTTGGGTTACAGTTAACTCTGCTCTGTCAGACTTGACTGATCCCTTGAAATCTGAAGTGGTGATGAGATGAAAAATGCATGTCCTTTGCATTTGGTTTTCTGTTCTGTGTGTGTGTGTGTGTGTGTGTGTGTGTGTGTGTGTGTGTGTGTGTGTGTGTGTGTGTGTGTGTGTGTGTGTGTGTGTGTGTGTGTGTGTGTGTGTGTGTGTGTGTGTGTGTGTGTGTGTGTGTGTGTGTGTGTGTGTGTGTGTGTGTGTGTGTGTGTGTGTGTGTGTGTGTGTGTGTGTGTGTGTGGGCACACGGTCAGCAATTAATGACTTGCCTGCAGTCATTCTGTCATATTCATTAGCAGGGATGTCCTTATGCTCGTATATTTATATGAAGTGTGTGTATTTGGCTGTAGTCTGGTGTTTGGCTAGAGTGTAAGAGTGAGTTGTGTAATGTCCAAGTCACTCACTGAGTGATGTTAAAGAAAACTAAAGAGCACATTAATTAATCAGATGAATATCAGATCTTATGTAACATGATCTTAAGGGGGTGGTTTTAACTTCAGCTGGCATTGCTGTGAAGCTATTCACCATTATAGTACCATTATTATAGCATTGGGTCATCACGTCAGTAAGTAAAGGATGACCTTATATTATGTGTGAACGGCTCTTTGTTCAGAGATATCGATCAAATCAAACTACAAGATCCCGTTTTTTGTTGGCACTGCTTACTAACAAGAGTTTCCATTTGCTTATATGGGTATTGGCGCAAAGATAAATGGCCTTATGGTTGCTCGTTAGACGGGAGTGGTAGTGAATGCATTTTAGTTTGTACATTCTCTTGACCTCGGTGGAAAGTCCCTCTCTAAAAGCCAGTGTTTAGAGTCGGCAGTGGGAGGTCTCAGACAGATGTGAATGATAAAAGTGCGCCGCTGCCTGTATTAACTAATACGATCCATGCAAGCCACAGGGGAAGTTGGTTCTGGGATCCATGCAAGCCACAGGGGAAGTTGGTTCTGGGTAGGGAGACCACCGCACATGAAAGCCCTCACCACTAAGAGCTCACTTCCTCTGATAGCGAGTATGGGGCAACATTGCATCGGGCATCGGCAGTCTGTCTGTGGCAAAGGAAGTCCACATACTACAGCTTAACCCATTTTGACCTGAGATCAGATTCTAAAAATGTCTTCTACATCCTGACAGTTTTCTGAAAAAGCTATTTTTCTATGTCAGTCGAGCTTGTAGATCTGCTATTTTTCAATAGCTAAAGCATAACCTAATGCTAACACCAAAAGGGGTTCCCGCCCAAAATGGGTTAACGTGTCCCAGGCAAAACCAGTCCCCGACATTCAACACGACGTCAACCTCGCTGTCGGCTCAACCACAGTCCGGGGGCGGACCGTCGTGATTTTGTTCTGAGCATTTAGCTGCACTTTCTCTTCATAGGAGATATCTTTATTGCTGCGGTGTGCGTCCTGTCTTTGGCTATGTTGTGATCTGCGTTCTTTGCTAGAATGTGCCACCGCGGAGCCTCGACAAGCTGGCAGCTGCGCTGAGAATGTGCTGTCAGCTGCACAACGTGTGACGTGAAGGGAATTGCCAATTAAAGTGTCTGCATGGCCCACAAGAGACGGGCTGCAATCGATATGAGCGACGTTATCTACACCCATCAACGCTTGTTTATTTAGGCGAAAATTAGTCCAAGGCTTGGTTCAGAGTTCAGACGGCAAGCAAATGTGATCTTTAGGAATGACTGTCCACACTGTTATTTGTAAGTTAATCCGATTTAGTATTTGTTTATTCAGACATGGGCGAAAATAGCCAATCTACTAGCTGATCAGTTATCTTGGGCGAGCAACTCCATTTTGACAAAGTATAAAGCAAAATCAAATCTGATCCGCACAAATCAGTTTCCATGTGGTTATTTTGCTGTTCAGATTTGCCTCTCCAGATCTGACTCCAATTTGGATAGGCCGAACATCTCATTTGTGCTGCCAAGTCTGACTATATAGGCTAGCCAAAGTAATTTGCTGACTCAATGAGCTAAAAGGATGGGAGACACAACACCGCGGCGCTATTTGATCTGTCAGGGTGTGGACGTTGGGTCCTTCATCGTTGGCTTTCTTTGGAGAAGTCCACATTGTTCTGCAGCCTTATTGTAAAGTAATACAGAATCTAATGTCTCCACACAACGCACGTTGAGACAGGGAGGGAGGTTGATGTAGTAAATGATATCGGCACAGAGGAAAGGACCGGGCAGGGCGTTGTTTCACCGTGTCTCGAATACCAGTATGAATGGTGGCGTTGATCTCCTCCTGTTGGAGCATGTTGTTGGATCATTTGAAATCCCCCTCTTCATCACACAGAGGAGTACCTCACCCAGACACGTGCACATCTAGCTGGACCAAAGCCTAATTTATACGCCGTTGCACAACTTGTGTGTGCCGCTTGCCAAAAACAACAATCTATTACAGCTCATTGCGTGGGTTTAAATGGTTGGAAATGAAATGTACACTGTACAGTGTACACTACAACAGTGGTTGTCAACTAGTGGGCGGGCCGTGAGAATATTGCAAGTGCCCCCCCCCCCCCCCACCCCTCAATAGAAAAAAGAGGAAGGAGCGCATCTGTTTGGCCAGAGTAGAAATCTCCAACAAGGTGCTCTTTGGTACAACTGGGTGACACAATTGATGCAAAAATAGATGAGACTACAAGGCACGCTTGTAGAAACATAGAAAGCCTTTAATTTAAAGTGGGTGGTGCATTAAAGCCAGATTAAAGTGCACCTGCACATGCCTTCATCAGGGTGACTAACAAGATTGCAGAAAAAACATGGCTTTCATAGCATATGACATCACAGGTTAATTACCATTACCACCTGCAGTCTTTATTTTTGAGTGGTGTAAACCACTCCTACAACTGGCTTTGTTTGTCTGTCTGTCTGTCTGTCTGTCTGTCTGTCTGTCTGTCTGTCTGTCTGTCTGTCTGTCTGTCTGTCTGTCTGTGCAGAAAAAATTAGCATGGTTGCTACGGTCACCCAGGTGTGATTTCATTACGTCAGACATTACGTCAGACCACAGCTGATCAGGCTATATAAGACCTTACACCACTCAGTTCACACGGGTGTGATTTTTCTACAATAATTGACAAAACAAAATATTTTAACGCTAATAATAACATTTATCATAAATAAACATATGTAAAACGTATACTGTTAAATATCCTGTTAAATGTCCAAGCCTGAACGGTCTCCTCTCCTGTCTGTCTGGTGCTATACTGTACTGATGTTCCCCAGAGGATGGGGGGCTGGGTGGGGGTCTCTAGTCTACGCTGTCAGCCTTTGTCTGCTCAGCAGTCTGACCTAAATAAGCAGCCATGTGTGACCTGATGGGGACAAACATGCGGGGAGGGGGAAGTAAACACCCCCCCGGGTCTCCAGTATCCCAAATGTCATGTATGCAGTGTCCCGGAATCCACCCCTGCATGTAGACAGTGGACCAGACCAGTGCAGTCACTTGAACCCTCATCCCTGATGTTCTGCGTTATATTATGTAATATTGCTTAAGTAGGGTGTACGAAAAAACTCAAAAAGTTAGAATATGAGGTTTCTGCCCGACACGATATTTAGGGTCTTAAGTGGTCAACAAGTCGATTCAGAATCCTACATCCACCCCTGCATGGTGGAGCAGACCAGTCCAGCTGTGATTTTGTCTAATCTGTAGTTTGAAAGCATTAGAGATTATAATAATGTAGGTTTACAGAGACGAGAGGGCTTTACAGAAAGAGAGGAATTAAATGAATCACACACACAGGGATCCATAACTGCTCACATTGTGCTGACGTGAGTTCTGTAACAGGATGTAATGGCTGGTGTGTGTCAGAGAGAAAGAGAGAGAGAGACAGAAACGGCTGAGATGGTGGTTGTCAGGACTAAGTGCAGATCAAAGTGGTCGTCTGGTCTGGGACGAGGGCCAGAGCCGGGCCGTGTTGACGTTCTCCCCGGGTTTATTTTAGTTCACCCTCTGGGTGGGGAACTCCAAATATTATGAAAGGAGGAAGTTGAGCAAGGCCCCCAGCCAGCGGTCCAACCCGGGGCCTTCATTACACACACATGTGAGCACGAATGCCAGAATGCTCGCCCTCACAACACCGTCGCATCGAGGAGCGTACGTATACGGCCGGCGTAACTGCTCTGCCTGGTATTCCTAAACCAGTGGTTCCCAAACTTTTTCATGTCAAGGACCCCCAAATTGACACTCATTAGCCCTGCGGACCCCAATTTGAAAAGATATGCCAGGGACCCCCCATAAGTAGTTCTCTAAGGATTTCAAGGACCCCCAGTTTGACATGCATTAGTCTACGGATCCCCATTTAATGGCATTTCTATCTGTGGGACCCCCAATTTAAAAAAAAACAGGAGCACTAGAGCCAGTGGGCTTTTCTGTTCATTGGGTCTCACTACATTTATGGCTCTGTTGAGGAATCTGACATTCAAATTCATGAGCAGGCTGGATCGCTCACTGAATGGACTCATTGGACAGATGACAGACCCAGGCCGTAGTTCTGTAAGGTACACTTCTACCATCAGAGGACACTGGCACGAGTGCCTCGCTTAGAGTAGTAACCTGTGGGGCTGGGTAAATGTACTGTATTTTTTATTTATTTGTATTCTCTATTTGTGATGTACTGTCTTACCTTGTGGGCCACGAGCCTGTAATAAAGTTTATATATATTGTAAAATCAATGTTAATTTAACTTCTTAGAGTGCACAAAATTTGGTTCCATTTGTACACTCAGAGTTACAGACCCATAAGGGCCCATTTGGTTCCAAACCATCATTTAGCTGGGTCCCCGGACCCCACTTTGGGAACCACTGTCCTAAATGCAACCTCAGTAAACTATGTCTAAGCGGTTAAACCTAACCTTATTCCTAACCTTAACCTCAGTAAAACGGTGCCTAACCCTATTCCTAAACGTAACCTCAGTAAAACTATGCCTAACCCTGAACTAATTTCTAACCTTATATTCTCCGTAAAACAAGGGGACTACATTGAGGTAGTACCTCCCTGTGCTCTGATTCATGAGCGTCTATGGCCTTGGCTTCTGGCGGGTGAACTGTTGCAAACTTGTGGTGATCATCGAATGCATCCTTCCTCATACACATGTCTGTGTGTTGCCATGGTGACGCTAATGCCAGGGGACGGCTCTGGAAACGACTTCCAAGTTCCATATAATAAGTTACTAAACAACGCGCCTGTCAGCGAGACTTGGATTTATTGCCATCGCCAAATTGTTACAGTTAAACAGTCGCTTTGTTTACAAAGTGGGGTCCGGGGAGCCCCTAGGGGTCCCCGAGGTAGTCCCAGGGGGTCCCCAGCAAAATGTGTTAATATAGCATCCAAACCAGTTCACAACTTTAACCCTATATACATCCGCTATTTGAAAATAGCCGATCTACAAGCTCACAACGCATCACGTTGCAAAGTAAATCTTGTATGTGTTGGGCAAAATATAATTTGGGACTCCTTTTGACATGAAGAGGTTTCAGAACCACTGGTTCCATGGGTCAGAACTACTGGTTCCATGGGTCAGAACCACTGGTTCCATGGGTCAGAACCACTGGTTCCATGGGTCAAAGTGGCACCACTGACAATTTACGACGAAGGCATTTAGCAGACAGACGCTCTCGTCCAAAGTGCAATCGGGAGAGGAAAGAACGGCGCGGTGAATAGAGGCAGATCTGCTTGCTCTAATCACGGCATCACGCTTCACTCCTCCTATTCCACCACACTTTTGTGCTTGTTTGTTTGAGTCAGAGCGAGCGCACTGTGTGACTGTAATGGTGCTTTTCATGTGATGAATGACACATTTTGAAAAGGGCGGCTATTATGGTCAGCTCCCCGTTTAAGTTGCCCTGGAGACAAGTAGCCGTTAAGCGGTCCCCCCCCTCCGTGTGTGTGTGTGTGTGTGTGTGTGTGTGTGTGTGTGTGTGTGTGTGTGTGTGTGTGTGTGTGTGTGTGTGTGTGTGTGTGTGTGTGTGTGTGTGTGTGTGTGTGTGTGTGTGTGTGTGTGTGTGTGTGTGTGTGTGTGTGTGTGTGTGTGTGTGTGTGTGTGTGTGTGTGTGTGTGTGTCCAGCCGTTTGCACTCTGCGACGTTCTAATCTAGCACAGATGAAGGTACTTGATCACAATGCATCTGTGTGGGGAGGAGGTCCAACTGTCCACTCCTGACCGTTGAAGCCGTTTAGCTGCGGGAGTGCATGTAGAACATGAAACGTTAAATAGGCCGTTTTTTTTTTATCTTGCTCTTTAGGAGGACTTTAATTTCTGGTCCTTTTTTTTTATTATCTTGGGGTGAAATTCAGTTCAGCTCAGCTTTATTGTGCAGGTACAATGAAGAGACATTCCTAACCCATTCAGGCCTGACGTCAAGAAAAAAGAAAAATCATGACAATTTTCTGAAAGATTTGAGGCACATTTTAACGATTTTTCAAAAATAGCAGACCTACAAGTTCATAGCTATGAGCTTGTAGATCTGCTATTTTTCAATAGCTAAATTATAACATAATGTTTAAAACACCAAAAGGGGTTCCCGCCCCAAAATGGGCTAAACTACAACACAAGGGGTTTCCACCGCGCCTCAAGCCTGTTATACTGTAGGCTGCTCCGGTGCATCTCAGGAGCAGATCTGGTAATGGGTACAAGGAAGGCAGTGGTGCAAACTCGGATATTCTGACCTGAGATCAGATTCTAAAAATGTCTTCTACAACCTAACAGTTTTCTGAAAAAGCTATGTTTCTATGTCGGTCATTCTTCGATTTTTCACAAATAGCAGACCTACAAGCTCGTAGAGCGCCACTCGGTGGCGCGCTATGAGCTTGTAGATCTGCTATTTTTCACTAGCTAAAGCATTACATAATGCTAACACCAAAAGGGGTTCCCGCCCCAAAATGGGTTAAAGCCTTTATTCAGCAGGGTGCAAGTCAAAACGACATCGCTTCGATGTAACTATAACATCTTCGTTAGGTCAGCCTAAGCTGCAGGTTTGGAAAGTGGGGGTCGTTTGAGGGCGCCAAGGAGGCCGATAGGAAAGGTGTATATAAAAGAAATGTATAATGCCATGCAATCAGAGACAGAGCCTAAAACCTCTGTCTCTGATTGGTGGTGCTTGTGTTGCTATAGAAATATTTTTGGCATGTCAATTGTAACAAAAATAATTCAAACATAAAATAAAAGTAGCAACCTACATTGCATAGATAGTATATTTACGCCATTTCTGTATTTTCATTTTTCACAATTTTTTTTTATGAAACCATTTTGCAATAGTATGTGCCATTTTGCTGTAAACACTTTTAACAATCCCACTACCAGAATCCAACTAGGGTGGGCGTGTTGTCTGGTTGATAAACTGAACTGCAAACTGCCCCAAAACTGTGGAATGCACTTCCCGTTGCAATCAGAACTGCAGCATCACTCCAGATCTTCCGCCGTAGTCTGAAAACCCACCTTTTCAGACTCCATCATGGCCCATAGCACTTACCCTACCCCCTTAGACAGCACTTCTTAGACTTATATAGCATTTGAAACAGACTTATAGCATGTCATGTAGACAGCACAATAAGTGCATTGTATGTAGTCATAGCACTTCATAGTATATATGTACAGCATAGTATAGCATATATGTATAGTTTATATGTATAGTGTCATTATATAGATATGTTCTAGTTATAGTTTATATGTATAGTGTCATTATATAGATATGTTCTAGTTACGTTCTTAGCTTACGCATGTTTCGCGATAAATGCATTTTACATATGTGATGTATTCCCATGCTTTTTGTTCTTGCTTAATGTAAATCGCTCTGGATTAAGAGCGTCTGCTAAATGCCTAAATTGTAAATTGTCATGGTCTGTCCACAGGGAACCAGAGGGTGTCAGTTAGCAGTTTACTGGTGTGTCACGGTCTGCTGCTGGTTGGGACCAACCTGGGAGTGACGGTGGCCCTCTCTGTCCCCAGACTGCAGGGAATCCCCAAGGTCACAGGTGAGACTGGAACATACACTCGGGGGCCCTATTATGCATCCAAGTCGCGCTACCCACTATCGCGCAAGGGGCATTCCCGTGGTCGAGTTGCTATCTTGCGACACCATCCGCCCATATCCCTGAAATGCCTGCGCTACCCGTCACATTATGCATAGGTGTGGTTTAGGGCGTTACATAAATAAAACCAATCGGTGTGCCAGAAGCCTAGGGGAACCTTGCGATTCACCGGCCACTCTACCCCTTGCCACCCCCATTGCAGGCCCTATTTGCAGGCGTGCTCTACCAAACGGACTTTGGTAGCATAGCGAGTTGTCTGAAAACCTGCCATGCGCTTCCCCAAATGTGTGTGTGGTCAAGATGGCAGTTTTAGGGATTCCGCAACCACACGCCTAGTCGCCTACGTATGTCCAGTTTGTCCACACTTCCACAGGTCCACATTGCCAATGACGAAAAATACGCAATATTTAGTTTCTTTTTTTTCTTTTTTTTTTTTTTTTTTTTAGAAAAGGTCATAATGAACGGGACTCAAACACGCGACACGCTGTCAGGCCAGAGCCTATATGTGGCTCCGCTCCAGGCATGCGCCTGGACCACTAGGCCAGCAGGCACCCCAATATTTAGTTTTTCATTGATTATATTAGATGCCAATGTATGAATGATACAACAACCTTACCAAATATACTGTGCATCTGAGCCAAACAAGTCCTTCATTTTTATCTATCACAATTTTCCAATGTTTGTTTTTGAACATGTTGTAGTTCTTCCTACTCCTTTTTGAACATGTTGTAGTTCTTCCTACTCCTTTTTGAACATGTTGTAATTCTTCCTACTCCTTTTTGAACATGTTGTAGTTCTTCCTACTCCTTTTTGAACATGTTGTAGTTCTTCCTACTCCTTTTTGAACATGTTGTAGTTCTTCCTACTCCTTTTTGAACATGTTGTAGTTCTTCCTACTCCTTTTTGAACATGTTGTAGTCCTTCCTACTCCTTTTTGAACATGTAGTTCTTCCTACTCCTTTTTGAACATGTTCTCAGTTTATTTTGTATTTATTTTTATTATGGCATTTATAGTTTTCTGTTATTTTTTTTTACCAGCATGTTCGAAATAAAGACGATCAAAAATCGAGGTGTTTTTTATGACCCGGTCGTAGGTCGGGGCATGGTGTCCTTCCATGCTCACAACGGACCCGTCCGGTTCCTCACCATGGCCGCCGCCGTTTGCAACCGACCCAACTCCTCCTCCGCTCCGACCAATCCCCCCGCGGAGACGGAAGACGGCGGAGACTCCACCCCCACCGCTCCTCCCCCTCAGGGGCGGGGGAGCGTGTGGCTGGGGGAGGCGGGCTGCACCTCCATGGCCCTCCAGGACTCCCAGTCCGTCTCGTCCTGCGGCTCCCTGGCGCCGTCGTCCCAGGGCTCCCTGGAGCACGGGCCGGAGGACGGCGCCCTGTACGACCTGCTGCCCCTGGACCCCGCCCACCACCAGCGGGGGGGCCGCGGCGGCAAGGCCGGCAAGATGGACGTCAGCTCCCTGCTGGTGGTCTCGGGGGGGCTGGGCCACCGCCGCGTCAACAGGAAGACCAAGCCGTCGCGGAGCCACGAAGACACGGCATCCACCATCATGGTCTGGCAGATCCCTCTGCTCAACATGTGACGGTAAATGGTGCCTTTTTATAAAGTGCTTTTATCCAAAGCGCTTTACAGTACATAGATTGTGCATTGCATTCACCCATTCACACACATTCATACACCGATGGCGGAGGAAACCATGCAAGGCGCCAACCTGTACATCGGGAGCAATTCGGGGTTCAGAGTCTTGCTCAAGGACACTTCTGCACTAACTCTGGGGGAGCCCGGGATAAGAACTGGGAACCTTCCGGTTCTCAAGCGGCCGCTCTACCCCTGAGCCACTAAAGCCGCATTCTTGTGATGTTGATGTTGGATGAGGAGGACGTGGTCTCTCTCTTTCAGGATGCTACAGGAGAGGCTTGGGTGGTATCTGTTATTTCTTTCCCTTTTTTGACCTTTCGCCGGTGGGCATTACGCAATATGACGGTATTTTGCGTAGAAACAAAAGTTCAATAAAAAAAATAAAAAAATAAAAGTCACAACTTCATCAATTAAAAACAATTCTAACATTATTCAGAAGTATTTCATGAATAAAATAAAAACAAATCTAATGATTTCCGTCAATAGTATTAAGAAAAAAAAACGTTTAATGCTTAGGGAAAATGGCAGATCCACAAGCTCGCAGCGCAACACGTGAGCTTGTACATTTATTCGACCAGTTCTCGGGCAAAAAGTCTTACCGCAATGAGGCGCTCCAACAACATATATTATATTCTTATAGAATATTATTATTCTTCTTACACTTATTCTGATAGTGTAATTGTACTTGTTCACAATTATCCGGACACGGAGGGGGTTCTGGGAATTCACTGTTCAGAATAATTTGCAATAATAACTTTCTGGTCAAGGCTCTTTTCAAGATACAATAATTGCAGTCTGTTCACTGCTCATGTACGTTGACGTCGCCTACGCCTCATAGCCGTCAGTGAAGGTTGCACTGTGTCACAGAGGAAGCGTAACTGTGCCTCGATCCAGCTAGAGCCGGCAGGTAGGTAGGTAGTAGGTAGATAGATAAAATTATGATACTAGATGGATAGATAGATAAATTATACTAGATAGTTATATAAAATTATATGATATTCGATAGATGGATAAAATGATATTATACTAGATGGATAGATATTAGATAAAATGATATGATACTAGATAGATAAATGATATGATACTAGATAGATAAATTATATGATACCAGATAGATAAAATGATATACTAGATTGCGGTAATTACAGCAATACCGGTAAGGGGGGTTTAGTTCTGGAACAGACCGAAAAGAGCCCACCTACTCATCCCCATCCGGCTGGTGCTGGTGCTGTTGCCATTGTCGTATCCGTCCTGTTTTGGATTAGGATTATTGGTCTCACGGGACCATCCACCTTTCAGACCGTCGGGAGGATGTCGGAAGCGTCTGGCTAGCGGTAGGGGGATCGGTATGTCGGACGGAGAGAAGGATCTCGATGTATCGAGTCATCCGGCTAGTGCTGGTGCTGGTGCTGCTGCCGTTGCGACTGGTGCTGGTGCTGCAGTTGTCGTATCCGTCCTGTTTTGCAAAAAATGACACTAATCACCAACGGAATGTCCAATCCACCCCAAATTTCATTCACATGTCGAGGGTGGTTTAATCAACGGAGAGCAATTCCATTTTCATCAAGAAACACGCAATGCTTCACCTCTGTTCATCCATTTATTTGTAACTTGTGGGCGTGCTGTGTTTAGCGTAGGGCCGCTCCCCCTTGGCCTCAGAGATGAACCTCTGACAGTCTGTGTTTAGCGTAGGGCCGCTCCCCCTTGGCCTCAGAGATGAACCTCTGACAGTCCTGTGTTAGCGTAGGGCCGCTCCCCCTTGGCCTCAGAGATGAACCTCTGACAGTCCTGTGTTAGCGTAGGGCCGCTCCCCCTTGGCCTCAGAGATGAACCTCTGACAGTCCTGTGTTAGCGTAGGGCCGCTCCCCCTTGGCCTCAGAGATGAACCTCTGACAGTCTGTGTTTAGCGTAGGGCCGCTCCCCCTTGGCCTCAGAGATGAACCTCTGACAGTCCTGTGTTAGCGTAGGGCCGCTCCCCCTTGGCCTCAGAGATGAACCTCTGACAGTCTGTGTTTAGCGTAGGGCCGCTCCCCCTTGCCTCAGAGATGAACCTCTGGCAGTCCTGTGTTAGCGTAGGGCCGCTCCCCCTTGGCCTCAGAGATGAACCTCTGACAGTCCTGTGTTAGCGTAGGGCCGCTCCCCCTTGGCCTCAGAGATGAACCTCTGACAGTCCTATGTTAGCGTAGGGCCGCTCCCCCTTGGCCTCAGAGATGAATCTCTGACAGTCTGTGTTTAGCGTAGGACCGCTCCCCCTTGGCCTCAGAGATGAACCTCTGACAGTCCTGTGTTAGCGTAGGGCCGCTCCCCCTTGGCCTCAGAGATGAACCTCTGACAGTCCTGTGTTAGCGTAGGGCCGCTCCCCCTTGGCCTCAGAGATGAACCTCTGACAGTCTGTGTTTAGCGTAGGGCCGCTCCCCCTTGGCCTCAGAGATGAACCTCTGACAGTCTGTGTTTAGCGTAGGGCCGCTCCCCCTTGGCCTCAGAGATGAACCTCTGACAGTCCTGGTATTCTTTCACCACATCCAGACTGAAAGAGTGGCACTCGGAAATAGTTCGTAATAGTAATGGACAGTAATGGTGAGCAGGCAAGGCCACCGGCCAGGCTGACCACAGAATAGGCAGAGGCAGAGGAATTCCTTTTCAGGCTTTTAATAGGGGTGTGTGTGGTACACACGATGTGTGCTGTACAAAGGAAACAAATATACAATATTTGGCATCAATAAACAATCAAACAAACAAATCATAAATAGCAGGTCAATCCATATTCAAGATTGGCAATCCGAGATAATAAATCATATTCATAATCATAAATCAGATATCATGTAATACTTAAAGCATCAAATAAGACTTACTTAAATATGAGAAACTATATAACTATGTTAAATAATCAATCCGTAATAATGTAGGCCAAAGGGATATAAATAAGCATCAAGTTAAATATATAAACATACCTATAAATATATGTCAAATATATATAAACATGATGCCCAATTAGGCAGGCCAAACAATATAGGTCTGATTAGTTCACATTCCTGTTCCCATAAACCAAAGGAAATAAACTTAAGGCACTGCTTATCCTTTCATCTAACAAATGAACAGGTGTGAATCGCTGTATCAACAGCTCAGTCAGTTGTGGAGTCCATAATAAGGTGGCACATTGTTCACCCCCGCTGTAGGGGAGAACAAACAGTGGCTAGATGATCCACTATTCAGGTTAGGATGCAAAGGTTTGCAACTTACGTTGAGTTTTGGACGCACACAGTTCTGAGGGTGGAGAGAGATGGTTTTCTGGAGGTTGGTGGACAAGAGGCTGGTGTGGTGATCTAGCATGCATGAATGACTGAGTGCAGCTAGTCCTATTTGTAGCCTCCCACACCTGTGTGCGGTGAGCAAGCTGCCAGCCACTCAGCCTTGATTGCTTGATTGGCAGAGAGTCTCCATGGGCCTTTTGACACAGACTCTCAACCACAGTGTGGAGGTAGGAGGGACTGATGAGAGAGAGGCTCTCAACCACAGTGTGGAGGTAGGAGGGACTGATGAGAGAGAGGCTCTCAACCACAGTGTGGAGGTAGGAGGGACTGATGAGAGAGAGGCTCTCAACCACAGTGTGGAGGTAGGAGGGACTGATGAGAGAGAGGCACCTGTTCTGTTCTGTTCTGTTCTCTCAACCACAGTGTGGAGGTAGGAGGGACTGATGAGAGAGAGGCCTCTCAACCACAGTGTGGAGGTAGGAGGGACTGATGAGAGAGAGGCACCTGTTCTGTTGGCGGGTAGGAGCATGGCAGCCTCAAAGACAATGTCCTCCTTGGTAAATAAATAAATGGTGCATTTATATAGCGCCTTTATCCAAGGCGCTTTACATAGTTGGTGCATTACATTCACCCATTCACACACATTCATACACCGATGGTGGCGGAAGCCATGCAAGGTACCGACCAGCACATCGGGAGCAATTTGGGGTTCAGTGTCTTGCTCAAGGACACTTCGACATGTAGACAGGAGGAGCCGGGTTTCGAACCGCCGACCCATGGATCATTGGACGACCTGCTCTACCTACTGAGCCACAGTCGCTCCTTGGCTACATTTAGATGGTCACTGGAGAGAACCTCTGTCAATCTTTCCACAGAGAGAAAGGAACTCTTCCTTGTAGAGTAGAATGTGCTGTTTAGGCCGTTTCCCTGCGGACAGTTTCAGTTTGAGATCAGATGGCATCTGTTTCAATAACATTGTGGTCAAGGAAAACAAGCTTAAGTCTGAGTATTCACAGACTTTTTTTTATAGTTTTTGGCAATTGACAAATATTATATATTATATATATTATTATATATTATTGCATATTATACAGTACATGACATTATATTTCTACATCTGTCAAAAGGATAAACTAAGAAAGCTCAACAGAGCTTCAACTTTCTTTTGATCGTTTGATTCCTTGAGCACACCTGTTACAAGTCTAGTGATAATTAGCCATGGAAGAAACAAAATATATAAGCTCTATATCCTGACGGTACCCACGTAAGCCCTCACATTTGTCATTGACACGAATGCACATGGCCATGCAATACATGTGGACACATCTGTCAAACATAACTTAATGATGGTGAACTGCTATTCAGCTAGCCAAAGATGTTATGCCCATTTGTAGGCTCTTTCACTAAAACTGAGGTATTTTGTTGGCTTAATCTTTGAGACAAGCAGATGCTACTGGCAGGGTCAACCAGGTAGGCCTCCCTGTTTGCCCCGGCCATTAGCCACGCCCCTGGCAACAGATGTGGAGTCCTGAAAGCGGGACAGAGGAGACTGCATCACGACACTGTCAGTCTCTGGCTCCGCCCCCTGCTTCTTCTTCTTCTTGTGGAGTTTATAAGTAAACGCCATCGTTTGCATGTCGTGTGTATTAGCTAACAGCCTGGAGGCTCCTTTTTTAGGTTGCCGTGGATCAGTCTATTTCCCATATTTTCCACCACCAACCAAACAAACACCCTTGAACAGGAACCCACCACTTTAGTTTTAACCTGCTCCAATGTACCTTTAGTCGGTGGTTTCATAGCGCTAATTATGTTATCCACCAAGCTACTAGTAGTACCTTCCTAAAAACAAACTTAGTACCTTCCTAAAAACGGTTCATTCATTTGCGGTTCTGGCGACACGTCAACTAAAAGCAGTTACACACTTCAGTAACTCGTTAAGAATCTGAACATGCAAAAAGCACCAAGAAACCAAATAGCTATTAGGTAGCGATAGTAAACAAGCCGTTTGTGTACTAAATTTGAACAGCCCGCCCTGCGCAATGCTAATGCCCAGGAAGTTTTGAGCGGCTTCGGGCCGCGGTGTGATCATTGTAGATCGGCCATTTTCAATACTTCTTAAAGAATTATTTTATAATTATGGAATTTCTTAGATTTTTCTTTTATTTCTTCATGTTTTTTGAAAATGTTTTGAAGTAATAATTAAAAACAAAATGTAGGAAACAAAAATTAAAGGGACCCATAAAAATGTGTCCGCGACACACACATGTGTCCCGACCCAGTGTTTGGTAATCCGTGCCGTAATGCCTTGATGCCGCCCAAGCCCACTGCCTGAAATCAGCTGACGTCCACATACGCTCCCAAAGACGGGTTGGTAACGTCTGCTTAACCACTCGAACCCTATGTACTTCAGTGACCGGAGTCACCCAGGGGTCTATACTAGGCCCCATTCTTTTTCCCTCTAGTCTACACCAAATCGTTTAGCTAAAATAGCCACTCTACAAGCTCACAACGTGTCGTTGTGAGCTTGTAGATCAGCTAATTACCCCAGATTATGAACGCGTTAGTGTTTGTGAGGATAATGTTTGTGAGGAATCAATCAATTCACCGACGTCCTGTACTGAACTGACTGCTGGCATTCCAACAGGCTCCGAGTGTGCTTCTAAAGACTTGTATTAAGAGACATTGTGTGCATGTGCCATTGAACGACAAGGGATCAATATAACCACTTAATCATGACGCCTGACTTTGCTAATGGACTGTCTGCACCTTAATGGGGAAACAATATCCAATTAAGTTGCATGTACTGAAATAAAAACACTGAATTGTCTTTTCATTCTCACATGGCCTTGTTCTATATTTAACACGTTACACATTAAGTCATGGTGCCATATCAGTTGGCCTAATGAGATTACAGTATTGAAACCAGTGTTGAAAGGATCTTGGGAATAAGTGAATAGAAGTTCCTGTTCCCTGTTTGGAAAGATGAGAGCTGGAATATTTGGGCCCTCAGAACTGTAATAAAAATGGAGATAAATTAAATTGGGGACAGATTATTTTGTTAATCTCTTATTGGTCTTTTTTTTGTAATTCTGGGTCAATGTATTAAGTTTTGTTTTTAATTGGGTGGGTGGGTGTTAGTATGGATTGCGTTGCGTTCATGTGGTACTCAGGATCTCAGAAAGGTTCAACATAGCGAATTGGTCACGTTTTGCTATAAATCTATGCCCTATTTGTACTTGGTTGCTGGTCTCTCACCGAAAAGCTCACGACAAACTAGCTGGTCATCACTAGTTGGTTTGTTTCCACAGTTGTCTGCATCAGTGGTTCTCAACCTGTGGGTCCCCACATGATTATGGTTGAGGCGTCACCATATGGGTCAACCTGTGGTTATGGTTTGGGTCCGCGGGGGTCCCCGGCCCTATGGGGCGTCACCAGATTATGGTTGAGGCGTCACCAGATGACACTGAAGTGACAATTGAAAGCCTTTTTAATTGGCTGCCATTGGCGCGATATCTTTACACCCGATTTTGGCATTTAATGGTTTATATTGATACAGTTAGGTCCCGGTCGGAAGCAACATTTGATTAGCTCTGGAATACCAGCGTGATGTAAACCCGCGATTCAAGATGGCCGTGCCCGTCGACTCACTGTTTTGATTTTTTTTTATGTTTTGTATCTCGGATTCTAATCAAAACGACCTTTATTTGAGTTTTAGTTGATTGCGGTTGCAAAATGACTTAGATATTGAAAAGACCTCGGCATGGGGCGAAATAATGAATACCCGGCAGTGAGTGAATGAACCGGATGAGAGAGTTCATTTCTGGTGAACCCCGATAGTCAACATCCGTCTCTTCTTCAGTTGAGCCAAACGAGACTTATCTTTTATACCTCAAAAGAATTTAAGAAAAGAAAATGGCCATTACTGCATCAAAAGTAACTGGTCAAAAACTGGACAAATATTGGCCAAAGTGTCAAATTATATTAGAAAGTGGCACAATTTTGGAAAATACTACAAGCAATCTGTCGCTAGCTATTCACAATATTTATCTGTGGAACCGAGTCAAACTAAATGCAATGCATCAACACCTACAATTCCATGTGCTTTTCAGGGTGCGGGCGTCCCCCCAGTTATGATTATTTTGGGTGGTCCCCAAAATAATCCCCCCTCCCCAAAACAAAAAACATGATTTGGAGGGGGCTGCGGCCTGCAAGGGTTGAGAACCACTGGTCTACATCAGATTGTATTTTCATTTATAATTTTTTTTTGTTTTATGTACTGTCGGTATATTGTTAAATAGGTTCACGATTTGACTTGGTTTTGCAATAAAAGGCTTACACATGTATTTAAAATTTCATATTGATTTAAATATATATATATATTTCCAACTTGGTAGCTTTTTTCCCAACTTGGTTTGCATGCAATTTCTGAATTTGAAACATTGTCTGTCCATTATCCGACACCACATGAACGCAGCACGTCATTTCATCTCGCTATGAGAGACCAAAATGTTTGATATGCGAAGGTTTTAAATGTTGACTGAACGTGTTTTTGAAAGGCTTGTTGATAGATAACTCCTGGCTGGCCAGGTGTTGGTGGTGGTGGTGGTGATGATGATGATGATGAAGAATGAAAGAGGAGGATGATTCTACTGGGAGGGATTTCTTTAATTGCCTGAATTTGTGTTGCTCACTCAAGGCCAAGGGTATTTAAAAACAAAAAGTTAAAAGCTTTATACTTGTCATGTTTTGTATTTACTTCTGTTATGTACATTAACAAATCTATAAACATGGTTTTATCCAGCAGTGATGTGTGGAGTCTTCTCTTAAACACCATTCAATCCGGGGAAGCAGCTGTTATTTTAGCTATTGTGTACATATAGCACATTGGTTCTCAAGGTGTCTATACGATTACGAACACAACTGGCCATGGTTCGGGGAGGAGCCAGGCAGGCAGGATTTTCTGCACAAACTCCGCTGGGGGCGGTTGTGGAGGTGCTATGTCCTCCAGGTGGGGTTCCTCAGCAGGAACCCCACCTGGAGGACAGGTGCAGTTGGGCCGACAGTGGCAACAGCGTGATTTATTTCTACGTACGCTCTAAGACATAGACCCGCCCTTGGTGACGCCCCGTGCGGCCCGCCTGCCTCTGATTGGCCGCGAACCCTCTTATTGGCTAGCTATGCTGCTGCTGTCAGAAGAAGAGTAGAGGAAGTAGGGAGAGAAGTAGGGAGAAGCTTAGCGATAATAATATTAAAACGTTAGCGATTTAGCGATAATATTAAAACGCAGAAAGAAATCACGTGTGGCAACACTGGCAACACAGTCAGAAATGTGTGTGGGGGATTAATTAGCATAGCATAACAAATTCAGTCGGAGAACCTGATAAAAAATAAGTGGTTGCTTCCACAAATAAAAGTTATATAATCAGTGGGCAGGTTGCCAAGAACTTGCTGAATGTATTCATAAGTGACCCCATGATCTTTCCTGAAGCAGCACCACCCACACAGCTGCATGCTTTTAAAAGGCACTATACAGTAGCTTTCATTGTTTGAATTGTTACAACATTACATTACTTACTGTAGCTACAATGTATTATTAGCCTGCCTGGCTGTGTGCTGATTGGGTTGACAACCCAATCGCCAGGGGTGCTGCTGACACCTGGTAGCTCAGTCTGTTGTCAGTCACTGTGAGGCACATCGACCCGAGTTAAAAACTGTCCGACTGTCGTCTTTAGGATGTCGTTATTGAAATACAGAATGATTTACCACAAATGCATGACTTCTTGCATCACGTGAAAACAAGGCATGCACACTGACTGATACGGTTTGAGCTGGACCAAGGCATCAACGGAGCGAGTGCCCGCACCAAGCGGATCGATGGCCGCAGCAGTGTCCTTTGGGTTGCATACTTACCGATTTTTAAATTGCTCAGAGGATTGTTGCACTACAAAATGCCAGCAGAGCACAACATCACCCACTTATTTTGTTTCGGGAAATAAACATTTCATTTCAGTGACTTGCTTTTTATGATTGTGGACGCACAAAATAGATTCTGGACCTTGTACAACACAAATAAAATGATAGATTTAGCTTTATTTTTTCTAAATGTGGTGCATCAGGTTTGTCGGGCATCTATACGAACACAATTGGCCCATGTTCGGGGTAGGGAAGCTGGTTGATATTGTCACTGCATGTAGCCTATTCCTTTGGGCATGGGAGCCTATTCCAGTCAGCAGGGAGTGTTGGGTGGGAGAAGTGGCCCTACATCCTCCCGGTGGGGGCTCCTCACTGGCAGGTGAGTCAGTAGGATACAACTGCAGTGACAACACAGAAATGTGTGTGAGTGGAGGAATCAATTATAACGATTAAATTGGGCAGAAAGGGGAGGGTGACTTATTGGCTATTCGAAATAAAGAATGTATTTAAAAAAACAGTTCTTCTGCATGTTAACCTGGCTCAAAGACGTGCTAGATATTTCACATATCTATAAAGAATCACTGCTCTTCTAAATCTAGACATCTAAAAATGTCATCTCAACCTCAGTATTATTCATATCGGTGTTAACATTCCACTCTGTCCTCGGGAGTGGAATGTTCTTCTCCATATGGAAGCTATTAAGCCCCCTTGAAATGAACCTTGTTCTACTGCTTGCTGCTACCATTCTGACGGTGTGCCACTATCAATACAAGCTGGGACTTGGTGCTGCGTTGCCCCCAGGGCCCAACCCGGCCCTGCCATGATTCTAAACTCATTTCTCCTCCACTGTGAGGGGGTCAGGACATTCTCTGTTCCATAAACACTCACCTCTACTGTTACACAATCACACTCCGGTACACTATCATCTGTACAGAAATAGACTGAGGAAATAAAAAAAGAGAGCCCCTAACGATCTCAGATTGAAGCTGGTATCCACATGGTTCCTGTTAAGAGAATCTCATTGTTGTTTTTCTCCTGTGCTTATAATCACTGTAAAAAGCCCCTGGATGCATTATGTTCCCAGGTTCTTCTAATCTGAGTTCAGACTTGTATTTATTTGCTATTGTTAGTTTATAGCTATACAGACCGTCATACTCACCAGTGGTGTATGTAAAGTAACTGATGTACTCAAGTATTATACTTAAGAATTTTTAGGTATTTTTTTCTTACTTTACTGTAGTATTTCCAATTATCAATACTCTTACTTCTACTCCACCACTACTTTTGTAGTTTTATTATTATTACAAAACATACAGCCCTATTTAAACTTTGGCTATTTGAAAATAGACCATCTACTACAAGCTCATTTTTTAATACATTTTACACAATGATCATTTAATGTGAAATGGGACATTCTGCATAATGACTACTTGTACTTTTGGTACTTTACATGTCCATGCCAATACTTTTGTACTATAAGTACAAACTTGTACTTGTAACAGACTATTTTTTTCCACCACTGATATTCACTGTACGCAGCTATCTGTTCCTCTGACTGTACGCAGCTATCTGTTCCTCTGACTGTACGTATTATCAGTTCCTCTGACTGTACGTATTATCAGTTCCTCTGACCTGGCCTTATCAGTTTGGCATTAATCACACAAGCGCAAAGCACCCTATAACTGGAATTCGACATCTTTTGTTTCACTTGATCCTGGTATTTCCATGGAAACTGTGTGTGTGTGTGTTTGTTTTATTCTTAAAATAGTCAACATATGATGGCAACATTAAACCTCCCAGGGAGTCCCAGCTGAATACACTCTCTAATCTCAGTCACGTCTATTTTTATATGGGAAGGTCAATTATAAAGATATACTGTGCGTCCTCCATCCATGGTATGGAGGAGAGGAGAGGTTACCATCTCATCTGTACTCGCGTGCTAAAAGTTGTGCTATTTTCCCCACATGTTGAGTTCTGCTCAGTAACAGACTTCTAATTGTAATGTGTGCCTCTTGTGTCATTGATATTCGCCATATGGTCATTTTTAACCTTTTAATTATATGTTTATTAGGCTACTATAGCTACACAATGACACTTTCTCAGAAGTTACATTAAAGAACCCAATATTGTCGCCTCACAGCTAGAAGGTCCTGGGTTCGATTCCCGCTGGCGATGCTGTGGGTGCTGGCGGCGTGTTCTCTCCTCCGCGTCATCAGTGGCCATACCCGAGGCGGGTTTGTCAAAAGGGCCTTTCTGTGTGGAGTTTGCATGTTCTCCCCGTGTCCCCTAGGGTAGGTACCCTCACAAAAAACATGCAGTAATCCTGGTCTCTAAACTGCCTCCCCCTGGCCAGCTGGGGCGCCTGATGGAGGGGAAAGGAACTGGTTGGAATAACGTGTTCCTTCCGCGCGTTACATCCAACCAGGGAAACTCCCCTGTCGGCTGTAAAGGAGCAACTTGGATGAAGGAACTATCGAAGCATGAGTTCAAGTCTGTTGCTCTCCCTCCCCAGTTTGGCAGAGGGTGTGTAGAGCCCAGGAGCACATTAGATAATTGACACAATAATCGTGGGATAAAAATTATAATAATAAAAAAAAGAACCCAATATATGAAATACATATTGCATTATTTCTTCTTCATGTCCAAAAAGGATTGTATAGACCATTCTATTGTACTCTATTGTCTCTAGTGTCTCCTGTCACAGGCCTAATGGTGTATTTTATTATGGTATTTTATTTTATGTTATATATTATGTAATCTGCCTCGTAAGGATCTGGAGTGTCAGTTTGGTATTCAATTGATCATTGTTTGCAAACCGTCATGTCGGTTTATTGTAATTGTTCATGTAAACTGTAAAACGTGTCCTGTAAGTCCATGGGCTGGGCTTCTTGCATGACACTTAAATAAAGAATCAATCAATCAATCATATTCCCAGGGCAAGCTGGGGCAATTGACATACAGCCAATTCAGGACAGCCATTGTAGTTAATACAAAATGATTGGCACAATTCATTGCATACCAATACATTTGCATTTAAATTAATTCAAATGTACTTAAAAAAAACTAAAAAAAAGAAAAAACTAAAACAAAGTTAGTAGTTTTGGAAATATTCTCTTCTACAGAACAGATGGAGAGCGTGTGACATTTCATACTAAAATAAGGTGTGTAAAGGAATGCTGCCTTTCCAGCTGCTGTCTGTGCAGTCCAGATTGTGATGTGTGTAAAGTCTACTGTAGGGGTTAAGGGTAATGCCGAGAGAGAGAGAGAGAGAGAGGTGGGGGGTGTGGTTTACATCCCAAACTGCCTCACTGTGTATCAAACTGTACAAATCAAAACACGACCAGTGAGTCCTGCATGCAGGAGGATCCTGCCAGACCTGCCTGGACTTATGATGAGAGGAGATTGGAGATCAAAGCGTCGCTGATCTGAGGCGCTGCAGAGGAGACTCCTTCCTTGATATAAGGACTGCTTCTATGGCATGGAGCGACCTGCCTGCTGTGTCCATTTAGCCTATACTGACGTGCAGGGATTTTTTTCTCTCCAAAACCTTGGAAATACTGTAACCCATTTGGATGGAGCGGATGGATGGCAATATAATCGTTGTATGAAATGAACAAATGGAATGATTCGGGTGGATTCTCGTTCAAAGAATTTAAAGCAGAGCACATCATCTTACATAACAACAACAAGGCTTTGTGGACGCGGTGGATTTATCACAGCAAAACGTAAGTAGGCTAGGTTCTTAGAATATTATAGTATGTGCATGTGTGCTTTCTAGTACTGAAATCATACAGTAGTTTGCAAGGAATTATTGTAGGCTGTGCTGTGCCATTTGAATTATTTGATTTAATGAATGTATAGCTACTTCTATACGATATGGAATGTAAAAATGCAGCAGCGTTTTTTTATTTTTTATTATGGACACTGCAAAGCCATTCCTCCTCACCCCATATTAGAAATGAATGCATCCATCAGTAGAGCGCATGCATGCAACACCCACACTGGGCTACTGGGCATGCGTCCCTCCTTGGGTCGCGAATTTCTACAAATAATGGATAAGCATATACGTATAAGCAGGGACAGGGTGATTATGATCGTTGCAGTAGGCTATAGGTTGTGCAATAAAATAGAAAAGAGAAGCCGTTTTTTTATGGTTGCCTCTGTGTTGACACCGGAACAATATTTACAGTTGGACAGGACTGTAATTAAATTGTACCTGTTTTAATTTAAAAATGTCTGACATTTTAAGTAAATGTAAGTATTTCTGCCTTAAATTGTCAGGCTGTTTGACTTTCATTCTAGGAGAAATTGCGCCCCCGAGGGTTGAAAAGGGGTCATGACAACTTGTAATTATTCTACTTATACTATGCCAGTGCTTTAAAAACTCCAACAGCCAATTGTTTAGGGCAGTGGTGCAAAACCTTTTTGTGTCAAGGACCCCCAAAAATTATAAAAACTACTTTTGCCGCGGACCCCCATCTGAAATTATGTTGAGCCAGAGACCCCCAGAAAGAAAATGAGATTTTTCCAAAATGTGTTAAACAATTGCTCACAGCGCAACAAAGAGTGACTCATTGAGAGCTTGTAGATCTACTATTTTTTAATATCCAATGTATACATGGATAAAGTGGTTAAATGAGTGCGATGCTGTATTAACACATTTCGACCCCCTGAAACACCTCTAAAGAGGTCCCCGGACCGCACTTTGAGAACCACTGCATGTCATATAAGGATCTAATGCCTGACAGCGAGTCCCACAGGTTCGAATCGAACCTGTGGGAATCCCCCGGCCATTTGCTGCATGTCACTCCCCTATAAAAGTCCCCCTAAAATAACTTTCAAATCCTCTCCTTGTCATCTTTCCCAGGTGAATGACATACAATAAAAGCTGTGGGGGATTGCTTTGATATTCTCCGCCACCATCATGACCACTGGGGATTCCCGTCGTCGTCAGCAGTGAACAACGCGAGATGGACGCCGGCCAGAGGAGGACCGTGGAGGCTGAGGTCATCCTTCATGCCGTGAACTCTGAACTCGGCACCACGGCCGAGGGAGAGGGGAGGCTGTGCCCGGGCCTGCTGAAGAACAATGGGAACGCTCCGTGCATGGGGGGTTTCCTACAGCACGATGACGATGATTTTAGTCTGCCTAAAACCTTTGAGAAGGAGTACCTGTTGGACGGTAGTTTGACGTCGAACCACAATTTTGACCACCAGAAGGGCAATGGATTGTACATCTCAAAGACCACTCGCATCTCAAATGACATTTCTGTTCACGCTGACTCCTCTGTTAACACGCCGCCTAACGCCGCCACGGCCCAGAACGGCACGCGAGCTAAAAACGGCATCAGTGAAAACTCGAACCGAGCCAAAGAGGAAGTGGATGATGGTGGTGGTTTGCCTGGCAGGGCCGACAGATCTGCGTGCGGTCAGTCTGTCCCAGGAAACGTCACTTCGTCCTTTGCCGCGCCTGACACTCATTGTGTCCCCGCTGGCCCACAGCCAACCATCGAACAGCTGGCTCCATCTTTGTCTCATAGCTCCCAGGCGGCTGATCCGCCTCAATGTGAGCCACTGTACATGGGCTCGGGGCTGAAACGGTGCGTTGGAAACGGGGACAGCGGGCAGAGGGCTGAGAGGACACCGTCTACGAAGGAGCCCGATCTGATCATTGAAGTTAGCGGTCAGAAAATCAGCGCTCACAAGTCTGTGTTGGCGGAGAAGAGCGATTACTTCAAGGCGCGTCTGTCGAGGGACATCCTGAAAGTCAAAGGAGTCAATTACAAGACTATGTCCATATTGGTAGATTATGTTTACACTTCCCAGATGAATGTGCGTAAAGACAATGTGGTAGATGTCATCACCGGAGCCAAGGTCCTCCAGATGCCCTGTGCCGTTCAAGCAGCTATGGACTCCATGTCACAACAAATCACTGCAGACAACTGCTACGAGATCCTGACCATCGCCAAGAAGCAGAGACTCAACGAACTGAAGGAGACGGCCTACCGCTTCATGAGCAACAACTTTCTCCAGATATTGAAGGACCCCTCTGTGTACGGACGTCTGACCGGATCGGAGAGGGACCTGGTCCTGAAGAAGAGAATGGAAGGCAAGATGACTCTGATGGTGGCGGAGATCAACGACGTGTTCGACCGCGTCGGGAGCAGGCCGGCGAGCCGCTGCAACAGCCGACCGCAGAGCCCCTTGTCGGTGGTGTCGTTCGACGACAACCACATGATTTACTACTTCAGCGAAGCAGCCAATGACTGGAGGCCTCTGACCATGATGCCAGAGGACATTAACACTAAAGGGTGTGGGATCTGTACCATGTATAACTACCTGTTTGTGGCGGGCGGGATCAAAGGGTACGGAGAGAAGGGGAAGGTGTCCGATAAGGTCTTCTGTTACAACCCTGTCACCAACAACTGGACGGAGGTCCGACCTCTGATGCAGGCCCGCTCGCAGCTCAAGCTGGTGTCCATGGACGGGTACCTGTACGCCATCGGAGGGGAATGCCTGTTTACGGTGGAGAAGTACGACCCGCGCATGGACCGTTGGACCGCGGTGGCGGCCTTGCCCAAGGGGGCGTTCGCGGTGGCCCACGAGGCCACCACCTGTAACGGGGAGCTCTACATATCTGGAGGCTCTCTCTTCTATCGTCTCCTCAAATACGACCCCAAGAGGGATGAGTGGCAGGAGTGTCCGTTCAACAACAGTAGGAAGAAATCCACTGACATGGTGGCCTTCAAGAGCTTCATCTACCGCTTCGACGTCAACCGCGAGCAGGGGATCAACGTGTTCAAATACAACACCATAGTGAAGATGTGGCATGACGTCGCGTCTCAGAGGCTTGGAAGTAATTTGCCATTTCGGAGCACTGTCATTGGGAACTGCATCTACTGTGTGAACAAGACCCAGACGCTTCAGTTCATAGTGCAGGAGGAGAATGCATTCTTTGTCGAGGAGCCACTCCGAGCGCCTCTGGAGGCTAAAGGGGTTTTGTTTCCCTTCGTTCTCAGTTTGCCTGAAAAGCCTGACAAGGTGATTTAGAATGATACATCTCATGGCTAAACTGAAATTATGTACTCATTTTGATGTCAGCTTTGTGTGTCATTGTGTCCCTTTAACCTGCTCAAAATGGAATGTGTGCATTTGCATGGCAGAGTCATGTGTCGAGTCGACAGGGAAAGCCTTAAAAGACAACTTTTTTTCTTCGTTGAATGGATGCAACAATTTTGCATCTGACTGTAGATAATGATCTGATCAAACAGACAGTACTGTAGGTTATTTTGTGTATTTCCTGTTTCCTGTTGTTTTGTGCACTTTTGTAATTTTAGTTAGTGTAGATATTGTTTAGGATGTTTTTCAACTCGTTAGCTGATGGCATAACAAAGGAGATCCAAGGCACTCTGTTAAGTTTAAAAAGCGTTTTATTTTAATGGCAACACAGTTAAAAAAAAAACTAGTTAGCTGATGGCTTTGGTAACAACATCTAATACATTTATGGAAAATTTGAAATTATAAATCAATAAGGAGGCTTCAAAAGGGTTCTTCTATGCAAATGAAACAAGCCAAGATGTGCAGTTCTGTTACAGGGTTGTTACAATAATGCCACAATGATTCTGTGTAAAAAAAGAGCACAATGTTTCTCTATTGAAGCAAGTATCATATTATGAAAGCAAAGGTTGGAAACTTGGAAAGTAAAATGTGAAACAGTTTTTCTATATTGTCTGAGACCAAATATTTGATGGAACTATAAGGATGTGCATTTATTTTTAGATTCATGACATTCTATTTTGGCTACAGCGTACAAAGGAGAAACAGTTCCTACTACTTACGTTTCCCCATACTTAAATAAATACCTATTCCAGTTAAACCACAAAGCAAACTGCATGTGTCTGGCAGGTCTTGTATTTATCTTTTACATATTTTAGTCAGAAACCCTCCAATGACCTCACCATGACCATATCAACACTAATGCAATCGTTCTATTCACAATGAGCTGCTACAGCACTTTCAGGAACGTTTAGAATAGTAGACACAGTTCAGAATTAATTGCACAATGGCACTTCAGTACGATTATGTTTCCATTTCCAGTTGTTAATGTAGATAGTATTGACCTGTTATCGGGGCCTTGGGTAAAATCAGTCATAATTTGATTTTATGACCTGCACGTGTACATAATACAGAACACATCATTACATTTTGGTATGAGAGTATACCAGCTCAGTGGCCTTGTGGTTAGAGTGTCCGCCCTGTGACTGGGAGGTCGGGGTTCAATCCCCGGCCGGGTCATACCAAAGACTCTAAAAAATGGGACCCAGTGCCTCCCTGCTTGACACTCAGCATCAAGGGTTGGATTGGGTGTAAGTCCCTGGGACATACTAGCGTCATGTCCAGGGGGTGTACTTGTACATCGAGCTGCCTCACGCTACAGAAACAGGAGATAGGCTCCTGCCCTATGGGCCTCATGGCTCGGCAAGGCTACTTACTTACTATGAGAGTATATTGCCCCAAGGACCACTGAGGGTCCCTTGACCCTACTTTGACAACCACTGGATTGCTGTCCAACTCATTAAGTCAGGGGGCTTCAACCTTTTTTTCTCCACAGATTCTCAAATTGACTTATGACATCATGGTCCCCCTATTTCAAATGTTTCCATCCTAGGAACTCTGATATGGAGAGATGTTTTAAATTAAACGGTCTAAATGTCATTTTTGCATGAGAAATAAGCATATCGTCTGTCGTGTGGAAACCTCATACTGTATGTCTAAAAGTGTTACTTTTCAGGATTCAAATTCAAAGATAGAAAGAGTAGCAGATCTACAAGCTCAAAATGTGTCTCTTTGCGCTGCATTGCGAGCTTGTATAGATCTGCTACTTTCGATGCTTTTGTGTGACGCTGTAGTGTGATCAAGTGGGATATTAATGTACGAAAAAATGCAACAAGAAAAAAGAATGTGGAGATAAGAGTGTCTTGCAACAACAACGATATGGTGACTGATTATATCAGACCCCACTATGGGCAGCACTGACGTCCTATACGAGAGTCCTCTGACAACAGTGTTTTCTATTCTAGTGTAACTAATACTATCACTTACAGCAACACATCAGTAGGAGTTCTACTGCGTTATACGGAATGTAAGTTGCTGGTTTAGAAATCAAAGTGTTTGTGAAAGTCTCAGAGCGGATACAGGACAGTTGGGCACCTTGGATATCTGGGCACCTCAATGTAAAATTGGCTATTTTGTCCAAAATATTAAAGACTTTAAGATTTGAACAAAATGGTCTTAAGAAATGTAAAGTATACATGATGTGATCATGTGAACAGGCACATTACATCATTTATCAGACTTATATCCTTCAACTTCTTGTTTATGGCCCCAAAAATGTTGAATGTTTAAGCATGTTGTAATCATTTATTTTGAAAATATATTTTGGACAAAATAGCCAATTTTATAGCGAGGTGCCCAGATGTCCAAGGTGCCCAGGCTGCCCACCTATCCGTTCCCCTCAGAGTGCACAACTGTGACCATTAGACACTCTGGATGTGGTTTTTTCATGTCGGTATTTCTGTGAAAGCTTTTCTAGGCTGATTTTGGACCTGCTGCTGTAGTGATGGATGCCCGGTATCGTGATGCAACGCTAGTCAGATGCTTTCTTTTCAAAAGGCACATGTATTAAGCAGGCTGTGGTGCCTAACAGACCTGCATATACTGTACACACCTGATTTACACTTAGTTGCTAAAGTTGCTTCTAAGCATAAATTAAGCATAACAGTTGGATGATGTATCAGTCGAAACATAAGAAATTCAAATAAAAATATTTTGTGTTGTAGAGATATCTGGTCTTGTCTTATCGGGGAAATGTTTTAGAAAATGGATATATTTCTCAACCTTTTCAGGCCGCAACCCCCCAAAATAACCATCTTTGAACTGCATGGGCCCCCCCACTCCTGACTTGGAATTGTAGGAGTTGAGGCAAAGTTTGACTTCAGGTTCAAGTCAATATTGAGAAAATATCTGAAAATATAGCAGATCTACAAGCTGAGCTTGTAGATGGGCTATTTTCAAATGTTTTGCATCTTTCTTATATTATTTGACAAGTTTCCATGTGGAGTTCCCCGGAGGGTCCCTGGAACATCCAGACCCCCAGGAACGTGCCCAGGGGGCCGGCCCGGTTCCGGTGAGCCGTCCCGCATCCGGAATGGTTGGGAAATGACAGAGTTACCGTGTGGGGGTCCCCAGGGGGTTCTACTACTACTACTATAACTCAGAAACTAAAAGATTTCAAGGTAAAAAGTTCAAGCATGAGTGTATAAGCTGAATTATAAAAAGTGTGAATAGCGTTTCTAGGTGAAAGTGATCTTTTTGATCTGCCATTAACCCCCATTCTAAATTTCTCAAATTTGAAAGCACTATATTTCTAAAACTATGAAACATTTCAAAGATAAATTTTCAGGCAATTTTCAGGCAAAGGTAAGATGAACCTATTAAAGTTTGTGCTATTGCCATTGAGAATGCATTGGGCGTTAAGTTAAATAACAAAACATTTCAAAGTAAAAAGTTCCAGCTTGTGTGTCCACAGTAAGCTGAATTATAGAAAGTGTGAATTTTTGACATGCCAAAATCTGCCATTTACCCTTTATAAATGTCTCAAATTTGAAAGCACTATATTTCAAAAACTATGAAAAAACAACATATGCCTACTACTATATATAGTTCATGGTTTCGGAGATTTAGAAAAATGATGAAAATCATGAAAAACGACATAGCCTACTATAGTTCATGGTTTCGGAAGACATACTGTACTATTTTATGTCATTTTTCATGATTTTGAAGGATTTAGAAAAATGATGAAAATCAGGAAAAAAGTGTCTGTCATGGACAGACTGGAAAACCGACGTTTTGCCGTCATCTAGTGTTCACCAGCAGACACTGCATGTGTCTGAAGATTATTATAGGTGCTGCAAATCAATGCTTCTCAAAGCTTTTCATGTCAAGTCCCCAATTAAATTAATGTCAGGGACCCCCATCTGAACACTATGTTGTACCAGGGACCCCCATCTGAACACATGTTGTACCAGGGACCCCCATCTGAACACATGTTGTAGGCTACCAGGGACCCCCCATCTGAACATATGTTGTACCAGGAGGGACCCTCATCTGAAAATGTTGTTCCATGGACCCCCATCTGAACATTATGTTGTACCAGTGACCCCTATCTGAAAATATGTTGTACCAGGGACCCCCATCTTAACATGTTGTACCAGGGACCCCCAGATCAGAGAAGATTTATTTTTAGAAATTCCCCCCTGGAGCCTGACCAAGGACACCCCCGGCGGTCCCCGGACCCCCTGAAACCTCCCCAAGGACCCCTGCTTCATATTGATTCTATCATTTGTCCATTGATACTGGTTTTAAATAGACCATTTATTCAAATAATTATACCCTACAGAAATGCATGAAATAGGCTATACCTATAATTGATATAAGAAGAATCACATATAATATCACTGTCTGTCTGTCTGTCTGTCTGTCTGATATATATATATATATATATATATATATATATATATATAGGGTTCTTTAATCAATACACCGTTTATAATTTATTCATGATATTAATTTAATTTAATATAAAACGTTTTTGAGTTAGCAGGTCACAGTGCTGTAGGGCTTCCAACCAGAACTAAGGTGAGGCAGTCAGCAGGTCACAGCGCTGCCTGTAGGCCGGGCTTCAACAGCACTAAGGTGAGGCAGTCAGCAGGTCACAGCTCTGTAGGGCTTCCAACCAGGACTAAGGTGAGGCAGTCAGCAGGTCACAGCTCTGTAGGGCTTCCAACCAGGACTACGGTGAGGCAGTCAGCAGGTCACAGCTCTGTAGGGCTTCCAACCAGGACTAAGGTGAGGCAGTCAGCAGGTCACAGCTCTGTAGGGCTTCCAACCAGGACTACGGTGAGGCAGTCAGCAGGTCACAGCTCTGTAGGGCTTCCAACCAGGACTAAGGTGAGGCAGTCAGCAGGTCACAGCTCTGTAGGGCTTCCAACCAGGACTAAGGTGAGGCAGTCAGCAGGTCACAGCTCTGTAGGGCTTCCAACCAGGACTAAGGTGAGGCAGTCAGCAGGTCACAGCTCTGTAGGGCTTCCAACCAGGACTAAGGTGAGGCAGTCAGCAGGTCACAGCTCTGTAGGGCTTCCAACCAGGACTAAGGTGAGGCAGTCCGCAGGTCACAGTGCTGTAGGGCTTCCAACCAGGACTAAGGTGAGGCAGTCAGCAGGTCACAGCTCTGTAGGGCTTCCAACCAGGACTAAGGTGAGGCAGTCAGCAGGACACAGCGCTGTAGGGCTTCCAACCAGGACTAAGGTGAGGCAGTCAGCAGGTCACAGCTCTGTAGGGCTTCCAACCAGGATTAAGGTGAGGCAGTCAGCAGGACACAGCGCTGTAGGGCTTCAACAGGACTAAGGTGAGGCAGTCAGCAGGTCACAGCGCTGTAGGGCTTCCAACCCTATATCCAGAAGCTTGGATAGTACTTATTACTACCAGTGCTTTTTTGCCTCTGCAACACCATGCCTTTATACTTGCATGTGAATTATTTTGTTTTGACGGTACTTGTACTGTTCTACATTTTTAATAAAATATTAATTTAATCAATCAATCAAACCCTTTAATTATAACACAGAGATGCTATTCAAGTCAACATGCTCTCTGAGTCTCAATAATAAGTAACTGATTTAATGTGGCAGAAGAGGCAATTAATTGAACACAGTTTGGCACAATTTTAACATCCCAGATCGATTGAAATATGATTATATGAATCTACTGTGCTGACTACAGCAGGTCCATAGCCCTAATGCCCATTAGAGCTATGGATCAGAGCTAGACTACACCATGATATATTAAATAACTTTGCATTGTGAATAAAAAGGTAGCCACAGTGTGGTTGCAGTGTAATGCTAAAGGTTTAATCACAGGGCTGTCTGCTTGCATTCTGGTATTATTGTGAATCAATGATTGAGAAAAACATCAGAGGGGTTTGAACCCATGAAGTTATAAAGTTCGAATTCAAAATCGGGTGTCTAGACCGATAGACCACTGAGGACAGTGCCAGGATGGGGACCAGTGTCTGTATTGACTATTTAAGCCGTGACGTAACCCGCTCTTCCAGAGCCACTTCTGGGTCTTAACTCAAGGAAGCTTCCACATCATATATTTTCTTTGTCATAGACACTTGTACAGAACATTAATAATTCTACTCTGGTTGGAAGCATTAAGACCCATGTTAACCATCAATGGCTTCCTTTCTGAAAAATAACGTAATTGTAAAAAGATTCACGCGTTGCTAGTATTTACATTGAGAAGCGGACGGGAGCTGGTGCCTACTAGTACACGGATGTAACGTAGTAGGACTACAAATGACTACAACAAACTCGCGGGAAAAACTCAAACTCGCGGGGAAAACTCATGGGCGGAGCCTCACACCGGAACGAAGTGACACCCCCTCAAATACGACGCAGACGCAGTGATGCAAGTTTGATCAGTTTGTTGAATGTGCCACGTCACCCATCGTGCTCGTCGTCTGCAGGTAAATAATAATGTTACTTTAATACTTAACGCTGTTTTTGTTGTTGTTTCTTGTTATTTATATATGTAAAGTAACTACACCACTGTTGAACAAAGTTCCCCTAGTGGACTGGTTAGAGTCGCCGCTTTGTAAACATTAGGGCCGGGGTTCAAATCCCGGTCGAGGCATTAGTCTGTTTCCTTTTTACCAACCAAACAAACGAAATGCATTTCACATCTGGTCAAAAGGTCCATTTCATTCAGCATTTGAGCCACGGACGATCCATTTGTCTCACAATGGTAGTCAGTGGCTCAAATAGGTATGATGTTTGGTTGGTAAAAAGGAAAAAGACTTATGCCCATAGAGTATATATATAATAGAGACTGAACTAGCGCGAAGCTCCGCCCCCCCAGCTATTCATGTCAGTGGAAGTTGCTCAGTGGCGTTTTGAAGCACCCGGAAGACTGCCGGAAGTCCCTCCCAGGACCTCAACTTTGAGGTCCTGAGTGACGTAGGGCAACCGAGCGCTCAACGTTAAAGCCCAGCTGCACGGGGTTTCCCGGTCATGAATCCACGGGTCCGCCTGTAGTCCCTCGTCCTACCACTAGGACCTAGAGCTTCAACGTTGGAAAGCCTGCCTGCCCCCTTGCTTATGCCTCGCCTGGGGTGAGAACACGGGCCTCGTGTTTGCATGGCGCTGACTCTAACCATTCGACTATAAGAACATGTTTAAACAAGGGAGTATATGTAACATCACAATTAGAGAATGTAGAATTTGTGTAATCTGCCGAATTAGTTTATTTATGTTAATGTAGCCGATTTGCTAGTGTCGGCCGTCTGTTTACATGATGTATCAGCATTTGAGCATCTCACAATGGTGGTCAGTCAGTCAGTGGCTCAAATGGGTCTGAGAGGCTAAATGCCATCAAATGGTGGTCCGTGGATCAAATGCTGAATAAATAATCGACTAGATGTGAAAATAGTATTGTTTGTTGTTTGGTTGGTAAAAGGACAAACATTCTTTGAAATTGGCGGGAAGTAAAGAAACATAGTTTGGAATTGGTGGGAATCGAACACGGGTACTCATGTTAACAATCAACATAGTATAAACAAACGAGCAGAAGTAGCAGTCTTCTACATTCTCTAATTGTGTCGTTTTTTGGAGATTAAGTACCTAAATTAAATTGCTCTGTATTGTGACAGTAATCATTGCTATAGTGTGTGTTCAGTAACAGTGTTAAATAGCTCTATAGTGTGACCGTAATCATTGCATCAGGAACGCAGTCAGGATACAGATTAAAGTGGAATTGTAATGTAACAGACAACATGAGAACTGGAACATTAAGCTCATAAATAGCTACTTGCTCCTGATTGGCTGAAGTTTTGTCACCTACCTGATTTATTTTAACCCTTTACTATTTATTAAAGAGCTGGTGAGACAGGAATATTCCTGTTACTGAACACACACTATAGCAATGATTACTGTCACAATATGGAGCTATTTAACACTGTTACTGAACACACACTCTATAGCAATGATTACTGTCACAATATCTATTTAACACTGTTACTGAACACACACTATAGCAAGTATTACTGTCACAATAACTTTGTAATGCTACTGACGCACCCCTGCAATACAGGATTCCTGTCCAGAATTATTTTATTAAATATAGAGGGTTTAAGTCGTTCTGAATTTATGCGTGTTTCTTTTTCTGTCTTTCTTTCTTAGGACGGAGATCAAGGTAGACACCGTTGGAAGGCTCTAGCCAGCCAGCCCCGCCAGTCAGCCAGTGTAGAAAGTCAGGCTGCCAAGCCAGCGCACTTCAGCCATTGCAGCCAAGGGTTAGGGTTAGTCAGCTCAGCCAGGCCTCTCTCGAGGCCTGGCTCTCTGTCTGCCTGGCCCGGTCTGCCCCGCCCTGCCTTGCAGTAACAGAACCAGCAAGCCAGGCTCTCAGCCCTAACAGTGCAGTGCCTTTGATTAGTCATCCAAGCCAAAGGGTAGGGTTTGACTGCCCAGGCCTGTAGTGCCCTTGATTAGTCATCCAAGCCAAAGGGTAGGGTTTGACTGCCTGGGCCCAGTGCAGTGCCCTTGATTAGTCATCCAAGCCAAAGGGTAGGGTTTGACTGCCCGGGCCTCCTGCCAGCTGCCAATGCTTTCCTGCGACCCTTCCTGCTTTGTGGCCAAGGTCTGCCACAAACTGAGTCTGGGCTTGTAAAAATTTTGCTGCGCTGGCTTGCTGAGCTCGCATTCTGAGCTGGCTGGCTTGCCAGGCCGGCTGGTTCTGTTGCTGCAAGGCAGGGCGGGGCAGACCGGGCCAGGCAGACAGAGAGCCAGGCCTCGAGAGAGGCCTGGCTGAGCTGACTAAGCTGACTGCCTGCCTGCCTGCCTGCCTGCCTGCAACTTGAATGAGGTGTGTAAACACTTATTTTACGGGTGTGGGTGTTGACCGTGGCTTTTGTGTTCTCCAGTTGTTTCTTGAAGGAGAGTGTTCTGTCCAGTGTAACTCCAAGTTACATGGGGTGGGTATGGTTAGGTTTTTGACCATCCCAAGTGACGCTCAGTTCTTTTTTCGCGTCTCGGTTCCTCAGGTGGAAGCTGCATAGTTGGGTTTTTGATGGGTGACTCAATCTTCTGGAAGTCTGCTTGTTGGGTGGTAATGCAGAGGTCGTCGGTGTAGATTAAACGCTGGCATTCTGTGCGTAGTGGCTGGTCGTTTGTGTAGATATTGAAAAGGAGGGGGGTGAGCACGCTACCTTGTGGGAGGCCGTTCTTTTGGGATTTCCATTTACTCCTCTGGTCATTTAACTGGACATAGAAGCGCCTGTTGTTGAGGAGGCTTTTGATTACTTGACACAGGTCCAGGTCACCAGTCATGTCCAGTAGTTTCCTGACCATTGTGCGGTGTTGGACAGTGTTGTAGGCAGCAGAGAGATCTATGAATGCTGCTCCAGTTATTTATTTTCCCTCAGACCCATCCTCAATGTGTTGGGTGAGGTTGACCTCTGTCCAGCACAGGAGCGGCCGGGACGGAAACCAGCTTGGTCTTTAGTCAGCTTGGTGTCTATGAGTGGCATGAGGCGTTGGAGTAGCAGCCTCTCATAGAGCTTGTAGGTGATGCAGAGGTGGGAAATGGGTCGGTAGCTCTTTGGGGATGATGGGTCTTTGCCATGTTTGGGGATTGCAACCACTTTGGCCTTTCTCTAGACAGAAGGGATGGTTTTCTGTGCCATGCTTGTGTTCAGCATCCCCAGGAGCCAGGTCTTTGCGTTAGGTCCCAGGTGCTGTATCATTCTGCCATTATGTCATCAATCCCTGCTACTTTTCCAGATTTCAACTTTCCCATTGCAGTTTCGAGTTCTTCTAGGTCGAAGGGTTTGGTTTGAGGGCTGGCTGATTGTGGTTGGTCTGATACCACTGTGTGATGGTATTCTCCTGTGGGTCGGCAGCGGTGTTTGTTACGACTTTTGGCCACCAGTTGTGATGCAACAGAGTTTGCTGTGACCATTGTGATTATGGGTGGTGTGGTCTTTGCCAAGAAGGCGGATTGTGGCCCATGCCTTCCTGCTGTTTATTGTCATGTTGGTGTTCTCTATCATTTTCGGACTGCATGACGTTTTTCATGATTTTGCAGGATTTGAGAACAAGATGAAAATAATGGACCTGTAAATTACAACAAAACATACTAAGGCACTGGTGTGGTACTCCTGGTTTTCCAGAACGGGGTTCAAGTCCCTGCAGTGCTCTGCTCAATTTGTTGTATTTACATGGTTTATTTAAATGTTCTGCTCATTGTTCATCCTTTTCATAGATGATAACCCTCAGGTTCTCTACTGTGTTTGTACTCCCTACAGTTAGGTTACCAAGTCTATTTATTACATATGATATTCTGTTCACTAGACCCAGAACAAAGTATGAGAACGTCTCTTATTTTTGTTTGAGAAAGTTCTCACACGTATATTTCTTCTGCAAAGATTGGTGATGAAGTGATGTTTTATGAGCAACAGAACATCAAAGTTGGTTTGGGAACTTTATACATTGTGAGATACTTGAATGTGTTCTTATATTATCACTTTACCCAAATACAGCTCAATGTGTGCTTATCTTATCACCACTTTACCCAAATCCTCAAAAATGATGAAAAACGGCCATCTGAGATGGGCTATAGCCCATGGTCAAAAATGATGATGTCACGTTTTTTCGTCACACTTTTTCGTCACGCTTTTTCGTCATGCTGTAAATTACAACAAAACAAACTAAGGCACTGGTGTGGTACTTCTGCTTTTCCAGAACAGGGTTCAAGTCCCTGGAGTGCTCTGCTCAATGTGTTGTATTTACATGGTTTATTTAAATAAAAATAAGAGACTCTCATTTTGTTCTGGGTCTAGTGAACAGAAATCATATGGAATAAATAGACTTGGGAACCTAACTGTAGGAAAAAAAGACGAAAATCACTCCGAGACCATGGGATAAAGTCCATTGTCTCGAGTGATTTTCCCCTTTTTTTTCAAATCCTCAAAAATGATGAAAAACGGCATGCTATATTAAGCTGTCTGAGATGGGCTATAGCCCATGGTATAAAATGATGACGTCACGTTTTTTCTTCACGCTGTAAATTACAACAAAACAAACTAAGGCACTGGTGTGGTACTTCTGGTTTTCCAGAACGGGGTTCAATTCCCTGGAGTGCTCTGCTCAATGTGTTGTATTTACATGGTTTATTTAAATGTTCTGCTCATTGTGTTGCCTTTTCATAGATGATAACCTCCAGGTTCTCTACTGTGTTTGTACTCCCTACAGTTAGGTTCCCAAGTCTATTTATTCCATATGATTTCTGTTCACTAGACCCAGAACAAAATGAGAGTGTCTTATTTTTGTTTGAGAAAGTTCTCACACGTATATTTCTTCTGCAAAAATTGGTGATGAAGTGATGTTTTATGAGCAACACAACACTGACTCATCAAAGTTAGTTTGGGAACTTTATACATTGTGAGATACTTGAATGTGTTCTTATATTATCACTTTACCCAAATACAGCTCAATGTGTTCTTATCTTATCACCACTTTACCCAAATACAGCTATAGTCCATGGTCTGGGAGGGCATAGGCCTACTATAGCATGTCGATTTTCACGATTTCGGAGGATTTGAAAAAAATCACGGAAAAGCGAAAGGCTATAGTCCATGGTGTCGGAGGCCATACTATAGTCTTATGAAGGTCATCTATACTGGTCAAGGTAATTTATACTGGTCAAGGTCATTTACCAGTCTTATGAAGGTCATTTATACTGCTCAAGGTCATTTATACTGTTCAAGGTCATTTATACTGTTCAAGGTCATTGAGTGGCGCACCTATAGTGCGCGATTCTTCATTGTTGAGGATTTGGAATCTCGGAGGGCATACTATAGCATGTCGTTTTTCCCGATTTCGGAGGATTTAAAAAAAAAGATGAATATCACAAAAGCGAAAGGCACTCCGAGACCATGGGCTATAGTCCAAGGTCTCGGAGTGATTTTCATCTTTTTTTAAAATCCTCAAAAATGATGAAAAACGGCATGCTATAGTAAGCCGTCTGAGATGGGCTATAGCCCATGGTCAAAAATGATGAAACACGAGGATTTGAAAAAAAGACGAAAATCAATCCGAGACCATGGGCTATAGTCCATGGTCTCGGAGGGATTTTCGTCTTTTGTCCAAATCCTCAAAAATGATGAAAAACAAGGTTTTGAAGAAAAGACGAAAATCACTCCGAGACCGTGACGCAGAGAGAGTGACGCAGAGACAGTGACGCAGAAAGAGTGACGCAGAGACAGTGACGCAGAGAGAGTGACGCAGAGACAGTGACGCAGAGAGAATCCTCAAAGATGATGAAAAACGGCGTGCTATAGTATGCCGTCCGAGATGGGCTATAGCCCATGGTCAAAAATGATGAAAAACGAGTATTTGAGAAAAAGACGAAAATCACTCCGAGACCATGGGCTATAGTCCATTGTCTCGAGTGATTTTCGTCTTTTTTTCGAATCCTCAAAAATGATGAAAAACGGCGTGCTATAGTATGCCGTCCGAGATGGGCTATAGCCCATGGTCAAAAATGATGAAAAACGAGTATTTGAGAAAAAGACGAAAATCACTCCGAGACCATGGGCTATAGTCCATTGTCTCGAGTGATTTTCGTATTTTTTTCAAATCCTCAAACATGATGAAAAACGGCATGCTATAGTATGCCGTCCGAGACCATGGGCTATATATAGTCCATTGTCTCGAGTGATTTTCGTCTTTTTTCAAATCCTCAAAAATGATGAAAAACGGCATGCTATAGTATGCCGTTCGATATGGGCTATAGCCCATGGTCAAAAATGATGAAAAATGAGGATTTGAAAAAAAGACGAAAATCACTCCGAGACAATGGGCTATAGTCCATGGTCTCGGAGTGATTTTCGTCTTTTGTCCAAATCCTCAAAAATGATGAAAAACGAGGTTTTGAAGAAAAGACGAAAATCACTCCGAGACCGTGACGCAGAGACCGTGACGCAGAGAGAGTGACGCAGAGACAGTGACGCAGAGAGAGTGACGCAGAGACAGTGACGCAGAGACAGTGACGCAGAGAGAGTGACGCAGAGACAGTGACGCAGAGAGAGTCCATATCGGATTTGAAAAAAAGACGAAAATCACTCCGAGACCATGGGCTATAGCCCATCGTCTCGGAGTCATTTTCGTCTTTTTTTCAAATCCTTGTTTTTCATCATTTATGACCATGGCGATGGGCTATAGCCCATGGTCTCGAACGGCATACTATAGCATGCGGTTTTGCATCATCTTTGAGGATTTGAAAAAAAGACGAAAATCACTCCGAGACCATGGGCTATAGCCCATCGTCTCGGAGTGATTTTCGTCTTTTTTTCAAATCCTCGTTTTTCATCATTTATGACCATGGCGATGGGCTATAGCCCATGGTCTCGAACGGCATACTATCGCATGCCGTTTTCCATCATTTTTGTGGATTTGAAAAAAAGACGAAAATCACTCCGAGACCATAGGCTATAGCCCATCGTCTCGGAGTCATTTTCGTCTTTTTTTCAAATCCTCGTTTTTCATCATTTATGACCATGGCGATGGGCTATAGCCCATGGTCTCGAACGGCATACTATAGCATGCCGTTTTCCATCATTTTTGAGGATTTGAAAAAAAGACGAAAATCACTCCGAGACCATGGGCTATAGCCCATCGTCTCGGAGTCATTTTCGTCTTTTTTTCAAATCCTTGTTTTTCATCATTTATGACCATGGCGATGGGCTATAGCCCATGGTCTCGAACGGCATACTATAGCATGCCGTTTTGCATCATTTTTGAGGATTTGAAAAAAAGACGAAAATCACTTCGAGACCATGGGCTATAGCCCATCGTCTCGGAGTCATTTTCGTCTTTTTTTCAAATCCTTGTTTTTCATCATTTATGACCATGGCGATGGGCTATAGCCCATGGTCTCGAACGGCATACTATAGCATGCGGTTTTGCATCATCTTTGAGGATTTGAAAAAAAGACGAAAATCACTCAGAGACCATGGGCTATAGCCCATCGTCTCGGAGTCATTTTCGGCTTTTTTTTTAAATCCTTGTTTTTCATAATTTATGACCATGGCGATGGGCTATAGCCCATGGTCTCGAACACCATACTATCGCATGCCGTTTTCCATCATTTTTGAGGATTTGAAAAAAAGACGAAAATCACTCCGAGACCATGGGCTATAGCCCATCGTCTCGGAGTCATTTTCGTCTTTTTTTCAAATCCTTGTTTTTCATAATTTATGACCATGGCGATGGGCTATAGCCCATGGTCTCGAACGGCATACTATAGCATGCGGTTTTGCATCATCTTTGAGGATTTGAAAAAAAGACGAAAATCACTCAGAGACCATGGGCTATAGCCCATCGTCTCGGAGTCATTTTCGGCTTTTTTTTCAAATCCTTGTTTTTCATAATTTATGACCATGGCGATGGGCTATAGCCCATGGTCTCGAACACCATACTATCGCATGCCGTTTTCCATCATTTTTGAGGATTTGAAAAAAAGACGAAAATCACTCCGAGACCATGGGCTATAGCCCATCGTCTCGGAGTCATTTTCGTCTTTTTTTCAAATCCTTGTTTTTCATAATTTATGACCATGGCGATGGGCTATAGCCCATGGTCTCGAACGGCATACTATAGCATGCCGTTTTGCATCATTTTTGAGGATTTGAAAAAATTACGAAAATCACTCCGAGACCATGGGCTATAGCCCATCGTCTCGGAGTCATTTTCGTCTTTTTTTTCAAATCCTTGTTTTTCATCATTTATGACCATGGCGATGGGCTATAGCCCATGGTCTCGAACGGCATACTATCGCATGCCGTTTTCCATCATTTTTGTGGATTTGAAAAAAAGACGAAAATCACCCCGAGACCATGGGCTATAGCCCATCGTCTGAGTCATTTTCGTCTTTTTTTCAAATCCTCGTTTTTCATCATTTATGACCATGGCGATGGGCTATAGCCCATGGTCTCGAATGGCATACTATAGCATGCCGTTTTCCATCATTTTTGAGGATTTGAAAAAAAGACGAAAATCACTCCGAGACCATGGGCTATAGCCCATCGTCTCGGAGTCATTTTCGTCTTTTTTTTCAAATCCTTGTTTTTCATCATTTATGACCATGGCGATGGGCTATAGCCCATGGTCTCGAACGGAATACTATAGCATGCCGTTTTGCTATAGTATAGCATGCCGTTTTGCATCATTTTTGAGGATTTAAAAAAAAGACGAAAATCACTCCGAGACCATGGGCTATAGCCCATCGTCTCGGAGTCATTTTCGTCTTTTTTTCAAATCCTTGTTTTTCATCATTTATGACCATGGCGATGGGCTATAGCCCATGGTCTCGAACGGCATACTATAGCATGCCGTTTTCCATCATTTTTGAGGATTTGAAAAAAAGACGAAAATCACTTCGAGACCATGGGCTATAGCCCATCGTCTCGGAGTCATTTTCGTCTTTTTTTCAAATCCTCGTTTTTCATCATTTATGACCCTGGCGATGGGCTATAGCCCATGGTCTCGAACGGCATACTATAGCATGCCGTTTTCCATCATTTTTGAGGATTTGAAAAAAAGACGAAAATCACTCCGAGACCATGGGCTATAGCCCATCGTCTCGGAGTCATTTTCGTCTTTTTTTCAAATCCTTGTTTTTCATCATTTATGACCATGGCGATGGGCTATAGCCCATGGTCTCGAACGGCATACTATAGCATGCGGTTTTGCATCATCTTTGAGGATTTGAAAAAAAGACGACAATCACTCCGAGACCATGGGCTATAGCCCATCGTCTCGGAGTCATTTTCGGCTTTTTTTTCAAATCCTTGTTTTTCATAATTTATGACCATGGCGATGGGCTATAGCCCATGGTCTCGGAGTGATTTGTTTTTTTTTCAAATCCTCGTTTTTCATCATTTATGACCATGGCGATGGGCTATAGCCCATGGTCTCGAACGGCATACTATCGCATGCCGTTTTCCATCATTTTTGTGGATTTGAAAAAAAGACGAAAATCACTCCGAGAACATGGGCTATAGCCCATCGTCTGAGTCATTTTCGTCTTTTTTTCAAATCCTCGTTTTTCATCATTTATGACCATGGCGATGGGCTATAGCCCATGGTCTCGAACAGCATACTATAGCATGCCGTTTTCCATCATTTTTGAGGATTTTAAAAAAAGACGAAAATGACTCTGAGACGATGGGCTATAGCCCATGGTCTCGGAGTGATTTTCGTCTTTTTTTCAAATCCTCGTTTTTCATCATTTATGACCATGGCGATGGGCTATAGCCCATGGTCTCGAACGGCATACTATCGCATGCCGTTTTCCATAATTTTTGTGGATTTGAAAAAAAGACGAAAATCACTCCGAGACCATAGGCTATAGCCCATCGTCTCGGAGTCATTTTCGTCTTTTTTTCAAATCCTCGTTTTTCATCATTTATGACCATGGCGATGGGCTATAGCCCATGGTCTCGAACGGCATACTATAGCATGCCGTTTTCCATCATTTTTGAGGATTTGAAAAAAAGACGAAAATCACTCCGAGACCATGGGCTATAGCCCATCGTCTCGGAGTCATTTTCGTCTTTTTTTCAAATCCTTGTTTTTCATCATTTATGACCATGGCGATGGGCTATAGCCCATGGTCTCGAACGGCATACTATAGCATGCCGTTTTGCATCATTTTTGAGGATTTGAAAAAAAGACGAAAATCACTCCGAGACCATGGGCTATAGCCCATCGTCTCAGAGTCATTTTCGTCTTTTTTTCAAATCCTTGTTTTTCATCATTTATGACCATGGCGATGGGCTATAGCCCATGGTCTCGAACGGCATACTATAGCATGCCGTTTTGCATCATTTTTGAGGATTTGAAAAAAAGACGAAAATCACTTCGAGACCATGGGCTATAGCCCATCGTCTCGGAGTCATTTTCGTCTTTTTTTCAAATCCTTGTTTTTCATAATTTATGACCATGGCGATGGGCTATAGCCCATGGTCTCGAACGGCATACTATAGCATGCCGTTTTGCATCATTTTTGAGGATTTGAAAAAATTACGAAAATCACTCCGAGACCATGGGCTATAGCCCATCGTCTCGGAGTCATTTTCGTCTTTTTTTTCAAATCCTTGTTTTTCATCATTTATGACCATGGCGATGGGCTATAGCCCATGGTCTCGAACGGCATACTATCGCATGCCGTTTTCCATCATTTTTGTGGATTTGAAAAAAAGACGAAAATCACCCCGAGACCATGGGCTATAGCCCATCGTCTGAGTCATTTTCGTCTTTTTTTCAAATCCTCGTTTTTCATCATTTATGACCATGGCGATGGGCTATAGCCCATGGTCTCGAATGGCATACTATAGCATGCCGTTTTCCATCATTTTTGAGGATTTGAAAAAAAGACGAAAATCACTCCGAGACCATGGGCTATAGCCCATCGTCTCGGAGTCATTTTCGTCTTTTTTTTCAAATCCTTGTTTTTCATCATTTATGACCATGGCGATGGGCTATAGCCCATGGTCTCGAACGGCATACTATAGCATGCCGTTTTGCATCATTTTTGAGGATTTGAAAAAAAGACGAAAATCACTTCGAGACCATGGGCTATAGCCCATGGTCTCGGAGTCATTTTCGTCTTTTTTTCAAATCCTTGTTTTTCATCATTTATGACCATGTCGATGGGCTATAGCCCATGGTCTCGAACGGCATACTATAGCATGCGGTTTTGCATCATCTTTGAGGATTTGAAAAAAAGACGAAAATCACTCAGAGACCATGGGCTATAGCCCATCGTCTCGGAGTCATTTTCGGCTTTTTTTTCAAATCCTTGTTTTTCATAATTTATGACCATGGCGATGGGCTATAGCCCATGGTCTCGAACACCATACTATCGCATGCCGTTTTCCATCATTTTTGAGGATTTGAAAAAAAGACGAAAATCACTCCGAGACCATGGGCTATAGCCCATCGTCTCGGAGTCATTTTCGTCTTTTTTTCAAATCCTTGTTTTTCATAATTTATGACCATGGCGATGGGCTATAGCCCATGGTCTCGAACGGCATACTATAGCATGCGGTTTTGCATCATCTTTGAGGATTTGAAAAAAAGACGAAAATCACTCAGAGACCATGGGCTATAGCCCATCGTCTCGGAGTCATTTTCGGCTTTTTTTTCAAATCCTTGTTTTTCATAATTTATGACCATGGCGATGGGCTATAGCCCATGGTCTCGAACACCATACTATCGCATGCCGTTTTCCATCATTTTTGAGGATTTGAAAAAAAGACGAAAATCACTCCGAGACCATGGGCTATAGCCCATCGTCTCGGAGTCATTTTCGTCTTTTTTTCAAATCCTTGTTTTTCATAATTTATGACCATGGCGATGGGCTATAGCCCATGGTCTCGAACGGCATACTATAGCATGCGGTTTTGCATCATCTTTGAGGATTTGAAAAAAAGACGAAAATCACTCCGAGACCATGGGCTATAGCCCATCGTCTCGGAGTCATTTTCGTCTTTTTTTCAAATCCTTGTTTTTCATAATTTATGACCATGGCGATGGGCTATAGCCCATGGTCTCGAACGGCATACTATAGCATGCCGTTTTGCATCATTTTTGAGGATTTGAAAAAATTACGAAAATCACTCCGAGACCATGGGCTATAGCCCATCGTCTCGGAGTCATTTTCGTCTTTTTTTTCAAATCCTTGTTTTTCATCATTTATGACCATGGCGATGGGCTATAGCCCATGGTCTCGAACGGCATACTATCGCATGCCGTTTTGCATCATTTTTGAGGATTTGAAAAAATTACGAAAATCACTCCGAGACCATGGGCTATAGCCCATCGTCTCGGAGTCATTTTCGTCTTTTTTTTCAAATCCTTGTTTTTCATCATTTATGACCATGGCGATGGGCTATAGCCCATGGTCTCGAACGGCATACTATCGCATGCCGTTTTCCATCATTTTTGTGGATTTGAAAAAAAGACGAAAATCACCCCGAGACCATGGGCTATAGCCCATCGTCTGAGTCATTTTCGTCTTTTTTTCAAATCCTCGTTTTTCATCATTTATGACCATGGCGATGGGCTATAGCCCATGGTCTCGAATGGCATACTATAGCATGCCGTTTTCCATCATTTTTGAGGATTTGAAAAAAAGACGAAAATCACTCCGAGACCATGGGCTATAGCCCATCGTCTCGGAGTCATTTTCGTCTTTTTTTTCAAATCCTTGTTTTTCATCATTTATGACCATGGCGATGGGCTATACCCCATGGTCTCGAACGGAATGCTATAGCATGCCGTTTTGCTATAGTATAGCATGCCGTTTTGCATCATTTTTGAGGATTTAAAAAAATGACGAAAATCACTCCGAGACCATGGGCTATAGCCCATCGTCTCGGAGTCATTTTCGTCTTTTTTTCAAATCCTTGTTTTTCATCATTTATGACCATGGCGATGGGCTATAGCCCATGGTCTCGAACGGCATACTATAGCATGCCGTTTTCCATCATTTTTGAGGATTTGAAAAAAAGACGAAAATCACTTCGAGACCATGGGCTATAGCCCATCGTCTCGGAGTCATTTTCGTCTTTTTTTCAAATCCTCGTTTTTCATCATTTATGACCCTGGCGATGGGCTATAGCCCATGGTCTCGAACGGCATACTATAGCATGCCGTTTTCCATCATTTTTGAGGATTTGAAAAAAAGACGAAAATCACTCCGAGACCATGGGCTATAGCCCATCGTCTCGGAGTCATTTTCGTCTTTTTTTCAAATCCTTGTTTTTCATCATTTATGACCATGGCGATGGGCTATAGCCCATGGTCTCGAACGGCATACTATAGCATGCGGTTTTGCATCATCTTTGAGGATTTGAAAAAAAGACGACAATCACTCCGAGACCATGGGCTATAGCCCATCGTCTCGGAGTCATTTTCGGCTTTTTTTTCAAATCCTTGTTTTTCATAATTTATGACCATGGCGATGGGCTATAGCCCATGGTCTCGGAGTGATTTGTTTTTTTTTCAAATCCTCGTTTTTCATCATTTATGACCATGGCGATGGGCTATAGCCCATGGTCTCGAACGGCATACTATCGCATGCCGTTTTCCATCATTTTTGTGGATTTGAAAAAAAGACGAAAATCACTCCGAGAACATGGGCTATAGCCCATCGTCTGAGTCATTTTCGTCTTTTTTTCAAATCCTCGTTTTTCATCATTTATGACCATGGCGATGGGCTATAGCCCATGGTCTCGAACAGCATACTATAGCATGCCGTTTTCCATCATTTTTGAGGATTTTAAAAAAAGACGAAAATGACTCTGAGACGATGGGCTATAGCCCATGGTCTCGGAGTGATTTTCGTCTTTTTTTCAAATCCTCGTTTTTCATCATTTATGACCATGGCGATGGGCTATAGCCCATGGTCTCGAACGGCATACTATCGCATGCCGTTTTCCATCATTTTTGTGGATTTGAAAAAAAGACGAAAATCACTCCGAGACCATAGGCTATAGCCCATCGTCTCGGAGTCATTTTCGTCTTTTTTTCAAATCCTCGTTTTTCATCATTTATGACCATGGCGATGGGCTATAGCCCATGGTCTCGAACGGCATACTATAGCATGCCGTTTTCCATCATTTTTGAGGATTTGAAAAAAAGACGAAAATCACTCCGAGACCATGGGCTATAGCCCATCGTCTCGGAGTCATTTTCGTCTTTTTTTCAAATCCTTGTTTTTCATCATTTATGACCATGGCGATGGGCTATAGCCCATGGTCTCGAACGGCATACTATAGCATGCCGTTTTGCATCATTTTTGAGGATTTGAAAAAAAGACGAAAATCACTCCGAGACCATGGGCTATAGCCCATCGTCTCAGAGTCATTTTCGTCTTTTTTTCAAATCCTTGTTTTTCATCATTTATGACCATGGCGATGGGCTATAGCCCATGGTCTCGAACGGCATACTATAGCATGCCGTTTTGCATCATTTTTGAGGATTTGAAAAAAAGACGAAAATCACTTCGAGACCATGGGCTATAGCCCATCGTCTCGGAGTCATTTTCGTCTTTTTTTCAAATCCTTGTTTTTCATAATTTATGACCATGGCGATGGGCTATAGCCCATGGTCTCGAACGGCATACTATAGCATGCCGTTTTGCATCATTTTTGAGGATTTGAAAAAATTACGAAAATCACTCCGAGACCATGGGCTATAGCCCATCGTCTCGGAGTCATTTTCGTCTTTTTTTTCAAATCCTTGTTTTTCATCATTTATGACCATGGCGATGGGCTATAGCCCATGGTCTCGAACGGCATACTATCGCATGCCGTTTTCCATCATTTTTGTGGATTTGAAAAAAAGACGAAAATCACCCCGAGACCATGGGCTATAGCCCATCGTCTGAGTCATTTTCGTCTTTTTTTCAAATCCTCGTTTTTCATCATTTATGACCATGGCGATGGGCTATAGCCCATGGTCTCGAATGGCATACTATAGCATGCCGTTTTCCATCATTTTTGAGGATTTGAAAAAAAGACGAAAATCACTCCGAGACCATGGGCTATAGCCCATCGTCTCGGAGTCATTTTCGTCTTTTTTTTCAAATCCTTGTTTTTCATCATTTATGACCATGGCGATGGGCTATAGCCCATGGTCTCGAACGGCATACTATAGCATGCCGTTTTGCATCATTTTTGAGGATTTGAAAAAAAGACGAAAATCACTTCGAGACCATGGGCTATAGCCCATGGTCTCGGAGTCATTTTCGTCTTTTTTTCAAATCCTTGTTTTTCATCATTTATGACCATGTCGATGGGCTATAGCCCATGGTCTCGAACGGCATACTATAGCATGCGGTTTTGCATCATCTTTGAGGATTTGAAAAAAAGACGAAAATCACTCAGAGACCATGGGCTATAGCCCATCGTCTCGGAGTCATTTTCGGCTTTTTTTTCAAATCCTTGTTTTTCATAATTTATGACCATGGCGATGGGCTATAGCCCATGGTCTCGAACACCATACTATCGCATGCCGTTTTCCATCATTTTTGAGGATTTGAAAAAAAGACGAAAATCACTCCGAGACCATGGGCTATAGCCCATCGTCTCGGAGTCATTTTCGTCTTTTTTTCAAATCCTTGTTTTTCATAATTTATGACCATGGCGATGGGCTATAGCCCATGGTCTCGAACGGCATACTATAGCATGCGGTTTTGCATCATCTTTGAGGATTTGAAAAAAAGACGAAAATCACTCAGAGACCATGGGCTATAGCCCATCGTCTCGGAGTCATTTTCGGCTTTTTTTTCAAATCCTTGTTTTTCATAATTTATGACCATGGCGATGGGCTATAGCCCATGGTCTCGAACACCATACTATCGCATGCCGTTTTCCATCATTTTTGAGGATTTAAAAAAAAGACGAAAATCACTCCGAGACCATGGGCTATAGCCCATCGTCTCGGAGTCATTTTCGCCTTTTTTTCAAATCCTTGTTTTTCATAATTTATGGCCATGGCGATGGGCTATAGCCCATGGTCTCGAACGGCATACTATAGCATGCCGTTTTGCATCATTTTTGAGGATTTGAAAAAATTACGAAAATCACCCCGAGACCATGGGCTATAGCCCATCGTCTGAGTCATTTTCGTCTTTTTTTCAAATCCTCGTTTTTCATCATTTATGACCATGGCGATGGGCTATAGCCCATGGTCTCGAATGGCATACTATAGCATGCCGTTTTCCATCATTTTTGAGGATTTGAAAAAAAGACGAAAATCACTCCGAGACCATGGGCTATAGCCCATCGTCTCGGAGTCATTTTCGTCTTTTTTTTCAAATCCTTGTTTTTCATCATTTATGACCATGGCGATGGGCTATAGCCCATGGTCTCGAACGGAATACTATAGCATGCCGTTTTGCTATAGTATAGCATGCCGTTTTGCATCATTTTTGAGGATTTAAAAAAAAGACGAAAATCACTCCGAGACCATGGGCTATAGCCCATCGTCTCGGAGTCATTTTCGTCTTTTTTTCAAATCCTTGTTTTTCATCATTTATGACCATGGCGATGGGCTATAGCCCATGGTCTCGAACGGCATACTATAGCATGCCGTTTTCCATCATTTTTGAGGATTTGAAAAAAAGACGAAAATCACTTCGAGACCATGGGCTATAGCCCATCGTCTCGGAGTCATTTTCGTCTTTTTTTCAAATCCTCGTTTTTCATCATTTATGACCCTGGCGATGGGCTATAGCCCATGGTCTCGAACGGCATACTATAGCATGCCGTTTTCCATCATTTTTGAGGATTTGAAAAAAAGACGAAAATCACTCCGAGACCATGGGCTATAGCCCATCGTCTCGGAGTCATTTTCGTCTTTTTTTCAAATCCTTGTTTTTCATCATTTATGACCATGGCGATGGGCTATAGCCCATGGTCTCGAACGGCATACTATAGCATGCGGTTTTGCATCATCTTTGAGGATTTGAAAAAAAGACGACAATCACTCCGAGACCATGGGCTATAGCCCATCGTCTCGGAGTCATTTTCGGCTTTTTTTTCAAATCCTTGTTTTTCATAATTTATGACCATGGCGATGGGCTATAGCCCATGGTCTCGGAGTGATTAGTTTTTTTTTCAAATCCTCGTTTTTCATCATTTATGACCATGGCGATGGGCTATAGCCCATGGTCTCGAACGGCATACTATCGCATGCCGTTTTCCATCATTTTTGTGGATTTGAAAAAAAGACGAAAATCACTCCGAGAACATGGGCTATAGCCCATCGTCTGAGTCATTTTCGTCTTTTTTTCAAATCCTCGTTTTTCATCATTTATGACCATGGCGATGGGCTATAGCCCATGGTCTCGAACAGCATACTATAGCATGCCGTTTTCCATCATTTTTGAGGATTTTAAAAAAAGACGAAAATGACTCTGAGACGATGGGCTATAGCCCATGGTCTCGGAGTGATTTTCGTCTTTTTTTCAAATCCTCGTTTTTCATCATTTATGACCATGGCGATGGGCTATAGCCCATGGTCTCGAACGGCATACTATCGCATGCCGTTTTCCATCATTTTTGTGGATTTGAAAAAAAGACGAAAATCACTCCGAGACCATAGGCTATAGCCCATCGTCTCGGAGTCATTTTCGTCTTTTTTTCAAATCCTCGTTTTTCATCATTTATGACCATGGCGATGGGCTATAGCCCATGGTCTCGAACGGCATACTATAGCATGCCGTTTTGCATCATTTTTGAGGATTTGAAAAAATTACGAAAATCACCCCGAGACCATGGGCTATAGCCCATCGTCTCGGAGTCATTTTCGTCTTTTTTTTCAAATCCTTGTTTTTCATCATTTATGACCATGGCGATGGGCTATAGCCCATGGTCTCGAACGGCATACTATCGCATGCCGTTTTCCATCATTTTTGTGGATTTGAAAAAAAGACGAAAATCACCCCGAGACCATGGGCTATAGCCCATCGTCTGAGTCATTTTCGTCTTTTTTTCAAATCCTCGTTTTTCATCATTTATGACCATGGCGATGGGCTATAGCCCATGGTCTCGAATGGCATACTATAGCATGCCGTTTTCCATCATTTTTGAGGATTTGAAAAAAAGACGAAAATCACTCCGAGACCATGGGCTATAGCCCATCGTCTCGGAGTCATTTTCGTCTTTTTTTTCAAATCCTTGTTTTTCATCATTTATGACCATGGCGATGGGCTATAGCCCATGGTCTCGAACGGAATACTATAGCATGCCGTTTTGCTATAGTATAGCATGCCGTTTTGCATCATTTTTGAGGATTTAAAAAAAAGACGAAAATCACTCCGAGACCATGGGCTATAGCCCATCGTCTCGGAGTCATTTTCGTCTTTTTTTCAAATCCTTGTTTTTCATCATTTATGACCATGGCGATGGGCTATAGCCCATGGTCTCGAACGGCATACTATAGCATGCCGTTTTCCATCATTTTTGAGGATTTGAAAAAAAGACGAAAATCACTTCGAGACCATGGGCTATAGCCCATCGTCTCGGAGTCATTTTCGTCTTTTTTTCAAATCCTCGTTTTTCATCATTTATGACCCTGGCGATGGGCTATAGCCCATGGTCTCGAACGGCATACTATAGCATGCCGTTTTCCATCATTTTTGAGGATTTGAAAAAAAGACGAAAATCACTCCGAGACCATGGGCTATAGCCCATCGTCTCGGAGTCATTTTCGTCTTTTTTTCAAATCCTTGTTTTTCATCATTTATGACCATGGCGATGGGCTATAGCCCATGGTCTCGAACGGCATACTATAGCATGCGGTTTTGCATCATCTTTGAGGATTTGAAAAAAAGACGACAATCACTCCGAGACCATGGGCTATAGCCCATCGTCTCGGAGTCATTTTCGGCTTTTTTTTCAAATCCTTGTTTTTCATAATTTATGACCATGGCGATGGGCTATAGCCCATGGTCTCGGAGTGATTTGTTTTTTTTTCAAATCCTCGTTTTTCATCATTTATGACCATGGCGATGGGCTATAGCCCATGGTCTCGAACGGCATACTATCGCATGCCGTTTTCCATCATTTTTGTGGATTTGAAAAAAAGACGAAAATCACTCCGAGAACATGGGCTATAGCCCATCGTCTGAGTCATTTTCGTCTTTTTTTCAAATCCTCGTTTTTCATCATTTATGACCATGGCGATGGGCTATAGCCCATGGTCTCGAACAGCATACTATAGCATGCCGTTTTCCATCATTTTTGAGGATTTTAAAAAAAGACGAAAATGACTCTGAGACGATGGGCTATAGCCCATGGTCTCGGAGTGATTTTCGTCTTTTTTTCAAATCCTCGTTTTTCATCATTTATGACCATGGCGATGGGCTATAGCCCATGGTCTCGAACGGCATACTATCGCATGCCGTTTTCCATCATTTTTGTGGATTTGAAAAAAAGACGAAAATCACTCCGAGACCATAGGCTATAGCCCATCGTCTCGGAGTCATTTTCGTCTTTTTTTCAAATCCTCGTTTTTCATCATTTATGACCATGGCGATGGGCTATAGCCCATGGTCTCGAACGGCATACTATAGCATGCCGTTTTCCATCATTTTTGAGGATTTGAAAAAAAGACGAAAATCACTCCGAGACCATGGGCTATAGCCCATCGTCTCGGAGTCATTTTCGTCTTTTTTTCAAATCCTTGTTTTTCATCATTTATGACCATGGCGATGGGCTATAGCCCATGGTCTCGAACGGCATACTATAGCATGCCGTTTTGCATCATTTTTGAGGATTTGAAAAAAAGACGAAAATCACTTCGAGACCATGGGCTATAGCCCATCGTCTCGGAGTCATTTTCGTCTTTTTTTCAAATCCTCGTTTTTCATCATTTATGACCCTGGCGATGGGCTATAGCCCATGGTCTCGAACGGCATACTATAGCATGCCGTTTTGCATCATTTTTGAGGATTTGAAAAAAAGACGAAAATCACTTCGAGACCATGGGCTATAGCCCATGGTCTCGGAGTCATTTTCGTCTTTTTTTCAAATCCTTGTTTTTCATCATTTATGACCATGGCGATGGGCTATAGCCCATGGTCTCGAACGGCATACTATAGCATGCGGTTTTGCATCATCTTTGAGGATTTGAAAAAAAGACGAAAATCACTCAGAGACCATGGGCTATAGCCCATGGTCTCTGAGTCATTTTCGGCTTTTTTTTCAAATCCTTGTTTTTCATAATTTATGACCATGGCGATGGGCTATAGCCCATGGTCTCGAACACCATACTATCGCATGCCGTTTTCCATCATTTTTGAGGATTTGAAAAAAAGACGAAAATCACTCCGAGACCATGGGCTATAGCCCATCGTCTCGGAGTCATTTTCGTCTTTTTTTCAAATCCTTGTTTTTCATAATTTATGACCATGGCGATGGGCTATAGCCCATGGTCTCGAACGGCATACTATAGCATGCCGTTTTGCATCATTTTTGAGGATTTGAAAAAATTACGAAAATCACTCCGAGACCATGGGCTATAGCCCATCGTCTCGGAGTCATTTTCGTCTTTTTTTTCAAATCCTTGTTTTTCATCATTTATGACCATGGCGATGGGCTATAGCCCATGGTCTCGAACGGCATACTATCGCATGCCGTTTTCCATCATTTTTGTGGATTTGAAAAAAAGACGAAAATCACTCCGAGACCATGGGCTATAGCCCATCGTCTCGGAGTCATTTTCGTCTTTTTTTTCAAATCCTTGTTTTTCATCATTTATGACCATGGCGATGGGCTATAGCCCATGGTCTCGGAGTGATTTGTTTTTTTTTCAAATCCTCGTTTTTCATCATTTATGACCATGGCGATGGGCTATAGCCCATGGTCTCGAACGGCATACTATCGCATGCCGTTTTCCATCATTTTTGTGGATTTGAAAAAAAGACGAAAATCACTCCGAGAACATGGGCTATAGCCCATCGTCTGAGTCATTTTCGTCTTTTTTTCAAATCCTCGTTTTTCATCATTTATGACCATGGCGATGGGCTATAGCCCATGGTCTCGAACAGCATACTATAGCATGCCGTTTTCCATCATTTTTGAGGATTTGAAAAAAAGACGAAAATGACTCTGAGACGATGGGCTATAGCCCATGGTCTCGGAGTGATTTTCGTCTTTTTTTCAAATCCTCGTTTTTCATCATTTATGACCATGGCGATGGGCTATAGCCCATGGTCTCGAACGGCATACTATCGCATGCCGTTTTCCATCATTTTTGTGGATTTGAAAAAAAGACGAAAATCACTCCGAGACCATAGGCTATAGCCCATCGTCTCGGAGTCATTTTCGTCTTTTTTTCAAATCCTCGTTTTTCATCATTTATGACCATGGCGATGGGCTATAGCCCATGGTCTCGAACGGCATACTATAGCATGCCGTTTTCCATCATTTTTGAGGATTTGAAAAAAAGACGAAAATCACTCCGAGACCATGGGCTATAGCCCATCGTCTCGGAGTCATTATCGTCTTTTTTTCAAATCCTTGTTTTTCATCATTTATGACCATGGCGATGGGCTATAGCCCATGGTCTCGAACGGCATACTATAGCATGCCGTTTTGCATCATTTTTGAGGATTTGAAAAAAAGACGAAAATCACTTCGAGACCATGGGCTATAGCCCATCGTCTCGGAGTCATTTTCGTCTTTTTTTCAAATCCTCGTTTTTCATCATTTATGACCCTGGCGATGGGCTATAGCCCATGGTCTCGAACGGCATACTATAGCATGCGGTTTTGCATCATCTTTGAGGATTTGAAAAAAAGACGAAAATCACTCAGAGACCATGGGCTATAGCCCATCGTCTCGGAGTCATTTTCGGCTTTTTTTTCAAATCCTTGTTTTTCATAATTTATGACCATGGCGATGGGCTATAGCCCATGGTCTCGAACACCATACTATCGCATGCCGTTTTCCATCATTTTTGAGGATTTGAAAAAAAGACGAAAATCACTCCGAGACCATGGGCTATAGCCCATCGTCTCGGAGTCATTTTCGTCTTTTTTTCAAATCCTTGTTTTTCATAATTTATGACCATGGCGATGGGCTATAGCCCATGGTCTCGAACGGCATACTATAGCATGCCGTTTTGCATCATTTTTGAGGATTTGAAAAAATTACGAAAATCACTCCGAGACCATGGGCTATAGCCCATCGTCTCGGAGTCATTTTCGTCTTTTTTTTCAAATCCTTGTTTTTCATCATTTATGACCATGGCGATGGGCTATAGCCCATGGTCTCGAACGGCATACTATCGCATGCCGTTTTCCATCATTTTTGTGGATTTGAAAAAAAGACGAAAATCACCCCGAGACCATGGGCTATAGCCCATCGTCTGAGTCATTTTCGTCTTTTTTTCAAATCCTCGTTTTTCATCATTTATGACCATGGCGATGGGCTTTAGCCCATGGTCTCGAATGGCATACTATAGCATGCCGTTTTCCATCATTTTTGAGGATTTGAAAAAAAGACGAAAATCACTCCGAGACCATGGGCTATAGCCCATCGTCTCGGAGTCATTTTCGTCTTTTTTTTCAAATCCTTGTTTTTCATCATTTATGACCATGGCGATGGGCTATAGCCCATGGTCTCGAACGGCATACTATCGCATGCCGTTTTCCATCATTTTTGTGGATTTGAAAAAAAGACGAAAATCACTCCGAGACCATAGGCTATAGCCCATCGTCTCGGAGTCATTTTCGTCTTTTTTTCAAATCCTCGTTTTTCATCATTTATGACCATGGCGATGGGCTATAGCCCATGGTCTCGAACGGCATACTATAGCATGCCGTTTTCCATCATTTTTGAGGATTTGAAAAAAAGACGAAAATCACTCCGAGACCATGGGCTATAGCCCATCGTCTCGGAGTCATTTTCGTCTTTTTTTCAAATCCTTGTTTTTCATCATTTATGACCATGGCGATGGGCTATAGCCCATGGTCTCGAACGGCATACTATAGCATGCCGTTTTGCATCATTTTTGAGGATTTGAAAAAAAGACGAAAATCACTTCGAGACCATGGGCTATAGCCCATCGTCTCGGAGTAATTTTCGTCTTTTTTTCAAATCCTCGTTTTTCATCATTTATGACCCTGGCGATGGGCTATAGCCCATGGTCTCGAACGGCATACTATAGCATGCGGTTTTGCATCATCTTTGAGGATTTGAAAAAAAGACGAAAATCACTCAGAGACCATGGGCTATAGCCCATCGTCTCGGAGTCATTTTCGGCTTTTTTTTCAAATCCTTGTTTTTCATAATTTATGACCATGGCGATGGGCTATAGCCCATGGTCTCGAACACCATACTATCGCATGCCGTTTTCCATCATTTTTGAGGATTTGAAAAAAAGACGAAAATCACTCCGAGACCATGGGCTATAGCCCATCGTCTCGGAGTCATTTTCGTCTTTTTTTCAAATCCTTGTTTTTCATAATTTATGACCATGGCGATGGGCTATAGCCCATGGTCTCGAACGGCATACTATAGCATGCCGTTTTGCATCATTTTTGAGGATTTGAAAAAATTACGAAAATCACTCCGAGACCATGGGCTATAGCCCATCGTCTCGGAGTCATTTTCGTCTTTTTTTCAAATCCTCGTTTTTCATAATTTATGACCATGGCGATGGGCTATAGCCCATGGTCTCGAACGGCATACTATAGCATGCCGTTTTGCATCATTTTTGAGGATTTGAAAAAAAGACGAAAATCACTCCGAGACCATGGGCTATAGCCCATCGTCTCGGAGTCATTTTCGTCTTTTTTTCAAATCCTCGTTTTTCATCATTTATGACCATGGCGATGGGCTATAGCCCATGGTCTCGAATGGCATACTATAGCATGCCGTTTTCCATCATTTTTGAGGATTTGAAAAAAAGACGAAAATCACTCCGAGACCATGGGCTATAGCCCATCGTCTCGGAGTCATTTTCGTCTTTTTTTTCAAATCCTTGTTTTTCATCATTTATGACCATGGCGATGGGCTATAGCCCATGGTCTCGAACGGAATACTATAGCATGCCGTTTTGCTATAGTATAGCATGCCGTTTTGCATCATTTTTGAGGATTTGAAAAAAAGACGAAAATCACTTCGAGACCATGGGCTATAGCCCATCGTCTCGGAGTCATTTCGTCTTTTTTTTCAAATCCTTGTTTTTCATCATTTATGACCATGGCGATGGGCTATAGCCCATGGTCTCGAACAGCATACTATCGCATGCCGTTTTCCATCATTTTTGAGGATTTGAAAAAAAGACGAAAATCACTCCGAGCCCATCGTCTCGGAGTCATTTTCGTCTTTTTTTCAAATCCTCGTTTTTCATCATTTATGACCATGGCGATGGGCTATAGCCCATGGTCTCGAACGGCATACTATCGCATGCCGTTTTCCATCATTTTTGTGGATTTGAAAAAAAGACGAAAATCACTCCGAGACCATGGGCTATAGCCCATCGTCTCGGAGTCATTTTCGTCTTTTTTTCAAATCCTCGTTTTTCATCATTTATGACCATGGCGATGGGCTATAGCCCATGGTCTCGAATGGCATACTATAGCATGCCGTTTTCCATCATTTTTGTGGATTTGAAAAAAAGACGAAATCACTCCGAGACCATGGGCTATAGCCCATCGTCTCGGAGTCATTTTCGTCTTTTTTTCAAATCCTCGTTTTTCATCATTTATGACCATGGCGATGGGCTATAGCCCATGGTCTCGAATGGCATACTATAGCATGCCGTTTTCCATCATTTTTGAGGATTTGAAAAAAAGACGAAAATCACTCCGAGACCATGGGCTATAGCCCATCGTCTCGGAGTCATTTTCGTCTTTTTTTCAAATCCTTGTTTTTCATCATTTATGACCATGGCGATGGGCTATAGCCCATGGTCTCGAACGGCATACTATAGCATGCGGTTTTGCATCATCTTTGAGGATTTGAAAAAAAGACGAAAATCACTTCGAGACCATGGGCTATAGCCCATCGTCTCGGAGTCATTTCGTCTTTTTTTTCAAATCCTTGTTTTTCATCATTTATGACCATGGCGATGGGCTATAGCCCATGGTCTCGAACGGCATACTATCGCATGCCGTTTTCCATCATTTTTGTGGATTTGAAAAAAAGACGAAAATCACTCCGAGACCATGGGCTATAGCCCATCGTCTCGGAGTCATTTTCGTCTTTTTTTCAAATCCTTGTTTTTCATCATTTATGACCATGGCGATGGGCTATAGCCCATGGTCTCGAACGGCATACTATAGCATGCCGTTTTCCATCATTTTTGAGGATTTGAAAAAAAGACGAAAATCACTTCGAGACCATGGGCTATAGCCCATCGTCTCGGAGTCATTTTCGTCTTTTTTTCAAATCCTTGTTTTTCATCATTTATAACCCTGGCGATGGGCTATAGCCCATGGTCTCGAACGGCATACTATAGCATGCCGTTTTCCATCATTTTTGAGGATTGGAAAAAAAGACGAAAATCACTCCGAGACCATGGGCTATAGCCCATCGTCTCGGAGTCATTTTCGTCTTTTTTTCAAATCCTTGTTTTTCATCATTTATGACCATGGCGATGGGCTATAGCCCATGGTCTCGAACGGCATACTATAGCATGCGGTTTTGCATCATCTTTGAGGATTTGAAAAAAAGACGAAAATCACTCCGAGACCATGGGCTATAGCCCATCGTCTCGGAGTCATTTTCGTCTTTTTTTCAAATCCTTGTTTTTCATCATTTATGACCATGGCGATGGGCTATAGCCCATGGTCTCGAACGGCATACTATAGCATGCCGTTTTCCATCATTTTTGAGGATTTGAAAAAAAGACGAAAATGACTCTGAGACGATGGGCTATAGGCAGCCCATGGTCTCGGAGTGATTTTCGTCTTTTTTTCAAATCCTCGTTTTTCATCATTTATGACCATGGCGATGGGCTATAGCCCATGGTCTCGAACGGAATACTATCGCATGCCGTTTTCCATCATTTTTGTGGATTTGAAAAAAAGACGAAAATCACTTCGAGACCATGGGCTATAGCCCATCGTCTCGGAGTCATTTTCGTTTTTTTTTCAAATCCTTGTTTTTCATCATTTATGACCATGGCGATGGGCTATAGCCCATGGTCTCGAACGGCATACTATAGCATGCGGTTTTGCATCATCTTTGAGGATTTGAAAAAAAGACGAAAATCACTCCGAGACCATGGGCTCTAGCCCATCGTCTCGGAGTCATTTTCGGCTTTTTTTTCAAATCCTCGTTTTTCATCATTTATGACCATGGCGATGGGCTATAGCCCATGGTCTCGAACAGCATGCCGTTTTCCATCATTTTTGAGGATTTGAAAAAAAGACGAAAATCACTCCGAGACCATGGGCTATAGCCCATCGTCTCGGCGTCATTTTCGTCTTTTTTTCAAATCCTCGTTTTTCATAATTTATGACCATGGCGATGGGCTATAGCCCATGGTCTCGAACGGCATACTATAGCATGCCGTTTTGCATCATTTTTGAGGATTTGAAAAAAAGACGAAAATCACTCCGAGACCATGGGCTATAGCCCATCGTCTCGGAGTCATTTTCGTCTTTTTTTCAAATCCTCGTTTTTCATCATTTATGACCATGGCGATGGGCTATAGCCCATGGTCTCGAATGGCATACTATAGCATGCCGTTTTCCATCATTTTTGAGGATTTGAAAAAAAGACGAAAATCACTCCGAGACCATGGGCTATAGCCCATCGTCTCGGAGTCATTTTCGTCTTTTTTTTCAAATCCTTGTTTTTCATCATTTATGACCATGGCGATGGGCTATAGCCCATGGTCTCGAACGGAATACTATAGCATGCCGTTTTGCTATAGTATAGCATGCCGTTTTGCATCATTTTTGAGGATTTGAAAAAAAGACGAAAATCACTTCGAGACCATGGGCTATAGCCCATCGTCTCGGAGTCATTTCGTCTTTTTTTTCAAATCCTTGTTTTTCATCATTTATGACCATGGCGATGGGCTATAGCCCATGGTCTCGAACGGCATACTATCGCATGCCGTTTTCCATCATTTTTGTGGATTTGAAAAAAAGACGAAAATCACTCCGAGACCATGGGCTATAGCCCATCGTCTCGGAGTCATTTTCGTCTTTTTTTCAAATCCTTGTTTTTCATCATTTATGACCATGGCGATGGGCTATAGCCCATGGTCTCGAACGGCATACTATAGCATGCCGTTTTCCATCATTTTTGAGGATTTGAAAAAAAGACGAAAATCACTTCGAGACCATGGGCTATAGCCCATCGTCTCGGAGTCATTTTCGTCTTTTTTTCAAATCCTTGTTTTTCATCATTTATAACCCTGGCGATGGGCTATAGCCCATGGTCTCGAACGGCATACTATAGCATGCCGTTTTCCATCATTTTTGAGGATTGGAAAAAAAGACGAAAATCACTCCGAGACCATGGGCTATAGCCCATCGTCTCGGAGTCATTTTCGTCTTTTTTTCAAATCCTTGTTTTTCATCATTTATGACCATGGCGATGGGCTATAGCCCATGGTCTCGAACGGCATACTATAGCATGCGGTTTTGCATCATCTTTGAGGATTTGAAAAAAAGACGAAAATCACTCCGAGACCATGGGCTATAGCCCATCGTCTCGGAGTCATTTTCGTCTTTTTTTCAAATCCTTGTTTTTCATCATTTATGACCATGGCGATGGGCTATAGCCCATGGTCTCGAACGGCATACTATAGCATGCCGTTTTCCATCATTTTTGAGGATTTGAAAAAAAGACGAAAATGACTCTGAGACGATGGGCTATAGGCAGCCCATGGTCTCGGAGTGATTTTCGTCTTTTTTTCAAATCCTCGTTTTTCATCATTTATGACCATGGCGATGGGCTATAGCCCATGGTCTCGAACGGAATACTATCGCATGCCGTTTTCCATCATTTTTGTGGATTTGAAAAAAAGACGAAAATCACTTCGAGACCATGGGCTATAGCCCATCGTCTCGGAGTCATTTTCGTTTTTTTTTCAAATCCTTGTTTTTCATCATTTATGACCATGGCGATGGGGTATAGCCCATGGTCTCGAACGGCATACTATAGCATGCGGTTTTGCATCATCTTTGAGGATTTGAAAAAAAGACGAAAATCACTCCGAGACCATGGGCTCTAGCCCATCGTCTCGGAGTCATTTTCGGCTTTTTTTTCAAATCCTCGTTTTTCATCATTTATGACCATGGCGATGGGCTATAGCCCATGGTCTCGAACAGCATGCCGTTTTCCATCATTTTTGAGGATTTGAAAAAAAGACGAAAATCACTCCGAGACCATGGGCTATAGCCCATCGTCTCGGAGTCATTTTCGTCTTTTTTTCAAATCCTCGTTTTTCATAATTTATGACCATGGCGATGGGCTATAGCCCATGGTCTCGAACGGCATACTATAGCATGCCGTTTTGCATCATTTTTGAGGATTTGAAAAAAAGACGAAAATCACTCCGAGACCATGGGCTATAGCCCATCGTCTCGGAGTCATTTTCGTCTTTTTTTCAAATCCTCGTTTTTCATCATTTATGACCATGGCGATGGGCTATAGCCCATGGTCTCGAATGGCATACTATAGCATGCCGTTTTCCATCATTTTTGAGGATTTGAAAAAAAGACGAAAATCACTCCGAGACCATGGGCTATAGCCCATCGTCTCGGAGTCATTTTCGTCTTTTTTTTCAAATCCTTGTTTTTCATCATTTATGACCATGGCGATGGGCTATAGCCCATGGTCTCGAACGGAATACTATAGCATGCCGTTTTGCATCATTTTTGTGGATTTGAAAAAAAGACGAAAATCACTCCGAGACCATAGGCTATAGCCCATCGTCTCGGAGTCATTTTCGTCTTTTTTTCAAATCCTCGTTTTTCATCATTTATGACCATGGCGATGGGCTATAGCCCATGGTCTCGAACGGCATACTATAGCATGCCGTTTTCCATCATTTTTGAGGATTTGAAAAAAAGACGAAAATCACTCCGAGACCATGGGCTATAGCCCATCGTCTCGGAGTCATTTTCGTCTTTTTTTCAAATCCTTGTTTTTCATCATTTATGACCATGGCGATGGGCTATAGCCCATGGTCTCGAACGGCATACTATAGCATGCCGTTTTGCATCATTTTTGAGGATTTGAAAAAAATACGAAAATCACTTCGAGACCATGGGCTATAGCCCATCGTCTCGGAGTCATTTTCGGCTTTTTTTTCAAATCCTTGTTTTTCATAATTTATGACCATGGCGATGGGCTATAGCCCATGGTCTCGAACACCATACTATCGCATGCCGTTTTCCATCATTTTTGAGGATTTGAAAAAAAGACGAAAATCACTCCGAGACCATGGGCTATAGCCCATCGTCTCGGAGTCATTTTCGTCTTTTTTTCAAATCCTTGTTTTTCATAATTTATGACCGTGGCGATGGGCTATAGCCCATGGTCTCGAACGGCATACTATAGCATGCCGTTTTGCATCATTTTTGAGGATTTGAAAAAATTACGAAAATCACTCCGAGACCATGGGCTATAGCCCATCGTCTCGGAGTCATTTTCGTCTTTTTTTTCAAATCCTTGTTTTTCATCATTTATGACCATGGCGATGGGCTATAGCCCATGGTCTCGAACGGCATACTATCGCATGCCGTTTTCCATCATTTTTGTGGATTTGAAAAAAAGACGAAAATCACCCCGAGACCATGGGCTATAGCCCATCGTCTGAGTCATTTTCGTCTTTTTTTCAAATCCTCGTTTTTCATCATTTATGACCATGGCGATGGGCTTTAGCCCATGGTCTCGAATGGCATACTATAGCATGCCGTTTTCCATCATTTTTGAGGATTTGAAAAAAAGACGAAAATCACTCCGAGACCATGGGCTATAGCCCATCGTCTCGGAGTCATTTTCGTCTTTTTTTTCAAATCCTTGTTTTTCATCATTTATGACCATGGCGATGGGCTATAGCCCATGGTCTCGAACGGCATACTATCGCATGCCGTTTTCCATCATTTTTGTGGATTTGAAAAAAAGACGAAAATCACTCCGAGACCATAGGCTATAGCCCATCGTCTCGGAGTCATTTTCGTATTTTTTTCAAATCCTCGTTTTTCATCATTTATGACCATGGCGATGGGCTATAGCCCATGGTCTCGAACACCATACTATCGCATGCCGTTTTCCATCATTTTTGAGGATTTGAAAAAAAGACGAAAATCACTCCGAGACCATGGGCTATAGCCCATCGTCTCGGAGTCATTTTCGTCTTTTTTTCAAATCCTTGTTTTTCATAATTTATGACCATGGCGATGGGCTATAGCCCATGGTCTCGAACGGCATACTATAGCATGCCGTTTTGCATCATTTTTGAGGATTTGAAAAAATTACGAAAATCACTCCGAGACCATGGGCTATAGCCCATCGTCTCGGAGTCATTTTCGTCTTTTTTTTCAAATCCTTGTTTTTCATCATTTATGACCATGGCGATGGGCTATAGCCCATGGTCTCGAACGGCATACTATCGCATGCCGTTTTCCATCATTTTTGTGGATTTGAAAAAAAGACGAAAATCACCCCGAGACCATGGGCTATAGCCCATCGTCTGAGTCATTTTCGTCTTTTTTTCAAATCCTCGTTTTTCATCATTTATGACCATGGCGATGGGCTATAGCCCATGGTCTCGAATGGCATACTATAGCATGCCGTTTTCCATCATTTTTGAGGATTTGAAAAAAAGACGAAAATCACTCCGAGACCATGGGCTATAGCCCATCGTCTCGGAGTCATTTTCGTCTTTTTTTTCAAATCCTTGTTTTTCATCATTTATGACCATGGCGATGGGCTATAGCCCATGGTCTCGAACGGAATACTATAGCATGCCGTTTTGCTATAGTATAGCATGCCGTTTTGCATCATTTTTGAGGATTTGAAAAAAAGACGAAAATCACTCCGAGACCATGGGCTATAGCCCATCGTCTCGGAGTCATTTTCGTCTTTTTTTCAAATCCTTGTTTTTCATCATTTATGACCATGGCGATGGGCTATAGCCCATGGTCTCGAACGGCATACTATAGCATGCCGTTTTCCATCATTTTTGAGGATTTGAAAAAAAGACGAAAATCACTTCGAGACCATGGGCTATAGCCCATCGTCTCGGAGTCATTTTCGTCTTTTTTTCAAATCCTCGTTTTTCATCATTTATGACCCTGGCGATGGGCTATAGCCCATGGTCTCGAACGGCATACTATAGCATGCCGTTTTCCATCATTTTTGAGGATTTGAAAAAAAGACGAAAATCACTCCGAGACCATGGGCTATAGCCCATCGTCTCGGAGTCATTTTCGTCTTTTTTTCAAATCCTTGTTTTTCATCATTTATGACCATGGCGATGGGCTATAGCCCATGGTCTCGAACGGCATACTATAGCATGCGGTTTTGCATCATCTTTGAGGATTTGAAAAAAAGACGACAATCACTCCGAGACCATGGGCTATAGCCCATCGTCTCGGAGTCATTTTCGGCTTTTTTTTTCAAATCCTTGTTTTTCATAATTTATGACCATGGCGATGGGCTATAGCCCATGGTCTCGGAGTGATTTGTTTTTTTTTCAAATCCTCGTTTTTCATCATTTATGACCATGGCGATGGGCTATAGCCCATGGTCTCGAACGGCATACTATCGCATGCCGTTTTCCATCATTTTTGTGGATTTGAAAAAAAGACGAAAATCACTCCGAGAACATGGGCTATAGCCCATCGTCTGAGTCATTTTCGTCTTTTTTTCAAATCCTCGTTTTTCATCATTTATGACCATGGCGATAGGCTATAGCCCATGGTCTCGAATGGCATACTATAGCATGCCGTTTTCCATCATTTTTGAGGATTTGAAAAAAAGACGAAAATCACTCCGACACCATGGGCTATAGCCCATCGTCTCGGAGTCATTTTCGTCTTTTTTTTCAAATCCTTGTTTTTCATCATTTATGACCATGGCGATGGGCTATAGCCCATGGTCTCGAACGGAATACTATAGCATGCCGTTTTGCTATAGTATAGCATGCCGTTTTGCATCATTTTTGAGGATTTGAAAAAAAGACGAAAATCACTTCGAGACCATGGGCTATAGCCCATCGTCTCGGAGTCATTTTCGTCTTTTTTTCAAATGCTCGTTTTTCATCATTTATGACCCTGGCGATGGGCTATAGCCCATGGTCTCGAACGGCATACTATAGCATGCCGTTTTGCATCATCTTTGAGGATTTGAAAAAAAGACGAAAATCACTCCGAGACCATGGGTTATAGCCCATCGTCTCGGAGTCATTTTCGTCTTTTTTTTCAAATCCTTGTTTTTCATCATTTATGACCATGGCGATGGGCTATAGCCCATGGTCTCGAACAGCATACTATCGCATGCCGTTTTCCATCATTTTTGAGGATTTGAAAAAAAGACGAAAATCACTCCGAGCCCATCGTCTCGGAGTCATTTTCGTCTTTTTTTTCAAATCCTTGTTTTTCATCATTTATGACCATGGCGATGGGCTATAGCCCATGGTCTCGGAGTGATTTGTTTTTTTTTCAAATCCTCGTTTTTCATCATTTATGACCATGGCGATGGGCTATAGCCCATGGTCTCGAACGGCATACTATCGCATGCCGTTTTCCATCATTTTTGTGGATTTGAAAAAAAGACGAAAATCACTCCGAGAACATGGGCTATAGCCCATCGTCTGAGTCATTTTCGTCTTTTTTTCAAATCCTCGTTTTTCATCATTTATGACCATGGCGATGGGCTATAGCCCATGGTCTCGAACAGCATACTATAGCATGCCGTTTTCCATCATTTTTGAGGATTTGAAAAAAAGACGAAAATGACTCTGAGACGATGGGCTATAGCCCATGGTCTCGGAGTGATTTTCGTCTTTTTTTCAAATCCTCGTTTTTCATCATTTATGACCATGGCGATGGGCTATAGCCCATGGTCTCGAACGGCATACTATCGCATGCCGTTTTCCATCATTTTTGTGGATTTGAAAAAAAGACGAAAATCACTCCGAGACCATAGGCTATAGCCCATCGTCTCGGAGTCATTTTCGTCTTTTTTTCAAATCCTCGTTTTTCATCATTTATGACCATGGCGATGGGCTATAGCCCATGGTCTCGAACGGCATACTATAGCATGCCGTTTTCCATCATTTTTGAGGATTTGAAAAAAAGACGAAAATCACTCCGAGACCATGGGCTATAGCCCATCGTCTCGGAGTCATTTTCGTCTTTTTTTCAAATCCTTGTTTTTCATCATTTATGACCATGGCGATGGGCTATAGCCCATGGTCTCGAACGGCATACTATAGCATGCCGTTTTGCATCATTTTTGAGGATTTGAAAAAATTACGAAAATCACTCCGAGACCATGGGCTATAGCCCATCGTCTCGGAGTCATTTTCGTCTTTTTTTTCAAATCCTTGTTTTTCATCATTTATGACCATGGCGATGGGCTATAGCCCATGGTCTCGAACGGCATACTATCGCATGCCGTTTTCCATCATTTTTGTGGATTTGAAAAAAAGACGAAAATCACCCCGAGACCATGGGCTATAGCCCATCGTCTGAGTCATTTTCGTCTTTTTTTCAAATCCTCGTTTTTCATCATTTATGACCATGGCGATGGGCTTTAGCCCATGGTCTCGAATGGCATACTATAGCATGCCGTTTTCCATCATTTTTGAGGATTTGAAAAAAAGACGAAAATCACTCCGAGACCATGGGCTATAGCCCATCGTCTCGGAGTCATTTTCGTCTTTTTTTTCAAATCCTTGTTTTTCATCATTTATGACCATGGCGATGGGCTATAGCCCATGGTCTCGAACGGCATACTATCGCATGCCGTTTTCCATCATTTTTGTGGATTTGAAAAAAAGACGAAAATCACTCCGAGACCATAGGCTATAGCCCATCGTCTCGGAGTCATTTTCGTCTTTTTTTCAAATCCTCGTTTTTCATCATTTATGACCATGGCGATGGGCTATAGCCCATGGTCTCGAACGGCATACTATAGCATGCCGTTTTCCATCATTTTTGAGGATTTGAAAAAAAGACGAAAATCACTCCGAGACCATGGGCTATAGCCCATCGTCTCGGAGTCATTTTCGTCTTTTTTTCAAATCCTTGTTTTTCATCATTTATGACCATGGCGATGGGCTATAGCCCATGGTCTCGAACGGCATACTATAGCATGCCGTTTTGCATCATTTTTGAGGATTTGAAAAAAAGACGAAAATCACTTCGAGACCATGGGCTATAGCCCATCGTCTCGGAGTCATTTTCTTCTTTTTTTCAAATCCTCGTTTTTCATCATTTATGACCCTGGCGATGGGCTATAGCCCATGGTCTCGAACGGCATACTATAGCATGCGGTTTTGCATCATCTTTGAGGATTTGAAAAAAAGACGAAAATCACTCAGAGACCATGGGCTATAGCCCATCGTCTCGGAGTCATTTTCGGCTTTTTTTTCAAATCCTTGTTTTTCATAATTTATGACCATGGCGATGGGCTATAGCCCATGGTCTCGAACACGATACTATCGCATGCCGTTTTCCATCATTTTTGAGGATTTGAAAAAAAGACGAAAATCACTCCGAGACCATGGGCTATAGCCCATCGTCTCGGAGTCATTTTCGTCTTTTTTTCAAATCCTTGTTTTTCATAATTTATGACCATGGCGATGGGCTATAGCCCATGGTCTCGAACGGCATACTATAGCATGCCGTTTTGCATCATTTTTGAGGATTTGAAAAAATTACGAAAATCACTCCGAGACCATGGGCTATAGCCCATCGTCTCGGAGTCATTTTCGTCTTTTTTTTCAAATCCTTGTTTTTCATCATTTATGACCATGGCGATGGGCTATAGCCCATGGTCTCGAACGGCATACTATCGCATGCCGTTTTCCATCATTTTTGTGGATTTGAAAAAAAGACGAAAATCACCCCGAGACCATGGGCTATAGCCCATCGTCTGAGTCATTTTCGTCTTTTTTTCAAATCCTCGTTTTTCCATCATTTATGACCATGGCGATGGGCTTTAGCCCATGGTCTCGAATGGCATACTATAGCATGCCGTTTTCCATCATTTTTGAGGATTTGAAAAAAAGACGAAAATCACTCCGAGACCATGGGCTATAGCCCATCGTCTCGGAGTCATTTTCGTCTTTTTTTTCAAATCCTTGTTTTTCATCATTTATGACCATGGCGATGGGCTATAGCCCATGGTCTCGAACGGAATACTATAGCATGCCGTTTTGCTATAGTATAGCATGCCGTTTTGCATCATTTTTGAGGATTTGAAAAAAAGACGAAAATCACTCCGAGACCATGGGCTATAGCCCATCGTCTCGGAGTCATTTTCGTCTTTTTTTCAAATCCTTGTTTTTCATCATTTATGACCATGGCGATGGGCTATAGCCCATGGTCTCGAACGGCATACTATAGCATGCCGTTTTCCATCATTTTTGAGGATTTGAAAAAAAGACGAAAATCACTTCGAGACCATGGGCTATAGCCCATCGTCTCGGAGTCATTTTCGTCTTTTTTTCAAATCCTCGTTTTTCATCATTTATGACCCTGGCGATGGGCTATAGCCCATGGTCTCGAACGGCATACTATAGCATGCCGTTTTCCATCATTTTTGAGGATTTGAAAAAAAGACGAAAATCACTCCGAGACCATGGGCTATAGCCCATCGTCTCGGAGTCATTTTCGTCTTTTTTTTCAAATCCTTGTTTTTCATCATTTATGACCATGGCGATGGGCTATAGCCCATGGTCTCGAACGGAATACTATAGCATGCCGTTTTGCTATAGTATAGCATGCCGTTTTGCATCATTTTTGAGGATTTGAAAAAAAGACGAAAATCACTTCGAGACCATGGGCTATAGCCCATCGTCTCGGAGTCATTTTCGTCTTTTTTTCAAATGCTCGTTTTTCATCATTTATGACCCTGGCGATGGGCTATAGCCCATGGTCTCGAACGGCATACTATAGCATGCCGTTTTGCATCATCTTTGAGGATTTGAAAAAAAGACGAAAATCACTCCGAGACCATGGGTTATAGCCCATCGTCTCGGAGTCATTTTCGTCTTTTTTTTCAAATCCTTGTTTTTCATCATTTATGACCATGGCGATGGGCTATAGCCCATGGTCTCGAACAGCATACTATCGCATGCCGTTTTCCATCATTTTTGAGGATTTGAAAAAAAGACGAAAATCACTCCGAGCCCATCGTCTCGGAGTCATTTTCGTCTTTTTTTTCAAATCCTTGTTTTTCATCATTTATGACCATGGCGATGGGCTATAGCCCATGGTCTCGGAGTGATTTGTTTTTTTTTCAAATCCTCGTTTTTCATCATTTATGACCATGGCGATGGGCTATAGCCCATGGTCTCGAACGGCATACTATCGCATGCCGTTTTCCATCATTTTTGTGGATTTGAAAAAAAGACGAAAATCACTCCGAGAACATGGGCTATAGCCCATCGTCTGAGTCATTTTCGTCTTTTTTTCAAATCCTCGTTTTTCATCATTTATGACCATGGCGATGGGCTATAGCCCATGGTCTCGAACAGCATACTATAGCATGCCGTTTTCCATCATTTTTGAGGATTTGAAAAAAAGACGAAAATGACTCTGAGACGATGGGCTATAGCCCATGGTCTCGGAGTGATTTTCGTCTTTTTTTCAAATCCTCGTTTTTCATCATTTATGACCATGGCGATGGGCTATAGCCCATGGTCTCGAACGGCATACTATCGCATGCCGTTTTCCATCATTTTTGTGGATTTGAAAAAAAGACGAAAATCACTCCGAGACCATAGGCTATAGCCCATCGTCTCGGAGTCATTTTCGTCTTTTTTTCAAATCCTCGTTTTTCATCATTTATGACCATGGCGATGGGCTATAGCCCATGGTCTCGAACGGCATACTATAGCATGCCGTTTTCCATCATTTTTGAGGATTTGAAAAAAAGACGAAAATCACTCCGAGACCATGGGCTATAGCCCATCGTCTCGGAGTCATTTTCGTCTTTTTTTCAAATCCTTGTTTTTCATCATTTATGACCATGGCGATGGGCTATAGCCCATGGTCTCGAACGGCATACTATAGCATGCCGTTTTGCATCATTTTTGAGGATTTGAAAAAAAGACGAAAATCACTTCGAGACCATGGGCTATAGCCCATCGTCTCGGAGTCATTTTCGGCTTTTTTTTAAAATCCTTGTTTTTCATAATTTATGACCATGGCGATGGGCTATAGCCCATGGTCTCGAACACCATACTATCGCATGCCGTTTTCCATCATTTTTGAGGATTTGAAAAAAAGACGAAAATCACTCCGAGACCATGGGCTATAGCCCATCGTCTCGGAGTCATTTTCGTCTTTTTTTCAAATCCTTGTTTTTCATAATTTATGACCATGGCGATGGGCTATAGCCCATGGTCTCGAACGGCATACTATAGCATGCCGTTTTGCATCATTTTTGAGGATTTGAAAAAATTACGAAAATCACTCCGAGACCATGGGCTATAGCCCATCGTCTCGGAGTCATTTTCGTCTTTTTTTTCAAATCCTTGTTTTTCATCATTTATGACCATGGCGATGGGCTATAGCCCATGGTCTCGAACGGCATACTATCGCATGCCGTTTTCCATCATTTTTGTGGATTTGAAAAAAATACGAAAATCACCCCGAGACCATGGGCTATAGCCCATCGTCTGAGTCATTTTCGTCTTTTTTTCAAATCCTCGTTTTTCATCATTTATGACCATGGCGATGGGCTTTAGCCCATGGTCTCGAATGGCATACTATAGCATGCCGTTTTCCATCATTTTTGAGGATTTGAAAAAAAGACGAAAATCACTCCGAGACCATGGGCTATAGCCCATCGTCTCGGAGTCATTTTCGTCTTTTTTTTCAAATCCTTGTTTTTCATCATTTATGACCATGGCGATGGGCTATAGCCCATGGTCTCGAACGGCATACTATCGCATGCCGTTTTCCATCATTTTTGTGGATTTGAAAAAAAGACGAAAATCACTCCGAGACCATAGGCTATAGCCCATCGTCTCGGAGTCATTTTCGTCTTTTTTTCAAATCCTCGTTTTTCATCATTTATGACCATGGCGATGGGCTATAGCCCATGGTCTCGAACGGCATACTATAGCATGCCGTTTTCCATCATTTTTGAGGATTTGAAAAAAAGACGAAAATCACTCCGAGACCATGGGCTATAGCCCATCGTCTCGGAGTCATTTTCGTCTTTTTTTCAAATCCTTGTTTTTCATCATTTATGACCATGGCGATGGGCTATAGCCCATGGTCTCGAACGGCATACTATAGCATGCCGTTTTGCATAATTTTTGAGGATTTGAAAAAAAGACGAAAATCACTCCGAGACCATGGGCTATAGCCCATCGTCTCGGAGTCATTTTCGTCTTTTTTTCAAATCCTTGTTTTTCATAATTTATGACCATGGCGATGGGCTATAGCCCATGGTCTCGAACGGCATACTATAGCATGCCGTTTTGCATCATTTTTGAGGATTTGAAAAAATTACGAAAATCACTCCGAGACCATGGGCTATAGCCCATCGTCTCGGAGTCATTTTCGTCTTTTTTTTCAAATCCTTGTTTTTCATCATTTATGACCATGGCGATGGGCTATAGCCCATGGTCTCGAACGGCATACTATCGCATGCCGTTTTCCATCATTTTTGTGGATTTGAAAAAAAGACGAAAATCACCCCGAGACCATGGGCTATAGCCCATCGTCTGAGTCATTTTCGTCTTTTTTTCAAATCCTCGTTTTTCATCATTTATGACCATGGCGATGGGCTTTAGCCCATGGTCTCGAATGGCATACTATAGCATGCCGTTTTCCATCATTTTTGAGGATTTGAAAAAAAGACGAAAATCACTCCGAGACCATGGGCTATAGCCCATCGTCTCGGAGTCATTTTCGTCTTTTTTTTCAAATCCTTGTTTTTCATCATTTATGACCATGGCGATGGGCTATAGCCCATGGTCTCGAACGGCATACTATCGCATGCCGTTTTCCATCATTTTTGTGGATTTGAAAAAAAGACGAAAATCACTCCGAGACCATAGGCTATAGCCCATCGTCTCGGAGTCATTTTCGTCTTTTTTTCAAATCCTCGTTTTTCATCATTTATGACCATGGCGATGGGCTATAGCCCATGGTCTCGAACGGCATACTATAGCATGCCGTTTTCCATCATTTTTGAGGATTTGAAAAAAAGACGAAAATCACTCCGAGACCATGGGCTATAGCCCATCGTCTCGGAGTCATTTTCGTCTTTTTTTCAAATCCTTGTTTTTCATCATTTATGACCATGGCGATGGGCTATAGCCCATGGTCTCGAACGGCATACTATAGCATGCCGTTTTGCATCATTTTTGAGGATTTGAAAAAAAGACGAAAATCACTTCGAGACCATGGGCTATAGCCCATCGTCTCGGAGTCATTTTCGTCTTTTTTTCAAATCCTCGTTTTTCATCATTTATGACCCTGGCGATGGGCTATAGCCCATGGTCTCGAACGGCATACTATAGCATGCCGTTTTCCATCATTTTTGTGGATTTGAAAAAAAGACGAAAATCACTCCGAGACCATAGGCTATAGCCCATCGTCTCGGAGTCATTTTCGTCTTTTTTTCAAATCCTCGTTTTTCATCATTTATGACCATGGCGATGGGCTATAGCCCATGGTCTCGAACGGCATACTATAGCATGCCGTTTTGCATCATTTTTGAGGATTTGAAAAAAAGACGAAAATCACTTCGAGACCATGGGCTATAGCCCATCGTCTCGGAGTCATTTTCGTCTTTTTTTCAAATCCTCGTTTTTCATCATTTATGACCCTGGCGATGGGCTATAGCCCATGGTCTCGAACGGCATACTATAGCATGCGGTTTTGCATCATCTTTGAGGATTTGAAAAAAAGACGAAAATCACTCAGAGACCATGGGCTATAGCCCATCGTCTCGGAGTCATTTTCGGCTTTTTTTTCAAATCCTTGTTTTTCATAATTTATGACCATGGCGATGGGCTATAGCCCATGGTCTCGAACACGATACTATCGCATGCCGTTTTCCATCATTTTTGAGGATTTGAAAAAAAGACGAAAATCACTCCGAGACCATGGGCTATAGCCCATCGTCTCGGAGTCATTTTCGTCTTTTTTTCAAATCCTTGTTTTTCATAATTTATGACCATGGCGATGGGCTATAGCCCATGGTCTCGAACGGCATACTATAGCATGCCGTTTTGCATCATTTTTGAGGATTTGAAAAAATTACGAAAATCACTCCGAGACCATGGGCTATAGCCCATCGTCTCGGAGTCATTTTCGTCTTTTTTTTCAAATCCTTGTTTTTCATCATTTATGACCATGGCGATGGGCTATAGCCCATGGTCTCGAACGGCATACTATCGCATGCCGTTTTCCATCATTTTTGTGGATTTGAAAAAAAGACGAAAATCACCCCGAGACCATGGGCTATAGCCCATCGTCTGAGTCATTTTCGTCTTTTTTTCAAATCCTCGTTTTTCCATCATTTATGACCATGGCGATGGGCTTTAGCCCATGGTCTCGAATGGCATACTATAGCATGCCGTTTTCCATCATTTTTGAGGATTTGAAAAAAAGACGAAAATCACTCCGAGACCATGGGCTATAGCCCATCGTCTCGGAGTCATTTTCGTCTTTTTTTTCAAATCCTTGTTTTTCATCATTTATGACCATGGCGATGGGCTATAGCCCATGGTCTCGAACGGAATACTATAGCATGCCGTTTTGCTATAGTATAGCATGCCGTTTTGCATCATTTTTGAGGATTTGAAAAAAAGACGAAAATCACTCCGAGACCATGGGCTATAGCCCATCGTCTCGGAGTCATTTTCGTCTTTTTTTCAAATCCTTGTTTTTCATCATTTATGACCATGGCGATGGGCTATAGCCCATGGTCTCGAACGGCATACTATAGCATGCCGTTTTCCATCATTTTTGAGGATTTGAAAAAAAGACGAAAATCACTTCGAGACCATGGGCTATAGCCCATCGTCTCGGAGTCATTTTCGTCTTTTTTTCAAATCCTCGTTTTTCATCATTTATGACCCTGGCGATGGGCTATAGCCCATGGTCTCGAACGGCATACTATAGCATGCCGTTTTCCATCATTTTTGAGGATTTGAAAAAAAGACGAAAATCACTCCGAGACCATGGGCTATAGCCCATCGTCTCGGAGTCATTTTCGTCTTTTTTTTCAAATCCTTGTTTTTCATCATTTATGACCATGGCGATGGGCTATAGCCCATGGTCTCGAACGGAATACTATAGCATGCCGTTTTGCTATAGTATAGCATGCCGTTTTGCATCATTTTTGAGGATTTGAAAAAAAGACGAAAATCACTTCGAGACCATGGGCTATAGCCCATCGTCTCGGAGTCATTTTCGTCTTTTTTTCAAATGCTCGTTTTTCATCATTTATGACCCTGGCGATGGGCTATAGCCCATGGTCTCGAACGGCATACTATAGCATGCCGTTTTGCATCATCTTTGAGGATTTGAAAAAAAGACGAAAATCACTCCGAGACCATGGGTTATAGCCCATCGTCTCGGAGTCATTTTCGTCTTTTTTTTCAAATCCTTGTTTTTCATCATTTATGACCATGGCGATGGGCTATAGCCCATGGTCTCGAACAGCATACTATCGCATGCCGTTTTCCATCATTTTTGAGGATTTGAAAAAAAGACGAAAATCACTCCGAGCCCATCGTCTCGGAGTCATTTTCGTCTTTTTTTTCAAATCCTTGTTTTTCATCATTTATGACCATGGCGATGGGCTATAGCCCATGGTCTCGGAGTGATTTGTTTTTTTTTCAAATCCTCGTTTTTCATCATTTATGACCATGGCGATGGGCTATAGCCCATGGTCTCGAACGGCATACTATCGCATGCCGTTTTCCATCATTTTTGTGGATTTGAAAAAAAGACGAAAATCACTCCGAGAACATGGGCTATAGCCCATCGTCTGAGTCATTTTCGTCTTTTTTTCAAATCCTCGTTTTTCATCATTTATGACCATGGCGATGGGCTATAGCCCATGGTCTCGAACAGCATACTATAGCATGCCGTTTTCCATCATTTTTGAGGATTTGAAAAAAAGACGAAAATGACTCTGAGACGATGGGCTATAGCCCATGGTCTCGGAGTGATTTTCGTCTTTTTTTCAAATCCTCGTTTTTCATCATTTATGACCATGGCGATGGGCTATAGCCCATGGTCTCGAACGGCATACTATCGCATGCCGTTTTCCATCATTTTTGTGGATTTGAAAAAAAGACGAAAATCACTCCGAGACCATAGGCTATAGCCCATCGTCTCGGAGTCATTTTCGTCTTTTTTTCAAATCCTCGTTTTTCATCATTTATGACCATGGCGATGGGCTATAGCCCATGGTCTCGAACGGCATACTATAGCATGCCGTTTTCCATCATTTTTGAGGATTTGAAAAAAAGACGAAAATCACTCCGAGACCATGGGCTATAGCCCATCGTCTCGGAGTCATTTTCGTCTTTTTTTCAAATCCTTGTTTTTCATCATTTATGACCATGGCGATGGGCTATAGCCCATGGTCTCGAACGGCATACTATAGCATGCCGTTTTGCATCATTTTTGAGGATTTGAAAAAAAGACGAAAATCACTTCGAGACCATGGGCTATAGCCCATCGTCTCGGAGTCATTTTCGGCTTTTTTTTTAAATCCTTGTTTTTCATAATTTATGACCATGGCGATGGGCTATAGCCCATGGTCTCGAACACCATACTATCGCATGCCGTTTTCCATCATTTTTGAGGATTTGAAAAAAAGACGAAAATCACTCCGAGACCATGGGCTATAGCCCATCGTCTCGGAGTCATTTTCGTCTTTTTTTCAAATCCTTGTTTTTCATAATTTATGACCATGGCGATGGGCTATAGCCCATGGTCTCGAACGGCATACTATAGCATGCCGTTTTGCATCATTTTTGAGGATTTGAAAAAATTACGAAAATCACTCCGAGACCATGGGCTATAGCCCATCGTCTCGGAGTCATTTTCGTCTTTTTTTTCAAATCCTTGTTTTTCATCATTTATGACCATGGCGATGGGCTATAGCCCATGGTCTCGAACGGCATACTATCGCATGCCGTTTTCCATCATTTTTGTGGATTTGAAAAAAAGACGAAAATCACCCCGAGACCATGGGCTATAGCCCATCGTCTGAGTCATTTTCGTCTTTTTTTCAAATCCTCGTTTTTCATCATTTATGACCATGGCGATGGGCTTTAGCCCATGGTCTCGAATGGCATACTATAGCATGCCGTTTTCCATCATTTTTGAGGATTTGAAAAAAAGACGAAAATCACTCCGAGACCATGGGCTATAGCCCATCGTCTCGGAGTCATTTTCGTCTTTTTTTTCAAATCCTTGTTTTTCATCATTTATGACCATGGCGATGGGCTATAGCCCATGGTCTCGAACGGCATACTATCGCATGCCGTTTTCCATCATTTTTGTGGATTTGAAAAAAAGACGAAAATCACTCCGAGACCATAGGCTATAGCCCATCGTCTCGGAGTCATTTTCGTCTTTTTTTCAAATCCTCGTTTTTCATCATTTATGACCATGGCGATGGGCTATAGCCCATGGTCTCGAACGGCATACTATAGCATGCCGTTTTCCATCATTTTTGAGGATTTGAAAAAAAGACGAAAATCACTCCGAGACCATGGGCTATAGCCCATCGTCTCGGAGTCATTTTCGTCTTTTTTTCAAATCCTTGTTTTTCATCATTTATGACCATGGCGATGGGCTATAGCCCATGGTCTCGAACGGCATACTATAGCATGCCGTTTTGCATCATTTTTGAGGATTTGAAAAAAAGACGAAAATCACTCCGAGACCATGGGCTATAGCCCATCGTCTCGGAGTCATTTTTGTCTTTTTTTCAAATCCTTGTTTTTCATAATTTATGACCATGGCGATGGGCTATAGCCCATGGTCTCGAACGGCATACTATAGCATGCCGTTTTGCATCATTTTTGAGGATTTGAAAAAATTACGAAAATCACTCCGAGACCATGGGCTATAGCCCATCGTCTCGGAGTCATTTTCGTCTTTTTTTTCAAATCCTTGTTTTTCATCATTTATGACCATGGCGATGGGCTATAGCCCATGGTCTCGAACGGCATACTATCGCATGCCGTTTTCCATCATTTTTGTGGATTTGAAAAAAAGACGAAAATCACCCCGAGACCATGGGCTATAGCCCATCGTCTGAGTCATTTTCGTCTTTTTTTCAAATCCTCGTTTTTCATCATTTATGACCATGGCGATGGGCTTTAGCCCATGGTCTCGAATGGCATACTATAGCATGCCGTTTTCCATCATTTTTGAGGATTTGAAAAAAAGACGAAAATCACTCCGAGACCATGGGCTATAGCCCATCGTCTCGGAGTCATTTTCGTCTTTTTTTTCAAATCCTTGTTTTTCATCATTTATGACCATGGCGATGGGCTATAGCCCATGGTCTCGAACGGCATACTATCGCATGCCGTTTTCCATCATTTTTGTGGATTTGAAAAAAAGACGAAAATCACTCCGAGACCATAGGCTATAGCCCATCGTCTCGGAGTCATTTTCGTCTTTTTTTCAAATCCTCGTTTTTCATCATTTATGACCATGGCGATGGGCTATAGCCCATGGTCTCGAACGGCATACTATAGCATGCCGTTTTCCATCATTTTTGAGGATTTGAAAAAAAGACGAAAATCACTCCGAGACCATGGGCTATAGCCCATCGTCTCGGAGTCATTTTCGTCTTTTTTTCAAATCCTTGTTTTTCATCATTTATGACCATGGCGATGGGCTATAGCCCATGGTCTCGAACGGCATACTATAGCATGCCGTTTTGCATCATTTTTGAGGATTTGAAAAAAAGACGAAAATCACTTCGAGACCATGGGCTATAGCCCATCGTCTCGGAGTCATTTTCGTCTTTTTTTCAAATCCTCGTTTTTCATCATTTATGACCCTGGCGATGGGCTATAGCCCATGGTCTCGAACGGCATACTATAGCATGCCGTTTTCCATCATTTTTGTGGATTTGAAAAAAAGACGAAAATCACTCCGAGACCATAGGCTATAGCCCATCGTCTCGGAGTCATTTTCGTCTTTTTTTCAAATCCTCGTTTTTCATCATTTATGACCATGGCGATGGGCTATAGCCCATGGTCTCGAACGGCATACTATAGCATGCCGTTTTCCATCATTTTTGAGGATTTGAAAAAAAGACGAAAATCACTCCGAGACCATGGGCTATAGCCCATCGTCTCGGAGTCATTTTCGTCTTTTTTTCAAATCCTTGTTTTTCATCATTTATGACCATGGCGATGGGCTATAGCCCATGGTCTCGAACGGCATACTATAGCATGCCGTTTTGCATCATTTTTGAGGATTTGAAAAAAAGACGAAAATCACTTCGAGACCATGGGCTATAGCCCATCGTCTCGGAGTCATTTTCGTCTTTTTTTCAAATCCTCGTTTTTCATCATTTATGACCCTGGCGATGGGCTATAGCCCATGGTCTCGAACGGCATACTATAGCATGCGGTTTTGCATCATCTTTGAGGATTTGAAAAAAAGACGAAAATCACTCAGAGACCATGGGCTATAGCCCATCGTCTCGGAGTCATTTTCGGCTTTTTTTTCAAATCCTTGTTTTTCATAATTTATGACCATGGCGATGGGCTATAGCCCATGGTCTCGAACACCATACTATCGCATGCCGTTTTCCATCATTTTTGAGGATTTGAAAAAAAGACGAAAATCACTCCGAGACCATGGGCTATAGCCCATCGTCTCGGAGTCATTTTCGTCTTTTTTTCAAATCCTTGTTTTTCATAATTTATGACCATGGCGATGGGCTATAGCCCATGGTCTCGAACGGCATACTATAGCATGCCGTTTTGCATCATTTTTGAGGATTTGAAAAAATTACGAAAATCACTCCGAGACCATGGGCTATAGCCCATCGTCTCGGAGTCATTTTCGTCTTTTTTTTCAAATCCTTGTTTTTCATCATTTATGACCATGGCGATGGGCTATAGCCCATGGTCTCGAACGGCATACTATCGCATGTCGTTTTCCATCATTTTTGTGGATTTGAAAAAAAGACGAAAATCACCCCGAGACCATGGGCTATAGCCCATCGTCTGAGTCATTTTCGTCTTTTTTTCAAATCCTCGTTTTTCATCATTTATGACCATGGCGATGGGCTTTAGCCCATGGTCTCGAATGGCATACTATAGCATGCCGTTTTCCATCATTTTTGAGGATTTGAAAAAAAGACGAAAATCACTCCGAGACCATGGGCTATAGCCCATCGTCTCGGAGTCATTTTCGTCTTTTTTTTCAAATCCTTGTTTTTCATCATTTATGACCATGGCGATGGGCTATAGCCCATGGTCTCGAACGGAATACTATAGCATGCCGTTTTGCTATAGTATAGCATGCCGTTTTGCATCATTTTTGAGGATTTGAAAAAAAGACGAAAATCACTCCGAGACCATGGGCTATAGCCCATCGTCTCGGAGTCATTTTCGTCTTTTTTTCAAATCCTTGTTTTTCATCATTTATGACCATGGCGATGGGCTATAGCCCATGGTCTCGAACGGCATACTATAGCATGCCGTTTTCCATCATTTTTGAGGATTTGAAAAAAAGACGAAAATCACTTCGAGACCATGGGCTATAGCCCATCGTCTCGGAGTCATTTTCGTCTTTTTTTCAAATCCTCGTTTTTCATCATTTATGACCCTGGCGATGGGCTATAGCCCATGGTCTCGAACGGCATACTATAGCATGCCGTTTTCCATCATTTTTGAGGATTTGAAAAAAAGACGAAAATCACTCCGAGACCATGGGCTATAGCCCATCGTCTCGGAGTCATTTTCGTCTTTTTTTCAAATCCTTGTTTTTCATCATTTATGACCATGGCGATGGGCTATAGCCCATGGTCTCGAACGGCATACTATAGCATGCGGTTTTGCATCATCTTTGAGGATTTGAAAAAAAGACGACAATCACTCCGAGACCATGGGCTATAGCCCATCGTCTCGGAGTCATTTTCGGCTTTTTTTTCAAATCCTTGTTTTTCATAATGTATGACCATGGCGATGGGCTATAGCCCATGGTCTCGGAGTGATTTTTTTTTTTTTCAAATCCTCGTTTTTCATCATTTATGACCATGGCGATGGGCTATAGCCCATGGTCTCGAACGGCATACTATCGCATGCCGTTTTCCATCATTTTTGTGGATTTGAAAAAAATACGAAAATCACTCCGAGAACATGGGCTATAGCCCATCGTCTGAGTCATTTTCGTCTTTTTTTCAAATCCTCGTTTTTCATCATTTATGACCATGGCGATGGGCTATAGCCCATGGTCTCGAATGGCATACTATAGCATGCCGTTTTCCATCATTTTTGAGGATTTGAAAAAAAGACGAAAATCACCCCGAGACCATGGGCTATAGCCCATCGTCTCGGAGTCATTTTCGTCTTTTTTTTCAAATCCTTGTTTTTCATCATTTATGACCATGGCGATGGGCTATAGCCCATGGTCTCGAACGGAATACTATAGCATGCCGTTTTGCTATAGTATAGCATGCCGTTTTGCATCATTTTTGAGGATTTGAAAAAAAGACGAAAATCACTTCGAGACCATGGGCTATAGCCCATCGTCTCGAACAGCATACTATCGCATGCCGTTTTCCATCATTTTTGAGGATTTGAAAAGAAGACGAAAATCACTCCGAGCCCATCGTCTCGGAGTCATTTTCGTCTTTTTTTTCAAATCCTTGTTTTTCATCATTTATGACCATGGCGATGGGCTATAGCCCATGTTCTCGAACGGCATACTATAGCATGCCGTTTTCCATCATTTTTGAGGATTTGAAAAAAAGACGAAAATCACTCCGAGACCATGGGCTATAGCCCATCGTCTCGGAGTCATTTTCGTCTTTTTTTTCAAATCCTTGTTTTTAATCATTTATGACCATGGCGATGGGCTATAGCCCATGGTCTCGAACAGCATACTATTGCATCCCGTTTTCCATCATTTTTGAGGATTTGAAAAAAAGACGAAAATCACTCCGAGACCATGGGCTATAGCCCATGGTCTCGGAGTCATTTTTGTCTTTTTTTTAAATCCTTGTTTTTCATCATTTATGACCATGGCGATGGGCTATAGCCCATGGTCTCGAACGGCATACTATAGCATGCCGTTTTGCATCATTTTTGAGGATTTGAAAAAAAGACGAAAATCACTCCGAGACCATGGGCTATAGCCCATCGTCTCGGAGTCATTTTCGTCTTTTTTTCAAATCCTCGTTTTTCATCATTTATGACCATGGCGATGGGCTATAGCCCATGGTCTCGAACAGCATACTATCGCATGCCGTTTTCCATCATTTTTGTGGATTTGAAAAAAAGACGAAGATCACTCCGAGACCATGGGCTATAGCCCATCGTCTGAGTCATTTTCGTCTTTTTTTCAAATCCTCGTTTTTCATCATTTATGACCATGGCGATGGGCTATAGCCCATGGTCTCGAATGGCATACTATAGCATGCCGTTTTCCATCATTTTTGAGGATTTGAAAAAAAGACGAAAATCACTCCGAGACCATGGGCTATAGCCCATCGTCTCGGAGTCATTTTCGTCTTTTTTTCAAATCCTCGTTTTTCATCATTTATGACCATGGCGATGGGCTATAGCCCATGGTCTCGAACAGCATACTATCGCATGCCGTTTTCCATCATTTTTGTGGATTTGAAAAAAAGACGAAGATCACTCCGAGACCATGGGCTATAGCCCATCGTCTGAGTCATTTTCGTCTTTTTTTCAAATCCTCGTTTTTCATCATTTATGACCATGGCGATGGGCTATAGCCCATGGTCTCGAATGGCATACTATAGCATGCCGTTTTCCATCATTTTTGAGGATTTGAAAAAAAGACGAAAATCACTCCGAGACCATGGGCTATAGCCCATCGTCTCGGAGTCATTTTCGTCTTTTTTTCAAATCCTTGTTTTTCATCATTTATGACCATGGCGATGGGCTATAGCCCATGGTCTCGAACGGCATACTATCGCATGCCGTTTTCCATCATTTTTGTGGATTTGAAAAAAAGACGAAAATCACCCCGAGACCATGGGCTATAGCCCATCGTCTGAGTCATTTTCGTCTTTTTTTCAAATCCTCGTTTTTCATCATTTATGACCATGGCGATGGGCTTTAGCCCATGGTCTCGAATGGCATACTATAGCATGCCGTTTTCCATCATTTTTGAGGATTTGAAAAAAAGACGAAAATCACTCCGAGACCATGGGCTATAGCCCATCGTCTCGGAGTCATTTTCGTCTTTTTTTTCAAATCCTTGTTTTTCATCATTTATGACCATGGCGATGGGCTATAGCCCATGGTCTCGAACGGAATACTATAGCATGCCGTTTTGCTATAGTATAGCATGCCGTTTTGCATCATTTTTGAGGATTTGAAAAAAAGACGAAAATCACTCCGAGACCATGGGCTATAGCCCATCGTCTCGGAGTCATTTTCGTCTTTTTTTCAAATCCTTGTTTTTCATCATTTATGACCATGGCGATGGGCTATAGCCCATGGTCTCGAACGGCATACTATAGCATGCCGTTTTCCATCATTTTTGAGGATTTGAAAAAAAGACGAAAATCACTTCGAGACCATGGGCTATAGCCCATCGCCTCGGAGTCATTTTCGTCTTTTTTTCAAATCCTCGTTTTTCATCATTTATGACCCTGGCGATGGGCTATAGCCCATGGTCTCGAACGGCATACTATAGCATGCCGTTTTCCATCATTTTTGAGGATTTGAAAAAAAGACGAAAATCACTCCGAGACCATGGGCTATAGCCCATCGTCTCGGAGTCATTTTCGTCTTTTTTTCAAATCCTTGTTTTTCATCATTTATGACCATGGCGATGGGCTATAGCCCATGGTCTCGAACGGCATACTATAGCATGCGGTTTTGCATCATCTTTGAGGATTTGAAAAAAAGACGACAATCACTCCGAGACCATGGGCTATAGCCCATCGTCTCGGAGTCATTTTCGGCTTTTTTTTCAAATCCTTGTTTTTCATAATTTATGACCATGGCGATGGGCTATAGCCCATGGTCTCGGAGTGATTTGTTTTTTTTTCAAATCCTCGTTTTTCATCATTTATGACCATGGCGATGGGCTATAGCCCATGGTCTCGAACGGCATACTATCGCATGCCGTTTTCCATCATTTTTGTGGATTTGAAAAAAATACGAAAATCACTCCGAGAACATGGGCTATAGCCCATCGTCTGAGTCATTTTCGTCTTTTTTTCAAATCCTCGTTTTTCATCATTTATGACCATGGCGATGGGCTATAGCCCATGGTCTCGAATGGCATACTATAGCATGCCGTTTTCCATCATTTTTGAGGATTTGAAAAAAAGACGAAAATCACTCCGAGACCATGGGCTATAGCCCATCGTCTCGGAGTCATTTTCGTCTTTTTTTTCAAATCCTTGTTTTTCATCATTTATGACCATGGCGATGGGCTATAGCCCATGGTCTCGAACGGAATACTATAGCATGCCGTTTTGCTATAGTATAGCATGCCGTTTTGCATCATTTTTGAGGATTTGAAAAAAAGACGAAAATCACTTCGAGACCATGGGCTATAGCCCATCGTCTCGGAGTCATTTTCGTCTTTTTTTCAAATGCTCGTTTTTCATCATTTATGACCCTGGCGATGGGCTATAGCCCATGGTCTCGAACGGCATACTATAGCATGCCGTTTTACATCATCTTTGAGGATTTGGAAAAAAGACGAAAATCACTCCGAGACCATGGGTTATAGCCCATCGTCTCGGAGTCATTTTCGTCTTTTTTTTCAAATCCTTGTTTTTCATCATTTATGACCATGGCGATGGGCTATAGCCCATGGTCTCGAACAGCATACTATCGCATGCCGTTTTCCATCATTTTTGAGGATTTGAAAAAAAGACGAAGATCACTCCGAGCCCATCGTCTCGGAGTCATTTTCGTCTTTTTTTTCAAATCCTTGTTTTTCATCATTTATGACCATGGCGATGGGCTATAGCCCATGTTCTCGAACGGCATACTATAGCATGCCGTTTTCCATCATTTTTGAGGATTTGAAAAAAAGACGAAAATCACTCCGAGACCATGGGCTATAGCCCATCGTCTCGGAGTCATTTTCGTCTTTTTTTTCAAATCCTTGTTTTTAATCATTTATGACCATGGCGATGGGCTATAGCCCATGGTCTCGAACAGCATACTATTGCATCCCGTTTTCCATCATTTTTGAGGATTTGAAAAAAAGACGAAAATCTCTCCGAGACCATGGGCTATAGCCCATGGTCTCGGAGTCATTTTTGTCTTTTTTTTAAATCCTTGTTTTTCATCATTTATGACCATGGCGATGGGCTATAGCCCATGGTCTCGAACGGCATACTATAGCATGCCGTTTTGCATCATTTTTGAGGATTTGAAAAAAAGACGAAAATCACTCCGAGACCATGGGCTATAGCCCATCGTCTCGGAGTCATTTTCGTCTTTTTTTCAAATCCTCGTTTTTCATCATTTATGACCATGGCGATGGGCTATAGCCCATGGTCTCGAACAGCATACTATCGCATGCCGTTTTCCATCATTTTTGTGGATTTGAAAAAAAGACGAAAATCACTCCGAGACCATGGGCTATAGCCCATCGTCTGAGTCATTTTCGTCTTTTTTTCAAATCCTCGTTTTTCATCATTTATGACCATGGCGATGGGCTATAGCCCATGGTCTCGAATGGCATACTATAGCATGCCGTTTTCCATCATTTTTGAGGATTTGAAAAAAAGACGAAAATCACTCCGAGACCATGGGCTATAGCCCATCGTCTCGGAGTCATTTTCGTCTTTTTTTCAAATCCTTGTTTTTCATCATTTATGACCATGGCGATGGGCTATAGCCCATGGTCTCGAACGGCATACTATAGCATGCCGTTTTCCATCATTTTTGAGGATTTAAAAAAAAGACGAAAATCACTCCGAGACCATGGGCTATAGCCCATCGTCTCGGAGTCATTTTCGTCTTTTTTTCAAATCCTTGTTTTTCATCATTTATGACCATGGCGATGGGCTATAGCCCATGGTCTCGAACGGCATACTATAGCATGCGGTTTTGCATCATCTGCACTTATGACCATGGCGATGGGCTATAGCCCATGGTCTCGGAGTGATTTTTGTCTTTTTTTCAAATCCTCGTTTTTCATAATTTATGTCCATGGCGATGGGCTATAGCCCATGGTCTCGAACGGCATACTAATCGCATGCCGTTTTCCATCATTTTTGTGGATTTGAAAAAAAGACGAAAATCACTCCGAGACCATGGGCTATAGCCCATCGTCTGAGTCATTTTCGTCTTTTTTTCAAATCCTCGTTTTTCATCATTTATGACCATGGCGATGGGCTATAGCCCATGGTCTCGAATGGCATACTATAGCATGCCGTTTTCCATAATTTTTGAGGATTTGAAAAAAAGACGAAAATCACTCCGAGACCATGGGCTATAGCCCATCGTCTCGGAGTCATTTTCGTCTTTTTTTTTCAAATCCTTGTTTTTCATCATTTATGACCATGGCGATGGGCTATAGCCCATGGTCTCGAACAGCATACTATTGCATCCCGTTTTCCATCATTTTTGAGGATTTGAAAAAAAGACGAAAATCACTCCGAGACCATGGGCTATAGCCCATGGTCTCGGAGTGATTTTCGTCTTTTTTTCAAATCCTCGTTTTTCATCATTTATGACCATGGCGATGGGCTATAGCCCATGGTCTCGAACGGCATACTATCGCATGCCGTTTTCCATCATTTTTGTGGATTTGAAAAAAAGACGAAAATCACTCCGAGACCATGGGCTATAGCCCGTCGTCTCGGAGTCATTTTCGCCTTTTTTTCAAATCCTCGTTTTTCATCATTTATGACCACGGCGATGGGCTATAGCCCATGGTCTCGAATGGCATACTATAGCATGCCGTTTTCCATCATTTTTGAGGATTTGAAAAAAAGACGAAAATGACTCTGAGACGATGGGCTATAGCCCATGGTCTCGGAGTGATTTTCGTCTTTTTTTCAAATCCTCGTTTTTCATCATTTATGACCATGGCGATGGGCTATAGCCCATGGTCTCGAACGGCATACTATCGCATGCCGTTTTCCATCATTTTTGTGGATTTGAAAAAAAGACGAAAATCACTCCGAGACCATGGGCTATAGCCCATGGTCTCGGAGTGATTTTCGTCTTTTTTTCAAATCCTCGTTTTTCATCATTTATGACCATGGCGATGGGCTATAGCCCATGGTCTCGAACGGCATACTATCGCATGCCGTTTTCCATCATTTTTGTGGATTTGAAAAAAAGACGAAAATCACTCCGAGACCATGGGCTATAGCCCATGGTCTCGGAGTGATTTTCGTCTTTTTTTCAAATCCTCGTTTTTCATCATTTATAACCCTGGCGATGGGCTATAGCCCATGGTCTCGAACGGCATACTATAGCATGCGGTTTTGCATCATCTTTGAGGATTTGAAAAAAAGACGAAAATCACTCCGAGACCATGGGCTATAGCCCATCGTCTCGGAGTCATTTTCGTCTTTTTTTTCAAATCCTTGTTTTTCATAATTTATGACCATGGCGATGGGCTATAGCCCATGGTCTCGAACGGAATACTATAGCATGCCGTTTTGCTATATTATAGCATGCCGTTTTGCATCATTTTTGAGGATTTGAAAAAAAGACGAAAATCACTCCGAGACCATGGGCTATAGCCCATCGTCTCGGAGTCATTTTCGTCTTTTTTTCAAATCCTTGTTTTTCATCATTTATGACCATGGCGATGGGCTATAGCCCATGGTCTCGAACGGCATACTATAGCATGCCGTTTTGCATCATTTTTGAGGATTTGAAAAAAAGACGAAAATCACTTCGAGACCATGGGCTATAGCCCATCGTCTCGGAGTCATTTTCGTCTTTTTTTCAAATCCTCGTTTTTCATCATTTATGACCCTGGCGATGGGCTATAGCCCATGGTCTCGAACGGCATACTATAGCATGCCGTTTTGCATCATTTTTGAGGATTTGAAAAAAAGACGAAAATCACTTCGAGACCATGGGCTATAGCCCATGGTCTCGGAGTCATTTTCGTCTTTTTTTCAAATCCTTGTTTTTCATCATTTATGACCATGGCGATGGTCTATAGCCCATGGTCTCGAACGGCATACTATAGCATGCGGTTTTGCATCATCTTTGAGGATTTGAAAAAAAGACGAAAATCACTCCGAGACCATGGGCTATAGCCCATCGTCTCGGAGTCATTTTCGTCTTTTTTTTCAAATCCTCGTTTTTCATCATTTATGACCATGGCGATGGGCTATAGCCCATGGTCTCGAACAGCATACTATCGCATGCCGTTTTCCATCATTTTTGAGGATTTGAAAAAAAGACGAAAATCACTCCGAGCCCATCGTCTCGGAGTCATTTTCGTCTTTTTTTCAAATCCTCGTTTTTCATCATTTATGACCATGGCGATGGGCTATAGCCCATGGTCTCGAACGGCATACTATCGCATGCCGTTTTCCATCATTTTTGTGGATTTGAAAAAAAGACGAAAATCACTCCGAGACCATGGGCTATAGCCCATCGTCTCGGAGTCATTTTCGTCTTTTTTTCAAATCCTCGTTTTTCATCATTTATGACCATGGCGATGGGCTATAGCCCATGGTCTCGAATGGCATACTATAGCATGCCGTTTTCCATCATTTTTGAGGATTTGAAAAAAAGACGAAAATGACTCTGAGACGATGGGCTATAGCCCATGGTCTCGGAGTGATTTTCGTCTTTTTTTCAAATCCTCGTTTTTCATCATTTATGACCATGGCGATGGGCTATAGCCCATGGTCTCGAACGGCATACTATCGCATGCCGTTTTCCATCATTTTTGTGGATTTGAAAAAAAGACGAAAATCACTCCGAGACCATGGGCTATAGCCCATCGTCTCGGAGTCATTTTCGTCTTTTTTTCAAATCCTCGTTTTTCATCATTTATGACCATGGCGATGGGCTATAGCCCATGGTCTCGAATGGCATACTATAGCATGCCGTTTTCCATCATTTTTGAGGATTTGAAAAAAAGACGAAAATCACTCCGAGACCATGGGCTAAAGCCCATCGTCTCGGAGTCATTTTCGTATTTTTTTCAAATCCTTGTTTTTCATCATTTATGACCATGGCGATGGGCTATAGCCCATGGTCTCGAACGGCATACTATCGCATGCCGTTTTCCATCATTTTTGTGGATTTGAAAAAAAGACGAAAATCACTCCGAGACCATGGGCTATAGCCCATCGTCTCGGAGTCATTTTCGTCTTTTTTTCAAATCCTCGTTTTTCATCATTTATGACCATGGCGATGGGCTATAGCCCATGGTCTCGAATGGCATACTATAGCATGCCGTTTTCCATCATTTTTGAGGATTTGAAAAAAAGACGAAAATCACTCCGAGACCATGGGCTATAGCCCATCGTCTCGGAGTCATTTTCGTATTTTTTTCAAATCCTTGTTTTTCATCATTTATGACCATGGCGATGGGCTATAGCCCATGGTCTCGAACGGCATACTATAGCATGCAGTTTTCCATCATTTTTGAGGATTTGAAAAAAAGACGAAAATCACTTCGAGACCATGGGCTATAGCCCATCGTCTCGGAGTCATTTTCGTCTTTTTTTTAAATCCTTGTTTTTCATCATTTATGACCATGGCGATGGGCTATAGCCCATGGTCTCGAATGGCATACTATAGCATGCCGTTTTCCATCATTTTTGAGGATTTGAAAAAAAGACGAAAATGACTCTGAGACGATGGGCTATAGCCCATGGTCTCGGAGTGATTTTCGTCTTTTTTTCAAATCCTCGTTTTTCATCATTTATGACCATGGCGATGGGCTATAGCCCATGGTCTCGAACGGCATACTATCGCATGCGGTTTTGCATCATCTTTGAGGATTTGAAAAAAAGACGAAAATCACTCCGAGACCATGGGCTATAGCCCATCGTCTCGGAGTCATTTTCGTCTTTTTTTTCAAATCCTTGTTTTTCATAATTTATGACCATGGCGATGGGCTATAGCCCATGGTCTCGAACGGAATACTATAGCATGCCGTTTTGCTATAGTATAGCATGCCGTTTTGCATCATTTTTGAGGATTTGAAAAAAAGACGAAAATCACTCCGAGACCATGGGCTATAGCCCATCGTCTCGGAGTCATTTTCGTCTTTTTTTCAAATCCTTGTTTTTCATCATTTATGACCATGGCGATGGGCTATAGCCCATGGTCTCGAACGGCATACTATAGCATGCCGTTTTGCATCATTTTTGAGGATTTGAAAAAAAGACGAAAATCACTTCGAGACCATGGGCTATAGCCCATCGTCTCGGAGTCATTTTCGTCTTTTTTTCAAATCCTCGTTTTTCATCATTTATGACCCTGGCGATGGGCTATAGCCCATGGTCTCGAACGGCATACTATAGCATGCCGTTTTGCATCATTTTTGAGGATTTGAAAAAAAGACGAAAATCACTTCGAGACCATGGGCTATAGCCCATGGTCTCGGAGTCATTTTCGTCTTTTTTTCAAATGCTTGTTTTTCATCATTTATGACCATGGCGATGGTCTATAGCCCATGGTCTCGAACGGCATACTATAGCATGCGGTTTTGCATCATCTTTGAGGATTTGAAAAAAAGACGAAAATCACTCCGAGACCATGGGCTATAGCCCATCGTCTCGGAGTCATTTTCGTCTTTTTTTTCAAATCCTCGTTTTTCATCATTTATGACCATGGCGATGGGCTATAGCCCATGGTCTCGAACAGCATACTATCGCATGCCGTTTTCCATAATTTTTGAGGATTTGAAAAAAAGACGAAAATCACTCCGAGCCCATCGTCTCGGAGTCATTTTCGTCTTTTTTTCAAATCCTCGTTTTTCATCATTTATGACCATGGCGATGGGCTATAGCCCATGGTCTCGAACGGCATACTATCGCATGCCGTTTTCCATCATTTTTGTGGATTTGAAAAAAAGACGAAAATCACTCCGAGACCATGGGCTATAGCCCATCGTCTGAGTCATTTTCGTCTTTTTTTCAAATCCTCGTTTTTCATCATTTATGACCATGGCGATGGGCTATAGCCCATGGTCTCGAACGGCATACTATCGCATGCCGTTTTCCATCATTTTTGTGGATTTGAAAAAAAGACGAAAATCACTCCGAGACCATGGGCTATAGCCCATCGTCTCGGAGTCATTTTCGTCTTTTTTTCAAATCCTTGTTTTTCATCATTTATGACCATGGCGATGGGCTATAGCCCATGGTCTCGAACGGCATACTATAGCATGCCGTTTTCCATCATTTTTGAGGATTTGAAAAAAAGACGAAAATCACTTCGAGACCATGGGCTATAGCCCATCGTCTCGGAGTCATTTTCGTCTTTTTTTCAAATCCTTGTTTTTCATCATTTATAACCCTGGCGATGGGCTATAGCCCATGGTCTCGAACGGCATACTATAGCATGCCGTTTTCCATCATTTTTGAGGATTGGAAAAAAAGACGAAAATCACTCCGAGACCATGGGCTATAGCCCATCGTCTCGGAGTCATTTTCGTCTTTTTTTCAAATCCTTGTTTTTCATCATTTATGACCATGGCGATGGGCTATAGCCCATGGTCTCGAACGGCATACTATAGCATGCGGTTTTGCATCATCTTTGAGGATTTGAAAAAAAGACGAAAATCACTCCGAGACCATGGGCTATAGCCCATCGTCTCGGAGTCATTTTCGTCTTTTTTTCAAATCCTTGTTTTTCATCATTTATGACCATGGCGATGGGCTATAGCCCATGGTCTCGAACGGCATACTATAGCATGCCGTTTTCCATCATTTTTGAGGATTTGAAAAAAAGACGAAAATGACTCTGAGACGATGGGCTATAGGCAGCCCATGGTCTCGGAGTGATTTTCGTCTTTTTTTCAAATCCTCGTTTTTCATCATTTATGACCATGGCGATGGGCTATAGCCCATGGTCTCGAACGGAATACTATCGCATGCCGTTTTCCATCATTTTTGTGGATTTGAAAAAAAGACGAAAATCACTTCGAGACCATGGGCTATAGCCCATCGTCTCGGAGTCATTTTCGTTTTTTTTTCAAATCCTTGTTTTTCATCATTTATGACCATGGCGATGGGCTATAGCCCATGGTCTCGAACGGCATACTATAGCATGCGGTTTTGCATCATCTTTGAGGATTTGAAAAAAAGACGAAAATCACTCCGAGACCATGGGCTCTAGCCCATCGTCTCGGAGTCATTTTCGGCTTTTTTTTCAAATCCTCGTTTTTCATCATTTATGACCATGGCGATGGGCTATAGCCCATGGTCTCGAACAGCATGCCGTTTTCCATCATTTTTGAGGATTTGAAAAAAAGACGAAAATCACTCCGAGACCATGGGCTATAGCCCATCGTCTCGGAGTCATTTTCGTCTTTTTTTCAAATCCTCGTTTTTCATAATTTATGACCATGGCGATGGGCTATAGCCCATGGTCTCGAACGGCATACTATAGCATGCCGTTTTGCATCATTTTTGAGGATTTGAAAAAAAGACGAAAATCACTCCGAGACCATGGGCTATAGCCCATCGTCTCGGAGTCATTTTCGTCTTTTTTTCAAATCCTCGTTTTTCATCATTTATGACCATGGCGATGGGCTATAGCCCATGGTCTCGAATGGCATACTATAGCATGCCGTTTTCCATCATTTTTGAGGATTTGAAAAAAAGACGAAAATCACTCCGAGACCATGGGCTATAGCCCATCGTCTCGGAGTCATTTTCGTCTTTTTTTTCAAATCCTTGTTTTTCATCATTTATGACCATGGCGATGGGCTATAGCCCATGGTCTCGAACGGAATACTATAGCATGCCGTTTTGCTATAGTATAGCATGCCGTTTTGCATCATTTTTGAGGATTTGAAAAAAAGACGAAAATCACTTCGAGACCATGGGCTATAGCCCATCGTCTCGGAGTCATTTCGTCTTTTTTTTCAAATCCTTGTTTTTCATCATTTATGACCATGGCGATGGGCTATAGCCCATGGTCTCGAACAGCATACTATCGCATGCCGTTTTCCATCATTTTTGAGGATTTGAAAAAAAGACGAAAATCACTCCGAGCCCATCGTCTCGGAGTCATTTTCGTCTTTTTTTCAAATCCTCGTTTTTCATCATTTATGACCATGGCGATGGGCTATAGCCCATGGTCTCGAACGGCATACTATCGCATGCCGTTTTCCATCATTTTTGTGGATTTGAAAAAAAGACGAAAATCACTCCGAGACCATGGGCTATAGCCCATCGTCTCGGAGTCATTTTCGTCTTTTTTTCAAATCCTCGTTTTTCATCATTTATGACCATGGCGATGGGCTATAGCCCATGGTCTCGAATGGCATACTATAGCATGCCGTTTTCCATCATTTTTGTGGATTTGAAAAAAAGACGAAATCACTCCGAGACCATGGGCTATAGCCCATCGTCTCGGAGTCATTTTCGTCTTTTTTTCAAATCCTCGTTTTTCATCATTTATGACCATGGCGATGGGCTATAGCCCATGGTCTCGAATGGCATACTATAGCATGCCGTTTTCCATCATTTTTGAGGATTTGAAAAAAAGACGAAAATCACTCCGAGACCATGGGCTATAGCCCATCGTCTCGGAGTCATTTTCGTCTTTTTTTCAAATCCTTGTTTTTCATCATTTATGACCATGGCGATGGGCTATAGCCCATGGTCTCGAACGGCATACTATAGCATGCGGTTTTGCATCATCTTTGAGGATTTGAAAAAAAGACGAAAATCACTTCGAGACCATGGGCTATAGCCCATCGTCTCGGAGTCATTTCGTCTTTTTTTTCAAATCCTTGTTTTTCATCATTTATGACCATGGCGATGGGCTATAGCCCATGGTCTCGAACGGCATACTATCGCATGCCGTTTTCCATCATTTTTGTGGATTTGAAAAAAAGACGAAAATCACTCCGAGACCATGGGCTATAGCCCATCGTCTCGGAGTCATTTTCGTCTTTTTTTCAAATCCTTGTTTTTCATCATTTATGACCATGGCGATGGGCTATAGCCCATGGTCTCGAACGGCATACTATAGCATGCCGTTTTCCATCATTTTTGAGGATTTGAAAAAAAGACGAAAATCACTTCGAGACCATGGGCTATAGCCCATCGTCTCGGAGTCATTTTCGTCTTTTTTTCAAATCCTTGTTTTTCATCATTTATAACCCTGGCGATGGGCTATAGCCCATGGTCTCGAACGGCATACTATAGCATGCCGTTTTCCATCATTTTTGAGGATTGGAAAAAAAGACGAAAATCACTCCGAGACCATGGGCTATAGCCCATCGTCTCGGAGTCATTTTCGTCTTTTTTTCAAATCCTTGTTTTTCATCATTTATGACCATGGCGATGGGCTATAGCCCATGGTCTCGAACGGCATACTATAGCATGCGGTTTTGCATCATCTTTGAGGATTTGAAAAAAAGACGAAAATCACTCCGAGACCATGGGCTATAGCCCATCGTCTCGGAGTCATTTTCGTCTTTTTTTCAAATCCTTGTTTTTCATCATTTATGACCATGGCGATGGGCTATAGCCCATGGTCTCGAACGGCATACTATAGCATGCCGTTTTCCATCATTTTTGAGGATTTGAAAAAAAGACGAAAATGACTCTGAGACGATGGGCTATAGGCAGCCCATGGTCTCGGAGTGATTTTCGTCTTTTTTTCAAATCCTCGTTTTTCATCATTTATGACCATGGCGATGGGCTATAGCCCATGGTCTCGAACGGAATACTATCGCATGCCGTTTTCCATCATTTTTGTGGATTTGAAAAAAAGACGAAAATCACTTCGAGACCATGGGCTATAGCCCATCGTCTCGGAGTCATTTTCGTTTTTTTTTCAAATCCTTGTTTTTCATCATTTATGACCATGGCGATGGGCTATAGCCCATGGTCTCGAACGGCATACTATAGCATGCGGTTTTGCATCATCTTTGAGGATTTGAAAAAAAGACGAAAATCACTCCGAGACCATGGGCTCTAGCCCATCGTCTCGGAGTCATTTTCGGCTTTTTTTTCAAATCCTCGTTTTTCATCATTTATGACCATGGCGATGGGCTATAGCCCATGGTCTCGAACAGCATGCCGTTTTCCATCATTTTTGAGGATTTGAAAAAAAGACGAAAATCACTCCGAGACCATGGGCTATAGCCCATCGTCTCGGCGTCATTTTCGTCTTTTTTTCAAATCCTCGTTTTTCATAATTTATGACCATGGCGATGGGCTATAGCCCATGGTCTCGAACGGCATACTATAGCATGCCGTTTTGCATCATTTTTGAGGATTTGAAAAAAAGACGAAAATCACTCCGAGACCATGGGCTATAGCCCATCGTCTCGGAGTCATTTTCGTCTTTTTTTCAAATCCTCGTTTTTCATCATTTATGACCATGGCGATGGGCTATAGCCCATGGTCTCGAATGGCATACTATAGCATGCCGTTTTCCATCATTTTTGAGGATTTGAAAAAAAGACGAAAATCACTCCGAGACCATGGGCTATAGCCCATCGTCTCGGAGTCATTTTCGTCTTTTTTTTCAAATCCTTGTTTTTCATCATTTATGACCATGGCGATGGGCTATAGCCCATGGTCTCGAACGGAATACTATAGCATGCCGTTTTGCTATAGTATAGCATGCCGTTTTGCATCATTTTTGAGGATTTGAAAAAAAGACGAAAATCACTTCGAGACCATGGGCTATAGCCCATCGTCTCGGAGTCATTTCGTCTTTTTTTTCAAATCCTTGTTTTTCATCATTTATGACCATGGCGATGGGCTATAGCCCATGGTCTCGAACGGCATACTATCGCATGCCGTTTTCCATCATTTTTGTGGATTTGAAAAAAAGACGAAAATCACTCCGAGACCATGGGCTATAGCCCATCGTCTCGGAGTCATTTTCGTCTTTTTTTCAAATCCTTGTTTTTCATCATTTATAACCCTGGCGATGGGCTATAGCCCATGGTCTCGAACGGCATACTATAGCATGCCGTTTTCCATCATTTTTGAGGATTGGAAAAAAAGACGAAAATCACTCCGAGACCATGGGCTATAGCCCATCGTCTCGGAGTCATTTTCGTCTTTTTTTCAAATCCTTGTTTTTCATCATTTATGACCATGGCGATGGGCTATAGCCCATGGTCTCGAACGGCATACTATAGCATGCGGTTTTGCATCATCTTTGAGGATTTGAAAAAAAGACGAAAATCACTCCGAGACCATGGGCTATAGCCCATCGTCTCGGAGTCATTTTCTTCTTTTTTTCAAATCCTTGTTTTTCATCATTTATGACCATGGCGATGGGCTATAGCCCATGGTCTCGAACGGCATACTATAGCATGCCGTTTTCCATCATTTTTGAGGATTTGAAAAAAAGACGAAAATGACTCTGAGACGATGGGCTATAGGCAGCCCATGGTCTCGGAGTGATTTTCGTCTTTTTTTCAAATCCTCGTTTTTCATCATTTATGACCATGGCGATGGGCTATAGCCCATGGTCTCGAACGGAATACTATCGCATGCCGTTTTCCATCATTTTTGTGGATTTGAAAAAAAGACGAAAATCACTTCGAGACCATGGGCTATAGCCCATCGTCTCGGAGTCATTTTCGTTTTTTTTTCAAATCCTTGTTTTTCATCATTTATGACCATGGCGATGGGGTATAGCCCATGGTCTCGAACGGCATACTATAGCATGCGGTTTTGCATCATCTTTGAGGATTTGAAAAAAAGACGAAAATCACTCCGAGACCATGGGCTCTAGCCCATCGTCTCGGAGTCATTTTCGGCTTTTTTTTCAAATCCTCGTTTTTCATCATTTATGACCATGGCGATGGGCTATAGCCCATGGTCTCGAACAGCATGCCGTTTTCCATCATTTTTGAGGATTTGAAAAAAAGACGAAAATCACTCCGAGACCATGGGCTATAGCCCATCGTCTCGGAGTCATTTTCGTCTTTTTTTCAAATCCTCGTTTTTCATAATTTATGACCATGGCGATGGGCTATAGCCCATGGTCTCGAACGGCATACTATAGCATGCCGTTTTGCATCATTTTTGAGGATTTGAAAAAAAGACGAAAATCACTCCGAGACCATGGGCTATAGCCCATCGTCTCGGAGTCATTTTCGTCTTTTTTTCAAATCCTCGTTTTTCATCATTTATGACCATGGCGATGGGCTATAGCCCATGGTCTCGAATGGCATACTATAGCATGCCGTTTTCCATCATTTTTGAGGATTTGAAAAAAAGACGAAAATCACTCCGAGACCATGGGCTATAGCCCATCGTCTCGGAGTCATTTTCGTCTTTTTTTTCAAATCCTTGTTTTTCATCATTTATGACCATGGCGATGGGCTATAGCCCATGGTCTCGAACGGAATACTATAGCATGCCGTTTTGCTATAGTATAGCATGCCGTTTTGCATCATTTTTGAGGATTTGAAAAAAAGACGAAAATCACTTCGAGACCATGGGCTATAGCCCATCGTCTCGGAGTCATTTTCGTCTTTTTTTCAAATCCTCGTTTTTCATCATTTATGACCCTGGCGATGGGCTATAGCCCATGGTCTCGAACGGCATACTATAGCATGCCGTTTTGCATCATTTTTGAGGATTTGAAAAAAAGACGAAAATCACTTCGAGACCATGGGCTATAGCCCATCGTCTCGGAGTCATTTTCGTCTTTTTTTCAAATCCTTGTTTTTCATCATTTATGACCATGGCGATGGGCTATAGCCCATGGTCTCGAACGGCATACTATAGCATGCGATTTTGCATCATCTTTGAGGATTTGAAAAAAAGACGAAAATCACTCCGAGACCATGGGCTATAGCCCATCGTCTCGGAGTCATTTTCGTCTTTTTTTTCAAATCCTTGTTTTTCATCATTTATGACCTTGGCGATGGGCTATAGCCCATGGTCTCGAACAGCATACTATCGCATGCCGTTTTCCATCATTTTTGAGGATTTGAAAAAAAGACGAAAATCACTCCGAGCCCATCGTCTCGGAGTCATTTTCGTCTTTTTTTTCAAATCCTTGTTTTTCATCATTTATGACCATGGCGATGGGCTATAGCCCATGTTCTCGAACGGCATACTATAGCATGCCGTTTTCCATCATTTTTGAGGATTTGAAAAAAAGACGAAAATCACTCCGAGACCATGGGCTATAGCCCATCGTCTCGGAGTCATTTTCGTCTTTTTTTTCAAATCCTTGTTTTTCATAATTTATGACCATGGCGATGGGCTATAGCCCATGGTCTTGAACAGCATACTATTGCATCCCGTTTTCCATCATTTTTGAGGATTTGAAAAAAAGACGAAAATCACTCCGAGACCATGGGCTATAGCCCATCGCCTCGGAGTCATTTTCGTCTTTTTTTCAAATCCTTGTTTTTCATCATTTATGACTATGGCGATGGGCTATAGCCCATGGTCTCGAATGGCATACTATAGCATGCCGTTTTGCATCATTTTGAGGATTTGAAAAAAAGACGAAAATGACTCCGAGACCATGGGCTATAGCCCATCGTCTCGGAGTCATTTTCGTCTTTTTTTTCAAATCCTTGTTTTTCATCATTTATGACCATGGCGATGGGCTATAGCCCATGGTCTCGAACAGCATACTATCGCATGCCGTTTTCCATCATTTTTGAGGATTTGAAAAAAAGACGAAAATCACTCCGAGACCATGGGCTATAGCCCATCGTCTCGGAGTCATTTTCGTCTTTTTTTCAAATCCTTGTTTTTCATAATTTATGACCATGGCGATGGGCTATAGCCCATGGTCTCGAACGGCATACTATAGCATGCCGTTTTGCATCATTTTTGAGGATTTGAAAAAAAGACGAAAATCACTCCGAGACCATGGGCTATAGCCCATCGTCTCGGAGTCATTTTCGTCTTTTTTTTCAAATCCTTGTTTTTCATCATTTATGACCTTGGCGATGGGCTATAGCCCATGGTCTCGAACAGCATACTATCGCATGCCGTTTTCCATCATTTTTGAGGATTTGAAAAAAAGACGAAAATCACTCCGAGCCCATCGTCTCGGAGTCATTTTCGTCTTTTTTTTCAAATCCTTGTTTTTCATCATTTATGACCATGGCGATGGGCTATAGCCCATGTTCTCGAACGGCATACTATAGCATGCCGTTTTCCATCATTTTTGAGGATTTGAAAAAAAGACGAAAATCACTCCGAGACCATGGGCTATAGCCCATCGTCTCGGAGTCATTTTCGTCTTTTTTTTCAAATCCTTGTTTTTCATCATTTATGACCATGGCGATGGGCTATAGCCCATGGTCTTGAACAGCATACTATTGCATCCCGTTTTCCATCATTTTTGAGAATTTGAAAAAAAGACGAAAATCACTCCGAGACCATGGGCTATAGCCCATCGCCTCGGAGTCATTTTCGTCTTTTTTTCAAATCCTTGTTTTTCATCATTTATGACCATGGCGATGGGCTATAGCCCATGGTCTCGAATGGCATACTATAGCATGCCGTTTTGCATCATTTTGAGGATTTGAAAAAAATACGAAAATCACTCCGAGACCATGGGCTATAGCCCATCGTCTCGGAGTCATTTTCGTGTTTTTTTTCAAATCCTTGTTTTTCATCATTTATGACCATGGCGATGGGCTATAGCCCATGTTCTCGAACGGCATACTATAGCATGCCGTTTTCCATCATTTTTGAGGATTTGAAAAAAAGACGAAAATCACTCTGAGACCATGGGCTATAGCCCATCGTCTCGGAGTCATTTTCGTCTTTTTTTTCAAATCCTTGTTTTTCATCATTTATGACCATGGCGATGGGCTATAGCCCATGGTCTCGAACAGCATACTATTGCATCCCGTTTTCCATCATTTTTGAGGATTTGAAAAAAAGACGAAAATCACTCCGAGACCATGGGCTATAGCCCATCGCCTCGGAGTCATTTTCGTCTTTTTTTCAAATCCTTGTTTTTCATCATTTATGACCATGGCGATGGGCTATAGCCCATGGTCTCGAATGGCATACTATAGCATGCCGTTTTGCATCATTTTGAGGATTTGAAAAAAAGACGAAAATCACTCCGAGACCATGGGCTATAGCCCATCGTCTCGGAGTAATTTTCGTATTTTTTTCAAATCCTCGTTTTTCATCATTTATGACCATGGCGATGGGCTATAGCCCATGGTCTCGAACGGCATACTATAGCATGCCGTTTTGCATCATCTTTGAGGATTTGAAAAAAAGACGAAAATCACTCCGAGACCATGGGCTATAGCCCATCGTCTCGGAGTCATTTTTGTCTTTTTTTTTCAAATCCTTGTTTTTCATCATTTATGACCATGGCGATGGGCTATAGCCCATGGTCTCGAACAGCATACTATCGCATGCCGTTTTCCATCATTTTTGAGGATTTGAAAAAAAGACGAAAATCACTCCGAGACCATGGGCTATAGCCCATCGTCTCGGAGTCATTTTCGTCTTTTTTTCAAATCCTTGTTTTTCATAATTTATGACCATGGCGATGGGCTATAGCCCATGGTCTCGAACGGCATACTATAGCATGCCGTTTTGCATCATTTTTGAGGATTTGAAAAAAAGACGAAAATCACTCCGAGACCATGGGCTATAGCCCATCGTCTCGGAGTCATTTTCGTCTTTTTTTCAAATCCTCGTTTTTCATAATTTATGACCATGGCGATGGGCTATAGCCCATGGTCTCGAACGGCATACTATCGCATGCCGTTTTCCATCATTTTTGAGGATTTGAAAAAAAGACGAAAATCACTCCGAGACCATGGGCTATAGCCCATCGTCTTGGAGTCATTTTCGTCTTTTTTTCAAATCCTTGTTTTTCATCATTTATGACCATGGCGATGGGATATAGCCCATGGTCTCGAATGGCATACTATAGCATGCCGTTTTCCATCATTTTTGAGGATTTGAAAAAAAGACGAAAATCACTCCGAGTCGAGACCATGGGCTATAGCCCATCGTCTCGGAGTCATTTTCGTCTTTTTTTCAAATCCTCGTTTTTCATCATTTATGACCATGGCGATGGGCTATAGCCCATGGTCTCGATCGGCATACTATAGCATGCCGTTTTCCATCATTTTTGAGGATTTGAAAAAAAGACGAAAATCACTCCGAGACCATGGGCTATAGCCCATCGTCTCTGAGTCATTTTCGTCTTTTTTTCAAATCCTCGTTTTTCATCATTTATGACCATGGCGATGGGCTATAGCCCATGGTCTCGAACGGCATACTATAGCATGCCGTTTTCCATCATTTTTGAGGATTTGAAAAAAAGACGAAAATCACTCCGAGACCATGGGCTATAGCCCATCGTCTCGGAGTCATTTTTGTCTTTTTTTCAAATCCTCGTTTTTCATCATTTATGACCATGGCGATGGGCTATAGCCCATGGTCTCGAACGGCATACTATCGCATGCCGTTTTCCATCATTTTTGTGGATTTGAAAAAAAGACGAAAATCACTCCGAGACCATGGGCTATAGCCCATCGTCTCGGAATCATTTTCGTCTTTTTTTCAAATCCTCGTTTTTCATCATTTATGACCATGGCGATGGGCTATAGCCCATGGTCTCGATCGGCATACTATAGCATGCCGTTTTCCATCATTTTTGAGGATTTGAAAAAAAGACGAAAATCACTCCGAGACCATGGGCTATAGCCCATCGTCTCGGAGTCATTTTCGTATTTTTTTCAAATCCTCGTTTTTCATCATTTATGACCATGGCGATGGGCTATAGCCCATGGTCTCGAACGGCATACTATAGCATGCCGTTTTCCATCATTTTTGAGGATTTGAAAAAAAGACGAAAATCACTCCGAGACCATGGGCTATAGCCCATCGTCTCGGAGTCATTTTCGTCTTTTTTTCAAATCCTCGTTTTTCATCATTTATGACCATGGCGATGGGCTATAGCCCATGGTCTCGAACGGCATACTATCGCATGCCGTTTTCCATCATTTTTGTGGATTTGAAAAAAAGACGAAAATCACTCCGAGACCATGGGCTATAGCCCATCGTCTTGGAGTCATTTTCGTCTTTTTTTCAAATCCTCGTTTTTCATAATTTATGACCATGGCGATGGGCTATAGCCCATGGTCTCGAACGGCATACTATAGCATGCCGTTTTGCATCATTTTTGAGGATTTGAAAAAAAGACGAAAATCACTCCGAGACCATGGGCTATAGCCCATCGTCTCGGAGTCATTTTTGTCTTTTTTTCAAATCCTCGTTTTTCATCATTTATGACCATGGCGATGGGCTATAGCCCATGGTCTCGAATGGCATACTATAGCATGCCGTTTTGCATCATTTTGAGGATTTGAAGAAAAGACGAAAATCACTCCGAGACCATGGGCTATAGCCCATCGTCTCGGAGTCATTTTCGTCTTTTTTTTCAAATCCTTGTTTTTCATCATTTATGACCATGGCGATGGGCTATAGCCCATGTTCTCGAACGGCATACTATAGCATGCCGTTTTCCATCATTTTTGAGGATTTGAAAAAAAGACGAAAATCACTCCGAGACCATGGGCTATAGCCCATCGCCTCGGAGTCATTTTCGTCTTTTTTTCAAATCCTTGTTTTTCATCATTTATGACCATGGCGATGGGCTATAGCCCATGGTCTCGAATGGCATACTATAGCATGCCGTTTTGCATCATTTTGAGGATTTGAAAAAAAGACGAAAATCACTCCGAGACCATGGGCTATAGCCCATCGTCTCGGAGTCATTTTTGTCTTTTTTTTTCAAATCCTTGTTTTTCATCATTTATGACCATGGCGATGGGCTATAGCCCATGGTCTCGAACGGCATACTATCGCATGCCGTTTTCCATCATTTTTGTGGATTTGAAAAAAAGACGAAAATCACTCCGAGACCATGGGCTATAGCCCATCGTCTCGGAATCATTTTCGTCTTTTTTTCAAATCCTCGTTTTTCATCATTTATGACCATGGCGATGGGCTATAGCCCATGGTCTCGATCGGCATACTATAGCATGCCGTTTTCCATCATTTTTGAGGATTTGAAAAAAAGACGAAAATCACTCCGAGACCATGGGCTATAGCCCATCGTCTCGGAGTCATTTTCGTATTTTTTTCAAATCCTCGTTTTTCATCATTTATGACCATGGCGATGGGCTATAGCCCATGGTCTCGAACGGCATACTATAGCATGCCGTTTTGCATCATCTTTGAGGATTTGAAAAAAAGACGAAAATCACTCCGAGACCATGGGCTATAGCCCATCGTCTCGGAGTCATTTTTGTCTTTTTTTTCAAATCCTTGTTTTTCATCATTTATGACCATGGCGATGGGCTATAGCCCATGGTCTCGAACGGCATACTATAGCATGCCGTTTTGCATCATTTTTGAGGATTTGAAAAAAAGACGAAAATCACTCCGAGACCATGGGCTATAGCCCATCGTCTCGGAGTCATTTTCGTCTTTTTTTCAAATCCTCGTTTTTCATCATTTATGACCATGGCGATGGGCTATAGCCCATGGTCTCGAACGGCATACTATCGCATGCCGTTTTCCATCATTTTTGAGGATTTGAAAAAAAGACGAAAATCACTCCGAGACCATGGGCTATAGCCCATCGTCTTGGAGTCATTTTCGTCTTTTTTTCAAATCCTTGTTTTTCATCATTTATGACCATGGCGATGGGATATAGCCCATGGTCTCGAATGGCATACTATAGCATGCCGTTTTCCATCATTTTTGAGGATTTGAAAAAAAGACGAAAATCACTCCGAGTCGAGACCATGGGCTATAGCCCATCGTCTCTGAGTCATTTTCGTCTTTTTTTCAAATCCTCGTTTTTCATCATTTATGACCATGGCGATGGGCTATAGCCCATGGTCTCGAACGGCATACTATAGCATGCCGTTTTCCATCATTTTTGAGGATTTGAAAAAAAGACGAAAATCACTCCGAGACCATGGGCTATAGCCCATCGTCTTGGAGTCATTTTCGTCTTTTTTTCAAATCCTCGTTTTTCATCATTTATGACCATGGCGATGGGCTATAGCCCATGGTCTCGAACGGCATACTATCGCATGCCGTTTTCCATCATTTTTGTGGATTTGAAAAAAAGACGAAAATCACTCCGAGACCATGGGCTATAGCCCATCGTCTCGGAATCATTTTCGTCTTTTTTTCAAATCCTCGTTTTTCATCATTTATGACCATGGCGATGGGCTATAGCCCATGGTCTCGATCGGCATACTATAGCATGCCGTTTTCCATCATTTTTGAGGATTTGAAAAAAAGACGAAAATCACTCCGAGACCATGGGCTATAGCCCATGGTCTCGGAGTGATTTTCGTCTTTTTTTCAAATCCTCGTTTTTCATCATTTATGACCATGGCGATGGGCTATAGCCCATGGTCTCGAACGGCATACTATAGCATGCCGTTTTCCATCATTTTTGAGGATTTGAAAAAAAGACGAAAATCACTCCGAGACCATGGGCTATAGCCCATCGTCTCGGAGTCATTTTCGTCTTTTTTTCAAATCCTCGTTTTTCATCATTTATGACCATGGCGATGGGCTATAGCCCATGGTCTCGAACGGCATACTATCGCATGCCGTTTTCCATCATTTTTGTGGATTTGAAAAAAAGACGAAAATCACTCCGAGACCATGGGCTATAGCCCATCGTCTCGGAGTCATTTTTGTCTTTTTTTCAAATCCTCGTTTTTCATCATTTATGACCATGGCGATGGGCTATAGCCCATGGTCTCGAATGGCATACTATAGCATGCCGTTTTGCATCATTTTGAGGATTTGAAAAAAAGACGAAAATCACTCCGAGACCATGGGCTATAGCCCATCGTCTCGGAGTCATTTTCGTCTTTTTTTTCAAATCCTTGTTTTTCATCATTTATGACCATGGCGATGGGCTATAGCCCATGTTCTCGAACGGCATACTATAGCATGCCGTTTTCCATCATTTTTGAGGATTTGAAAAAAAGACGAAAATCACTCCGAGACCATGGGCTATAGCCCATCGTCTCGGAGTCATTTTCGTCTTTTTTTTCAAATCCTTGTTTTTCATCATTTATGACCATGGCGATGGGCTATAGCCCATGGTCTCGAACAGCATACTATTGCATCCCGTTTTCCATCATTTTTGAGGATTTGAAAAAAAGACGAAAATCACTCCGAGACCATGGGCTATAGCCCATCGCCTCGGAGTCATTTTCGTCTTTTTTTCAAATCCTTGTTTTTCATCATTTATGACCATGGCGATGGGCTATAGCCCATGGTCTCGAATGGCATACTATAGCATGCCGTTTTGCATCATTTTGAGGATTTGAAAAAAAGACGAAAATCACTCCGAGACCATGGGCTATAGCCCATCGTCTCGGAGTCATTTTCGTCTTTTTTTCAAATCCTCGTTTTTCATCATTTATGACCATGGCGATGGGCTATAGCCCATGGTCTCGATCGGCATACTATAACATGCCGTTTTCCATCATTTTTGAGGATTTGAAAAAAAGACGAAAATCACTCCGAGACCATGGGCTATAGCCCATCGTCTCGGAGTCATTTTCGTATTTTTTTCAAATCCTCGTTTTTCATCATTTATGACCATGGCGATGGGCTATAGCCCATGGTCTCGAACGGCATACTATAGCATGCCGTTTTGCATCATCTTTGAGGATTTGAAAAAAAGACGAAAATCACTCCGAGACCATGGGCTATAGCCCATCGTCTCGGAGTCATTTTTGTCTTTTTTTTTCAAATCCTTGTTTTTCATCATTTATGACCATGGCGATGGGCTATAGCCCATGGTCTCGAACAGCATACTATCGCATGCCGTTTTCCATCATTTTTGAGGATTTGAAAAAAAGACGAAAATCACTCCGAGACCATGGGCTATAGCCCATCGTCTCGGAGTCATTTTCGTCTTTTTTTCAAATCCTTGTTTTTCATAATTTATGACCATGGCGATGGGCTATAGCCCATGGTCTCGAACGGCATACTATAGCATGCCGTTTTGCATCATTTTTGAGGATTTGAAAAAAAGACGAAAATCACTCCGAGACCATGGGCTATAGCCCATCGTCTCGGAGTCATTTTCGTCTTTTTTTCAAATCCTCGTTTTTCATCATTTATGACCATGGCGATGGGCTATAGCCCATGGTCTCGAACGGCATACTATCGCATGCCGTTTTCCATCATTTTTGAGGATTTGAAAAAAAGACGAAAATCACTCCGAGACCATGGGCTATAGCCCATCGTCTTGGAGTCATTTTCGTCTTTTTTTCAAATCCTTGTTTTTCATCATTTATGACCATGGCGATGGGATATAGCCCATGGTCTCGAATGGCATACTATAGCATGCCGTTTTCCATCATTTTTGAGGATTTGAAAAAAGACGAAAATCACTCCGAGTCGAGACCATGGGCTATAGCCCATCGTCTCGGAGTCATTTTCGTCTATTTTTCAAATCCTCGTTTTTCATCATTTATGACCATGGCGATGGGCTATAGCCCATGGTCTCGATCGGCATACTATAGCATGCCGTTTTCCATAATTTTTGAGGATTTGAAAAAAAGACGAAAATCACTCCGAGACCATGGGCTATAGCCCATCGTCTCGGAGTCATTTTCGTCTTTTTTTCAAATCCTCGTTTTTCATCATTTATGACCATGGCGATGGGCTATAGCCCATGGTCTCGAACGGCATACTATAGCATGCCGTTTTCCATCATTTTTGAGGATTTGAAAAAAAGACGAAAATCACTCCGAGACCATGGGCTATAGCCCATCGTCTCGGAGTAATTTTTGTCTTTTTTTCAAATCCTCGTTTTTCATCATTTATGACCATGGCGATGGGCTATAGCCCATGGTCTCGAACGGCATACTATCGCATGCCGTTTTCCATCATTTTTGTGGATTTGAAAAAAAGACGAAAATCACTCCGAGACCATGGGCTATAGCCCATCGTCTCGGAATCATTTTCGTCTTTTTTTCAAATCCTCGTTTTTCATCATTTATGACCATGGCGATGGGCTATAGCCCATGGTCTCGATCGGCATACTATAGCATGCCGTTTTCCATCATTTTTGAGGATTTTAAAAAAAGACGAAAATCACTCCGAGACCATGGGCTATAGCCCATCGTCTCGGAGTCATTTTCGTATTTTTTTCAAATCCTCGTTTTTCATCATTTATGACCATGGCGATGGGCTATAGCCCATGGTCTCGAACGGCATACTATAGCATGCCGTTTTCCATCATTTTTGAGGATTTGAAAAAAAGACGAAAATCACTCCGAGACCATGGGCTATAGCCCATCGTCTCGGAGTCATTTTCGTCTTTTTTTCAAATCCTCGTTTTTCATCATTTATGACCATGGCGATGGGCTATAGCCCATGGTCTCGAACGGCATACTATCGCATGCCGTTTTCCATCATTTTTGTGGATTTGAAAAAAAGACGAAAATCACTCCGAGACCATGGGCTATAGCCCATCGTCTTGGAGTCATTTTCGTCTTTTTTTCAAATCCTCGTTTTTCATAATTTATGACCATGGCGATGGGCTATAGCCCATGGTCTCGAACGGCATACTATAGCATGCCGTTTTGCATCATTTTTGAGGATTTGAAAAAAAGACGAAAATCACTCCGAGACCATGGGCTATAGCCCATCGTCTCGGAGTCATTTTTGTCTTTTTTTCAAATCCTCGTTTTTCATCATTTATGACCATGGCGATGGGCTATAGCCCATGGTCTCGAACGGCATACTATCGCATGCCGTTTTCCAACATTTTTGTGGATTTGAAAAAAAGACGAAAATCACTCCGAGACCATGGGCTATAGCCCATCGTCTCGGAATCATTTTCGTCTTTTTTTCAAATCCTCGTTTTTCATCATTTATGACCATGGCGATGGGCTACAGCCCATGGTCTCGATCGGCATACTATAGCATGCCGTTTTCCATCATTTTTGAGGATTTGAAAAAAAGACGAAAATCACTCCGAGACCATGGGCTATAGCCCATCGTCTCGTCTCGGGCTATAGCCCATCGTCTCGGAGTCATTTTCGTATTTTTTTCAAATCCTCGTTTTTCATCATTTATGACCATGGCGATGGGCTATAGCCCATGGTCTCGAATGGCATACTATAGCATGCCGTTTTCCATCATTTTTGAGGATTTGAAAAAAAGACGAAAATCACTCCGAGACCATGGGCTATAGCCCATCGTCTCGGAATCATTTTCGTCTTTTTTTCAAATCCTCGTTTTTCATCATTTATGACCATGGCGATGGGCTATAGCCCATGGTCTCGATCGGCATACTATAGCATGCCGTTTTCCATCATTTTTGAGGATTTGAAAAAAAGACGAAAATCACTCCGAGACCATGGGCTATAGCCCATCGTCTCGGAGTCATTTTCGTATTTTTTTCAAATCCTCGTTTTTCATCATTTATGACCATGGCGATGGGCTATAGCCCATGGTCTCGAACGGCATACTATAGCATGCCGTTTTCCATCATTTTTGAGGATTTGAAAAAAAGACGAAAATCACTCCGAGACCATGGGCTATAGCCCATCGTCTCGGAGTCATTTTCGTCTTTTTTTCAAATCCTCGTTTTTCATCATTTATGACCATGGCGATGGGCTATAGCCCATGGTCTCGAACGGCATACTATCGCATGCCGTTTTCCATCATTTTTGTGGATTTGAAAAAAAGACGAAAATCACTCCGAGACCATGGGCTATTGCCCATCGTCTTGGAGTCATTTTCGTCTTTTTTTCAAATCCTCGTTTTTCATAATTTATGACCATGGCGATGGGCTATAGCCCATGGTCTCGAACGGCATACTATAGCATGCCGTTTTGCATCATTTTTGAGGATTTGAAAAAAAGACGAAAATCACTCCGAGACCATGGGCTATAGCCCATCGTCTCGGAGTCATTTTTGTCTTTTTTTCAAATCCTCGTTTTTCATCATTTATGACCATGGCGATGGGCTATAGCCCATGGTCTCGAACGGCATACTATCGCATGCCGTTTTCCAACATTTTTGTGGATTTGAAAAAAAGACGAAAATCACTCCGAGACCATGGGCTATAGCCCATCGTCTCGGAATCATTTTCGTCTTTTTTTCAAATCCTCGTTTTTCATCATTTATGACCATGGCGATGGGCTACAGCCCATGGTCTCGATCGGCATACTATAGCATGCCGTTTTCCATCATTTTTGAGGATTTGAAAAAAAGACGAAAATCACTCCGAGACCATGGGCTATAGCCCATCGTCTCGTCTCGGGCTATAGCCCATCGTCTCGGAGTCATTTTCGTATTTTTTTCAAATCCTCGTTTTTCATCATTTATGACCATGGCGATGGGCTATAGCCCATGGTCTCGAATGGCATACTATAGCATGCCGTTTTCCATCATTTTTGAGGATTTGAAAAAAAGACGAAAATCACTCCGAGACCATGGGCTATAGCCCATCGTCTCGGAGTCATTTTCGTCTTTTTTTCAAATCCTCGTTTTTCATCATTTATGACCATGGCGATGGGCTATAGCCCATGGTCTCGAACGGCATACTATAGCATGCCGTTTTCCATCATTTTTGAGGATTTGAAAAAAAGACGAAAATGACTCAGACGATGGGCTATAGCCCATGGTCTCGGAGTGATTTTCGTCTTTTTTTCAAATCCTCGTTTTTCATCATTTATGACCATGGCGATGAGCTATAGCCCATGGTCTCGAACGGCATACTATCGCATGCCGTTTTCCATCATTTTTGTGGATTTGAAAAAAAGACGAAAATCACTCCGAGACCATGGGCTATAGCCCATCGTCTCGGAGTCATTTTCGTCTTTTTTTCAAATCCTCGTTTTTCATCATTTATGACCATGGCGATGGGCTATAGCCCATGGTCTCGAATGGCATATTATAGCATGCCGTTTTCCATCATTTTTGAGGATTTGAAAAAAAGACGAAAATCACTCCGAGACCATGGGCTATAGCCCATCGTCTCGGAGTCATTTTCGTCTTTTTTTCAAATCCTCGTTTTTCATAATTTATGACCATGGCGATGGGCTATAGCCCATGGTCTCGAACGGCATACTATAGCATGCCGTTTTCCATCATTTTTGAGGATTTGAAAAAAAGACGAAAATGACTCAGACGATGGGCTATAGCCCATGGTCTCGGAGTGATTTTCGTCTTTTTTTCAAATCCTCGTTTTTCATCATTTATGACCATGGCGATGGGCTATAGCCCATGGTCTCGAACGGCATACTATCGCATGCCGTTTTCCATCATTTTTGTGGATTTGAAAAAAAGACGAAAATCACTCCGAGACCATGGGCTATAGCCCATCGTCTCGGAGTAATTTTCGTCTTTTTTTCAAATCCTCGTTTTTCATAATTTATGACCATGGCGATGGGCTATAGCCCATGGTCTCGAACGGCATACTATAGCATGCCGTTTTCCATCATTTTTGAGGATTTGAAAAAAAGACGAAAATGACTCAGACGATGGGCTATAGCCCATGGTCTCGGAGTGATTTTCGTCTTTTTTTCAAATCCTCGTTTTTCATCATTTATGACCATGGCGATGGGCTATAGCCCATGGTCTCGAACGGCATACTATAGCATGCCGTTTTCCATCATTTTTGAGGATTTGAAAAAAAGACGAAAATGACTCAGACGATGGGCTATAGCCCATGGTCTCGGAGTGATTTTCGTCTTTTTTTCAAATCCTCGTTTTTCATCATTTATGACCATGGCGATGGGCTATAGCCCATGGTCTCGAACGGCATACTATCGCATGCCGTTTTCCATCATTTTTGTGGATTTGAAAAAAAGACGAAAATCACTCCGAGACCATGGGCTATAGCCCATCGTCTCGGAGTCATTTTCGTCTTTTTTTCAAATCCTCGTTTTTCATCATTTATGACCATGGCGATGGGCTATAGCCCATGGTCTCGAATGGCATACTATAGCATGCCGTTTTCCATCATTTTTGAGGATTTGAAAAAAAGACGAAAATCACTCCGAGACCATGGGCTATAGCCCATCGTCTCGGAGTCATTTTCGTCTTTTTTTCAAATCCTCGTTTTTCATAATTTATGACCATGGCGATGGGCTATAGCCCATGGTCTCGAACGGCATACTATAGCATGCCGTTTTCCATCATTTTTGAGGATTTGAAAAAAAGACGAAAATTACTCAGACGATGGGCTATAGCCCATGGTCTCGGAGTGATTTTTGTCTTTTTTTCAAATCCTCGTTTTTCATCATTTATGACCATGGCGATGGGCTATAGCCCATGGTCTCGAACGGCATACTATCGCATGCCGTTTTCCATCATTTTTGTGGATTTGAAAAAAAGACGAAAATCACTCCGAGACCATGGGCTATAGCCCATCGTCTCGGAGTCATTTTCGTCTTCTTTTCAAATGCTCGTTTTTCATAATTTATGACCATGGCGATGGGCTATAGCCCATGGTCTCGAACGGCATACTATAGCATGCCGTTTTCCATCATTTTTGAGGATTTGAAAAAAAGACGAAAATGACTCAGACGATGGGCTATAGCCCATGGTCTCGGAGTGATTTTCGTCTTTTTTTCAAATCCTCGTTTTTCATCATTTATGACCATGGCGATGGGCTATAGCCCATGGTCACGAACGGCATACTATCGCATGCCGTTTTGCATCATTTTTGAGGATTTGAAAAAAAGACGAAAATCACTCCGAGACCATGGGCTATAGCCCATCGTCTCGGAGTCATTTTCGTCTTTTTTTTCAAATCCTTGTTTTTCATCATTTATGACCATGGCGATGGGCTATAGCCCATGGTCTCGAACAGCATACTATAGCATGCCGTTTTCCATCATTTTTGAGGATTTGAAAAAAAGACGAAAATCACTCCGAGCCCATCGTCTCGGAGTCATTTTCGTCTTTTTTTCAAATCCTCGTTTTTCATCATTTATGACCATGGCGATGGGCTATAGCCCATGGTCTCGATCGGCATACTATAGCATGCCGTTTTCCATCATTTTTGTGGATTTGAAAAAAAGACGAAAATCACTCCGAGACCATGGGCTATAGCCCATCGTCTCGGAATCATTTTCGTCTTTTTTTCAAATCCTCGTTTTTCATCATTTATGACCATGGCGATGGGCTATAGCCCATGGTCTCGAACGGCATACTATAGCATGCCGTTTTCCATCATTTTTGAGGATTTGAAAAAAAGACGAAAATCACTCCGAGACCATGGGCTATAGCCCATCGTCTCGGAGTCATTTTCGTATTTTTTTCAAATCCTCGTTTTTCATCATTTATGACCATGGCGATGGGCTATAGCCCATGGTCTCGAACGGCATACTATAGCATGCCGTTTTCCATCATTTTTGAGGATTTGAAAAAAAGACGAAAATCACTCCGAGACCATGGGCTATAGCCCATCGTCTCGGAGTCATTTTCGTCTTTTTTTCAAATCCTCGTTTTTCATCATTTATGACCATGGCGATGGGCTATAGCCCATGGTCTCGAACGGCATACTATCGCATGCCGTTTTCCATCATTTTTGTGGATTTGAAAAAAAGACGAAAATCACTCCGAGACCATGGGCTATAGCCCATCGTCTTGGAGTCATTTTCGTCTTTTTTTCAAATCCTCGTTTTTCATAATTTATGACCATGGCGATGGGCTATAGCCCATGGTCTCGAACGGCATACTATAGCATGCCGTTTTGCATCATTTTTGAGGATTTGAAAAAAAGACGAAAATCACTCCGAGACCATGGGCTATAGCCCATCGTCTCGGAGTCATTTTTGTCTTTTTTTCAAATCCTCGTTTTTCATCATTTATGACCATGGCGATGGGCTATAGCCCATGGTCTCGAACGGCATACTATCGCATGCCGTTTTCCAACATTTTTGTGGATTTGAAAAAAAGACGAAAATCACTCCGAGACCATGGGCTATAGCCCATCGTCTCGGAATCATTTTCGTCTTTTTTTCAAATCCTCGTTTTTCATAATTTATGACCATGGCGATGGGCTACAGCCCATGGTCTCGATCGGCATACTATAGCATGCCGTTTTCCATCATTTTTGAGGATTTGAAAAAAAGACGAAAATCACTCCGAGACCATGGGCTATAGCCCATCGTCTCGTCTCGGGCTATAGCCCATCGTCTCGGAGTCATTTTCGTATTTTTTTCAAATCCTCGTTTTTTCATCATTTATGACCATGGCTATGGGCTATAGCCCATGGTCTCGAATGGCATACTATAGCATGCCGTTTTCCATCATTTTTGAGGATTTGAAAAAAAGACGAAAATCACTCCGAGACCATGGGCTATAGCCCATCGTCTCGGAATCATTTTCGTCTTTTTTTCAAATCCTCGTTTTTCATCATTTATGACCATGGCGATGGGCTATAGCCCATGGTCTCGATCGGCATACTATAGCATGCCGTTTTCCATCATTTTTGAGGATTTGAAAAAAAGACGAAAATCACTCCGAGACCATGGGCTATAGCCCATCGTCTCGGAGTCATTTTCGTATTTTTTTCAAATCCTCGTTTTTCATCATTTATGACCATGGCGATGGGCTATAGCCCATGGTCTCGAACGGCATACTATAGCATGCCGTTTTCCATCATTTTTGAGGATTTGAAAAAAAGACGAAAATCACTCCGAGACCATGGGCTATAGCCCATCGTCTCGGAGTCATTTTCGTCTTTTTTTCAAATCCTCGTTTTTCATCATTTATGACCATGGCGATGGGCTATAGCCCATGGTCTCGAACGGCATACTATCGCATGCCGTTTTCCATCATTTTTGTGGATTTGAAAAAAAGACGAAAATCACTCCGAGACCATGGGCTATTGCCCATCGTCTTGGAGTCATTTTCGTCTTTTTTTCAAATCCTCGTTTTTCATAATTTATGACCATGGCGATGGGCTATAGCCCATGGTCTCGAACGGCATACTATAGCATGCCGTTTTGCATCATTTTTGAGGATTTGAAAAAAAGACGAAAATCACTCCGAGACCATGGGCTATAGCCCATCGTCTCGGAGTCATTTTTGTCTTTTTTTCAAATCCTCGTTTTTCATCATTTATGACCATGGCGATGGGCTATAGCCCATGGTCTCGAACGGCATACTATCGCATGCCGTTTTCCAACATTTTTGTGGATTTGAAAAAAAGACGAAAATCACTCCGAGACCATGGGCTATAGCCCATCGTCTCGGAATCATTTTCGTCTTTTTTTCAAATCCTCGTTTTTCATCATTTATGACCATGGCGATGGGCTACAGCCCATGGTCTCGATCGGCATACTATAGCATGCCGTTTTCCATCATTTTTGAGGATTTGAAAAAAAGACGAAAATCACTCCGAGACCATGGGCTATAGCCCATCGTCTCGTCTCGGGCTATAGCCCATCGTCTCGGAGTCATTTTCGTATTTTTTTCAAATCCTCGTTTTTCATCATTTATGACCATGGCGATGGGCTATAGCCCATGGTCTCGAATGGCATACTATAGCATGCCGTTTTCCATCATTTTTGAGGATTTGAAAAAAAGACGAAAATCACTCCGAGACCATGGGCTATAGCCCATCGTCTCGGAGTCATTTTCGTCTTTTTTTCAAATCCTCGTTTTTCATCATTTATGACCATGGCGATGGGCTATAGCCCATGGTCTCGAACGGCATACTATAGCATGCCGTTTTCCATCATTTTTGAGGATTTGAAAAAAAGACGAAAATGACTCAGACGATGGGCTATAGCCCATGGTCTCGGAGTGATTTTCGTCTTTTTTTCAAATCCTCGTTTTTCATCATTTATGACCATGGCGATGAGCTATAGCCCATGGTCTCGAACGGCATACTATCGCAAGCCGTTTTCCATCATTTTTGTGGATTTGAAAAAAAGACGAAAATCACTCCGAGACCATGGGCTATAGCCCATCGTCTCGGAGTCATTTTCGTCTTTTTTTCAAATCCTCGTTTTTCATCATTTATGACCATGGCGATGGGCTATAGCCCATGGTCTCGAATGGCATACTATAGCATGCCGTTTTCCATCATTTTTGAGGATTTGAAAAAAAGACGAAAATCACTCCGAGACCATGGGCTATAGCCCATCGTCTCGGAGTCATTTTCGTCTTTTTTTCAAATCCTCGTTTTTCATAATTTATGACCATGGCGATGGGCTATAGCCCATGGTCTCGAACGGCATACTATAGCATGCCGTTTTCCATCATTTTTGAGGATTTGAAAAAAAGACGAAAATGACTCAGACGATGGGCTATAGCCCATGGTCTCGGAGTGATTTTCGTCTTTTTTTCAAATCCTCGTTTTTCATCATTTATGACCATGGCGATGGGCTATAGCCCATGGTCTCGAACGGCATACTATCGCATGCCGTTTTCCATCATTTTTGTGGATTTGAAAAAAAGACGAAAATCACTCCGAGACCATGGGCTATAGCCCATGGTCTCGGAGTAATTTTAGTCTTTTTTTCAAATCCTCGTTTTTCATAATTTATGACCATGGCGATGGGCTATAGCCCATGGTCTCGAACGGCATACTATAGCATGCCGTTTTCCATCATTTTTGAGGATTTGAAAAAAAGACGAAAATGACTCAGACGATGGGCTATAGCCCATGGTCTCGGAGTGATTTTCGTCTTTTTTTCAAATCCTCGTTTTTCATCATTTATGACCATGGCGATGGGCTATAGCCCATGGTCTCGAACGGCATACTATAGCATGCCGTTTTCCATCATTTTTGAGGATTTGAAAAAAAGACGAAAATGACTCAGACGATGGGCTATAGCCCATGGTCTCGGAGTCATTTTCGTCTTTTTTTCAAATCCTCGTTTTTCATCATTTATGACCATGGCGATGGGCTATAGCCCATGGTCTCGAACGGCATACTATCGCATGCCGTTTTCCATCATTTTTGTGGATTTGAAAAAAAGACGAAAATCACTCCGAGACCATGGGCTATAGCCCATCGTCTCGGAGTCATTTTCGTCTTTTTTTCAAATCCTCGTTTTTCATCATTTATGACCATGGCGATGGGCTATAGCCCATGGTCTCGAATGGCATACTATAGCATGCCGTTTTCCATCATTTTTGAGGATTTGAAAAAAAGACGAAAATCACTCCGAGACCATGGGCTATAGCCCATCGTCTCGGAGTCATTTTCGTCTTTTTTTCAAATCCTCGTTTTTCATCATTTATGACCATGGCGATGGGCTATAGCCCATGGTCTCGAACGGCATACTATAGCATGCCGTTTTCCATCATTTTTGAGGATTTGAAAAAAAGACGAAAATGACTCAGACGATGGGCTATAGCCCATGGTCTCGGAGTGATTTTCGTCTTTTTTTCAAATCCTCGTTTTTCATCATTTATGACCATGGCGATGGGCTATAGCCCATGGTCTCGAACGGCATACTATAGCATGCCGTTTTCCATCATTTTTGTGGATTTGAAAAAAAGACGAAAATCACTCCGAGACCATGGGCTATAGCCCATCGTCTCGGAGTCATTTTCGTCTTTTTTTCAAATGCTCGTTTTTCATAATTTATGACCATGGCGATGGGCTATAGCCCATGGTCTCGAACGGCATACTATAGCATGCCGTTTTCCATCATTTTTGAGGATTTGAAAAAAAGACGAAAATGACTCAGACGATGGGCTATAGCCCATGGTCTCGGAGTGATTTTCGTCTTTTTTTCAAATCCTCGTTTTTCATCATTTATGACCATGGCGATGGGCTATAGCCCATGGTCTCGAACGGCATACTATCGCATGCCGTTTTCCATCATTTTTGTGGATTTGAAAAAAAGACGAAAATCACTCCGAGACCATGGGCTATAGCCCATCGTCTTGGAGTCATTTTCGTCTTTTTTTCAAATCCTCGTTTTTCATCATTTATGACCATGGCGATGGGCTATAGCCCATGGTCTCGAATGGCATACTATAGCATGCCGTTTTCCATCATTTTTGAGGATTTGAAAAAAAGACGGAAATCACTCCGAGACCATGGGCTATAGCCCATAGTCTCGGAGTCATTTTCGTCTTTTTTTTCAAATCCTTGTTTTTCATCATTTATGACCATGGCGATGGGCTATAGCCCATGGTCTCGAACGGCATACTATAGCATGCCGTTTTGCATCATTTTTGAGGATTTGAAAAAAAGACAAAAATCACTCCGAGACCATGGGCTATAGCCCATCGTCTCGGAGTCATTTTCGTCTTTTTTTCAAATCCTCGTTTTTCATCATTTATGACCATGGCGATGGGCTATAGCCCATGGTCTCGAACAGCATACTATAGCATGCCGTTTTCCATCATTTTTGAGGATTTGAAAAAAAGACGAAAATCACTCCGAGACCATGGGCTATAGCCCATCGTCTCGGAGTCATTTTCGTCTTTTTTTCAAATCCTCGTTTTTCATAATTTATGACCATGGCGATGGGCTATAGCCCATGGTCTCGAACGGCATACTATAGCATGCCGTTTTCCATCATTTTTGAGGATTTGAAAAAAAGACGAAAATGACTCAGACGATGGGCTATAGCCCATGGTCTCGGAGTGATTTTCGTCTTTTTTTCAAATCCTCGTTTTTCATCATTTATGACCATGGCGATGGGCTATAGCCCATGGTCTCGAATGGCATACTATAGCATGCCGTTTTCCATCATTTTTGAGGATTTGAAAAAAAGACGAAAATCACTCCGAGACCATGGGCTATAGCCCATCGTCTCGGAGTCATTTTCGTCTTTTTTTTCAAATCCTTGTTTTTCATCATTTATGACCATGGCGATGGGCTATAGCCCATGGTCTCGAACAGCATACTATTGCATCCCGTTTTCCATCATTTTTGAGGATTTGAAAAAAAGACGAAAATCACTCCGAGACCATGGGCTATAGCCCATCGTCTCGGAGTCATTTTCGTCTTTTTTTCAAATCCTTGTTTTTCATCATTTATGACCATGGCGATGGGCTATAGCCCATGGTCTCGAACAGCATACTATCGCATGCCGTTTTCCATCATTTTTGAGGATTTGAAAAAAAGACGAAAATCACTCCGAGACCATGGGCTATAGCCCATCGTCTCGGAGTCATTTTCGTCTTTTTTTTCAAATCCTTGTTTTTCATCATTTATGACCATGGCGATGGGCTATAGCCCATGGTCTCGAACAGCATACTATAGCATGCCGTTTTCCATCATTTTTGAGGATTTGAAAAAAAGACGAAAATGACTCAGACGATGGGCTATAGCCCATGGTCTCGGAGTGATTTTCGTATTTTTTTCAAATCCTCGTTTTTCATCATTTATGACCATGGCGATGGGCTATAGCCCATGGTCTCGAACGGCATACTATCGCATGCCGTTTTCCATCATTTTTGTGGATTTGAAAAAAAGACGAAAATCACTCCGAGACCATGGGCTATAGCCCATCGTCTCGGAGTCATTTTCGTCTTTTTTTCAAATCCTCGTTTTTCATCATTTATGACCATGGCGATGGGCTATAGCCCATGGTCTCGAATGGCATACTATAGCATGCCGTTTTCCATCATTTTTGAGGATTTGAAAAAAAGACGAAAATCACTCCGAGACCATGGGCTATAGCCCATCGTCTCGGAGTCATTTTCGTCTTTTTTTCAAATCCTCGTTTTTCATAATTTATGACCATGGCGATGGGCTATAGCCCATGGTCTCGAACGGCATACTATAGCATGCCGTTTTCCATCATTTTTGAGGATTTGAAAAAAAGACGAAAATGACTCAGACGATGGGCTATAGCCCATGGTCTCGGAGTCATTTTTGTCTTTTTTTCAAATCCTCGTTTTTCATCATTTATGACCATGGCGATGGGCTATAGCCCATGGTCTCGAACGGCATACTATCGCATGCCGTTTTCCATCATTTTTGAGGATTTGAAAAAAAGACGAAAATCACTCCGAGACCATGGGCTATAGCCCATCGTCTCGGAGTCATTTTCGTCTTTTTTTCAAATCCTCGTTTTTCATCATTTATGACCATGGCGATGGGCTATAGCCCATGGTCTCGAATGGCATACTATAGCATGCCGTTTTCCATCATTTTTGAGGATTTGAAAAAAAGACGAAAATCACTCCGAGACCATGGGCTATAGCCCATCGTCTTGGAGTCATTTTCGTCTTTTTTTCAAATCCTCGTTTTTCATCATTTATGACCATGGCGATGGGCTATAGCCCATGGTCTCGAATGGCATACTATAGCATGCCGTTTTCCATCATTTTTGAGGATTTGAAAAAAAGACGGAAATCACTCCGAGACCATGGGCTATAGCCCATAGTCTCGGAGTCATTTTCGTCTTTTTTTTCAAATCCTTGTTTTTCATCATTTATGACCATGGCGATGGGCTATAGCCCATGGTCTCGAACGGCATACTATAGCATGCCGTTTTGCATCATTTTTGAGGATTTGAAAAAAAGACAAAAATCACTCCGAGACCATGGGCTATAGCCCATCGTCTCGGAGTCATTTTCGTCTTTTTTTCAAATCCTCGTTTTTCATCATTTATGACCATGGCGATGGGCTATAGCCCATGGTCTCGAACAGCATACTATAGCATGCCGTTTTCCATCATTTTTGAGGATTTGAAAAAAAGACGAAAATCACTCCGAGACCATGGGCTATAGCCCATCGTCTCGGAGTCATTTTCGTCTTTTTTTCAAATCCTCGTTTTTCATAATTTATGACCATGGCGATGGGCTATAGCCCATGGTCTCGAACGGCATACTATAGCATGCCGTTTTCCATCATTTTTGAGGATTTGAAAAAAAGACGAAAATGACTCAGACGATGGGCTATAGCCCATGGTCTCGGAGTGATTTTCGTCTTTTTTTCAAATCCTCGTTTTTCATCATTTATGACCATGGCGATGGGCTATAGCCCATGGTCTCGAATGGCATACTATAGCATGCCGTTTTCCATCATTTTTGAGGATTTGAAAAAAAGACGAAAATCACTCCGAGACCATGGGCTATAGCCCATCGTCTCGGAGTCATTTTCGTCTTTTTTTTCAAATCCTTGTTTTTCATCATTTATGACCATGGCGATGGGCTATAGCCCATGGTCTCGAACAGCATACTATTGCATCCCGTTTTCCATCATTTTTGAGGATTTGAAAAAAAGACGAAAATCACTCCGAGACCATGGGCTATAGCCCATCGTCTCGGAGTCATTTTCGTCTTTTTTTCAAATCCTTGTTTTTCATCATTTATGACCATGGCGATGGGCTATAGCCCATGGTCTCGAACAGCATACTATCGCATGCCGTTTTCCATCATTTTTGAGGATTTGAAAAAAAGACGAAAATGACTCAGACGATGGGCTATAGCCCATGGTCTCGGAGTGATTTTCGTCTTTTTTTCAAATCCTCGTTTTTCATCATTTATGACCATGGCGATGGGCTATAGCCCATGGTCTCGAATGGCATACTATAGCATGCCGTTTTCCATCATTTTTGAGGATTTGAAAAAAAGACGAAAATCACTCCGAGACCATGGGCTATAGCCCATCGTCTCGGAGTCATTTTCGTCTTTTTTTTCAAATCCTTGTTTTTCATCATTTATGACCATGGCGATGGGCTATAGCCCATGGTCTCGAACAGCATACTATTGCATCCCGTTTTCCATCATTTTTGAGGATTTGAAAAAAAGACGAAAATCACTCCGAGACCATGGGCTATAGCCCATCGTCTCGGAGTCATTTTCGTCTTTTTTTCAAATCCTTGTTTTTCATCATTTATGACCATGGCGATGGGCTATAGCCCATGGTCTCGAACAGCATACTATCGCATGCCGTTTTCCATCATTTTTGAGGATTTGAAAAAAAGACGAAAATCACTCCGAGACCATGGGCTATAGCCCATCGTCTCGGAGTCATTTTCGTCTTTTTTTTCAAATCCTTGTTTTTCATCATTTATGACCATGGCGATGGGCTATAGCCCATGGTCTCGAACAGCATACTATAGCATGCCGTTTTCCATCATTTTTGAGGATTTGAAAAAAAGACGAAAATGACTCAGACGATGGGCTATAGCCCATGGTCTCGGAGTGATTTTCGTATTTTTTTCAAATCCTCGTTTTTCATCATTTATGACCATGGCGATGGGCTATAGCCCATGGTCTCGAACGGCATACTATCGCATGCCGTTTTCCATCATTTTTGTGGATTTGAAAAAAAGACGAAAATCACTCCGAGACCATGGGCTATAGCCCATCGTCTCGGAGTCATTTTCGTCTTTTTTTCAAATCCTCGTTTTTCATCATTTATGACCATGGCGATGGGCTATAGCCCATGGTCTCGAATGGCATACTATAGCATGCCGTTTTCCATCATTTTTGAGGATTTGAAAAAAAGACGAAAATCACTCCGAGACCATGGGCTATAGCCCATCGTCTCGGAGTCATTTTCGTCTTTTTTTCAAATCCTCGTTTTTCATAATTTATGACCATGGCGATGGGCTATAGCCCATGGTCTCGAACGGCATACTATAGCATGCCGTTTTCCATCATTTTTGAGGATTTGAAAAAAAGACGAAAATGACTCAGACGATGGGCTATAGCCCATGGTCTCGGAGTCATTTTTGTCTTTTTTTCAAATCCTCGTTTTTCATCATTTATGACCATGGCGATGGGCTATAGCCCATGGTCTCGAACGGCATACTATCGCATGCCGTTTTCCATCATTTTTGAGGATTTGAAAAAAAGACGAAAATCACTCCGAGACCATGGGCTATAGCCCATCGTCTCGGAGTCATTTTCGTCTTTTTTTCAAATCCTCGTTTTTCATCATTTATGACCATGGCGATGGGCTATAGCCCATGGTCTCGAATGGCATACTATAGCATGCCGTTTTCCATCATTTTTGAGGATTTGAAAAAAAGACGAAAATCACTCCGAGACCATGGGCTATAGCCCATCGTCTCGGAGTCATTTTCGTCTTTTTTTCAAATCCTCGTTTTTCATAATTTATGACCATGGCGATGGGCTATAGCCCATGGTCTCGAACGGCATACTATAGCATGCCGTTTTCCATCATTTTTGAGGATTTGAAAAAAAGACGAAAATGACTCAGACGATGGGCTATAGCCCATGGTCTCGGAGTGATTTTCGTCTTTTTTTCAAATCCTCGTTTTTCATCATTTATGACCATGGCGATGGGCTATAGCCTATGGTCTCGATCGGCATACTATAGCATGCCGTTTTCCATCATTTTTGAGGATTTGAAAAAAAGACGAAAATCACTCCGAGACCATGGGCTATAGCCCATCGTCTCGGAGTCATTTTCGTCTTTTTTTCAAATCCTCGTTTTTCATCATTTATGACCATGGCGATGGGCTATAGCCCATGGTCTCGAACGGCATACTATAGCATGCCGTTTTGCATCATCTTTGAGGATTTGAAAAAAAGACAAAAAATCACTCCGAGACCATGGGCTATAGCCCATCGTCTTGGAGTCATTTTCGTCATTATTTTCAAATCCTGGTTTTTCATCATTTATGACCAGGGCGATGGGCTATAGCCCATGGTCTCGAACGGCATACTATAGCATGCCGTTTTCCATCATTGTTGAGGATTTGAAAAAAAGACGAAAATCACTCCGAGACCATGGGCTATAGCCCATCGTCTTGGAGTCATTTTCGTCTTTTTTTCAAATCCTTGTTTTTCATCATTTATGACCATGGCGATGGGCTATAGCCCATGGTCTCGAACGGCATACTATAGCATGCCGTTTTCCATCATTTTTGAGTATTTGAAAAAAAGACGAAAATCACTCCGAGACCATGGGCTATAGCCCATCGTCTCGGAGTCATTTTTGTCTTTTTTTCAAATCCTCGTTTTTCATCATTTATGACCATGGCGATGGGCTATAGCCCATGGTCTCGAACGGCATACTATCGCATGCCGTTTTCCATCATTTTTGAGTATTTGAAAAAAAGACGAAAATCACTCCGAGACCATGGGCTATAGCCCATCGTCTCGGAGTCATTTTCGTCTTTTTTTCAAATCCTCGTTTTTCATCATTTATGACCATGGCGATGGGCTATAGCCCATGGTCTCGAATGGCATACTATAGCATGCCGTTTTCCATCATTTTTGAGGATTTGAAAAAAAGACGAAAATCACTCCGAGACCATGGGCTATAGCCCATCGTCTCGGAGTCATTTTCGTCTTTTTTTCAAATCCTCGTTTTTCATCATTTATGACCATGGCGATGGGCTATAGCCCATGGTCTCGAATGGCATACTATAGCATGCCGTTTTCCATCATTTTTGAGGATTTGAAAAAAAGACGAAAATCACTCCGAGAGCATGGGCTATAGCCCATCGTCTCGGAGTCATTTTCGTCTTTTTTTCAAATCCTCGTTTTTCATAATTTATGACCATGGCGATGGGCTATAGCCCATGGTCTCGAACGGCATACTATAGCATGCCGTTTTCCATCATTTTTGAGGATTTGAAAAAAAGACGAAAATGACTCAGACGATGGGCTATAGCCCATGGTCTCGGAGTGATTTTCGTCTTTTTTTCAAATCCTCGTTTTTCATCATTTATGACCATGGCGATGGGCTATAGCCCATGGTCTCGATCGGCATACTATAGCATGCCGTTTTCCATCATTTTTGAGGATTTGAAAAAAAGACGAAAATCACTCCGAGACCATGGGCTATAGCCCATCGTCTCGGAGTCATTTTCATCTTTTTTTCAAATCCTCGTTTTTCATCATTTATGACCATGGCGATGGGCTATAGCCCATGGTCTCGAACGGCATACTATAGCATGCCGTTTTGCATCATCTTTGAGGATTTGAAAAAAAGACAAAAAATCACTCCGAGACCATGGGCTATAGCCCATCGTCTTGGAGTCATTTTCGTCTTTATTTTCAAATCCTGGTTTTTCATCATTTATGACCAGGGCGATGGGCTATAGCCCATGGTCTCGAACGGCATACTATAGCATGCCGTTTTCCATCATTGTTGAGGATTTGAAAAAAAGACGAAAATCAATCCGAGACCATGGGCCATAGCCCATCGTCTTGGAGTCATTTTTGTCTTTTTTTCAAATCCTTGTTTTTCATCATTTATGACCATGGCGATGGGCTATAGCCCATGGTCTCGAACGGCATACTATAGCATGCCGTTTTCCATCATTTTTGAGTATTTGAAAAAAAGACGAAAATCACTCCGAGACCATGGGCTATAGCCCATCGTCTCGGAGTCATTTTTGTCTTTTTTTCAAATCCTCGTTTTTCATCATTTATGACCATGGCGATGGGCTATAGCCCATGGTCTCGAACGGCATACTATCGCATGCCGTTTTCCATCATTTTTGAGGATTTGAAAAAAAGACGAAAATCACTCCGAGACCATGGGCTATAGCCCATCGTCTCGGAGTCATTTTCGTCTTTTTTTCAAATCCTCGTTTTTCATCATTTATGACCATGGCGATGGGCTATAGCCCATGGTCTCGAATGGCATACTATAGCATGCCGTTTTCCATCATTTTTGAGGATTTGAAAAAAAGACGAAAATCACTCCGAGACCATGGGCTATAGCCCATCGTCTCGGAGTCATTTTCGTCTTTTTTTCAAATCCTCGTTTTTCATAATTTATGACCATGGCGATGGGCTATAGCCCATGGTCTCGAACGGCATACTATAGCATGCCGTTTTCCATCATTTTTGAGGATTTGAAAAAAAGACGAAAATGACTCAGACGATGGGCTATAGCCCATGGTCTCAGAGTGATTTTCGTCTTTTTTTCAAATCCTCGTTTTTCATCATTTATGACCATGGCGATGGGCTATAGCCTATGGTCTCGATCGGCATACTATAGCATGCCGTTTTCCATCATCTTTGAGGATTTGAAAAAAAGACGAAAATCACTCCGAGACCATGGGCTATAGCCCATCGTCTTGGAGTCATTTTCGTCTTTATTTTCAAATCCTGGTTTTTCATCATTTATGACCAGGGCGATGGGCTATAGCCCATGGTCTCGAACGGCATACTATAGCATGCCGTTTTCCATCATTGTTGAGGATTTGAAAAAAAGACGAAAATCACTCCGAGACCATGGGCTATAGCCCATCGTCTTGGAGTCATTTTCGTCTTTTTTTCAAATCCTTGTTTTTCATAATTTATGACCATGGCGATGGGCTATAGCCCATGGTCTCGAACGGCATACTATAGCATGCCGTTTTCCATCATTTTTGAGTATTTGAAAAAAAGACGAAAATCACTCCGAGACCATGGGCTATAGCCCATCGTCTCGGAGTCATTTTTGTCTTTTTTTCAAATCCTCGTTTTTCATCATTTATGACCATGGCGATGGGCTATAGCCCATGGTCTCGAACGGCATACTATCGCATCCCGTTTTCCATCATTTTTGAGGATTTGAAAAAAAGACGAAAATCACTCCGAGACCATGGGCTATAGCCCATCGTCTCGGAGTCATTTTCGTCTTTTTTTCAAATCCTCGTTTTTCATCATTTATGACCATGGCGATGGGCTATAGCCCATGGTCTCGAATGGCATACTATAGCATGCCGTTTTCCATCATTTTTGAGGATTTGAAAAAAAGACGAAAATCACTCCGAGACCATGGGCATAGCCCATCGTCTCGGAGTCATTTTCGTCTTTTTTTCAAATCCTCGTTTTTCATAATTTATGACCATGGCGATGGGCTATAGCCCATGGTCTCGAACGGCATACTATAGCATGCCGTTTTCCATCATTTTTGAGGATTTGAAAAAAAAGACGAAAATGACTCAGACGATGGGCTATAGCCCATGGTCTCGGAGTGATTTTCGTCTTTTTTTCAAATCCTCGTTTTTCATCATTTATGACCATGGCGATGGGCTATAGCCCATGGTCTCGAACGGCATACTATCGCATGCCGTTTTCCATCATTTTTGTGGATTTGAAAAAAAGACGAAAATCACTCCGAGACCATGAGCTATAGCCCATCGTCTCGGAGTCATTTTCGTCTTTTTTTCAAATCCTCGTTTTTCATTATTTATGACCATGGCGATGGGCTATAGCCCATGGTCTCGAATGGCATACTATAGCATGCCGTTTTCCATCATTTTTGAGGATTTGAAAAAAAGACGAAAATCACTCCGAGACCATGGGCTATAGCCCATAGTCTCGGAGTCATTTTCGTCTTTTTTTTCAAATCCTTGTTTTTCATCATTTATGACCATGGCGATGGGCTATAGCCCATGGTCTCGAACGGCATACTATAGCATGCCGTTTTGCATCATTTTTGAGGATTTGAAAAAAAGACGAAAATCACTCCGAGACCATGGGCTATAGCCCATCGTCTCGGAGTCATTTTCGTCTTTTTTTTCAAATCCTTGTTTTTCATCATTTATGACCATGGCGATGGGCTATAGCCCATGGTCTCGAACAGCATACTATAGCATGCCGTTTTCCATCATTTTTGAGGATTTGAAAAAAAGACGAAAATCACTCCGAGACCATGGGCTATAGCCCATCGTCTCGGAGTCATTTTCGTCTTTTTTTCAAATCCTCGTTTTTCATCATTTATGACCATGGCGATGGGCTATAGCCCATGGTCTCGAATGGCATACTATAGCATGCCGTTTTCCTTCATTTTTGAGGATTTGAAAAAAAGACGAAAATCACTCCGAGACCATGGGCTATAGCCCATCGTCTCGGAGTCATTTTCGTCTTTTTTTCAAATCCTCAATTTTCATAATTTATGACCATGGCGATGGGCTATAGCCCATGGTCTCGAACGGCATACTATAGCATGACGTTTTCCATCATTTTTGAGGATTTGAAAAAAAGACGAAAATGACTCAGACGATGGGCTATAGCCCATGGTCTCGGAGTGATTTTCGTCTTTTTTTCAAATCCTCGTTTTTCATCATTTATGACCATGGCGATGGGCTATAGCCTATGGTCTCGATCGGCATACTATAGCATGCCGTTTTCCATCATTTTTGAGGATTTGAAAAAAAGACGAAAATCACTCCGAGACCATGGGCTATATATAGCCCATCGTCTCGGAGTCATTTTCGTCTTATTTTCAAATCCTCGTTTTTCATCATTTATGACCATGGCGATGGGCTATAGCCCATGGTCTCGAACGGCATACTATAGCATGCCGTTTTGCATCATCTTTGAGGATTTGAAAAAAAGACAAAAAATCACTCCGAGACCATGGGCTATAGCCCATCGTCTTGGAGTCATTTTCGTCTTTATTTTCAAATCCTGGTTTTTCATCATTTATGACCAGGGCGATGGGCTATAGCCCATGGTCTCGAACGGCATACTATAGAATGCCGTTTTCCATCATTGTTGAGGATTTGAAAAAAAGACGAAAATCACTCCGAGACCATGGGCTATAGCCCATCGTCTCGGAGTCATTTTCGTCTTTTTTTCAAATCCTCGTTTTTCATAATTTATGACCATGGCGATGGGCTATAGCCCATGGTCTCGAACGGCATACTATAGCATGCCGTTTTCCATCATTTTTGAGGATTTGAAAAAAAGACGAAAATGACTCAGACGATGGGCTATAGCCCATGGTCTCGGAGTGATTTTCGTCTTTTTTTCAAATCCTCGTTTTTCATCATTTATGACCATGGCGATGGGCTATAGCCCATGATCTCGAACGGCATACTATCGCATGCCGTTTTCTATCATTTTTGTGGATTTGAAAAAAAGACGAAAATCACTCCGAGACCATGAGCTATAGCCCATCGTCTCGGAGTCATTTTCGGCTTTTTTTCAAATCCTCGTTTTTCATCATTTATGACCATGGCGATGGGCTATAGCCCATGGTCTCGAATGGCATACTATAGCATGCCGTTTTCCATCATTTTTGAGGATTTGAAAAAAAGACGAAAATCACTCCGAGACCATGGGCTATAGCCCATAGTCTCGGAGTCATTTTCGTCTTTTTTTTCAAATCCTTGTTTTTCATCATTTATGACCATGGCGATGGGCTATAGCCCATGGTCTCGAACGGCATACTATAGCATGCCGTTTTGCATCATTTTTGAGGATTTGAAAAAAAGACGAAAATCACTCCGAGACCATGGGCTATAGCCCATCGTCTCGGAGTCATTTTCGTCTTTTTTTTCAAATCCTTGTTTTTCATCATTTATGACCATGGCGATGGGCTATAGCCCATGGTCTCGAACAGCATACTATAGCATGCCGTTTTCCATCATTTTTGAGGATTTGAAAAAAAGACGAAAATCACTCCGAGACCATGGGCTATAGCCCATCGTCTCGGAGTCATTTTCGTCTTTTTTTCAAATCCTCGTTTTTCATCATTTATGACCATGGCGATGGGCTATAGCCCATGATCTCGAACGGCATACTATCGCATGCCGTTTTCTATCATTTTTGTGGATTTGAAAAAAAGACGAAAATCACTCCGAGACCATGAGCTATAGCCCATCGTCTCGGAGTCATTTTCGTCTTTTTTTCAAATCCTCGTTTTTCATCATTTATGACCATGGCGATGGGCTATAGCCCATGGTCTCGAATGGCATACTATAGCATGCCGTTTTCCATCATTTTTGAGGATTTGAAAAAAAGACGAAAATCACTCCGAGACCATGGGCTATAGCCCATAGTCTCGGAGTCATTTTCGTCTTTTTTTTCAAATCCTTGTTTTTCATCATTTATGACCATGGCGATGGGCTATAGCCCATGGTCTCGAACGGCATACTATAGCATGCCGTTTTGCATCATTTTTGAGGATTTGAAAAAAAGACGAAAATCACTCCGAGACCATGGGCTATAGCCCATCGTCTCGGAGTCATTTTCGTCTTTTTTTTCAAATCCTTGTTTTTCATCATTTATGACCATGGCGATGGGCTATAGCCCATGGTCTCGAACAGCATACTATAGCATGCCGTTTTCCATCATTTTTGAGGATTTGAAAAAAAGACGAAAATCACTCCGAGACCATGGGCTATAGCCCATCGTCTCGGAGTCATTTTCGTCTTTTTTTCAAATCCTCGTTTTTCATCATTTATGACCATGGCGATGGGCTATAGCCCATGGTCTCGAATGGCATACTATAGCATGCCGTTTTCCATCATTTTTGAGGATTTGAAAAAAAGACGAAAATCACTCCGAGACCATGGGCTATAGCCCATGGTCTCGGAGTCATTTTCGTCTTTTTTTCAAATCCTCGTTTTTCATAATTTATGACCATGGCGATGGGCTATAGCCCATGGTCTCGAACGGCATACTATAGCATGCCGTTTTCCATCATTTTTGAGGATTTGAAAAAAAGACGAAAATGACTCAGACGATGGGCTATAGCCCATGGTCTCGGAGTGATTTTCGTCTTTTTTTCAAATCCTCGTTTTTCATCATTTATGACCATGGCGATGGGCTATAGCCTATGGTCTCGATCGGCATACTATAGCATGCCGTTTTCCATCATTTTTGAGGATTTGAAAAAAAGACGAAAATCACTCCGAGACCATGGGCTATAGCCCATCGTCTCGGAGTCATTTTCGTCTTTTTTTCAAATCCTCGTTTTTCATAATTTATGACCATGGCGATGGGCTATAGCCCATGGTCTCGAACGGCATACTATAGCATGCCGTTTTCCATCATTTTTGAGGATTTGAAAAAAAGACGAAAATGACTCAGACGATGGGCTATAGCCCATGGTCTCGGAGTGATTTTCGTCTTTTTTTCAAATCCTCGTTTTTCATCATTTATGACCATGGCGATGGGCTATAGCCTATGGTCTCGATCGGCATACTATAGCATGCCGTTTTCCATCATCTTTGAGGATTTGAAAAAAAGACGAAAATCACTCCGAGACCATGGGCTATAGCCCATCGTCTTGGAGTCATTTTCGTCTTTATTTTCAAATCCTGGTTTTTCATCATTTATGACCAGGGCGATGGGCTATAGCCCATGGTCTCGAACGGCATACTATAGCATGCCGTTTTCCATCATTGTTGAGGATTTGAAAAAAAGACGAAAATCACTCCGAGACCATGGGCTATAGCCCATCGTCTTGGAGTCATTTTCGTCTTTTTTTCAAATCCTTGTTTTTCATCATTTATGACCATTGCGATGGGCTATAGCCCATGGTCTCGAACGGCATACTATAGCATGCCGTTTTCCATCATTTTTGAGTATTTGAAAAAAAGACGAAAATCACTCCGAGACCATGGGCTATAGCCCATCGTCTCGGAGTCATTTTTGTCTTTTTTTCAAATCCTCGTTTTTCATCATTTATGACCATGGCGATGGGCTATAGCCCATGGTCTCGAACGGCATACTATCGCATGCCGTTTTCCATCATTTTTGAGGATTTGAAAAAAAGACGAAAATCACTCCGAGACCATGGGCTATAGCCCATCGTCTCGGAGTCATTTTCGTCTTTTTTTCAAATCCTCGTTTTTCATCATTTATGACCATGGCGATGGGCTATAGCCCATGGTCTCGAATGGCATACTATAGCATGCCGTTTTCCATCATTTTTGAGGATTTGAAAAAAAGACGAAAATCACTCCGAGACCATGGGCATAGCCCATCGTCTCGGAGTCATTTTCGTCTTTTTTTCAAATCCTCGTTTTTCATAATTTATGACCATGGCGATGGGCTATAGCCCATGGTCTCGAACGGCATACTATAGCATGCCGTTTTCCATCATTTTTGAGGATTTGAAAAAAAGACGAAAATGACTCAGACGATGGGCTATAGCCCATGGTCTCGGAGTGATTTTCGTCTTTTTTTCAAATCCTCGTTTTTCATCATTTATGACCATGGCGATGGGCTATAGCCCATGGTCTCGAACGGCATACTATCGCATGCCGTTTTCCATCATTTTTGTGGATTTGAAAAAAAGACGAAAATCACTCCGAGACCATGAGCTATAGCCCATCGTCTCGGAGTCATTTTCGTCTTTTTTTCAAATCCTCGTTTTTCATCATTTATGACCATGGCGATGGGCTATAGCCCATGGTCTCGAATGGCATACTATAGCATGCCGTTTTCCATCATTTTTGAGGATTTGAAAAAAAGACGAAAATCACTCCGAGACCATGGGCTATAGCCCATAGTCTCGGAGTCATTTTCGTCTTTTTTTTCAAATCCTTGTTTTTCATCATTTATGACCATGGCGATGGGCTATAGCCCATGGTCTCGAACGGCATACTATAGCATGCCGTTTTGCATCATTTTTGAGGATTTGAAAAAAAGACGAAAATCACTCCGAGACCATGGGCTATAGCCCATCGTCTCGGAGTCAATTTCGTCTTTTTTTTCAAATCCTTGTTTTTCATCATTTATGACCATGGCGATGGGCTATAGCCCATGGTCTCGAACAGCATACTATAGCATGCCGTTTTCCATCATTTTTGAGGATTTGAAAAAAAGACGAAAATCACTCCGAGACCATGGGCTATAGCCCATCGTCTCGGAGTCATTTTCGTCTTTTTTTCAAATCCTCGTTTTTCATCATTTATGACCATGGCGATGGGCTATAGCCCATGGTCTCGAATGGCATACTATAGCATGCCGTTTTCCATCATTTTTGAGGATTTGAAAAAAAGACGAAAATCACTCCGAGACCATGGGCTATAGCCCATCGTCTCGGAGTCATTTTCGTCTTTTTTTCAAATCCTCGTTTTTCATAATTTATGACCATGGCGATGGGCTATAGCCCATGGTCTCGAACGGCATACTATAGCATGCCGTTTTCCATCATTTTTGAGGATTTGAAAAAAAGACGAAAATGACTCAGACGATGGGCTATAGCCCATGGTCTCGGAGTGATTTTCGTCTTTTTTTCAAATCCTCGTTTTTCATCATTTATGACCATGGCGATGGGCTATAGCCTATGGTCTCGATCGGCATACTATAGCATGCCGTTTTCCATCATTTTTGAGGATTTGAAAAAAAGACGAAAATCATTCCGAGACCATGGGCTATATATAGCCCATCGTCTCGGAGTCATTTTCGTCTTTTTTTCAAATCCTCGTTTTTCATCATTTATGACCATGGCGATGGGCTATAGCCCATGGTCTCAAACGGCATACTATAGCATGCCGTTTTGCATCATCTTTGAGGATTTGAAAAAAAGACAAAAAATCACTCCGAGACCATGGGCTATAGCCCATCGTCTTGGAGTCATTTTCGTCTTTATTTTCAAATCCTGGTTTTTCATCATTTATGACCAGGGCGATGGGCTATAGCCCATGGTCTCGAACGGCATACTATAGCATGCCGTTTTCCATCATTGTTGAGGATTTGAAAAAAAGACGAAAATCACTCCGAGACCATGGGCTATAGCCCATCGTCTTGGAGTCATTTTCGTCTTTTTTTCAAATCCTTGTTTTTCATCATTTATGACCATGGCGATGGGCTATAGCCCATGGTCTCGAACGGCATACTATAGCATGCCGTTTTCCATCATTTTTGAGTATTTGAAAAAAAGACGAAAATCACTCCGAGACCATGGGCTATAGCCCATCGTCTGAGTCATTTTCGTCTTTTTTTCAAATCCTCGTTTTTCATCATTTATGACCATGGCGATGGGCTATAGCCCATGGTCTCGAACGGCATACTATAGCATGCCGTTTTCCATCATTTTTGAGGATTTGAAAAAAAGACGAAAATGACTCAGACGATGGGCTATAGCCCATGGTCTCGGAGTGATTTTCGTCTTTTTTTCAAATCCTCGTTTTTCATCATTTATGACCATGGCGATGGGCTATAGCCTATGGTCTCGATCGGCATACTATAGCATGCCGTTTTCCATCATCTTTGAGGATTTGAAAAAAAGACGAAAATCACTCCGAGACCATGGGCTATAGCCCATCGTCTTGGAGTCATTTTCGTCTTTATTTTCAAATCCTGGTTTTTCATCATTTATGACCAGGGCGATGGGCTATAGCCCATGGTCTCGAACGGCATACTATAGCATGCCGTTTTCCATCATTGTTGAGGATTTGAAAAAAAGACGAAAATCACTCCGAGACCATGGGCTATAGCCCATCGTCTTGGAGTCATTTTCGTCTTTTTTTCAAATCCTTGTTTTTCATCATTTATGACCATGGCGATGGGCTATAGCCCATGGTCTCGAACGGCATACTATAGCATGCCGTTTTCCATCATTTTTGAGTATTTGAAAAAAAGACGAAAATCACTCCGAGACCATGGGCTATAGCCCATCGTCTCGGAGTCATTTTTGTCTTTTTTTCAAATCCTCGTTTTTCATCATTTATGACCATGGCGATGGGCTATAGCCCATGGTCTCGAACGGCATACTATCGCATGCCGTTTTCCATCATTTTTGAGGATTTGAAAAAAAGACGAAAATCACTCCGAGACCATGGGCTATAGCCCATCGTCTCGGAGTCATTTTCGTCTTTTTTTCAAATCCTCGTTTTTCATCATTTATGACCATGGCGATGGGCTATAGCCCATGGTCTCGAATGGAATACTATAGCATGCCGTTTTCCATCATTTTTGAGGATTTGAAAAAAAGACGAAAATCACTCCGAGACCATGGGCATAGCCCATCGTCTCGGAGTCATTTTCGTCTTTTTTTCAAATCCTCGTTTTTCATAATTTATGACCATGGCGATGGGCTATAGCCCATGGTCTCGAACGGCATACTATAGCATGCCGTTTTCCATCATTTTTGAGGATTTGAAAAAAAGACGAAAATGACTCAGACGATGGGCTATAGCCCATGGTCTCGGAGTGATTTTCGTCTTTTTTTCAAATCCTCGTTTTTCATCATTTATGACCATGGCGATGGGCTATAGCCCATGGTCTCGAACGGCATACTATCGCATGCCGTTTTCCATCATTTTTGTGGATTTGAAAAAAAGACGAAAATCACTCCGAGACCATGAGCTATAGCCCATCGTCTCGGAGTCATTTTCGTCTTTTTTTCAAATCCTCGTTTTTCATCATTTATGACCATGGCGATGGGCTATAGCCCATGGTCTCGAATGGCATACTATAGCATGCCGTTTTCCATCATTTTTGAGGATTTGAAAAAAAGACGAAAATCACTCCGAGACCATGGGCTATAGCCCATAGTCTCGGAGTCATTTTCGTCTTTTTTTTCAAATCCTTGTTTTTCATCATTTATGACCATGGCGATGGGCTATAGCCCATGGTCTCGAACGGCATACTATAGCATGCCGTTTTGCATCATTTTTGAGGATTTGAAAAAAAGACGAAAATCACTCCGAGACCATGGGCTATAGCCCATCGTCTCGGAGTCATTTTCGTCTTTTTTTTCAAATCCTTGTTTTTCATCATTTATGACCATGGCGATGGGCTATAGCCCATGGTCTCGAACAGCATACTATAGCATGCCGTTTTCCATCATTTTTGAGGATTTGAAAAAAAGACGAAAATCACTCCGAGACCATGGGCTATAGCCCATCGTCTCGGAGTCATTTTCGTCTTTTTTTCAAATCCTCGTTTTTCATCATTTATGACCATGGCGATGGGCTATAGCCCATGGTCTCGAATGGCATACTATAGCATGCCGTTTTCCATCATTTTTGAGGATTTGAAAAAAAGACGAAAATCACTCCGAGACCATGGGCTATAGCCCATCGTCTCGGAGTCATTTTCGTCTTTTTTTCAAATCCTCGTTTTTCATAATTTATGACCATGGCGATGGGCTATAGCCCATGGTCTCGAACGGCATACTATAGCATGCCGTTTTCCATCATTTTTGAGGATTTGAAAAAAAGACGAAAATGACTCAGACGATGGGCTATAGCCCATGGTCTCGGAGTGATTTTCGTCTTTTTTTCAAATCCTCGTTTTTCATCATTTATGACCATGGCGATGGGCTATAGCCTATGGTCTCGATCGGCATACTATAGCATGCCGTTTTCCATCATTTTTGAGGATTTGAAAAAAAGACGAAAATCACTCCGAGACCATGGGCTATATATAGCCCATCGTCTCGGAGTCATTTTCGTCTTTTTTTCAAATCCTCGTTTTTCATCATTTATGACCATGGCGATGGGCTATAGCCCATGGTCTCGAACGGCATACTATAGCATGCCGTTTTGCATCATCTTTGAGGATTTGAAAAAAAGACAAAAATGACTCAGACGATGGGCTATAGCCCATGGTCTCGGAGTGATTTTCGTCTTTTTTTCAAATCCTCGTTTTTCATCATTTATGACCATGGCGATGGGCTATAGCCCATGGTCTCGAACGGCATACTATCGCATGCCGTTTTCCATCATTTTTGTGGATTTGAAAAAAAGACGAAAATCACTCCGAGACCATGAGCTATAGCCCATCGTCTCGGAGTCATTTTCGTCTTTTTTTCAAATCCTCGTTTTTCATCATTTATGACCATGGCGATGGGCTATAGCCCATGGTCTCGAATGGCATACTATAGCATGCCGTTTTCCATCATTTTTGAGGATTTGAAAAAAAGACGAAAATCACTCCGAGACCATGGGCTATAGCCCATAGTCTCGGAGTCATTTTCGTCTTTTTTTTCAAATCCTTGTTTTTCATCATTTATGACCATGGCGATGGGCTATAGCCCATGGTCTCGAACGGCATACTATAGCATGCCGTTTTGCATCATTTTTGAGGATTTGAAAAAAAGACGAAAATCACTCCGAGACCATGGGCTATAGCCCATCGTCTCGGAGTCATTTTCGTCTTTTTTTTCAAATCCTTGTTTTTCATCATTTATGACCATGGCGATGGGCTATAGCCCATGGTCTCGAACAGCATACTATAGCATGCCGTTTTCCATCATTTTTGAGGATTTGAAAAAAATACGAAAATCACTCCGAGACCATGGGCTATAGCCCATCGTCTCGGAGTCATTTTCGTCTTTTTTTCAAATCCTCGTTTTTCATCATTTATGACCATGGCGATGGGCTATAGCCCATGGTCTCGAATGGCATACTATAGCATGCCGTTTTCCATCATTTTTGAGGATTTGAAAAAAAGACGAAAATCACTCCGAGACCATGGGCTATAGCCCATCGTCTCGGAGTCATTTTCGTCTTTTTTTCAAATCCTCGTTTTTCATAATTTATGACCATGGCGATGGGCTATAGCCCATGGTCTCGAACGGCATACTATAGCATGCCGTTTTCCATCATTTTTGAGGATTTGAAAAAAAGACGAAAATGACTCAGACGATGGGCTATAGCCCATGGTCTCGGAGTGATTTTCGTCTTTTTTTCAAGTCCTCGTTTTTCATCATTTATGACCATGGCGATGGGCTATAGCCTATGGTCTCGATCGGCATACTATAGCATGCCGTTTTCCATCATTTTTGAGGATTTGAAAAAAAGACGAAAATCACTCCGAGACCATGGGCTATATATAGCCCATCGTCTCGGAGTCATTTTCGTCTTTTTTTCAAATCCTCGTTTTTCATCATTTATGACCATGGCGATGGGCTATAGCCCATGGTCTCGAACGGCATACTATAGCATGCCGTTTTGCATCATCTTTGAGGATTTGAAAAAAAGACAAAAAATCACTCCGAGACCATGGGCTATAGCCCATCGTCTTGGAGTCATTTTCGTCTTTATTTTCAAATCCTGGTTTTTCATCATTTATGACCAGGGCGATGGGCTATAGCCCATGGTCTCGAACGGCATACTATAGCATGCCGTTTTCCATCATTGTTGAGGATTTGAAAAAAAGACGAAAATCACTCCGAGACCATGGGCTATAGCCCATCGTCTTGGAGTCATTTTCGTCTTTTTTTCAAATCCTTGTTTTTCATCATTTATGACCATGGCGATGGGCTATAGCCCATGGTCTCGAACGGCATACTATAGCATGCCGTTTTCCATCATTTTTGAGTATTTGAAAAAAAGACGAAAATCACTCCGAGACCATGGGCTATAGCCCATCGTCTCGGAGTCATTTTTGTCTTTTTTTCAAATCCTCGTTTTTCATCATTTATGACCATGGCGATGGGCTATAGCCCATGGTCTCGAACGGCATACTATAGCATGCTGTTTTGCATCATCTTTGAGGATTTGAAAAAAAGACAAAAAATCACTCCGAGACCATGGGCTATAGCCCATCGTCTTGGAGTCATTTTCGTCTTTATTTTCAAATCCTGGTTTTTCATCATTTATGACCAGGGCGATGGGCTATAGCCCATGGTCTCGAACGGCATACTATAGCATGCCGTTTTCCATCATTGTTGAGGATTTGAAAAAAAGACGAAAATCACTCCGAGACCATGGGCTATAGCCCATCGTCTTGGAGTCATTTTCGTCTTTTTTTCAAATCCTTGTTTTTCATCATTTATGACCATGGCGATGGGCTATAGCCCATGGTCTCGAACGGCATACTATAGCATGCCGTTTTCCATCATTTTTGAGTATTTGAAAAAAAGACGAAAATCACTCCGAGACCATGGGCTATAGCCCATCGTCTCGGAGTCATTTTTGTCTTTTTTTCAAATCCTCGTTTTTCATCATTTATGACCATGGCGATGGGCTATAGCCCATGGTCTCGAACGGCATACTATCGCATGCCGTTTTCCATCATTTTTGAGGATTTGAAAAAAAGACGAAAATCACTCCGAGACCATGGGCTATAGCCCATCGTCTCGGAGTCATTTTCGTCTTTTTTTCAAATCCTCGTTTTTCATCATTTATGACCATGGCGATGGGCTATAGCCCATGGTCTCGAATGGCATACTATAGCATGCCGTTTTCCATCATTTTTGAGGATTTGAAAAAAAGACGAAAATCACTCCGAGACCATGGGCATAGCCCATCGTCTCGGAGTCATTTTCGTCTTTTTTTCAAATCCTCGTTTTTCATAATTTATGACCATGGCGATGGGCTATAGCCCATGGTCTCGAACGGCATACTATAGCATGCCGTTTTCCATCATTTTTGAGGATTTGAAAAAAAGACGAAAATGACTCAGACGATGGGCTATAGCCCATGGTCTCGGAGTGATTTTCGTCTTTTTTTCAAATCCTCGTTTTTCATCATTTATGACCATGGCGATGGGCTATAGCCCATGGTCTCGAACGGCATACCATCGCATGCCGTTTTCCATCATTTTTGAGGATTTGAAAAAAAGACGAAAATCACTCCGAGACCATGAGCTATAGCCCATCGTCTCGGAGTCATTTTCGTCTTTTTTTCAAATCCTCGTTTTTCATCATTTATGACCATGGCGATGGGCTATAGCCCATGGTCTCGAATGGCATACTATAGCATGCCGTTTTCCATCATTTTTGAGGATTTGAAAAAAAGACGAAAATCACTCCGAGACCATGGGCTATAGCCCATAGTCTCGGAGTCATTTTCGTCTTTTTTTTCAAATCCTTGTTTTTCATCATTTATGACCATGGCGATGGGCTATAGCCCATGGTCTCGAACGGCATACTATAGCATGCCGTTTTGCATCATTTTTGAGGATTTAAAAAAAAGACGAAAATCACTCCGAGACCATGGGCTATAGCCCATCGTCTCGGAGTCATTTTCGTCTTTTTTTTCAAATCCTTGTTTTTCATCATTTATGACCATGGCGATGGGCTATAGCCCATGGTCTCGAACAGCATACTATAGCATGCCGTTTTCCATCATTTTTGAGGATTTGAAAAAAAGACGAAAATCACTCCGAGCCCATCGTCTCGGAGTCATTTTCGTCTTTTTTTTCAAATCCTTGTTTTTCATCATTTATGACCATGGCGATGGGCTATAGCCCATGGTCTCGAACGGCATACTATAGCATGCCGTTTTCCATCATTTTTGAGGATTTGAAAAAAAGACGAAAATCACTCCGAGACCATGGGCTATAGCCCATCGTCTCGGAGTCATTTTCGTCTTTTTTTCAAATCCTCGTTTTTCATCATTTATGACCCTGGCGATGGGCTATAGCCCATGGTCTCGAACGGCATACTATAGCATGCCGTTTTCCATCATTTTTGAGGATTTGAAAAAAAGACGAAAATCACTCCGAGACCATGGGCTATAGCCCATCGTCTCGGAGTCATTTTTGTCTTTTTTTTCAAATCCTTGTTTTTCATCATTTATGACCATGGCGATGGGCTATAGCCCATGGTCTCGAACAGCATACTATCGCATGCCGTTTTCCATCATTTTTGAGGATTTGAAAAAAAGACGAAAATCACTCCGAGACCATGGGCTATAGCCCATCGTCTCGGAGTCATTTTCGTCTTTTTTTCAAATCCTCATTTTTCATAATTTATGACCATGGCGATGGGCTAAAGCCCATGGTCTCGAACGTCATACTATAGCATGCCGTTTTGCATCATCTTTGAGGATTTTAAAAAAAGAAAAAAAATCACTCCGAGACCATGGGCTATAGCCCATCGTCTTGGAGTCATTTTCGTCTTTTTTTTCAAATCCTTGTTTTTCATCATTTATGACCATGGCGATGGGCTATAGCCCATGGTCTCGAATGGCATACTATAGCATTCCGTTTTCCATCATTTTTGAGGATTTGAAAAAAAGACGAAAATCACTCCGAGTCGAGACCATGGGCTATAGCCCATCGTCTCGGAGTCATTTTCGTCTTTTTTTTTCAAATCCTCGTTTTTCATCATTTATGACCATGGCGATGGGCTATAGCCCATGGTCTCGAACGGCATACTATAGCATGCCGTTTTCCATCATTTTTGAGGATTTGAAAAAAAGACGAAAATCACTCCGAGACCATGGGCTATAGCCCATCGTCTCGGAGTCATTTTCGTCTTTTTTTCAAATCCTTGTTTTTCATCATTTAAGACCATGGCGATGGGCTATAGCCCATGGTCTCGAACGGCATACTATAGCATGCCGTTTTGCATCATCTTTGAGGATTTGAAAAAAAGACAAAAAATCACTCCGAGACCATGGGCTATAGCCCATCGTCTTGCAGTCATTTTCGTCTTTTTTTCAAATCCTTGTTTTTCATCATTTATGACCATGGCGATGGGCTATAGCCCATGGTCTCGAATGGCATACTATAGCATGCCGTTTTCCATCATTTTTGAGGATTTGAAAAAAAGACGAAAATCACTCCGAGACCATGGGCTATAGCCCATCGTCTCGGAGTAATTTTCGTCTTTTTTTCAAATCCTCGTTTTTCATCATTTATGACCATGGCGATGGGCTATAGCCCATGGTCTCGAACGGCATACTATAGCATGCCGTTTTGCATCATCTTTGAGGATTTGAAAAAAAGACAAAAAATCACTCCGAGACCATGGGCTGATGAAAAACAAGGATTTAAAAAAAAAGACGAAAATGACTCCGAGACGATGGGCTATAGCCCATGGTCTCGGAGTGATTTTTTGTCTTTTTTTCAAATCCTCAAAGATGATGCAAAACGGCATGCTATAGTATGCCGTTCGAGACCATGGGCTATAGCCCATCGCCATGGTCATAAATGATGAAAAACAAGGATTTGAAAAAAAGACGAAAATGACTCCGAGACGATGGGCTATAGCCCATGGTCTCGGAGTGATTTTCGTCTTTTTTTCAAATCCTCAAAAATGATGCAAAACGGCATGCTATAGTATGCCGTTCGAGACCATGGGCTATAGCCCATCGCCATGGTCATAAATTATGAAAAACAAGGATTTGAAAAAAAGACGAAAATGACTCCGAGACGATGGGCTATAGCCCATGGTCTCGGAGTGATTTTTTGTCTTTTTTTCAAATCCTCAAAGATGATGCAAAACGGCATGCTATAATATGCCGTTCGAGACCATGGGCTATAGCCCATCGCCATGGTCATAAATTATGAAAAACAAGGATTTGAAAAAAAGACGAAAATGACTCCGAGACGATGGGCTATAGCCCATGGTCTCGGAGTGATTTTCGTCTTTTTTTCAAATCCTCAAAAATGATGGAAAACGGCATGCTATAGTATGCCGTTCGAGACCATGGGCTATAGCCCATCGCCATGGTCATAAATGATGAAAAACAAGGATTTGAAAAAAAGACGAAAATGACTCCGAGACGATGGGCTATAGCCCATGGTCTCGGAGTGATTTTCGTCTTTTTTTCAAATCCTCAAAAATGATGGAAAACGGCATGCTATAGTATGCCGTTCGAGACCATGGGCTATAGCCCATCGCCATGGTCATAAATGATGAAAAACAAGGATTTGAAAAAAAGACGAAAATGTCCATGGCATGCTATAGTATGCCGTTCGAGACCATGGGCTATAGCCCATGGTCTCAGAGGGCATACTATAGTTTGCCATTTTTTCACCATTTCGGAGGATTTGAAAAAAGGTGAAAATCACGGAAAAGCGACCATGGCGATGGGCTATACTTTTTTCATGATTTTCATCTTTTGTTATCGTAGAACCAACTTTGATGAGTCAGTGTTGTCATAATTGATAAATAAAACGTATTTTTAAAGCAACACGAGTAAAATGGAGCCAAAGGTAAATATGGAACAAAATGAGTAATATATATATAACTTTCTCAAACTAAATCAGGATAAGAGTTCTCACAATTGGTTCTAGTGAACAGAAAGAATAAAAGAATAGACTTGGTAACCTAACTGTAGGGAGTACAAACACAGTAAAAAACCTGGGGGTTATCATCTATGAAAAGGCAACACAATGTGCAGAAATTAAAAATAAACCATGTAAATACAACAAATTGAGCAGGGCACTGCAGGGAGTTGAACCCCGTTCCGGTAAACCAGAAGTACCACACCAGTCACTTAGTTTTTGTTTTGTTGTCATTTACAGGGGGATCCTCGCCTAATTCCGACATTAGTCCGACATACGGGAACAACGGTCGGACTACCGCTCGAACTGCGCTGCTCCCGTTCTTGCGGTTATGTTTAGGTTAGGGTAGAGAATGGTTGTCGATGTCGGACTAATGACTGTGTAACCAACACCCATTTACAGGTCCAAAAGCAATCACATTCGTTGAAATGTAAATACATTTCAACAGTAAAGTCATTTCACAATTTACATTGTAGGCAATAATTAATAACGGTATATATAAAAAATCACACCCGTGTGAACTGAGTGGTGCAACTGTTCACACACTACGTCACACACACGCAAACCATGCTCATCTGTACGTGGCCCCACGTACAGGTACACACATACATAGATACATAGATACAGACAAAGCTGGTTATTGGAGTGGTTTGCACCACTCAAAAAGGAGAAAAACACAGAAGCACAAAACTAACATTTTCTAATGACTTGCGCAAGCAGAGCGTGCAAGTAATGTTATCAGTCAGGTGCTACGATGTGTATGTCCCTTACTGTAGCAGCATATGATATGACGTCATATGCTGGCACGGTACATACGGAAGCAGACCGTGCAGGTATGTTTTCCGTCATGCTACGAAGCGTATGTCCCATGACGTGATGAAGATATGTACCAATGCCAGGGTATAATTGGTTTACGATGGTGACGTAATGATGATATGTTTCAGTGTCGGGAGGATTAAAGGGACATACGCATCAAACCACCCGAGTAACCACAGTATACCACTAATCAACTCAGAAATTACATATACATATACATATATATAGAGATATGAGCATATGACGTGATGAATATATGTACCAATGCCAGGGTATAATTGGTGGTGACGTAACGATGACATGTTTCCGTGTCGACACCACTGCCGTATATACAGGCATAAGTACTCATTACCATACTACTACTACTTTTTTCCTCCAAAAGCAAGGTACGTAGCAAATAGCTAAACCTAATAATTCAATATTGCAAACGTTCTTTCACAGAGAGGCTGAGATTTGAATGTTAGTAATGTTGCTAATTACAGGAATGACTTGCAGAAATCATTATTGAAACCAGTGGCTCAGAGCGCAGCACCACTTTACACTGACCTAACGTATGTCTGAACAAGTGAGTTGTCCGGACTTTCGGGGTGAGATGTCCGCACTTTTAACTCAGGTGGAAAAAGGGTGAGTCGTCTTGTTACCCACTTAAACAACAGCACTATACCGTGTATTAATTATTATACACTATAGCCCCTCTTTTAAGGAATAAACTTGGACCTACGTATAAATATCGTCACACACCCGCACACATAAATATAAAATATAGCACACCTGTATGAAGTGAGGGGCGCTCTTATCATCGTAGATCATCATGACGTAAAATAGACATGTCTATTTGCTCAGACACAAATTCTTCATTCATTGTCAATGGGAATTTAATGTGTTTGTGTAGGACAAAGTTTGTGGACAGACATCAAAAGCTGGATATAGGAGGGGCTAGCACCCCTCAAAAAATCACGAGACAAGTAGAGTCTCACTTGTCAGGCTAGTGAGGCTAATATGTGAGACACTAAAGAATGAGACTTCACTGCATCAGGCACCCAGACAGGGGCGCTGACTTCTTTCTTTCTTATCACTGGCAAGGGTGCTAAAAAAAGATTATAATAATCACACTTTAGGTGTGCAGTGAGGGCAGTATTTATATCAGCCAGATGACATCTTACGTTGTCATGTACTGCCCTAAACAAACATTAAAGTCCATAGACTTGGCTGACAAAAAATGACATCATAACTCATAAATTAGGCTCTAAACAAACATTAATAAAAAAAATCACACCCGTGTGAACTGAGTGGTGTAAGGTCTTATATAGACTGTCTGACGTAATGAAATCACACCCGGGTGAACAGGGTGAACATAGCAACCATGCTAATTTTTTCTGCACAGAAAAAAAACCCTGTTCACCCGGGTGAACAGGGTGAACATAGCAACCATGCTCATTTTTTCTGCACTAACAAAGCCAGTTGTAGGAGTGGTTTACACCACTCAAAAAAGTCTGCAGGACTTGGCTGGCCTATGACGTAATTATGGAAAGCCATGCATGGGGGGGGGGCAATGTCAAATTGCTCAGATTTACACCAGTTATACAAAGTTTGGATTTATAGTGGAATATCCCCTCCGCTCTCGAAACAGCTTCCTACTCATCCAAAGGCCTATGCATAGTTGAACCATTAACATCACATACCGTATTCTTAACCAAATTAAACAAAAAATATCAGAAATAGAACTGCATGATTATTAATTATACGTTTCTAGGTATGACAAAACAGCAGCTGGGATGGGAAATCCATGTCATGTTTTCTTTTTAAACATAGGCTATAGGCCTGCCGCCTACAGACACATTTTCCTTCGGTAGGCCTGTTATTCCCATTTAAATTGTACTGTACTGTAGCCAAAGAGTATCATTATCAGACAATCTCAGCAAAGTAAGAACATGGGGTTGGACACAATGTGGGACTGGGTGGTATGGTTGGAGATCTTCTGTTCTATGTGACATGTTCAATTACTTTCAGAAAGCACCGGACCATAAGGAGACATAAGTCAGGAAAGGAATTTACCTGGGTTTGTCCTCAACAAAAATAATGTTTGATGTGTGTGTGTGTGTGTGTGTGTGTGTGTGTGTGTGTGTGTGTGTGTGTGTGTGTGTGTGTGTGTGTGTGTGTGTGTGTGTGTGTGTGTGTGTGTGTGTGTGTGTGCGCGTCACAGATTTGTCCTCGGAAAGTCGTTTGGTCTCACATTTGGCATGGAGGTCTCATATGACCCAGAGGTGTTGGTGCCAAGTGACAACTCTGTATTATAGTTTATAATCCCAAGTTGTTGTTTTTCCTAAAACTGTCCATCTATTTCATGTCAGCACTCAATCAGGGGGCAACAGGTCCTGCAGGCGGAATTGCTCTCGAACGTGTGGGCGCACGTCCTCGTTCAGATCAACCAACTTCTCCAAGAAAGGAACGAGCTTCAGAAGTTCATTGTCGTTCTTGTCCACGAACCAGCTCTTTATTGGGATCCCATTGGAGAGCTGATAGGCGAAGGCTTGTGGTGAATTGTCAATGATGATGGTCTTGGAGAGGTCTCTGCCTAAGATGTTAAGGTCCTTGATGTAATTCCCTTGGACGCAGACACAATGCTCACGGAATAACCTGTGTTTTACTAGCTTTTTCTTCGGGTCCAAGATGGTGAAGAGTTTGTCCGCATACACCCTTTTTGAGGCTGTGAAGAGGATGACCTCGTAGATTTGAGACATGCGCTCCAAGAACTCTCTGAAGAACGGCCTCAAGCGAACAAAAACCTGATAAATGACATCCTGAAAAAGGACAGGGAATGTAAGTGCTGCGTCCTCCAGCTCATTTAAGCTGCAATGAACCAATGTCTCGTCAAGGTCTAGGACCAGAGAGAATTCAGGCGCATTGCGTGTCTTCGGCGGCAAGGCTGACTTACGAGTAAGCTGCTCCTCAGTGAGTGGAGGGATGTGCTTGATGAAAAAATATGGGTCAAAGACATCCCAGTCCTCCTCATAGGTGGCCTCTGCTACCACTTTGTTTGGAGCATCCACATAGGCCAACCCGGGGCTAGAGCCTTCCTCTGCCTCAAGGGGCACCTCTGGGATGTGGTGAGCTAGCATCAGTGGATCTTGGGGCATGCTAGAGTAGTGCTTGTTGTCCATGGTGGTAGTGGTGTTTGGGGAATATGAGCCAGAGTAGAGTTTTTTAACTGGCGAGGAAAAGTTGCAGACGGGGGAGAAGATGGTCCTCAGAGGGGTCTTCCTGGGAGGGCTGGCGAGCACCCCAACGGCCTTGGTCTCCTCCTGGGGTTCGTTCTTCGTGTTCTTACTCCTGTCATGGTTTATTTCCTGTCCATTGGCGGAGCCCCCCCTACTACGGGGCGCAGAGGTAATTAAGTTGTTGTCCATGTCAGGGTGGAGGTGTGCACTCCTGGCTGGGGTCTCCTGTTGCACCTTGACTGTATTTCCGCCAATGACCTTCTTGATGGTGGACCATAAGCCGATGAGGCCACCACAAATGGTGCTGTCCTCTTCTACCTCTGAATGTCTCCGTTTGGTCCGGTACGGGCGGGCTGCCAAGCTAGGGTTTGGTTGCTGGGAGGTATGCATTCCCAGAAGGGTGGTTCCAGGAGGGCCGATGGGCACCTCAAGAGCCTGCTCGTTGAGATTTTCCTTACTCCTGTCAGGTTTTGCTTCCTGCCCATTGACGGAGCCCATCCTGTAACCCTTTGTGCTCCGGGGTGTAGAGGTGATAAAGTTGTCCACGTCAGAGTGGAGCCACGTCCTCTTGACTGGGTTCTCCAGTTGCACCGCAACAGTATTTCTTCTGGTTACCTTCTTGATGGAGGACAATGGGGTGATGCCGTCCTCCTCTACCTCTGTATGTCTCCGCTTGGTCCAGGACGGGCGTGCTGCCGGGCTGGAGTTTTGTTTCTGTGACACCTCACGTATTTTCAGCTTCATTTCTTTAGCAGGTACGCGCAAGGTTGACAGTGGTGCACAATATATCCCAATCGAGAATATTAAAACTTCAAGCTCAGCGGAACATGGGGCAGCGGTTGTAGTGTTCTGTATAGTAGTCTCAATGGCCATTAGTGAAATGACACTGTTGTGTTTCGGGGTGACATTTCCGGCCTCAGACCTCTGTCTCGTCTTACACACCTCCTGTAACTTTCATCGTTTTATGGAAGTTGACAGGGTCGGATCGGGCTGAAAGCTTTCATAGATACATCAGAGATATGTCATAGGTACGTCAGAGATACGTCATAGATACATGAAAGATAATATACAACACTGGTTCTCATCGTCAGGTTCGGGGACAACCAGGGGTGCCAGAGGTAAAGGATGGTTTCGATTGGGGTCCATGGCCTAGTGCATATATATCAAGGTAGGGGTCCCTAAATGAACAAATGTTGATAATACCGTGAACCCATGTATACTCCTGTATGGTTCCATCTGTACACTCTCAGACTTACAGACAACTTAAGTCTGCTGAAGGCAGAGCCTATAGCGGAGCTGAACGCACGGGTCGCATGCGCACCCACATTCTGTGCTCAGCCAATCAGCTGAGCACATTCCGTGCTATACAGATACACACAAAACTGTGCATATAGGGAGAAAATATAGGGGGAGAAAAAAATCACACCCGTGTGAAGTGAGGGGCGCTCTTATCATCGTACATCATCATGCATCATCTCATACTGGCCAATCAGAAAGCCTGTTGCCTGTGATTAGTTAGCTGATTTGCTCGTCTATACATATGACGTAAATTATACCTTCATTGTCAGGCGTTTAATGTTTTGATGTTTAATTTAAGTCATATTTAGCATTTTGAACACATTTCTCTGTTCATTGTCTGGCAAATCTTGAGACATGTGCGGACAAGATTTAGCGGACATTTGGGGACAAAAGCTGTATATATCCCCTCAAAAATCACACCTGTGTGAAGTGAGGGGCGCTCTTATCATTATACATCATACATCATCTCATGAACAACTGAATTTATTGGTTAGCCGAATTGCTCGTCTACATATGTTTGTGTTGCTGCAAATTTACGTCATATTTGACGGACATGTGACCAAATTTCTCCTTTCATTGTCAATGACAAATATGAGACGTGTGGGGACAAACCTTACGTCATATTTGAGGCACATATGACCTAATTTCTCCTTTCATTGAACTGAATTTGTGTGATTGGTTAGCCGATTTGCTCGTCTACATATGACATACATTTTCCCTTCATTGTCAATGGCAAATATGAGACGTGTGGGGATGAAAGCTGTATATAGGAGGGGCTAGCGCCCCTCAAAAATCCACAGCACACCGCTGGTCACAGCAATATGACGTCACAGTGTTAATAATATGATCTCATCACACTATAAGCCACGAGATCACTGTCTGCAAAAAAGCATCTGGGTAATAACTCGGGGAGCACATAGACTATTATCCCAGATTTGCCACCAACATACATACATACTGTACTTGGTCCCTGATTGGCCACGCGACGCCACCGACATACATGCATACATACTGTACTTGGTCCCTGATTGGCCGAGCGACACCACCGACATACGTAGCCGATTACAGTACTTGCCCGCTCTGCTTGCGCAAATAATAATATGATCTCATCACACTATAAGCCACAAGATCACTGTCTGCAAAAAGCATCTGGGTAATAACTCAGGGAGCGATAGACCAGTGGTTCCCAAAGTGGGGTCCGGGAACCCCCAGGGGTACTTGAGGGAGTTCCAGGGGGGACCCAGCTAAATTATAGTTTGGAACCAAATATAACCCATATGGGTCTGTAACTCAGAGTGTACAAATGGAACCAAATGGACCCAATTGAGGGTCCCAGAGATAGAAATGTCATTAAATGGGGGTCCGTAGACTAATACATGTCAAACTGGGGGTCCTTGAAATTTAACAGGTTGAGAATCACTGCTAGAGCCGTAAAAACCTTCTCTTATGGGGGGTCCCTGGCATTATCTCTTCAAATGGGGGTCCGCGGGCTAATTAGTGTCAATCTGGGGGTCCTTGACATGAAAAAGTTTGGGAACCACTGCGATAGACTATTATCCCAGATTTGAGGAGTGACCTGCAGATGACCCCTTGATGGAACGTGCACGGCAAACTGCATTTTGGAGGAAGGGCTTACGGATCCAGAGAATCCAAAAATCAAAAGCGGGTCAGGGGTGGAAGCATCGGTTCTCTGGGCTTCTCTGGCAGGTGTGTCAGACTCCTTGAGTGATAGGTAGGGCTTCGTGAGACTTCGAGTGATGTCATGCTGGGTCTGTGAACAACAAATTCAAAAGGGACAAAGGAGGAAGAGGTTTCATTTGAGGAGGGAGCAGGTTGGTGCTCAAAGGGCATGGCATGGGCATTTGTGACTGGCTTTGTACCATGACTAGGCCGCCACCCGTCCTAGTAAAGATAATGTCAAGAGGAAGTCATGCGTTATAGACCCTGTCTTGTTTGCACTAGTGTAATATAATAATTCCATCAGCTAGTGTGCCTCTTAGATCGATACCTGAAATACAAGCATGTGCATTTTTTTTCATTGATCATTGTAACTCTGATCACTGTGAGAAAAATCCAGCTCAGATGTCAGGAGGCTTGTCAAAGGAGATATTGTAATTTAATAGTATCAAATAGTTTTGCTTCGCTTGCAACATTCGTATAGATTCTTCATACAATACTGTGCTCATTCTGTTTTTCAAAGCGACCGTCAGCCCTTCGCAGACTGGATACACATTATCCTTGAGTCTAAACTAATCAAATTCAGTTATCTGATGATTAGTTTGGACATCAGAGCTCACCCAGAATTACTGACGGAATCTATCCTCTACACTTTGAAAGCAATACTGCACCTTATGCACAAGTTACTTTAGTTACAAATCCACATCGCCCTTAAAAATAACGCTGCTAAATTATATAGATGCACTTTACACCTTTGTACTTTTCTTGTGTATGTTTTTGTATGCTTTGTTTCCCAATGTAAGGTACTGCAGTTTGCTTGTTTTGTTTTATGTTTTTATGTGCAGGGGACTGTGGATGAAAATTAGCATTTTTGCTGAATCCGGTATATTTACATTGCATGAATGTAATGTCCATTAATATGCATTGTCCCATCTAAATAAACAAATAAATTAAAGTACTCTATAGTAAGGTGAAGGAGAGGAACAATATATGACAGTAGGAATGCCCTATAATGTGACCAGAGATATTGTGGCTTTTCCAGTGATGAAGACAAAAGGGGAGAACTAATTCCGCTGTGCGATATTGTGTGACCCTCAAATAGGCTAGCAGGAAGGACTGAAATGTGGCGACAGAGGCTGAACAGCACTTAAGTCTCAACTGGGTCTCAACAAATGAGACCCAGCTGTGATCTGTCGCTTAGCTAGCCTATACAGTCTTCTCTGTGAGCACGCAGGCTGAGGAAGGCCTGCGTGCCGAAACACGTTTGTTTCTCTAGGTGGAATGTGTTTTCATGAAATAAAGAAACTCAAACTTTATACAAGAGAGTGCGGATATTCCCTTTTCCATTGCACTTGAGTCTCAAGTCATGGGCTATTTCCCTGAAAGTGAAAAGGGATTTATTTCATTTCAAAATACTTTTACATCGACAGTAAGCAATATCTGACCAAAAAATAGCCTCTGTTCCCTTTCCCTGACAAGCGTCCAGTTGATGTAAAAATCAATTGGATTGAGATAATTGTGCTGACGTTTAGAAAACACTTTAACCTGAGCTATATATATTTTCGTTGGAGGACAGCCCAAATGACCTTTTCTTGTTGGTCGGCACATTCTTATCTGAGGAAGAGCTGGCAGACAGTGACTGCAAAGTGATTGTGTGACACAGCATGTTAGCAAGCAGGAGAGGCAAGCAGGAGAGGTATAGGGTCTTTGCAGATAATGTCAAATTCAGGCTGTTTTGTTAAAGGATTACCAATCTTTGCAATGTTAATCCTCTAAAAATGTATTATTAAAAATGCAACAACAATTTGCTGAATGAGTCCTGCACTTTTTAACCCATTTAGGCCTGACCTCAAAATTTAAAAAAAATCTTCTAAATCCTCCAGTTTTCTGAAATGAATATTTTCACGATTTTTCAAAAATATATTTTTCAATAGCTACATTATAACATAATGTTTAAAACACCAAAAGGGGTTACCGCCCAAAATGGGTTAATACTTACTGTAAGGGTCATGACATTAGCTTGTGTGACCCAACAGACAGTCCATGAGGATTTTTAAAAACATATTTTTTATTTACAGTAAACTTTGCTTATCGGTACATCATTGCGTGGCATACAGTATCTTTCTATACATTATTAATGGCAGAAGACCTTTGGAGAGACCAACAAAGAGATGTGATAACAGGACATGCAGATCAATAGCATGTGAGTAGTATACATAACAGGCAATCTGGGAACCCATCGGCAAAAAAGTGGGAAGAAAGTCTGTCTCGAGAGATTGTCTGTCTCGAGAGATTACCCAACAGGTAATAGGAAACTACAGACATAATGATTATGTCACTTCAGTAGGGAAGTTTGGAAATATTCGACTTGTTTCTTAAGATATCTATGGTGACTTCAAATAGCCTACACTCGTCTTTAAAAATATCTAAATTGCAGAATAAATTTCACTTACTGTTACAGTACAACTTTATTCACTGCCTGTGGTGTATATAAGACCTACTGTACAACATATACAGACACATGTATATGTAAACTTGCACCATATACATTATTCACCACCAACCATGATAAGCCTCAACAGCACAAGCAACTAGAAAAGTGTACTGCTCAGAGCGCAGATCTCCGCCAGACCTATAAGCATGGGGCTCTCAGTTGTGGGGGCGCAGCCTTAAGCACACAAGGGAGGGAGAATAGAATTTGCACGTTTGTAGAGTGAACAGTTGCAGAAGTGAAATCTGTCTCTCTATAAAGGCACCTCTACATGCAAAATGACACACGCAGATAGCCCCCAAATATGCCCCCCCCCCCTATAAAATGCTATCTGTGCCCCTGGGAATATATAGCCTACTAACTACAACTCAAAGTAGGCCTATGCCTACTAACTACAACTCAAAGTATGCTACCAACACTGCCATTGCCAATAAGCATACCGTGATTTTTGAGAAAGCAATTGGTGAGCTAGGTTATTGTTGCATTTTTGAAATGGAGAATACTTACTTTGTATGAAAAACCTACCCAGAAGAATAGTCCCTGGAGAAATGATTTACAAACTAAATTCAAATATCTGTCAATTATTAAGTGCACGTCATGATGTTTAGTCATTTAGGCTCAAATATGAAGGTAAGTTTTGTAAGTTTTGATGACTATATGAAACACTTTGAACCCATTCCTCCATTTAGACCCGAGGCCGATTCTAAATTCTGACCTAGGTTGTCTGAAAAACCTTAATATGCTGCTATATAGCAACAGCTTAGGTTACAAAAAGGGGTTCCCGGAATGAAAGATATAACAACGAAAAGGGGTTCAAGGTCTAAATGAGTACAAACACGGTAAATGAGCTGCATTTATGTAATAATAATATAATAATAATAAACTTTATTTATAGAGCACCTTTCATGACAAAAGTGCAGCGCAAAGTGCTTTACAAGACAAACAAAGTATAAAAATATCAAACAACATAACAATCAAGGCACAATCAAAGTACAAAAAAAAAAGCCAAAAACACCAAACAACATAAAAAATGCAAAAAAGACAATGAAATAGGTAAAACAGTGAGTCGACAAATAATTAAAATCAGAGGATTCAGCCAAATGCCAGAGTAAAAAAATGGGTCTTAAGCCGAGTTTTAAAAACATCTAGGGAGGGTGCCAGTCTAAGGTGCATTGGAAGTTTATTCAATGCCATTCTTTGTGGCTTTTCAAGCAGGCCAGCAGTGGCGGACCTAAGGAGGCGGTTTGGGACATACCTGGGCAAGCAGTCCTGAAGATAGGTGGGGGCGAGGCCATTTAAAGCTTTGTAAACAAGTAAAATAAATCTATTCTAAAAACAACCGGGAGCATATACGGCCAAAGCTGTGAATAGACAATGACATTGCCTTGCCAGCGGTATGGTCCTGTGTCTATGGTGGCTATATCGTGGGCAATGTGGAAATTAGGGGGGAAAGTGATGTGCTCAAACAGGTGATTATTCAGAAAAACAAAAGCCTATCATCTCATGGGGAATCTCTCAGTGGGGCCAAGTGGAGTTTCAAAGCAATATGACACTTTGGTAGAGGATTGGGTTACCTGATGATGTAACTCCACATAATGCTGGTGAGATATCTTCAATAGTCTCTCCACTGATCACTGACTTACATTGCACATGCAGTAACAGTTCTCAAAGTCACAATTTTAGCATATAAATGGATACAAATAAAGTAAATTCAGCCAACATGACAGGAGTTTTTGTTTATTAAATAACAACTTTCTATTGATTTTGCTATTTGAAAACCCGGACCCAGATCTGCGGATCCCATCCAAATTGTTTACTGTTTTTGCCTTCATTTGATTGGACAATACGGTGACATACCCAACTCAACTCTTCCAATTGAACAATATTCCTATAGAGATAGGAAACCACACCCGCAATTCTGCAGGATTGCATCTTTCTAGTAAAACCAGTAAGACGCCTGAGGGCGAGAAGCGACCTCGCCCTTTCTTCTCGCTGGGTGAGCGCTAGCGCTTTGGAATGGGGGGTCAGATCAAGATATCCGCCTGGGTGACAAGCGCCACAGACTGCTGGGCGAGCGCTGGCGCTTTGGCATGGGGTCAGATCAACATAGGGAATGAATTCTATACTGGCCATATATGGAGCATGTCTTGAGTGTACAGGGTTTGATGAGGTGAGATCAACATGGAATGTCAGAACAGGTCAGCTCCATATATGGAGATCTAAGGGTGGCAGCGGGGGGAGTATCTTGAGTGTACAGGGTTTGATGAGGGCCAAGGTAGGGCCGGGCTTTAATTTTCGGGCCTGTTGATCACTCTAGTTTTCGCCGGCTACCGGGCAGGGCAGGGCAAACTTGCTTGCGCACAAGTTGGCCATGAATGGCCTACTTGTGCGCAAGCAGAGCGCGCAACCTACTGCTGACTGTTGTCCGTCGGCCATTGGCATGCATGCATGCATGCATGCATGCATGCATGCATGCATGCATGCATACATACATACCCAGCCGATCACCCAGCCAATTAATGAAACGTACCATAGTTACGTCATCAAAAATACCAAAAATACACAATCCCTGATTGGCCGAGCGACTGGCCAATCAGCTGGCCAATATTGATGACATCAGGGATCTTCATATATGGGCTGAATATTGATGACATCACGTGATGTCACGAGGCATGACCATATATGGGGTGTGACCAACCAAACAACTGACGGAAATGCACGATTTCATAGTAAATGCTAACTGCAGTCGCAATAATTGACAATTTTGTATATTAATTGAATTAATTCATGCATTTTGTTTGCCTTCATTTGTGTGCTAAAAGTAACTTTGAGACCTGCAGTTTCACTGTTGAATTTAATGTAAGTGAATGAGAAGACTATTTTGCAGCAAGGGCACAACTACTATATCTCATATATCAGAACGGACATTTTCGTCACAGCTAAACCCCTTATCCCTAAACTTCTTTGCCTTTCTTTTTTTTTACTATTTTGAAAAACATTTTTGAATAGTTCAACTAGCCAATCTACATTGACACGTTTTGAGCTTGTAGACTGGCCATTTTAACTATTCAAAAATGTTTTGCAAAATAGTAAAAAAAGGCAAAGCAGTTTAGGGATAAGGGGTTTAGTGGTGACGAAAATGGAGCCCATAGTCTATTCCATGATAAATGATTAATTTTCTTTTTTAAACACCGTTATCATGTTCTTATTTTAACCATAAGACCCAATTACTGAATGTCTATAGTTCCAGCTTTTCTTCAGAATATACATGACACTATGTAGCTATGGCATATTAGGAGTCTAACTAGTACTAGTGGTCCGTAAATGTTTTATTTGCAAGGACCCCCTTTACTCTGAGAGTGTACAAATGGAACCAAATGGACCCTCCACTTGATTCCATTTGTACACTGTCAGAGTTACAGACCTTTAATGGTCATCCAGGGCAAGTTATTTATGTTTCTTTTAATATTATTGTCCGCTCATGTTGTATGTCCGTCATGGCAAAAATGGAATTTTGACAAAAATGTCCACCACAAGCCAGCATGACGATGATCCCTGTATCTCACCAATATTTGGAGTTACATCATGGCAACCCAAACCTCTACCTAAGTATCATTTTGCTTTAAGCCACAAAAGTACTAATGTTGCTGCTAACTAATCTTCATCTTTCCAAATCACTTAGCTTTACTAAAGTCACCATTTGACCACTTTGTGACAAGCCATTTCAACTTGCACATTACATGAAGCTGGGAAAAATAGCTTGTTCCTGGACATGTGTAAGGAAACATTCATGCCTGCAAGTTCACAGCTGCCTATTCAGTTGCTTAGCTGTATCACTGATTGATCACTGATGAATTACGTGTTCTTCGGTTACATAATGCAGATCCCTGATGTTCAGACATGGCAGACCCTGATTTGTCCCACAGAGACGCATCTAATTTTGGACGTGTCCGCATCTACTTATTATTATTATTCTGTCTCTGGTAGAACTTGGCAAACTTGTTGAAGATGAGAGTAATGGGCAGAGCCACCACAAGCATGCCGGTAAGGATGCACAAGGTTGCTACCAGCTTCCCAAGTGGTGTCACAGGGCACATGTCCCCATACCCCACCGTCGTCATGCTAATGGTGGCCCACCACCAGCCAATAGGAATGGAATGGAACTGGGACTCCAGCGACTCGTTCTCCACAAAGTACATGAGAACAGCAAAGATGGAAGTGCCCATAGACAGGAGGAGTATTAGCAGCCCGACCTCCCGGTAGCTGTTTCTGAACGTGGCCCCGAGGGACTGAAGGCCAGTCGAATGGCGGGCCAGTTTTAAGATGCGGAACATGCGCATCAACCGCAAGATCTGCACCACTTTGCCAACATTCTCCAGATCTGCGGTCTCCTCATTGTCCATTAAATCCAATGCCAGGGTGATAAAGAAAGGCATGACAGAGATAAAGTCAATGATGTTGAGGGGGCTGCATAGGAATTTCTTGGCCGAAGGTGCCACGGCCAAACGAACGACAAACTCCACGGAGAAGAAGACGACGCAGATCATTTCGACCAACACTAGCCCTGGGTTCTCAATCTCGTTGTCATTGATATCCACCTGATGGAATTCGGGCATGCTGTGGATGCACATGGCGAAAATGGAGACAACAACCACACTCATGGAGGCTATGGCCATTATCTTAGCGGAACGGGAGTAACCCGGGTTCTCCAGCCTGAGCCATATATTCTTCCGAACATCTTCACACCAGGAGCCCTCAAACATCTCCAACTCATTCTCTGACTCAGACTCTTCCTCAATAGAAGAATAGGAGCCTTGGAGTTCTTCAAATTGCTCTGAGTTAGCAAAGTTCAGTTCTTCAAATACTTCCGTGCAGCACGAGTCCAGGTGCCGTTCCTTTATGCCCCAGTACTCAATCTCTTGACTAAAGGAGACGACGCACAACCCGTCCATCAGGTGCATTTTCCCAGTGAGATAGAAGTTCAGAACGTAACAGAAGAAACTGGGGTTGCGGTCAAAGTAGTACTCCATTTCGGAAGGGCTGAAGTCATCACAGAGCTCCAGGATCGCCTCGTTGGAGCTGCAGCAGAGCAGGCGTCCAAGACGTGTCTGTGGAAAACGTTCGAGAACGTCACGTTCTACGCGTTGCTTGAAGCCTCCGACGTTGAGGTTGACGGAGCAGTCGCCCCTTCCGTGCCTGTGAAGAATCTGTCCATACACCATCATGGAGCTGTGGTTTGGGGTTAGGTCTGACTTATGTCAGCACCCAAACTCTGATGGGCGTTTGGTTGGATGCTTGGATGGTTGGCCGCACTGTAGACAAGTATGAAAGTATAAAATGTCACTATATCATTGGCTGATAAAAATATGAAAGCAGTCCTGTATCAAAGTGAAAAGAGTTTATCTGTGGAACCATACAATGTAGGCCTACTGTAAGGGTGAAATATATAGCACATGCATCATGCATTCACACGGACAGGTACAATGTTAAAAGTGACTTACTAATAGACAGTTTATTGAAAAGGGTATATATTCTTGGGTTACGGGCTATTATAGGATGTTTTATATTACAACAAGAAGTCAGGACAATGGTAATAGCGGATCAGGCCACAAACAAAAGTCATTAAATTGACATGATGATATGGCTGATGATTGCATGCAAAATATAATGCAATGGACTGTACCCTACCACTGATAGTCACAAAGTATAATTATATTCCTGTAGGTGGAACATGGAGGATCCAATAGCCGGGGTCATCCCGAGTTCCATAGTATTATGTTCCCTGCTTACCTCCCAAAAAAGGTTAGGTTTAGGGTTAGGATTTATTTGATTTATTATTTTATTATTGTGTCTATAGTGTTTGATCCCCGGTTTATTGTTTTGCTCTTAGTATTATTAACGCTTAACAGCAATAATGGCAAGAATAACATACAGGTCAAGGTTCCTTGCACACAGTAGTGGAAGAAGCACTCAGATTTGTTTTATGTAAAAGTAGCAATACCACAATATGGAAATACAGTAGGCAGGCCTACTGCATTAATGTGTGCATGACTTTAATGTCGCAGTTGGTGTTGCTGATTATTGCCTAAAGTAATTAGTGCGGCAGATTAACCTATAATAATAATAATCATTAATCTGTTAATATATGTTTTGTATTAATCAAAATCTGCAATGGCTAGTAAGAAGGATGTCAAATAATGTTAGTGGAGTAAAAAGCACAATAGCCTAAATGCCCTGGAATAGAAGTATGAAAAACTATTTGAACATTTGAATAAAGTGAAAGTACCTCAGAACTGTAGTACAGCACAAAATACTATTTTGACATAATTTGTTATCAGGCCTATGAATGTTTTGTAATGCCTTTAGCCATTAAACATGTGTAAAGTAGGGATTACACAGGCTGAATACAACATAGTAATTGGATACATTTTAAATTAAGTATTGTCTTTCTTTCTTTCTCTCTTTCGCTCATTAATCAGCAGTAGTGGACTGACATTTATAGGTCATACTTGCATTTCAATTTGTAGTCAATCGACATCCCAAATAACACAGGAAATATAGCTATGAAAACTTAATTCACATTAAATATTCAAATGCAAACAATGTCCATGTGTGCATGCAGTTCACTCAGAATATACAACCACTCCAACCATAGGAATGCAATATTATTTCCGAGACGCGTAGCCTACCTGCCTGCTGGCTGCTGCTGCTGCTGCGGATGCAGTGGAGCGGTGTGGCGGCTGCCTCGGGGCGTGTGTGTGACAGACAGCCTCAACTGTCACACGCTGCCTGCATGGTGTCAGTCTGTCCGACTCCGTGGCAGTGGTGGAAAAAGTAGCCTATATACTCACAAGTTATGTTTTACTTAAGTAAAAGTATCAATACTGCATTGTACTCTTGTAGAGATTCTCTGATACAAGTAAAAGTCTGGATTTCAAAATTCACTTTGAGTATTGAAGGTGCAAAGGTTTTGGCATCAAAATGTACTTAAAAAGTACAAAAGTAGTAAAAGTAGGCTTGCTCATTATGCAGAAAAGTTATCTTTCTTTGTTTGTAGATCGGCTATTATCAAATGGCCGAAATGAATATAGGGCGCTGAAGTGGTTAATGTATGTTTTGTAATAATGATACAAATCTACAAAGTAACTATAGAAACTGAAGTTTTCAAATAATTGTAGTGGAGTAATAGGATAATATTTTCCTCTGAGGTGTAGTGGAGTAAAAAAGTATGCCTCCTGAAAATGCCTAGGAAATAAATGGGCTTACTCCAGTCAAGTAAAAAAAAAAAATACCTAAAATAAAATGTTTTACTTATATAAGTAGGCTACAGTACTTGAGTAAATGTACTTAAGTTACTTCACACCACTGTGCCATGGAGGCATATCATTTCCCACACAGAAAACCTTTTCCTTCAAACACTATTAATAATGATAATACAGACTGGCACAAAGTGAATCTGCTATAGGCTACAACAGCACAGTTCCGGGCCACTTGTGTCATGTCATGTAATGGCATGTTGTGTGTGTGGTGCGGGTGGGGGGGGGGGGGGGGGGGGGGGGGGGGGGGGGGGTACATTTGTGTAAATAATTTATGACTGCCGACCGGACATACTGTAAGCTAAGTGCGCACATGATTCTTTTAAGATCTTCCCCCGTTGTCAATTTGTTTACTGGCCTAGATTTAAGACAAGATTTGTGTTGGCTTACACTGTATACTTTCTCTCCAGAACAAAGTTATCAACATGACATTTGGAAGTAATTGTTTAACTAGCCTATATATTGATATCGTTGTTGTCGGGCAGAAACCTCTTATCTCCGAAAAACTGTGTTATTTCATAAATGAATGCCCTAATTGATCATACAATAGCATCACACAAAAGTATCAAAGATGTGAACATAACAGTAACAGTTTTGGACATATGAAGTCTCAGGTTTCCACCCTGAATGAGATGATATCCTGAGAGGATTATGAATTTTGTATTGTATAATTCGTAATTCCAACCAAGAACTGTAGATGGCAGAAAAAGACTGCATTAGAGGCAAGAAAGAGCCAAGCACATCTTTGAAGTGCATTTCATAGTAATCAATCAGATGTAGTGATTAGTGAACATATTTGTAGGCTATATAGTTTTATACCATTTTAACATTTTATCCCCCATGCATTTACAGTTTTAAAGGGATATAGTTCACCCCCAAAATGACTCATCAATAACTCACCCCATGTAGACTTGAATTCACGCCATGGATATGTTTTTTGTCGCATTCCTAAGCCAATCATTTGATGACCAGCTCCCTATGGAGACTCTTTGCGTCTCCATAGGAAACCACATTCATCACGTTTCCTGGCCCCTTGTCTGGTGAGCCCTGCACACTTGGCCATGGATGGAACCCTGCATTAGGCTACCCAGTCTCAGTCTGAACCTGTGGTGGAAGAAGAACTTAACGCCTGTACTGTACTTGAGTCATATACGGAGATACTCCCTTGTCAAATATTACACAATTACAAATTAAAGTCGAATCAGTCAAATCTGTACTTGAGTGAGTGAAAGTACTGGATTCAAAAGCACAAATTACAAAGTACATTCTTGTTTTAATAGCAATGCATTGCTGTATTAAAAGTTATACATTAGAAAAAAATAAGCTGTTTTTCCAGAAGATTTACAAAAAAGCAAATCGTGAAAACAGCAGATTTAGAAGCCCACAGCGTGACGTTGTTTCCTTGTATATCTGCTATTTTCACTATAGGGCTTAAGTGATAATTCATAATGTACTGTACTTTTCCACACCCAACAAATGTAGTGGACTCAAAAGTGCAAAATCTGTCTGTGAAATGTAGTCATAAGTATCAACAACAAAATACAAACCCAACACAAGCCCAGTACTCAAAGTAACTTGTAACTGAAATGTTCAAATAATCGTAGTGGAGTAAAAAGTACAATATTCGCCTCCGAGATGTAGTGGAGTAGAAGTATAAAGTATTGAAAATATTAAGTACCTCAAAATTGTACTTAAATACAGTACTTGAGTAAAGAAATGTACATTGTTACTTTCACCATTGTGCTGTCTCCTTGTCTGTGTGTCTACATCTACGTGTTCTGAATGCCCACTTAACAGTAATATTAGTTTCGGTCTAATAGTGGTTTTGGAAAAGAAAAAAGAAAAAAACTACTTGTAAACGACAGGGCTTGACAGTCATCTATCTAATGTGTGTATGTTTTTCTACTAGACTGTACAGCATGATAGCATTAGCAGCCAATATAAAACATTATCAGCTTGAAATGTTTCTTGGCAATGATAAATGTCTACTTAAAAGTATGAATAATACAACAAGGCTAAAAGTCTAATAGCTCTGTGGCTCCAAACAGGACATTAAAAGGTTCAGTAAGACTTTATATTAAGGGCAACATCAACATTTCTGTACGTGTTCCAGTGTTAGCCAGCTGGCAAATCCCAAATGTTATACACAACTATGTATGGAATGTTACTGGTAACTGCACATTGGAATGAACTGTGAAGCAAACTGACGTGACATTTTAATCTTACTGTAATAGACCATTGGAAAACCAGATCTATCATCGTCGTTAATATATATATATATATATATATATATATAAAATTTACAAGTTGGTACAAGTACAAACACACAGTTTGTGATGTTTACTGTAAACGGTGATTTATAATTTGTTGCATGCTGAAAATACGGTAGCAGATCTACAAACTTACAAAATGACGCATCTGCGACATGTATGGGTATCTGTATACTATACCGTCGCTGTTAACATGTAAGTAGGCTATAAAATATACAATGTACAAAATACACTGAGAAAAATAATTTATATCATCAAATTTCAATGAATATTTTAGAAAGCACACCAAAGTTTAGCATTATAAAAGGCAAAAAAAAATATTTCACCCAAAAGGTCATAATTTAGGTGATGATCTGGTTCACACAGGACTTGTGTGCACAACGTCTGCATTAGAAGTCTAAAAGTAAAATCGTTTTCCACTATATCTAAAAACGTCCGTGTTAGGCTTCAGTAGCAGCCAGACTCAGGCTTCAGGTCAGAGGGCTGTGACACAGCCAGACTCAGGCTTCAGGTCAGAGGGCTGTGACACAGAGGGCAGAACCTATATTTGCCGATCTCTTCCTCGAGGGCACAGTGTTTACACACAGTGCACATCCAGAACTGGTACTCGGGGATCGGGCGGCCAGTCACAATGCATGTGGGCAACTTTCCATCCACCCTGACAAGAAAACAGATCACTGTGAATTAGATCAACACACTTCAGGTTACATTCTGACATGACAGAATGTTTACAGTAGCCTTTAAAAAAACAAAAAAAACACGTGTTTGTAGTCCTAGAAGTTCTACTATTTGACGGGTGACATTGATAAAGCTCATGATTAGATTGTGAAGAATTCTATTTTCAATTCTCCAGGCACTAGGGAATTGACGCCGGTGGCGTCTAATGTTACCTTAAGTACCGTATGCGGTCTATATGTGGGTCTATAGGTCGCCGGCAGCGGCAGTACACACACAGGCAGGGACATAGCGGTGAGAGATGGTTTAAGTAAGTTTCAGGTTTGTGAGGAGAGAGGCAACCCAATACAACAGGTCCACAAGCCATTTTGGGTCACGACCGGATTGTATGTCTCAATACTGATTGTGAGAGCTTTTTGTACCAACATAGAGGGGAACAGCACAGGTCACGGCACCTTGGTTGTTTTCCCCACAGATAAAGTATAGGCATGGTAAAGAGCCCAAGACGCTGGTGTTTGATTAAACACTGCTCTAGAGCAAGAAGTCGTTCGACAATATTGAACTACAAGCTTCGTTCTATTGACCCCAAAAGAAAACAGTGTAACGAAGCGCAAATCAATCACATATTGATCTGTTCTCTCTGTATGTGTTTTGTGAAAAAGTGAATATGAGCTTAGGTCTCAAATATATTCTGTGTTGTACCGTTACTGTTCTCAGGCCTCAGTCATGTGGTGATGTTGGATTGTTGTCCTGGCAAAAGGTTGGCCTCACACTTTCTGTTAAAGACCCATGTCTCTATACTTTACATATGAGCCTCATTAAAAATAGTAACTGCATCTTGTGAAATCACGGAACTAATACAACATATCGTTGCTGTCGGGTAGAAACCTTGTATCTCCATATTTCAACGTTTTATATTTTTCCTTAAATGAATGCCCTACCAGTACTTCGTCATACAACGGTGTCGCGCAAAAGTAGCAAAAATAGGCAATCTACAAGCTCACACACAACATGCCACACTGTGACAAATTGCGAGCTTGTAGATCTGCTGTTTTCGCTATTTCCAAATTTAAAGTTAATATTGAAGTCTTTAACTCTTTGAGCGTTTCAAGGATTTCTATATAGTAGGTAGACTTCTCTATGGCCAGAATGGCGTTTTTGAATGATTTATTGAAAATTCTCTGTTGTGAATGTGTGACAACGAAAGACCTTCAGAGAAAGCTTGACTTGTCTGCTTACAGGAAAGAAATGAACTGAGTTGATAAAATGTTTAGTTCTTGTGTTGGAAGCCATTTAAAAGAGCCTGCATTTACACTGTTTCTGTTTCTAGGACAACCAAAAAAAGTTATGCCCGGTTGAAGTTTTATTTTCTAAATAACTTTTTTTCTGCTGGGCATACATAGCCATGCAATATCTCATTTTAAAGGGTGAGTTGTCTAGTTCAATTAAAATAAAATAAAAAGTTTCTCACATGTACCACTGTAGATATTTTGCCATCTATAAATAGCATGGTCAGTCATGATCAATCTGACCTATCCAGCTAAAAGTCCCCATAGCTCTGAAATTGGAACATCATATAAACTCAATTCTTTTTTGGGGTAAAATTAGACATTCTAACGCACATTTTGATATATACCATGTTTACATAGTCTTACCAGTACCTTGTCTATTCATGCATGTATCTCAAAAACCTGTTATGAAGAAACACAGTTTTGATAAAAAACACATCCAAGGACATTGTTTTGATATGACTTGGTGCCCATGATATGTATCAAAATATAGACTTGAATGTATACTGTATTATAAAAAAGAAATTGAGTTATTACCATCTACCGTTACAGAGTAAATCACAGTTGAAACTTGCTTAGTCATATACAATAAACCTCACAATAGTGAACAAAATAGTCATGACAGGTCTAACTCATTGTAAAAGCGTCTTTTATTTTTTACGACTACTAACATAATAAAATGATAAATATTACAGAAAATAAATAGGCCTACATACAAAACAGTTACTCCTCCCCTAGCTCTGATCCATAGCTCTAAATGCGCATTTAGAGCTATGGATCAGAGCTACTCCTCCCAAATGTCCCCAAACCCAGTCCTTGACGGTGTGTGTGTGTGAGTTAACCTGACTCCGCCATATGGGGCAGCAGAGTGTACACTGTGTTCCCCCCTCCTGCTCCCATCTGGGAACTCTCAGGCAGACTTGATGCCCGGCCACAAAACGGCCTGGCCAATCAGCAGCAGCTTCTAGCAACTTCTAGCAGCAGCTTCTAGCTTCTACTAGCTGCTGCTGATTGGCCAGGCCGTTTTGTGAGCAACTTCGCTTCTAGCTGCTGCTGATTGGCCAGGCCGTTTTGTGGCCGGGCATCAAGTCTGCCTGAGAGTTCCCAGATGGGAGCAGGAGGGGGGAACCCAGTGTACTCTCTGCTGCCCCATCTGGCGGAGTCAGGTTATGTGTGAGTAGGCTAAATAAAAAAAACACCCAAAAACTGCCCCCCCTGAAATGAATGAATGAATGAATCCGGTTCAGTGTCGGAGAACGCCATCGCAGTCTTGACTCTTCATCCTCCTCCTCCTCCTCCTCATCTGATGCCAGTTCTAAATATATAAAAATAAATAAACATTTTAGCTGTAGTCAGTGCACGCTACTATTACATGGCGTTTTACCCGGCTGCTGGCGATCAATGATTTTATTGTGCAGTGTCTTTGTGGGCCGAGTCGTGGCATGACAAATACAAATAGATGCTTGTATAAGTAGTATCACGATAAAATAATATGGCAACGTTAGAATGAAACACCAATGAGTGATCGGTGGTAATGTAGCTAGCTGCCCAGGGTATATCCAGCACCATTGCGTCGCAATCATCCAGCAACATTGGTACTGGCTATTGCCCGGGCTTGTGGCCCGGCCAATAGCCAGTACCATTTGTGCAGTGTTTGTTAGCAACTACTACTAGCCAACAGCCAGTGGAATGTGGTGACGTGATGGTGCTGGATATACGCTGGGCAGCTACATTACACGCGATCACTCATTGGTGGTGTCATTCTAACGTCGCCATATTATTTTATCGTGATACTAATTATACAAACATCTATTTGTATGCCACGATGCCACGATTCGGCCCACAAAGACACAGTACAATACATTCATTTGATCAGATGTTTTTGTTAGCTACGTCGATCACCTATAGTACCGACCCTTGTTATATATTCTCCGACTATGCATGTCACGATGACTAAACCAGTTAGATCTATCCATATATGGTTCTACCACATCTATCTGATATCAGCACTAGGTCGGCTCGGGCCAAATATAGGGATCGTCTTACTAGACATGTCATATTAGGGCATTTTCGAATACAATAAAATTACCTTTTAGCGAAGGCATCAGCCTTGGTGGTAACTCCGGTGGGGAGAAGAAAAAACATTGCACACGTGTAATCCGCGAGGGTGGATGTTGCAGCCCGGCCAACGGTCTGGGACTGGAGAATGCCACTGGACACGGATGGATCATTTTTCAGATTGTTTTTTTTGCGGCGACTGCAAACCTGGCTGAAAAACTCTTCCTCCAGTGCCCACCTCGGAGGAGTCAACCAACCCCCCTGTTCACTGGGGGCTGGGCGTCAGTTTCCAATAGGAAAGCATACACGTGTGTCACGTGACACGGGAATTCTGGGAAATGTAGTTGATATTTATGCTCAATACTATATACAGAGGTGCGGACCGAATTAATATATTGGTATTAATAAAAAAAGAGAACTACGGAAAATCACGTACAGGGCAGAAAAGACTAATGCAAAACTCCACGTGTTTTCCAGTAGTAATCTGTCTAAGGGTTAACTGTAATACATGTTATTTTTTCCCATCCATTTCCTAAAGTGAAAAGTAACGTACAGTAAGACACAATGAGGTTACTACTGCCCTCAGTGGCTCTGTAAGAGGCTCCGTGCTGCTCACCCCTCCGCTGTGCTCTCCAGATCCAGCGTGCGGTTGCTGTCCTTGGGGCTGTGCTGGGTGAAGATCTCCAGGGCCAGGTCCTCGTACGGCTGCCTCTGCTCGGGCTCCAGGCTCTCCAGGGACTCCAGCTTGATGAAGGCCCGAGAGCAGGTGCTGAAGGCCCGGCTGGCCGAGGAGCAGATGGCCAGCAGGGAGTAGATCTCCACGGCTGGGATGATGTCCTCGTAGTCACGGAGCTGTAGCGCTTCAGAAACAAAACCAGAATGGATGGTCAGAGGGAGACTGTAGGGCGTACAGTACATACAGCGAACTGGGTCGAGACCCATGCAGACCAATTTTTATGGGTCGGCGACCCAGTAAATATGCCCCTTTGTATGAATTATTTCAAAATATTTAAAAAAAAAAGTTTAAGGAAATGTATTTAATAAATGATATTAAAAAATTAAATAATCCCCAAATAATAATAAAAAAAACATTTAAAGGGATATTTCACTTTAAATTAGGCATTATTAGAATGTCCTTCCCAAACTAGTGGAAATAGCAGATCTACAAGGTCACAACACGTTGCGAAGCTTTGGCCACAAAAGGTTTGAAAACCAACCACTAAAAGGTGTATGTATTGTATTTACATAGTGTAAACACTAAAACAGGCCTCTCTAGGATGCCCAGCTCGTGGTGGGTGGGGCAGCTACCTGTGCGCATGGCGTTCTCCATGTAGCCTTCATACAGCTGTCTCTGGGCCAGGAGGAAGAAGTGGTAGGCCTCTGCCCCGCGCCACGCGTTGTCCACCACGCGGTCGTCTGATGTGGACGCGTCCTCCTCCAGGAGCCCGGCTAGCGCAGACGTCGCCTAAATAAATTACATAGATCCATGGGTGTATGTTGTGTGTCACTTTACTTTGAGCTTCTATCCTACCGTATTCGGAGCATACAGCCTAAATATGAACGGCAATGCATTTGGACTCCTTTTGACATTGCTCAACATGTTACGGAGATAATAATAATAATTTGTGAAAATATTGACCCATTCTAACTATTAGGAACAGTGGGTGGGTACCATTAATATAATACAGCCCCCGGGGAGTAGTTAGGGGTAAAGTCTCGAAGGGACACTTCAGAGAGCGAACCGGCGACTTTCTGGCCCCTATACCCATAGAATGAAGTATATTATATGGGTACTAGAGAGGCCACAAAGTCGCCATAGAACATACATATAATATTCAACATACGTATGTATGGCATGGCCTACCTCAGATTTCTGTTCTATGGCATGGGCAATTGGGCATAGCCTACCTCGGATTTCTTGCCTTTGGCCTTGCTCTGCTGGGACATCTTGACCTGGTCGTGGTAGTTTTCAACCAGGAGAGCAGCCAATACATAAAGCTTCTTAACCCTCAGTGGCCTCGTTCGTTTACTGGCCTCCTCATCAGCGATCTGAAAACAGAAGCCATAAACACTACAGATCGGTCCATACCCAATCCATCCGTGTTCACAAAACGTGAGGAAGACAAGGCAGTACCAGATTAAACGAGCCATTTCAGTGCCCCCGGGATAGTTTTTTCAGCACCCGTGGGGGTGGGGGGGTGCGCAGCGTGGAAAATAGAAGCTTTGCGGATGCATTTCACCGTTCCGCCGAGCTACACCAGGCTTTTCAAAGTGTGCGTACAGCACGTTTCGAAAGATCCAATTGATATCAATGATACCGGCTACACTGGGCGCGAGGATATGCGAGCCCCGCATACGCAGACTCTGACGCAACGGAAATCTGAAAGAAAATATTTGCCTACCTTAAACATGAGCTTGGCTGCATCGAGAAAATTATGTGCTTTCCTATAGAGCTCCACTGCTACACTGGGCGCGAGGATATGCGAGCCCCGCATACGCAGACTCTGACGCAACGGAAATCTGAAAGAAAATATTTGCCTACCTTAAACATGAGCTTGGCTGCATCGAGAAAATGATGTGCTTTCCTATAGAGCTCCACTGCATCCAGAGTTTTATTCTTCTCAAGGAGATGTGATGCGTATTTGGCCAGAAGAGACTTGATCTCTTTCATGTTGTGGTTCTTGGCCAGTTCCACTGCTTTGTTCCACTGTATGTGAATGAAAACAACACAATCATTCAGAAAACAAATTCATAGTATTTTAATATAAAAGGGCTAGAGGTTTCTGGCAAAACTACATTTTGCCAGGAACAAAACCCAGACTGGGTCTTGGGAATGAGGGGTGTTCCAGGTTTCATCCCCAGCTACCCCGGGTTCATGTCGAAGTGTCCTTGAGCAAGACACTGAACCACTACTGCGCCTGATGAGCAGGTTGGTGCCTCGCGTGTTGTCCTCTGCCGTCGGTGTGTGAATGTGCACTATAGAAATGCACCATTTACAAATACAAATATTCATACATAATATTAGATTGTATGTTTGATATGTCCCTGATAAGTCTAAAAAAACACAAGAAAGTAGAAAACCCTTCCTAGTCTTGAACCCACCAATTTCGAGATAAGTAGAGAGAGATAGCGGGGTTGAGAGGCGCATTCATCACATTATGGATCTAACACATCCCTAGTCGGGATGAGGACATTGCGTAGGAGGACACACAGCGAGGGACAGAGGTGGCACCACGATGTCAAACATGGGGTTTACCATAGCCATAGGGCTGCCAAACCTCTGCAGATTATCACTGAGCGACGGTGGCGCCACGAGCGGCCGCGGCTGTCTGCCTCTCACCTGGTTCAGATGCACACAGACGTCGACGGCGGCTTTGGCCTGGTTGCACTTTAGGTAGGCGTTGACGGCCTGCTCGCACATGCCCACGGTGGTGAACATCTGTCCAATGTCCTACAACCCACGGACCAACAGTAACAGCAGCATTAGTGAATGAAGAACAAAAAGGCCAGTAAGAACAGCATGTGTGAACGAAGAAAAAGAAAGGTCAGATATCAACACTGAAGCTGAACAGCTCTTCTCACCAGTAGCAGTTTGTGATTCTCCGGTAAAGAGCTGGTGAGTCTCTCAAGTCCGTCATAGTCTTCCAGCATGTAGTAGCATTCTGCTAACCTCTCCTGATTCCGCCCCTGATTGTAGTACTGCACCGCGTTGACCCTTGGAAAAAATAATCCGTTTTATTTGCCACATCGCAGTTTTACCGGTGTATAAGCTGTGGGTGAAATGTTGAATGTTAGCACCTTCTGCAGGTGTGTACATGTTATTTTTTAAACATTTGCATTGTACGCAGAAGGTGTGTATAATGCAGCTAATCACAAATGCTGGAAAAAAACTCTTATTTTACGTTGAGACGGCCTGACAAGCAAGCCCTCGAGACACAGAATGCACTGGAAGTTGTTGTGTCAGATTACTAACAATCAGGATCATTCACTGGAATAGGGCTAATACAAGTACAAAGAGAAGAGTGGGGAGGGGGGGGGAATAAATTGTACCACTTCTGTCTGTCAGCAAAGTAGTCTCCAATTGCATTGTACGCCTGTTCCAATAGCGAATCATCACAGTCCCCAGAACCCGTCTTCAGTAGCTGGAGAACCCTGAACCAGTCGCCCAGCTTGATCCTGAGATTGATAGCCAGGTCCCTGAGAGACAGAGACAGAGACAGAGACAGAGACAGACAACAAAGATATATTACCAGTGGTGGAAAGCAACATTTACAACAAGTACATTTACTCAAGTACTGTAGCCTATTTAAGTACCATTTTGATGTATTTTGTTAAGTTTTTACATGAGATGTAACAATAATTACATCTCAGAGACAAATATTTAAATTGTAATTTGAAAATGTTTAATTAATGTTTAATCTACTTTGTAGATTTAGATTATTATTACAAAACATACACGTTTTGTGGTTACACTTCAGCCCTATAGACTTTGGCTAAAGCGACGTGTTGTGAGCTTGACAATCTGCTATTTTCAAAGGATTTTATACAATTGAAAACTTGCGAAATGGGATATTCTGCATAATGACTACTTTTACTTTTGGTACTCATTATGCGCATGTCATTATCATTATGTACTTCGTCTTTTACTCAAGTACATACCGAATACCGGACTAACAGACTTTTACTTGTAAAAGAGTATTTGTACATGATATCGATACTTTTACTAGAGTAAAAAACATGAGCAATGTCAATGCAAGTTCTTCCACCTTTTAATCCGAGTAAAAACTCGTGGTGTCGGAAACTTTACCCAACTTTCAAAATGTGGGAAAACAACCAGATCCGCAGGGCCAATTTAAAAAGCTTGCTTCATTTTTTGACTAGTGTATACCTGCGATCCATGTCCAGGTACATCCTCTCGGCCTCCTCGAACCTGCTGAAGTAGGCCGCCACCTCGGCCTGCTTCATGGCCTCGCTCTGCAGGTTGCCCAGGCGTTTCACAAACTCGATGCCCTGGTAGTCTTTGCAGCGGACGAAGGCCTGCTCCGCCATCTTCAGGTCCAGCTTCTGGAGTGCCGCCTCGGCAAGTAGACGCCTGAGAGGTGGACACATGCAGTCAGACAGGAGGCTGTGTACAGTAGTTGCCACCACTTGGTTCCATTTATTAACAATTTAGGCATTTAGCGGACGCTCAAATTATAAATACGTATAAAATAGACTACTACCCATACCCATATGACACCCATGTGAAGTGAGGGGCGATATATATATATATATATATATATATATATATATTTATATGTGTCAATGGACAGTTTAATGTTTGTTTAATGTTTGTTTAAGGAAAAAAACACATTAAACCTGTATATAGGAGGCTCAAAAATAATAGAGAGGGCCCCGGAAATCCTCTCCCATTCACTGGTATGGAGTTGCTCACCCAGCACATACGTACTCCCTTTTTCCGGGTTGAACATATTTGACTGTCGGGGCCTAATTGGGTCCTATATCACGTGTTTTTCATTGCGACCACATGTCGCAGTAAACTATGAAATCGTGCATTTCCCGTCAGTCAGTTAGTCAGTCACACCCCACATATGGTCATGCCTCGTGACATCACGTGATGTCATAAATATTAAGCCCATATATGGAGATCCCTGATGTCATCAATAGTGGCCAGCAACACTACAACTCACCTCAAAGCCTTAGATCTCCATATATGGAGCTGACCTGTTCTGACATTCCATATGTTGATCCATCCTTCCTCGCTTCTCGCTTTTGACTGATACCCGTCCATTTAAACTCTAGACGGTCCTGCCCCAAAGTTATTGGTGCAGCCACCCCCGGCAGCCGGAGAAAACTAGTGTTCTCAACAGGCCCGAAAATTAAGACCTCATCAAACCCTGTACACTCAAGACACGCTCCATATATGGCCAGTACAGAATTAATTCCATATGTTGATCTGACCCCCCCATTCCAAAGCGCCAGTGCTCGTCCAGCAGTCTGCTGTCACCCAGGCAGATGCGTAGACTATATGGGAGGTAAATGTAATTTAATTTCCCATTGAAAGGAGGTGTCATTAACTGCTTGCATTTGTTGATGACATGTATTAGTGTTATTTTTTAATGATGAATTTAATACATAGGACCACAATGTAAACAACATAAGAACTTTTTGTGTTATCCTTTTAACCTTAATGTCTGACTGTACCTTGTGCTGTTTATATTTCTGACTAATGGCTCGTACACACTGCACGATATTTGCTCCGATTATGCTGTCGGGGACCATTTTTGGCACTCGCCGACAAAGCTCCCGATCTGACCCAAGATCAGGCTTTGATCGCCGAGATTTTGCTCGCCGTGTGTGAAAGGCTCTGCGAGAAGATATAGCGCCGATAAAAGTGCTCGCCGACGTCTCCCCGACGTCTTCTGAATATCTAGCAGGTTTGATATTTGGCTCCATTGCCGACTGGACATCGTACAGAGCCCGTCCTGTATTGAGCCAATTCAGTATTTAAGTCCGACGTCATTTTGTAGTGCTACGTTACGTCCGGGTCCAAGTGGCACCAGCTCCCGTCCGCATCTCATTGTAAATAGAATATCTAAACGCGTGAATCTTTTTACAATGACGTTATTTTTCAGAAAGGAAGCCATTGAGGGTTAAAATGGGTCTTAATGCTTCCAACTCGAGTAGAATTATTAATGTTTTGTACAAGTTTCCATGACAAAAATAAAATTATGTGGAGACAATAAAGACTATTATTATCATTATTATTGAAGGTGGTAACAGTCCATTTGCTCAGTAAAATATTTCGGGGGCATATTTAGAATGTTTGCAGGCTTGAGTATGTTGAATCTAGTTTGCATTCATGATGATTTAGTTGACACAATGAAATAAAATGGCGATAGTATTCCGTGTGGGGCAGACGGCCTGTCACAGCCAGATTTGGGAGAGCAGTGCAGCTTTGTTGTTGCAAGGAAGGCGGTAAAATGAGACTTTCGTGGTTGTTTTCGTCTCAGATTTAGTCCGACGGAGCGTCACAGTATAACTCTATGGGAACACAAAAGCGACACAAAAGTAGGACCCGGAAGTATCTCAGGAGGGGACGCTCACGTCACAGCTAAAATACTGAATGAGAGCACTTGCACCGACACTGTCTGTCTGTCTGTTATCAGATGATAATAATAACCTTTATTACTTGGGTAAATACCTGTCCTGTGTCGTACAACAGTATTTTAGCCCAATGTTGCTGTTAAATAGTCCATAAAACCAACTCATTTCACTTGAATGATGTTGATAAAACCGCATCGGAGCAAACTTTTGGATCTCTCTCTCTCTCTCTATATTAGATCGACTCTTCATTAGTAAAATAATCTTCCAACAATTTAGTGACTTTTTATCTTTGAATGATTGCTTATTATTAGCTTAAATCAAAACGAGGGAGCCCATCAATGCTCCCCATGAAGATCGGTTTGCAACTGCACTCCTCTCACCCTCATGGAAATGGACTAATACTCCTGCAATCCAGCCAGCATCACAGCGTTCCTTGGCGAGGAACTATCTGTAAGCAATACATCTGTGTCAAACTCTGTGGGATGACAGGCATGCGGCTTTCTCACAGACTCGTACCAACTCCCATGGGCAGAAAGGGACATTTTCTTTTTTAGGTTACCACATTCCGAGGGATACTGCGAGAACCGACACGACAGCCAAGGGGCACCTTCACGCTACATCAATCAGATTACTGTAACGAAAGCTTAACCGTAAATTTCCAAAGCTGTCACTTGAGTGGACGACATTCCCTTCAAAATGAACAGCCTTAGAATTGCTTGCTGAATCCTAAATTGTAATAAATAAATAAAACTTAACTTCAAATGTTTAACTTTGCAACAAGGGACTTAATTCTTTTCGCTTCTATGCCACCAAAATGTGGAACGCCCTACCAACAGTCATTAAGACATGCGAATCCCTTGACTCCTTCAAAACCGCTCTCAAAGGGCACCTACGGACGGCTGCAATTCGAAACTGGCCCCCGTAAAAATCTGAATCCCCCCCCCACCCCCTTTTCTCCTCACTGTATATTTTTCTTTTCCCGTTTTACCTCCATTATGATGAATTCCTGTTCTGTTCTTTGACTATATAGAAGTGTCTATTTGTACTTCTCTAAATGTTTTGATGAATTGAACAAGGTGGACCCTCTTGTAAACAAGTGTAATGCTTAATTGGGTCGTCCACTCACAGTTAACAGTCTTTGTATTGAGTTTGTGCTTGAAATGTACTGTAATTCTGCAAACTGTTAATAAATATTTCAATCAATCAATCAATGATACTGCATCACGCATTTACCAGAGTCTTGGGTGGGGATTGTCTTCAATGAACTGTGAAGCGTCTTCTATACCGACTTTCTCGATCAGCGCTCTACTGTCTCTCAGCGAGCGGATCTCAAAGTTGATGAGTAAGTCCTTGTTGGGCCTCTCTGGATCCTGTAAAACACACAGCGCACCGGAGCCGAGTACTTCAGTCCACCCATAAATAATGGTACACCATTATCCAGGAACTTATTAAACCCCATATGGTTGATATAGTATATATACACACTACAGTATATATACTATACTATACTATACTATACTATACTATACTATACTATACTATACTATACTATACTATACTATACTATACTATACTATACTATACTATACAGGGCTTGTCCTGTTGTCCAGGACAAGTAATACATCTTTCCAGTGCATTACATTTTTACAAGTGACTCTTGGTTTCACTTTTTCTGTGGCGCTCCTAATAGCCAATAGCTTTTCCTATTAATCCTCTGTCCAATATTGTTAATAGGAATTCATTACTGGATGAGTACACACGCAGTGCTACAACTTTAAATGGTGACGTGGTCAGTCTGCTAACCGTGCGTGGATAGGACCAATCTATGGCTGTGTATTTGGAATACATGAAATGTATGCATTCTAGGGCTATTAACTTGTAAACTTGTAAATCTAATATTCAAACATGTATTCACCAAAACCAATTCACAGTTAGTTGATTTAAAATGTATTTGTGTGTGCTCGTGCTCTGGACAAGTGACTTTTGTGCCCGGAGAAGTGAATGGGAAATGTACTACTCAGAAGGACAAGTGCTTCAAAAAGTTAATGCTATATATAGAGAGATATAGAATGGAGCCTCAGGGCTCTATACTAGTACCTTTTCTGATTTCTGTTATTGTGGGGAATGCCTTAGCCAACTGTCAACCTCACGTTGTGAGCTTGTCGACCTGCTATTTTTCAGCGAAAGCTTTCCCCACAATACGGATGCTGGGGTTTAAGTGGTTAAATACCAAATTATAATTCAGCAATTCAGGCAATTTATTAATACCATTACAATCAGTTATTTAAGAAAAAGAGTAGTGAATTAAAGTACCTACTACCAACATTTCGGTATCATGTGCCAGATACCAGATGAGGCTAACGCCAGGGCTCCACCGGACGCGTTGCGTCTCCGTTGCGTGCGTCAAAAAACGCACCGGTTCAATTTTAATGCACGCAACGCAACGCAACGCAACGCAACGCAACGCAACGCGGGCAGTGGAGCCACCCTTCATTGATTAAAAAGGTAACATTCCCTGACGGTGACGGAGACGCTGACGCGCCCGGTGGAGCCCTGGTGTGAGCTGACCGAAACATTGTTCTTAATTAACCCATTTAGGGTTTTGAAAGACTAAAACCTGAGGTTCTTCTGAGAAACTTCACAGAATTGAATCCGGATTGCAATCCGGAAAAGTAACGCTGCTGAGGCAGCCGGTCTAAATGGATTCATAGATTTTAAAGCATTATGTTATACTTTAGCTATTTTTGAAAAATCGTGAAACAGTAGAGAGAACAGTGTTACCTTCATGATTTCATCAAGGAGCACAGATTTGATTTCCAGGTCCTCAAAATTGCAAATGTAGCCAGATGTTTGGATCGGTTCCTGATTTAAAGGGGACATACAAATAATGTATCATTACAAAATGTTTAATAATAATAATAATAACTAGAAAAAGTGCCCTTCTGGGCACAGGTCTCCACCAGGAGGATAGGAGTGTGTGTGATGTTTGGCAAAATGTTTAGGAGTGATATAAACATGTTTGTTTGTTTTTTGCAACAATTTTCTTCATTTTGTTGAGGAAATGCAGAGCCAGATCACTCATAGCATCTCTGAGGATAGAATTCTGGATGAGCAGGACATGTGCAGCATTTTGTACAAAACGGGCCACTCCTGAAGACTTTGGAAGGCAATCTTAGCCAATCAGTGTAGAATGTGAGAAATCAAACAGACTCGTCTTGATCACATGACTACAGAGATCATGTGTACCGATTTGCATGAGATTTGGATGAAATCTGTGCGACTAATATAAACAATGTGTTTTGCAGAAATCGGCCTCATGGTGGCACTATAACGGCACATGTGGAGGGATGCAGGGAAAATGTTTTTCCATGGCCTCTAGGGAGTGCGCATACAAAGTTGTACACAGATCGATGCAGTTATAGGTAAAAACAGGAATTGCCCTGTTATAGCGCCACCATGAGGCTGGTTTGGAAAATAAATTGTGTCATGTCGTCCTCAGCCTAGTGGAAATGTGCGTGTATAATTTCACGTAAATTGCACACTGTGTTTGTGATTTGTGGCATTTTGTTCGAAATGGACCAATCATGTGAGCTTTGGAAGCGAATCTTAGCCAATCAGGAAGGAAGATGGGAAATGGTGCAGATCCGTGTTGATCACATGACTTATGGAGATAGTGTATACCGAATTGTGTGATGTATGGATAAAATGTGTACGAGTAATCTACAGAAATGTGTTTTGCCTAAATCGGCCTCATGGTGGCGCTATAACAGGCCGTTGAGGAATATTTGGGGCAGAGGTTCGTCGTTGGCATCCAGAGAGTGTGTGTGCAAAGTTTGGCATGGATCGGGCCAACGGTGCCGGAGATTAGCTGGTAACAGACGGACGGAAGGAAGGAAGGACGGACGGACGCACACACACGGACGGAGTGCAAAACATACTCTCTCCCCAGCCTTCGGCCTGGTGGAGACAATAATAATAATAATACATTTTATTTATAAGGCGGCTTTCAGGGCACTCAAGGTCGCCGTACAACAAGTTAAAAACAGTTAACACAAAAAACACTGTTAAAAGCAAAAGCAAAAAGATATGGTACAGCTTGCAGCACAAAACACAGAGGTCAGCCATAAGCCTGCCTTTTTAATACAATATGATGACCCGTACATACCGTAGACATGTAAAAGAGCTACTTTCTGTCAATATATTCCTTGCAGGTGATTCATTTATTTATTTATTTTGTTTTCGGAGTTTGGAAGCACTCGCTTTCAGTAAAGCAACGACCTTGCTGCATCCTGCATTATGTGCAATTTCAAAACAGGTGGTACACAGGTAACCTGACTCCGCCAGATGGGGCAGCAGAGAGTACACTGGGTTCCCCCCTCCTGCTCCCATCTGGGAACTCTCAGGCAGACTTGATGCCCGGCCACAAAACGGCCTGGCCAATCAGCAGCAGCTAGAAGCTAGAAGCTGCTGCTAGAAGCTGCTAGAAGCTGCTGCTGATTGGCCAGGCCGTTTTGTGGCCGGGCATCAAGTCTGCCTGAGAGTTCCCAGATGGGAGCAGTGTACTCTCTGCTGCCCCATCTGGCGGAGTCAGGTTAGTACACAGGGCCGTTGAGTGATATTCAACGAGCGTTGTGAACTTGTAGATTGGCTACTTCCGGTGTGAAACACGGGGCGTGCCGCGCAAACAACTATAAAGCAGGCTTTAGTAAATGGTGGCTGTATAAATGGTAAATGGTGCATTTATATAGCGCCTTTACATGCATTACATTCACCCATTCACACACATTCATACACCGATTGCGGCGGAAGCCATGCAAGGTACCAACCAGCACATCGGGAGCAATTTGGGGTTCAGTGTCTTGCCCAAGGACACTTCGACATGTAGAGAGGAGGAGCCAGGATTCGAACCGCCGACCCACGGATCATTGGACGACCTGCTCTACCTCCTGTCGCCGTCGCCCATATAAGACTTACAGCTCTGTGGTTCGAGTGCATGGGCTCACCTCTGGGTCTAGATTCCTGAAGACATACATCCTGGTCTTCTCCATCATAGCAAACAGGTCGGGGTTGTCGTTGGCCCACTTCATGTCCCACACATCCTTCCGCTCAAACTTGGACGGGTCCCCGGCAGACGCCTGGCTCCCAGAGGCGTCCCCCGAGGAAGGTCCTCGTGCCTCGAGGTCCAACAAGGTCAGCACGCCCGAGATGTCGATTATCGCCAGGCGGCTGAAAGAGAATGTTCGTGTATGAGAGAGCATTGTATGCCATGTATGGCAAAACAATGACGTCATGATCCTGGATCGTAGCAACTCATTTCAAAGACTCGGCGGTGGCGCGCTCAACTCAAAGAGTTTAGGCTCAAACCGTGACAACAAATAAACATCCACACTATCACAAGAAACAAACGCATTACAAAAGGAATTAAAGGCCATGAGGTCGACTCGAAGCGCATTTGTTTCTTGCATTGCATTACAGACTTTTAAAATGTGTTTGTGGGTGCGAATCATTCATAACATGCTCAAACAACACGTACCTGGAGTTGCAGTTCAAGGAGAGATGGTAGGCCCGGTTGTTCACAGTGTATTTCTGGATGAGTGCCACGTTAGGGAGGCTGTATCTGTGGAGGGTACCGGACTCACGACCCTTCCATCACACACACGCGCACACACAGACAGTGTCAATAATTGTCCATTTATTATTATTCAAGTATTTTTATTGAAGTTTGAGACAGGACAAACAACAGATACATAACAATTACAAAACAGACACAGGACAAAACAACAACACCAGTACTCAACATTCATGTATAAAATAAAAAAGTCTGAAATACAATGTAAAAAAACACAAATTGTACATTAATGAAATCAACTAACTGAAATAAAATACAAAAAAATACAAAAAGATAAATACAAATGAAAAAGGGGGGGTGGCCAATGACTACGCAGAAAATACTACCACAAAGTAGGTTAGAAATGGTTGCCAAACTCTGATATACTTCTGAGTGGAGCCCCTTATTGTATAATTGTCCATTTAAATTCAGGATCAAAACTTTCATGAGAAATAGAGAATATTTTACCTACCACAATCAGAGTTTTATCTGTTGCTGTAACACAACAGATGGGGTCTCGTGTTGCCTGAAACAGAAGCAGTAGGAATTTTCAATGTATGTATTGAATGGGAGAAAAAAACACAACGGCCAATTTTTACATTTTGTAAAATGGGATAATAGTTGAAACAAACCAAGGTAAAGTAATTTCATGTGTTGACTGTATTTAGTCTTTGGCAATAGTCATTCCATAAATAAGAAACATATCGTTGCTGTCGGGCAGAAACCTCTTATCCTCATATTTTAACTTTTTTGTAAATTAATACCCTTCTTGATCATACTACAGCGTCACACAAAAGTATCAAAAAATTTAAATATTAATGAATGAATGAATGAATGAATGAATGAATGAATGAAGATGCCATTGCAGAATAGAAACACGGAGCATATTTTCCTCTGGACTTCATTTTGTTCACAAGGGCAGCCACTGTGCGTTTCTCAACATGACTCACTGTGAAAGCTTTAGCAAAGTCCAGAGCACCCTCATTGGCTCCTGATGGACTGCTGTCAATATGATATACCCTAGATAGGCAGAAGTGGAGAGATAGATAGATGTGTGATAGAGAGCAAGGGGGAGAGACACAGAGAGAGTGAGGAGTTTGACCTTCCACTGAGGTTATGCTGGCAGGACAGTCAGGTCTTGCCCAGCCTCTGTCTGGGACAGGAGCGGTACATTTTCATGGTCCTGTCAGTACAAACACGCTGCCCTGTCGCGGCACACCACAGACACCACAGGCAAAGTGGAAACACTTCATTTCACTCATCCTCCCATGCAACCTCACCTTTGTGGGTTAATCTTGCCTTCCTGTAAATTTTCCGTGACGTGCGTAATGGTCAAACACGGGGTCTTCCACTTCTCCGTCCTCCAATAACTCTCTTACTGAGCTATGATATCTGTGCCACACAGACCCCTTCAATCCGATGAGCACCGTGCTTTACACGTCCAGCATCACCTCACCTCTCTCTGCCCTCCTTCCTCGTTCGGGCCACTTGGTTGATCTCCAGAGCTGTTAATTTCTTGGCCACGCGGTACTGCCAGGCGTAAAAAGCCTCCTTGGATGCGGCGATCACATGCGTCTTGGTCATGGTGACGAACAGCGGATCTGTCAGGGAAAGCTGTGATTACGACAACGACGACTATAGCAATGTGAAGTTTGCTTTTGTGCAGTTGTCTACGCCAGGTCGAAGGCAAAGGGAGAGATTATGTTTTCGGCGCCTGTCGAACCAGAAAAGGTTGAGCTTTTTAACCACATGAACCCTGGCATCAATATTCTGCCTGGGCATGTCATAAATATTCTATGCGAACATTCCGCACAAATAGGTGAACATTCAGCAAAAATAGCAGCAGATCTTCAAGTTCGCAACATCTCATGACCTTGTAGATCGGCTATTATCGGCGAAGATATTTGGTGTAAAGGTAAAAAGGGGCCAATCAAAGACCCCTGGGGGACCCCGGTCAATGGGGCTGAAGTGGTTAAGCATATTTACTTTTCTTTAACCGAACCTGACGCAGAAGACCAAGTCAGGTCAACTCAAAAGAGGAGAAGCCTCCACTGTACATCCTGTTTATTTAACCGTCTCCGATGTCTGGTCACATCTGCACACTTTTGAACTTCCTTGGCCTGCGGTCCTGTACAAACATTTCACCAGCAGCCTTGTTGTGTCATGCAGAAAGGAATGCTGAATGTCCAGGAGACATAAAGATGCGAAAGGGACTCGGTTCGTTTTTCATTGGCTATATTGTGGGCAGATGAAAGGCTTACTTGTAGGAGGGCAACCCCCCCACCGCCCAGACGACAATGAGCTTTTCAAATTGGTCTATTGAGAGGCAGAAATCTGTCAGACCAGCTTAACTTTGACAAATATCAGGAAGCAATTGGTTAACAGTTAAGCAAGCATGCCACTTGCATTGCATGTCAGGATTCAAAATGTAGGCTATTCGAAATCGACGTTCAATTCAGGGAGTCGAAATTATGTGTTATTTATAAATGTTATGATTAAAATAAAAGTTACTTTTCAAGTCTCAATACTAATGAATAATGATGTTGCGGCCAGTTAAGAAAAAAAGGACGTTTTAAAATTGAAACCGAATCTGTGAATTTGAATCGTGGATTAAGCAAATCGTGACAAAATTAAGTATTCTTGACAGATCACAATGATGTTGGCTTATTGCTTTCTGGCTTTTTCCCCTCCTCAACTGAAGAGGTTAAAGACATTTCTGATTAAGGCTGTGTAAACATACCCAATGTCCAGTAATAACCAAATTCTGGGTAAATATATATAATTGGTTCCCCAGACAGGGTCATCCCTATGTTCCCCAGGTTCTATGTTCCCCAGGTTCTATGTTCCCCAGGTTCTATGTTCCCCAGGTTCTATGTTCCCCAGACAGGGTCATCCCTATGTTCTCCAGGTTCTATGTTCCCCAGGTTCTATGTTCCACAGGTTCTATGTTCCCCAGGTTCTATGTTCCCCAGACAGGGTCATCCCTATGTTCTCCAGGTTCTATGTTCCCCAGGTTCTATGTTCCCCAGGTTCTATGTTCCCCAGACAGGGTCATCCCTATGTTCTCCAGGTTCTATGTTCCCCAGGTTCTATGTTCCCCAGGTTCTATGTTCCCCAGGTTCTATGTTCCCCAGGTTAGGTTTCTGGTTTAAGGACTTCAGTGTTTTGTACTATACAATTGTATGTGTAAGTACAGAACAAAGAATGTTTGTTTTTGCCATCTTTGTCTTACTGGAATTACTAAAATTACTAGGTTAGGTTTCTGGTTTAGGTTTATTCTAAGTGGGGAACAAATAACCTTTTTTTGCATGGTGGGGAACATAGAACCTGGGGAACATAGGTACGCTCCCCTCCAGACAACTGGGAATGGATATCCAGACAGATTGCTGTTTAGCAATATTTGGTTGCTCTGATGAAACAGGGGCCCTTCCTTCCCACCAAGACAGATCCTTAAGGCAGGTATGGTTGCTGCAAACAATTGTATACTGATAAACTGGAAGTCTCCAACCTCTCCATGTTTCAAAAGATGGCTCAACGAGATGCTCTCCATTGCTAAACTGGAACAAATTCGTCATGACGGGCAGAATACACAAGCTAAGTTCCAAAACCTGTGGATGCCATTCCTTGCAATACTTGACAATAGTTGAGTATATGTTCTGTATATCTGGCTGCTATGGTGCAACCGTGCAAATATTCCCTGCTCTCTGATGGTCATCAATCCCACCCATTCAGTCTCTCTCTTTGTGTGTGTCTCTTGTATAGTATGTAGTGTTAGGTTTATTTTTCTGTCACTTGATGTCTTGTACTGTTGTGGTGTGTCTTGTATTTGTCTGTATTTCACTTATTTGAAAAATCTAAATAAAATATGTAAAAAAAAAAATAATAATAATAAAGGCTGTGTAAACATTTATTTATATTTTGTTTGTTTTTACAAACTCACCAATGTCAATGTACTTTGAATCCAGCGGAGTCCCAATGGAGTTACACAGAACCAACACATACTGCAAAACAGACATTGAGGCCATGTTAACCCTACGTGACAAATTAGCATCTTCCTGAATAAAAGTGTCGTAATTTGCACACACATTTAAAATAATTCATTTTATTTGCATTTTATATTTGATAGGGACAGAGCTCATTAATGAGCGTCATCCATATAATAAAAATATAATTTCGAAACATGCCGGAGTTAACAGTGGTAGTCACTTAGGCAGGTAATGGAGAAAAAAAAACAAATAGAGAAAAAACAAAAACAGAACTTTACCATTGAATGCCTCCCAGACTCTACCTCAGCGTCCTCCTTTGTGGCAGTTACAAAAACAAAAAAAGGGGGCAAGACATGCAGAGAGACATTTGGATGGCCTTGTGATCACTGTTAATTAACATTTCATTTGATTAGAGCAGTGGTTTCCAACCTTTACTGCATCATTCAGGGTCCACTTGAACATCTTGAAAGCGTGCATTTTATTTTTTAGCATAATGATGATCAATCAATCGATTGTGTTCCGGCTTTGATCAATGGAACTAACGTAGTGTACTCTTAAGTTTGTATTTATCGTTACCACACTGAAAAGTCGGGAAAAGAATACCATGACATTTTCTTTTTACTTTTTTGCTGTTCAATGTTATTTTATCAATAAAGTGCCAAAAAGGGGCCTACTTACAATATCCTCAAGGCCCACCAGTGGGACAACCTGCCCACAGTTGTGGAATCGCATGGCTGCATTAGAGCTTTCGTTTCCTTGATATTTTGATCCGAACAGTGTATAATAATGGATTCATTTATAATGGCACTTTACATTTGGGCTAAATGTGTACCTGGGGGTGGTTTTCATCCGACTTGGTGGCCAGGATGCAGAAGTCGGCCGACGTGGTGATGGACATCAGACTCTTGACATACTTGACAAACTTGTCGTTGTTCCGGGTGTCCCAGAACACCACGCAGTACTCCTGTCGCTCGGACTTCGTGTAGGCGTAGACCACGGTGTTGCAGCAGTAGCCCCACTACACAGAGGGGAAACGAGTCTGATTCATTTTATTTTTTTAACATTCACTCAGAGATTTTGCTTTATTTACCCTCTCGGTCATGCCGTGACAGACATGTACTCTTTCCTTTGGGACTCTTATTTTTCATCCATTCTGTCTTTATCTCGTCTTAGTGTAGTGTTAGCTCTGGTCCATAGCCTTAAAAGGCCACTTCACCCCGCTTGCAACCAGAGCTTATTTTAATGATGTTTAGGACACAAGAAACACTTTCCTGGTCTGGGGTTTTTATGTGTGTGATGTGTTTTTTGTAGATATTTTAGTCATGACCCCATGTTCATGACCAAAAACCTGTCATGAAAATGTGGCGAAAGCCTACCTTCCCTAGTGGACATACTCTGAGCCCCCCACGACACGTATAAAATGATTTTTTTGGCCAGAAAAGAAAATATTTCACCGGAAGAAAAAATATGTTTTAATTACTCCACTGCGCCTTCTACAGATATTGTCAATAGAAAATCCCATTGACAACATTTTTCCTTCCGGTGAAATATTTTCTTTTCTGCCCAAAAAGTGCATTTTATTTTATGTGTGGTGGGGGGCTCAGAGTGCGTCCATTATAGGAAGTCCTTAAGGCTATGGACCAGAGCTAGTGTAGTGTATGTCTCTTGTCTTTCATCTTTTCTACGCTGACCAACTGTACTGTACTGACCAATTTCACTGTACGGTCTTACGTGTTTATTTGAAAAACATTATTTAACCCATTAAGACCTGAGTCCAATTCCACATCTCTCGTACAGATGTGCCGTTTGAGAACTTTACATGTCCTGCCATTGGCAATTCAGTAGATTGTCAGTGCATTGTCAGAAACAGAACATCGTCAGTTAGAAAGGGGGGCATTTGCCAAAGTGTTATATGTCTATTCAGATTCCCTGGATAGATAGAGTTCTTCTGTTGGACATGTGTATTAAGTAGCAAAGCTGTAGAGTTAGCGAGGCTAATCAGTGAATAAAACCTGCAGGGAAAACGTGCATTTCCATAAACTCTTTAGTAGAGTTGGAATGGCACATCTGTAGATACTGAGACTGCATATTCAAAATATGCAGTTCAATGTTGTGGGAGGAGAGAGAGAGAGCGTGCTTAATAATTTGACATTCCTCAACAGATTTTGGAGCTGGAATTCACACTGGCCAGCCACTCCGGTCACTAACGATTAGGCTACTGGCCAAAAAATTGGATTAGACTTGACACTTTGTAGCTGGTGCTTGTGGGTCCCATTCACCTCTTATCCTTGTTATTGTTTTCGTTCTCACATTGTTATATAATATGGAACAGTCAAAAGGAATTACAATGAGGGAGCAAGCCGGGCAAAATGATCCAGGGGGCAGTAGACATGTACCTTGTAATCTGGCCTTATGTTGGCAAAGTAAATGTAGGAGTCCACAGCCAGGCCAATGCGCAGCCCTCCACCCTCCCAGGCCACTGCCGTCATCTGCTTTCCAGGTACTTTCAGAGTTCTGAGATGCTGTCCCAAAGAACAGAGTAGAGGATATTTATTATTATGTCAGAGTACACATCAAATTGTCTGCAGTTTGTCACTTTGGTGGACACCTCGTACGTCGAAGGCTCACCTCTCCGAATGGCGTGTAGAACTGCACCACGTTGAATTCCTTGTCCAAACCCGCAGCTTTCAGGGAGCCCGCCACGGCTAGGACACTGCCACAGTGGTTCCACTGGATACTGACCACACTCATCAAAGTGTCTATGTACACTGGGTCTGCACAGGCAAGGGACAGTCAAATCGTCTGTGTTTATTAAACCATTTGGGTCCATTTGTCCACTAATGCGATATGTTATGTAATAAGAACAACATTATTTAAAATAGCCGATCTACAATCTCAAAACGTGGCAAGCGTGACATGATGGCATACCCAAAATACGGATGCCAGGTTAGTGGTTCAATTAACACTTGGATTTTACAGTGCAGTCACAGAACATTTTAACCAGGCTGAAACCTCATAGCAAAGTACAATATCGGGCAAACTAAAATAAAAATTATCCCCTTTACGTAAAGAGTGGTGTTTGCATCATACGTTCTTTCTGAGCCCTCACAACCCACCTAATAAGTAGCCAACAGTGTGACACGTTGTCAGCTTGTGGATCAGCTCTTTCTGGCAGGTTACGTAAGGTTCCCAAAGTGGGGTCGGGGGACCCCTAGGGGTCCTTGAGGGAGTACCAGCTAAATAATAGTTAGGAACCAAATGGACCCTTATGGGTCTGTAACTCAGAAGGTGTAAAAATGGAACCAAATGGACCCCAGCGGGTCCATTCAGTTCCATTTGTACACTCTCAGAGTTAAATTAACTTTGATTTTACAATATAAATTGGGGTCTCAAGAGATGGGAATGCCATTAAATGGGGGTCCGTAGCCTAATGCATATCAAGTTGGGGGTCCTTGAAATTAAACAGGTTGAGAATCACTGCTAGAGCCCTAACAATCTTCTCTCTTATGGGGGTCCTTGGCATATATTTTCTAATGGGGGTCCGCGGGCTAATGAGTGTCAATTTGGGGGTCCTTGACATGGAAAAGTTTGGGAACCACTGACGAACACATCACACGACAAATCAGACTCGACAGGGGCCATGTGCTTACTTTCATCGTTCTCATAGCGCATGATCTGGCATCTCCCGTTGTCAAAACAGATGGCCAGACATGGACAGTCGGGCTCAACGTAGCCTTCAGTTCCTGTGTACCAGTGGATCCCTGCTATGCTGACAGCTCCTGTCACGTTACTGAGGCAGCTGATGGTCATTTTCACCTGCAACATGCAGTTCCACGTTCACTGAAGGCATGTTTCACTTTCAAACATGTTTGAAAGTGAAATATGCCTTTAACTCTCATCTCATCATGCCCTCGGGGCCAGGGACACGCAAAACTCTGAAACACTGAATTGGTGCCCCTCCAACAGAATACGACATATTTCACAATATAACATGAATAGAGCTATTTCACTTTTCCCAAACTGAATAATAACAGGACTTGAAATCCACCAAGGAGACTGAACTCGGTTAACCATTTTCTGTATTCTGACGTGTTCAGCATAAAGCTTTCATCAGAGTTAAAATGCCATTGTCATCATTTTAAGTCTTAGCTCTGGTGAAGGCTACATGCCGAAACACGTCAAAATAAAAGAACGGGTTAACATAGTTCAGTTGTTTCATTGTCTCCACCAGGCCGAAGGCATGGGGAGAGAGTATGTTTTGCACTTCGTCCGTGTGTGTGTGAGTTCGTGCGTGTGTCCGTCCGTCCGTCCGTCCGTCCATTACCAGCTAATCTCCGGCACCGTTAACCCGGGCGATGCCAGATTTTGCACACACACTCCCTGGATGCCAACGATGAACAGAACGGCCTGTTAAAGCACCACCAGGAGGCCGACTTTTGAAAAAACACTTTTTTTGATATTACTCCTCCAGATTCTGTCCAAAACCCCCGCAAATCGTTACACACTATCTCTATAGTCATGTGTTCAAGAAGGATCTGTCCGATATTTCAGATTCCATCCTAATTGGCTAACATTGGCTTTCAAAGTTTTCAGGATTGGCCCGTTTTGAACAAAAAGCCTCAAATCATGAACGGGCGTGCAATTTACGTGAAATCTTTCACAGACTTTCCTACTAGGCTGAGGAATATATCCCACCCTTTTCACATTGGCCTGTTATAGCACCACCAACAGGTGGATTTTTGCAAAACCCATTTTTGGAACAAAATGCCTCAAATCATTAAATTGCCATCCAAGGCGTAAGAAGAAATGTCACCCTTTTCACATTGGCCTATTATAGTGCCACCAGGAGGCCACAACCTGACCTGCCCTGGTGGAGACCTGTTCCCCAAGGGGCACTTTTTCTAGTTTGAGTACGTTTTGGGAAGGCAGAATCCACTTTGTTGTGTGTGTTTATTGTGTGCTAGAAGTGTGGTTTTGAGTGCAATCTCTCACTTCACAAGCGGAAACCACCAGTGCAGCGCAATATTAAATATGGAGAAAAAGCACTCAAGTTTTCAAGTCCTGTTATTGGTTATTACATACTGACCCCATGAAATCCATCAGTCAGCAATAACAACCCGTGCTTTTTGTCCATGATCAGAGACCTACTAGGCGGCCATTAGAATTTAGCTTCAGCTAACACTCTTACAATGAAGTTTCCTTGATTGTCATAGATGTGGACTTCCCCATTAGCCATGCCAAAGAGAAGTATCTTGCTGTCTGGTGACCACGCCACATGAGCAAGTTGTATACCCTTTAGCTCCTTTCCCCAAATCCGGTTACCTGCAAAAACAGAAAAGCTCAAATCCCATCATGAGCACTGTTCATGCAATAATATGTATGACATATCCCATGCACCTGGTATGTGGTCTGATCTGATACATACATCTATTCTATTAATATTATGCTGTTTAAAGGGTGGTATTGTGGCAGTATGAGCCAAGGTGAGAAGAAAAGGGTCCTGCACACTTTCACTTATAGAGCAGTAGTTTTATTAGATGAAAACTACTGCTCTATAAGTGAAAGACAGTGTGCGGGACCCTTTTCTTCTCATGATTCGCATTTGGTTGCCGGCTCCGACGCACCTGTCCTTGTAGGAGTGCACAAGGCCTCTTCGTTACAAAGTATGAGCCACGGTAGAATATGCTTTAGTTATGCCATTCAAAAGCATTTTAAAACTATTTACAGACCGTGTAATTCTCTCGAAAAGTCAAAAAGAATTGAGGAAAAAGAAACCCTATTTGCTTTACCGTCCACGGAACCAACAATGACAGCACCGTCCTCGTACACAATACAAATCTTCTGACCATCTGCGTTCCAGCTCATGCTCCTCACCACCGATTTGTTCCTGTTGTTGATCATCTCCTCGTACCATGAGCCTAAGAAAGAGGCATCGTCAAATCAAATGGCAGCCACATCTAAGCTGGTGCACTACTCGCACAACTTGTGCTTTTAATTTGACCTGCATGCAGACCTTTATAGAGCATCCACACGATGATGAGACCATTCTGATCGCTGGTTGTCAGCTTTTGGTGCTGTTCATTCCATGTGACAACTTGCACGGCACCTGTGAGTGTATAACAACCCCAATCAATGTTTCCGACTGTGTTTGATGTACTACGTTTTATGATGAATTAATATTACACAAATAGAAAAAATGCATGTTCTGCTAATCGTCATAGCAAGTCTTTGTTTTGGGTTGCAGTATATCAAGCAATATAGTGGCAATATAGTCACAGCTCTAGCACTGATCTAACCAACTGTTTCTGTCCTTTTATGGATGTGATCGGAGTCGGGTTATATTTTCCTTGCCTAAAAATACCTAGACACAAGGCTATTACAAAAAAAATGTTTGTTGACGGTCTGACTTACCACTGTGTCCATCTAGAGTCTGGTTCATTGACAGATTACTGGGTGCAGCAAGTCCTTTAAGTTTGGCATCATCTATTGAAAAGATACAACCAGACAATTTTGTGTTGAAAGAGATCACTGAATACAACAGTCCTTTCCACCCCTGGATTTAGTCGTTATGCCAATTGATCCCTCCCGACACACATTTATGTGTGTTGTCACTGCTGTTGTATCATATCGACTCATTTGCCAGTGAGGAGCCCCTACCGGGAGGATGTAGAATAGATTGTAGAGGCTTCCTCCTGCCCAACACTCCCTGCCGACAGGTGCTGCCCCAGCAGTTGCAGTGATATCACCCTACCCAACTGGCTTCATTCCCCCGAACACAGTCCAATTGTGATCATCTAGGCACTTGACAAAGCCGGATGCATCATGGTGGATTCTAACCCACAACCTCTGTGGTGGTGGGCAGGCACTGTGCCACCCAGGCGCCGTTAAATGTTTTTCTGACACACAATAGAGCGTCGCAGTCCCGCCCCCTCGAGAGACCCGGAAAATAAATCCCCATTAATTTTCCTCATAGACTTTTCAGAAAGTATTTATTTAAAGACGTTTACGCCGCGGACAAAGCCAACTCTTGTTGTGACAAATCATTACAATTAACACAATGTTTTGGGCCAAACAAAGAATTAGAAAGTAGAAAAAAAACAGCAGGTTACAACACTTTGTTGTTTTTCTTCTTTGTAATTATTTGTTTGGTCCAAAATATTGTGTTTTTGTCATGATTTGTCACAACTCGAGTTGCCTTCGTACGACGCTTATAAGGTCTTTAAATAAATACTTTTTGAAATGTCTATGGGAAAAATGCATTGGGAATTATTTCCCGGGCCTGGCGTCGTCATGAAAGGGGGCAGGACTGCGACGCTCTATAAAGGGAGCTGTTTCACAAATCTTGAAATCTGAATCACATGGACCAAGAGTTCAAAAGGTTTAATCCCTAGCTATCCGAGTGGATCAGATTTGGATTTTGGGTAGTTCTAAACAAAGAAATGGTTTGGGATCACAGTCACTTTGATATCCGGTCTGTGATCATAGAATAATCTCAGAAAACATTACGTCAATAAGGAATACAAAATCTGATCCACTCAAATTAATGAATTAAACAATGTGGGCTTTATGTGATAACCCAGAATGTTACCAATTCAAAGTAATTTGGTTGACCACACATTAATTAGTCCACATACTGTAGGCCTACTGTATGTGCACTAATGAATGTGCGGTCAACCAAAGTACTCAAATTTTTTACTTAAGAAAAAGTATCACTGGTAATGCATACTTTTACAAGTATTTGAATTCAAAATTGACTTTAGTAATTACTGGTATCAAAATGTACTGAGTTATGCAGAATGTCCCATTTCACAACTTTTCAAAAGTATAAAATGTATACAAATCTTTGGAAAATAGCAGGCTGGTAGCATGTCTGAAATGTATATAGGGCTGAAGTGGTTACTGTATGTTTTGTAATAATATAATAATGATATATTAAATCTACAAAGTAACTAAAGGGTTCTGTACTGATAAGTAAGTACTGATAATTGGAAGTACATCAGTAAAGTGAAAACACCTCAAAATTGTAGTACAATACTTGAATACATGTACTTTGTAATACTTTATATAGCCTACCACTGGAAAAAATACGAAGAAACCAAATGGGGTGTGTGTATGTCAGAGCTCAGAGAATTCTGGGGGGATAGCACAAGGACTGCTATGTTGCTTCAAAGCAAATTTATGAGGATTGAAAGTTCAGCCATTCTCAGTTCATTAGCGTCAGCAAGGAACAGCAAGGAACCTGATTAGATTACTTTATTTTATTCTTTGTTTTCTTGATTCCATTTTGTTTGTGCTATCATCATCCCCAAACACTCACAATTACTTGGCTTTAAGAGTGCATCAAATACTTAAGTTTTCAAAAGTACAAAATTGCAAAGTAATTAAATTGCATTTTTGTTTTACTAGGCTAGCCTACTTCAGTAGTAGTTCACTATTGTAACGTTCACTCACAGTAGTTGAGTATTTGACCTGGAGTAGCTATGCTTTGACTCAAGTACTGTGTATTTTGTCCAATGACCAGTGGTATTCAGGAGGACAAACATATGTCACATACTCATACTCCTACCTGTCTGAATCTCCAGCTTCAGTACTCTCAAGAGGCCATCGTCCCCTCCACAGGCAATGAAGCCTTGATCTTTGTTCCAAGAAACACATTTCAGAGGGATATTGTTGGGAATAGCGATCTATGAAGACACGGGGGTGTTAACAAGCAAACTGCAGCTGAATCTTTCTTTACAAGTCAATCTTAATCGACGTCGTGTGTGTGTGTTTGTTTGATCGTTATGTTATGCTGTCATAAAGCAAGACGCACGAACTCACCTTCTTGCTGAGGTAGATAAACATGTTGGCTGTACAGTGTACAGTGCTTTATCAATAATATATAACCTTATCCACTGCACAACATCATTTCACTTGTTGGTGTTGTTGCCATACGCTAACACATTGCTAATGATCCAATTCACGTTCAGGAAGAACCTCAACACATATACGGCTTCGTAAATCCATGTGCTTGCCAGGGGAGGTTAATAATGAACAGTTAACATGTCTGGAGAACTCATCCCTACCCCGGTCTCTTACGCTCTTTAAGTTTTATTGCATGTTTCTCGTGCATTATTTCACGGATAGCCGATAGCTTCCCTCGGTCTCCCGTGGTAACCGTAAACCGGAAGCTGTCATTAACACGGTGTTGTGGTTATTGTAGTCTTATATAACTATGATTGTAGTCCTTTCACCCTCTCCAATATTTCAGCTGGCTGATTGATATGCATGAAACCTATTTTATTTTTATTATGATTTACAAAACGTATCCCATCTTGATTTGTGAATTTTATGAAATATATATATTTTTTCAAAACATGTTAATGCCCACACACAATATATAGGCATTTTGTTTGTATCTCTGCAGAAATGTACAAACACTCTGCACAACAGGGATTTTAGACAACAATAAAACCTTATATCTCAAAACACACACGCACGCACACACACACACACAGAGCCTGTATAGGCCACTCAAATTGCATTGTTTTTCACTGAAATATTTAAGAGCTGCAATATTTAGTGCATCGACAAATGCTGACTGTAATGCCTACAAATGCCTACAAACCAATAATGCAATTTTAAATCCATCCTGGGTCCCCCCCCATATAATTCCACTTCTCCAGTTATTTAAATAGTTCCCCTTGAAATAAAGTGTAAAAATAATGTGCAAAACTCCCATGAAAAATCTGTGACAATTTTATTATAAAAAGTAGCACCCAGTTTGATTTAAGAATATTCTTGGTATTACAGAGGTTTGGTCATCAAACAAGTTACAGTTTAACACAATTAATTTATATATTCCCTCACGTTAACAAGCTTTGCTTGTTATTACTGTACAGTGTACATATGCTAATCACATACAAGATGATGTGAAAGCAGTAAATTCCAGTGGTGCAAAATAGATACAAGGTGACATCTGAAAGGTTATTGATTTGTTGTCATTTCACTGGTCATGAGAAGATGACCCTTAACTAGATGGATCCACAGCTGGGCTTCAACCGAACAAATCCTGAACACTCTAAAGTTTATCGTGTTCCTCTTCTTAGAAGTAATGCTGCTGGCCTTCCATCTGGCTAATTCTGTTTGAGATGTCATCAAGTGGACAGATAGTCAAGGAAATTCATGCTAGAGATGTGAACAAAATGTGAACTCAAACCACATCATGGTATACATTTAAATGTTTAGCCACCACGCATCATCATAAGTTCATAACACATTATAACTTTCATTTAATATTCTAATATTTTTGTTAATTAGGGCTGCAGATGAATGGAATTATGAAAATGTGTTGTTTTTGCCCATGTAGCAGAGACAAAAGGATATGTTTCCTGGTCAGTTCTTGTATAGTTGATATGACTTTTTTCTGGAATGCAACCTGAGCTTCACACATGCAGGCGTTCTCAGATATTTCACTTCGCATTTCCTCTGAAAGTCAGATCAGGACAAAGTTAAGTCACTTTTAATCCCTTAAGTTGTATTATTACTGTACATTACACATGGGTGATTTCAGTGGACTAAAACATTATGTGATTATGGACCTAAAAAAAATGTTCTGTTCATGAAGGCACAATATTATGATATGTGTGGCGTGATTATGGGTACATTTAGTAATAATCAATGAGGTGACATCCTTTTTTGACATTAATCAACAGAACGGATTTCTACAGTGTGGGAAGCGTGAAGCGTCTAAGGCATTTATTAGAGGTAAATTCATAGCGATCTAAAAGGAAAAAAGAAAGCATTGAACAAACACATAAATTGAAGGTGAAATTGCAAATTGGTACATTAGAACATTATACAGAAGATGTACATCAAGAATTATGCATGTAAATTTCAATTGAATGGGATAAGAAAACAGAATTATTTAGACACATTTTTATGAAGGGGGAGAGAATGCTGGCAAACTCCTGGCTCGACAAGCAAAGAGAGAATAACTGTGGAATAGTGTTATTCAATTAAGAAGGGAGATAATCTAGTTCTAAAGAAATCAATGTAAATATATACCCATCTACCTCTAACCATGAGCAGAGGGAGTTAGAAGATTTTCTCTCCAGGATAAATCTGCCCACAATGGCAGAAACAACAGGCAGGCAACAGGCAGAATTTCTGGATACACCGATTACTGAGGAGGATGTCAGAAATGCCATTATAGTGACGAAAATGGGGAGGTCTAGATGGCTTTCCCATTGAGTGTTATAAAACATGTATAGATATATTGGCCCTTATTTTGACTAAAGTATATTTAGAAGCATTTACCATTCTACCAAATATTAGACATTATATAGGGACACCACACCACAGACACACCTATCAACTTATAGGCCTTTAAAGTTTACTTAGTGATTCATTGATTAATTAGGATCAACATTTATTGTAAAAGCTATATTGTCATCCAAACCCTGCCCATAGTAACTACACTTTAGAGGATACCATTTATTGTGTTAGCTTAGGCCTACTGTAGGTGACTTGAATGCTATATGCTATGATGCAATGCTGAGTACATGGGCTACAGGCCTACCAAAGTGTGCCTGCATTACTGGTATTGATGGTAATGGTATGTTATCATTAGCCTAATTGAGGCAACATTTATGTGAATGGATAACACAAACATTTTATTCCACAATGTATGTTTTTTTATGGTTTATAAATTATTGACCAAAATATAAGCCATTTAGAGAAAGTACCAAGTGACAGGTTGTTGCACCTCACGTGGTGGCTCACATCTCTACCACCCCAGTCACCACCATGCGATTTGAAGCGACCAACCCCAGTACAGAGGCGGTTCAGCAGGGTCCAATGCCGGTGTGTTAGATGTTCTCCTTCGACTCCATCTCCCGGGTCTTGTTCGTAGCGGTGCAGACAGTACAGTCTGGGCTCAGCCGACTCCCATTCCCGCTTCCAGGTAGTTGCCAACCATGCCCTTGTAGACAGGTCCTCAGGGATAGAACCAAGCATCTCTTGTGCTGTCCGGTTGTAGGGGTGGCGGCACTTGAGTCTGCATGGGGGCGCTGCCTTAGTTGTGGTTTCGTGCAGGATATGCCAGTCGTGTTCTTGGGCTTTCCTTGGAAGGACTTACCTTTCCTTCTTCACGTGTGGGCTTCTACTCCAGACTGGGGCACAGTATTCAGCAGCAGAGAACACCAGGGCTTGATGGAACCCATGACAATGAATTTTCTCTGCATTCGTGCCATCATGTCTCCCACCTCTGCTCAATCAAGCTCAGTTCAATACCAGTACCAGCTTTGATAGAACATCTGGAAGACTTAATTTACTCTTTTAATCATGCTTCAGCAACGTTTGCCGTTTGTTGGTGTCAGGAGCTGACACCAACATTTTTTGGTGGGGGGGGATATTTAGACTCAGCAGCCTTGTGAGAAACCTAGTGCCAAGAAGTAATACAATACTTACGTGAGCATGTTCTCTGGTCTGCGTTAAGCACGTATCCCCTGCGACACTCGCAGATGTATGAGTCACCGTTGTTAACGCATGTATGCTGGCAGTTGTGCCCCCGGACACACGCCTCTGGAACTGGAAAGGGACACTGCCATGTTAAATTGACAAAGCCATAGTGACTGACATAGTGACATAGTCACTGAAGAATATACTGCATGTAGACCATTTTCCAAAACATGTCTTTATTTGCTGAAAACAAGAAGTCGCTCATAGCTTGTCTGAAAGTCTTAAATGGACGAGAGAGAATACATTTAAGGCTGAATGTGCGGCAACTTTGATTTCACAGTTCTGCACCTGCAGTCGGCACCTCAAAACGGATAATTTTAATTAATACGTTTATTTGGACGGGACAGCGCATACTAATGAACACCACACATAAAAAACAAGCAACATTACAAAATAGAGCACATAAACCATACTAAAAGGGTACAAAACAACAGTAAAAAAGGCCTAGTTTTGACCTAAATATAAACGTTAGTGTGCGTTGCACAAATTAAAGTATTTGAGGCAGGCAGATTGTAAATGTTCTGCCTTATGTTCAATATTATAACATTGAGAAAATACTAGTAATATTAGATTTTTTCTTTATAGCATTCATGACTTACGTGTGGTTTCCTCTCCTGTCATTGGCTCCCCCTCTTCGTTATCGTAGTCGGCGTAGACTGACACCTGGTAACGTGTTGCTGGAGTGAGATCCTCCAAAGCCGTTTCTGTGATGGCTGCTGGCACGGTCTTCTCACCGGTCTCATCAGTAAACGGAGACTTCCACGTGACCCGGTACTGATGAACCTGACCAGGTGCTTTTGTCCAGGACACCCCGAAACTGGTTGACGTGACGTCTTTCATCACTAGTTCTCTGGGTGAGCCGATGTCTGTGGGACCAAGGCAGGATGTCAGCAGTTACTAGTTAGTACATACAGAAAGAATAAGCCAATTAATTTTCAACTATGTCATTACTAAACGATACCAAACGATTTCTGATAAGAAATATTTCTGTTCTCAATATTTAAGTGCGCATATCATTCATAAAGGAAAACTGGCATAAAAATACTCGCACTCTAGTACTCTACATAAACCTTTAAGGAAGACTCCTTCTTAGACAGAGTCTAAGAAAATAACATTTGTTTTATTTTAACATGCTCATAAAGTGCTCAGTGATCAAAGTGACAGGTGCAAAAAAGCAGCAAACATTTCGGTCAAAGGCATGTTGAAATAAAACAAAAAATATTTTATTTTTGTCTATTGTCTAAGGAATCTTCCTTAAAAGTTAATGTAGAGTGCGAGTCTTTTTCTGCCAGTTTGCCTTTATGTTTTTGAGAGCACCACCACACCTGCAGCCAACCCTGAACAAAGGACAGAAGAAGTGTGCAACGTATCATTCATCGAAAATACATCTAGTACCTTTCGTGGTTTCCATTCCTGTGATTGGCTCCCCCTCCCCATTGCTGTAGCCGGCGTAGACCGAGACCTGGTAATGTGTTGCCGGAGTGAGTCCTTCCAGAACCGCAGCTGTGATGGCTCCTGGCACGGTCTTCTCACCCGTCATGCCAGTGAACATCGACTTCCACGTGGCCCGGTACTGACGAACAGGACCCGGTGCTGGTTTCCAGGTCACCCTGAAACTGGTTGTAGTGACGTCTTCAGTCACTAGGTCTCTAGGTGAGCCGAGTTCTGCTGGACAAAGATTAGAAGTTGGGGCCTGGAAACATTTGACTTCATTACACATTCATCATTCATTACACAAGAAATGGAACTATTCACCTCCTTCAACTATCAATTATTATTTCTGATATTTCATCATAGAATTGAAATATACAGTATAATCGGGTGGAAACCTCATATGTCCAAAACTGTTACTTTTCAGCATTCAAATTCAAAAATAGCAAAAGTAGATCCACAAGCTCATTTGAGCTAGTAGATCTGCTACTATTGATACACAAAAATATATAATATGGAGAGGTTTCTGCACGTCCGACAGCAACGATATACTAACCATATTAAAATGCCATACATAGCGTAGATAAATACTCACCAGTGCTTTTTGTAGTTTCCATTCCTGTTAGTGGATCCCCCTCTCCGTTGCCGTAGCCGGCATAGACCGAGACCTGGTAACGTGTTGCTGGAGTAAGCCCATCCAGAACCGTAGCTGTGAGGCCTCCCGGCACGATCTTCTCACCGGTCTCCTGAGAAATAATAGACTTCCACTTGACCCGGTACTGACGGACGTTGCCAGGCGCTGCAGTCCAGGACACCCCGAAACCGTTTGTTGTCACGTCTTTCGTCACTAGATTTCTAGGTGAGCCGAGTTCTGCGAGACAAAGATTAGAAGTTGTGGCCTGGAAACATTTGACCTCATTACACATTCATCATTCATTACACAAGAAATGGGGTAAGAACTATTCACCTCCTTCAACTTATTATTTCTGATATGTCAACATATAATTGAAATATATAATCGGGTGGAAACCTCATATGTCCAAAACTGTTACTTTTCAGCATTCAAATTCAAAAATAGCAAAAGTAGATCCACAAGCTCATTCGAGCTAGTAGATCTGCTACTTATGATACACAAAAAGATATAATATGGAGAGGTTTCTGCACGTCCGACAGCAACGATATACTAACCATATTAAAATGCCATACATAGCGTAGATAAATACTTACCAGTGCTTTTTGTAGTTTCCATTCCTGTTAGTGGATCCCCCTCTCCGTTGCCGTAGCCGGCATAGACCGAGACCTGGTAACGTGTTGCTGGAGTAAGACCCTCCAGAACCGTAGCTGTGAGGCCTCCCGGCACGATCTTCTCACCGGTCTCCTGAGAAATAATAGACTTCCACTTGACCCGGTACTGACGGACGTTGCCAGGCGCTGCAGTCCAGGACACCCCGAAACCGTTTGTTGTCACGTCTTTCGTCACTAGATTTCTAGGTGAGCCGAGTTCTGCGAGACAAAGATTAGCAGTTGTGGCCTGGAATCATTTGACTTCATTACACTTTCATCATTCATTACACAAGACATGGGGTAAGAACTATTCACCTCCTTCAACTATCAATTATTATTTCTGATATTTCAACATATAAATTGAAATATATAATCGGGTGGAAACCTCATACCGGTATGTCCAAAACTGTTACTTTTCAGCATTCAAATTCAAAAATAGCAAAAGTAGATCCACAAGCTCATTCGAGCTAGTCTGCTACTATTGATACTTTGATAAACAAAAAGTTAGAATATAGAGAGGTTTCTGTACGTCCGACAGCAACGACATACTAACCATATTAAAATGCCATACATAGCGTAGATAAATACTCACCAGTGCTTTTTGTAGTTTCCATTCCTGTTAGTGGATCCCCCTCTCCATTGCCGTAGCCGGCATAGACCGAGACCTGGTAACGTGTTGCTGGAGTAAGCCCCTCCAGAACCGTAGCTGTGAGGCCTCCCGGCACGATCTTCTCACCGGTCTCCTGAGAAATAATAGACTTCCACTTGACCCGGTACTGACGGACGTAGCCAGGCGCTGCAGTCCAGGACACCCCGAAACTGTTTGTTGTGACGTCTTTCGTCACTAGATCTCTAGGTGAGCCAAGTTCTGTGGGACAAATGCAGGATCTTAGCAGTCAAACTGGAAACATATGATTTCAGTAGTACACATTATTCCACGGAACGAATTAGGGAATGGCTTAACAATTATTACTTCAGATGTGTGGGACTAGGGTTCATTAAAACAGTGCTGATTGAGAAAGTGGACTAAACATGAGTTGGAAAGCAGAATGAATGTCTTCCATCTGTCTCCGTCTTAACCCCTCAGGGTCTGTTTTTCCGACAGAAATACAGTACAATCCTGTTGTAATCACAGACTCTTGAAGAAATTTCAGCAAAACACAAATCAGCCTTGACACCTCTCCCAATGGACCTTCCTTTAGGCTACAACTGAATCTGAAGGAAACTGAACTTCAAAAAGGTGTAGGTATAGGGGTCGGCAATATGGTGATAAATATCGTCAAGACGATACAATGTCTCCACGACATGCCTTTTCAGAGATATCGTATAGATTTTCCATACAGTGAATGAACATTTTTTGATTTGCAGTTCTATACCTTAATTTATACTTCTGTAGAACGATGGTTTCCTTCGCAGAGTATTTTGGTCTAAATCGTCTCTAGGTGGTTGTACAATTTGACAAATAACCATAAAAAACAACATGAAAAAGAATTGTTATAATACTGTGGATCGTGATACTGCTTGAAAGATAATTGTGATATTATATTTTTCCAAAAGAGTGGCCACACTGATAGCCAAAGTGCCCATTATTTATCAGGATGCAGAGTAGGAACCAACGTTTCGGCAGATGCAACTGCCTTCTTCAGGGTATCGGTACATACTGCACATGTAAACAGCTGCTAAAGACATCTTAAATTGGAGTTATTTTTGTATACAATTTAAATAGTCTTGAGAATTTTTTTTGCAATTTGTCCCCTAAGTGACTGCAAAACACATGCTATTTGTTTCTTTATACCCTGTATAACATGTATATAACGATGCAATGTGACATAGCTCCGTTTACAAAATGCTGTACCCCCTCCAACTGTATACTTTCCCCATTTTCAACAGTTTTTACTTTTGACACTTGCTTTGACAATGTAAACATGTTTTCTCATGCCTATGAAGCTCCTTTGAATTGAATTGTGATTTGAGCTCTCAACCATTGCCACATTTACCTCAAAATAGTGGTCATAGGAAAACATTCTGTGGATATAATAAATGTCTCATAGCCAGATGGAGGTCTGCCTGCCTACGCAATAGCGTTGCAGAGATAACATTCTTGGCATCAACACCGCAAAGGTCATAATTCACTTAATTGTTCCTGCTACCTGCACTCAACTGTGACGACGCAGAGGAGTGTCTCTCTCCTATTTATGGAGTGAGATGTAACCTAAAGTATTGATCAGGTCAAAGTTGCTGATAAATCAGCAAGGATGAAATGTAGAAGATAATCTAATTTAAACACTAGCACTATACCATTTTCATTTGGTAAATTGGTATATATCACCCTTATCCAGTGTCCGGGTAGCTCAGTCGGTAGAGCTTTCACCTTTGGACCACAAGTTCATGGGTTCGATCCCGGGGCACCGCCATGAGTAGCATCGCTTGGGTGTAGTAAGTCGTGCGGGAAGTACTGCGAACTGATGGTAGGTGTGGAGCTCCACCTCAGCAATCCATCTCCCAGCGCATTGTTATGGGGACAGACTCCAGTCCTGACAGACTCCTGGGGCGGCAGTGGCTCAGGGGTAGAGTGGCTGGATGGCAATCCAGCGAAGTGTCGAAGTGTCCTTGAGCAAGCCACTGAATCCTTATTTTTGCCATTACATCAAAATCTTTCACAAATTTTCAAGCTTGTAGATCGGCTATTTTTGTGGGTTTCTTTGGTTGTTTTTCTTAAGCTATAGGGGGGGCTGCAGCCAGAGGCTATGGCTCCTATAGACATGGAAGGGTTTGGAAACCCCTTACCTAGACTACTAGAACAACTCAATACATTTGTCACAGGACCCGACATGTGCACAGAAAGCATAGGACAGGGCTCACCAGCTCTCCCTGACTGACAAAAGGTTTCAGAGAGGCCTTTGGCTAAAACTATTTGCCAGTTTGGTAGACATCATCTATTGAAATCACTGTACACACATAGTCCAAAAAAGTGCAAGCTGCCATTGTTGACACATTGTAGACATGGAACATGTGGTTATCTATCTCTGCATCCTTTCCAGCTGTCCACACTCAATTCCACACTGAATAATCAAAATGACGGAGAACAACCTCAAACCTAAGATCACAGTGCAAACGTGTTCACCAGCATCCACTAGCTGTGGAGCTTCTGGACAACATGTATTTTATTCAATCTTAGAAATGTAACGGACTCTGTGTGGAGTTTGCATGTTCTCCCCGTGTATAGGCTAGGGTAGGTACCCTCACAAAATACATGCAGTAATCCTGGTCTCCAGCTCAGTGGCCTTGTGGTTAGAGTGTCTGCCCTGAGACTGGGAGGTCGGGGTTCAATCACGGGCCCGGCCAGGTCATACCAAAGACTCTAAAAATGGGACCCAGTGCCTCCCTGCTTGACACTCAGCATCAAGGGTTGGACAGGTAAGTGTACTTGTACATCAAGCTGCCTCACGCTACAGAAACAGGAGATAAGCTCCTGCCCTATGGGCCTCATGGCTCGGCAAGGCTACTTATTACTTATTAATCCTGGTCTCTAAACTACCCGTATCGTGGGATAAAAATTATATTAAAAGAAATAAATGTAACGGACATCTGTGGGAAAGCCTGACAATTTCCATGAGTAAAAGGTCAGGATTCTTACGTGTGCATGTTTTCTTGTCCGCATTCAAGATATAGCCCGCTCGACATTGGCAGATGTACGAGTCACCACGGTTGACACATATGTGCTGACAGTCGTGTCCAAGGGCACACGCATCCGAACCTTGAAAAGAAACACTTCCATATTTGACTGGGTTTGCCTGAAGACATAATCATTAATCGGATAGTATTGATGTATTAGTATTTAAGTATTTGTTATTTTAATAAAACACTTTTAAATTCCCAAATTATATCAAATTTGGTTTCAAAGTTACTTAGTTAGTGTAAAAGTAATCTAAACCAATTGTTGTCTCCAACTTTAGCTTAGACAGAACCACATTTGTGCCATGCGTTTAAGTGTTATTTATTTCTATGTGTAATGGAAGTTGAGGTAATTCCTCATCACATTCAAATGCTACATTTCACCTTCATGACGAAAAAAACTTTTGAATTTGGTATTTGTATTTCAAGACACTGTATTAACGGAAAGTGATAGTACTTTGTTAGGAGGAATTCCCCACTTGGAGTCCCAGCATTTTCTTTGTGCAATAAATTCGCCCAAAAATGAATTTTATATTTTTCCAAATTGTTGTTTGTGTCATGAATGATGAGCACATTCACAAATGTGAAAATAATGCGGCAATAAATTACATTACATTTTTTCCAATGCAAATTAATCATTGATGCATTTTTTGATCGCATTCGTCACTCTCCCAGTGTGAAAAAAAACAACCACTTGAACCCTAGCATCCCTGTGGGGCGAACATTCTGCGAAAATAGGTGATCTACAAGCTCACAACGCATCACAACATGAAGGGGTTGTGAGCTTGTATATTACCTTTAAAAAAAAAGAAAGAAGAAGTATAGGGTTTAAGAAGTGGTTACATCCGTTAAGTGGTTAACTTTGTCCCGCTCAGCTAATTCAAAAGCAAGCTTTTGAATTTGCATAAATGGTACCATGGCAGTCTTAAATACAGCACTCGACAAGCTGAAAGCCAGGAAAGCCCTTGGTTATTAATTTATAACGCATTGCATTTCTTAGCACTCTTTAGTTTAGCGGCTATTAAGTTCTGTTTGGGTGGTGTCAAAGATTGGGGAGAAAGAAGAGATGTCAATGTCGATATTAATGTTGATATTTACAAAATTATCTTGTAATCTTCAGAACAACTGCTCTATTTACTGGAGTTTTGAAATCCAGTTTCACCCTTTAAAGGTCTACCAGTTGCCATTTCCCTGAATCCAAAAATCACCCAAATTCATTGTCACTAAAGAGGCATGTGCAGTAAGAGACAGAAAGATGCAGCATTGCCAACAGCCTGCAAGCAGTCAAAGGCTACGTACTTGTACGTAGTACGACGCAAAATATTCTAAAGCAACTTGAAATGAGCTACAGTAGCTTTTCAGACATCTTTTCTGAACACCTTTCCTATCTCTTTAATTTTACCACCCGTTAGGCCCAAACCACACCAATGCAACTCCTTGCAACTGCCATTAGGGATAATGGTTATATGCAACTTCATGCAACTACTCTCAGCCTTTTGGTTGCAAGGAGTTGCATGGCACATCATTGGTGAGGTTTGGGCCTCAGAAGAGGACTTTGGTGACATGGGATGCAAGATGTGTGTTGATACACTGGTGAGCAAAATACATAATACTGAATTGTTCATTTAAACTATACTGTACATACTGAATTTGGTTTTGGTATCCCATAGTGATTAACCACTTCATTAGAACCATTTCTTCTTAAATATACAATATAGTATTACGGTGGGATAGGTAGTGGTGTATTTTTATCTGCTTTCTAATATTCATAAAGTTGTTTGGAAATGGCTAGAAAGGCTATCACAACCCTAGTGTTCTCTGATTTATTCTCATATATTGTAGATAAATCCTTTTTCTAGTGTTTATTGAGGCTCCGTCAGATATTTCAGTCCAAGCGAATGCAGCAGCTTGTGGCCACAACAGGCAGCTGAGCAGGGCACAAGGCGCATGGTGAAAGGCACCGTTTAGCGATCAGTGTGAAAAATATGAGCATCGCCACATAAGGTTTCCACCATTTTAAAGTTGTCAACTAATCAGGACTGACTCTGAGTTGGCACTGTAGGTCAGCCAGTGGTCATAGTTGTGTCTTCTTCTTTAATCTGGTTAATAGCAGGTCTGCACTGTACCCATTTACACTGTACTTACACTGTACCCATTTACACTGTACCCATTTACAGGAATCACCTTGAAAACTAGTAGCCAGTGTTACCTTTGCACTCGTTCTGAATCCTAAAGAAGAGGACAGTTGACTTTAGAATGGAGATGGCCTTCTATGGTGGTGCTGCCCATAAATTCACGTGTGAATGCAATGGGATGAATCGGACATACCGGTGTTTAGGCCTACTCCGGGGATGTCCGCACTCCCCTCATCATCATCCTTACCACACAAGGTTTCCCTAAATTTGGAAGTGAGCTTCTCCATGACACCATAGGTCTCCACATAGAAGACGTGCTCATCCAGTGGGAGGCTGGCCATCTGGCGGAGAGACTCCATATCAGCTCTGTCCACTCCTACCGCGTAGATCTCTATCCCTGCCGCCCGGGCTGCCGCCGCTATGTCCTCCACCTTGTCCTGGGGTCTCCCGTCCGTCACTACGATGGCCACTTTGGCGATGGACATCGAGCTGGGGCGAGCACCAGACTCCACGGTGAACGCTTGCTCCATGGCCGTCTTGATGGCCATGCCTGTCATTGTGCCTGAAGCGAGGGCCTTGATGCCAGCAAGCGCCTGCTTCAGAGCGCCCTTATCAAAATATGTATTCAGCTGGAAATCAATCTGCACGGTGCTAGCGTAGTTGACAAGGCCCACTCGTGTAGAATCTGAACCGATCTCCAAGCTGTCCACCAAGATTTGCAGGAACTCCTTGGCCTTAATGAATTCAGCCGGGCGCACACTGCGGGAGCTGTCTATGATGAAGACCAGGTCTATAGGTCGATTTCTACAATTTGTGGTCGCTGTAAGAGACAAAGACGAATAGAGATTACTTTTTTTTTTAAATACAGCAAAATGCATTTTATCATTTTGAAAACATACAGGAGCTTAGATAGGAAGGAAGATGGACACTATCCTGGATAACCCCTCCATCACCTAAATCATCACGTGCACCTGAGGGGCACGTTCAACTACTCTCCTCCGACACCACCTGTTCCTTGTGCCAGTTGCCACCAGGCTCCACAATAGACTGCATAACTGTATTTATCTTTTCCAGAAGATGGCATAAAAACCATGTCCTGTTCTGGGGTCATTGTCCCATAGCTTAATTTCATTGGCTCAGCTGCACATTTGATCTGGAAACACACGACACCTCCACATGTGTTTCAAATAGAAAACAAAAATAAAATGTTTGCCATATTTTGTTACTTTCGTTACTGACCTAGTGACCTTTGGCTAATCGCTCCTGCATGGACTCTGATGCACTTGCACACAGATTACTAGGATGTGTTCTTGTATAGTGTACTGCATTGGAATGGACATCTTAATATAAAGACAGATAGCCTTTCCACTGTAGGCTACATTTCAAGACAGTTGGCACATGTGGTCAACTGTGTGTGTGTGTGTGTGTGTGTGTGTGTGTGTGTGTGTGTGTGTGTGTGTGTGTGTGTGTGTGTGTGTGTGTGTGTGTGTGTGTGTGTGTGTGTGTGTGTGTGTGTGTGTGTGTGTGCGTGCGTGCGTCATTCAATCAAAGGTAGGGTAAGTGATATATTTGGTTAAAACAAAGCATTTTCTGTTAGCATATATTCTGATCGTTGCTATAGTGTTTCCTCAGTGCCAGGGGTATCCCGTCTCTCCAGAGCTTTAATAAACAGAATGAAAATACATTTCCAGGTGGGTTGCCAAGTTCAGGCAATCATGAAAAGGTTTTGCCTACCCATCAACTTCAAATGTATAGTGTATACTATATAGTTCCCTTGTTTATCCTGTATCCTGCATGATTTATCTCAATCGCTCATCAAATTGGTAATATCCAGACCTGAAAATGGATTTTCCAAGAGCTGGGAGAGATGCAAACTCCTGATACTGAACAAACACTATAGCAATGAGTAATTACTAATTTATATTTATTTTTTGTTTACATTTACTTCATAAATAGGGCAAATAGCCTACATAATGTAATCATTTTTAATGACATTTAAGGCCTAATATTTCAACAATAAGCTACAAACTGATACTAACCTGAGAATAACCTTTTGGGCATAGCCTAAGAAAGTTGCTGGGTAAATGTAGGTCTGGTGAGAGTGACAATGATGTAGCCTACATGCCTGTTACAAATACAATTATGTATGTATAATTATGTATTTGCATAACTTTTGGTGATTTTCCAAAGCATAGGCTTCTATATTTAATTATTGAAATTGTATTACATTCCACATCCACTGACATAAATACAGTAGCCTATAGCCTGCAAGCCTTAAAAGGTATAATTAAGACATATGATGTACCAACCTCCATTGTCCCGTCCACGTGCATTGTGTGACAGGTGGTTGTTGATGTTGACAGCGGGCTGCTGAGCCTGCAAAGCGGGCTGGATGCTCGGTCGAAACCCTTGGCTCAACGTGCGATGACTTGGACGAACGCCTTTACCAGACGTCGTTTCACGTGACAAAACTTGACGATCGTACGTTTGTTCAACCACCGGTTGTTGTTGGACTCTTGGAGGAGAGAACAGCGGAGACACTGGCGAAATAGGCCTGACGACGACTCTGTGCCGGTTCTGGTGAGGTGACTGAGGTCCATGGCCACGGACATTTAAACGTGGCTGCGTCCCTTCGGTCCCCGACGCCAGGATGCCAATGGAACAGACAAGTGCGATTAATAATAACGTCATTTTTGTCTGCTTTCTATCCGCTCCCGCAGCAAGTGCATGAAGACAGTGAGTGGGGCCTCTCTAAACGAGTTGACAGCATTTATATGTCCACACAGACACATGCCAATGGTGTGGGTGTTGAACTACCCAATCCTGAAGGACTTGCATGGGACTTGGGAGGTGCAGTGGAAGGACATGAGGTGCTGCCAGACGGTCGAAAGAGCTGCGCACGTTCTCGGCTGCGCGTAGCTTAAAGCTTGAGTTTTTAGACAGCTGGTGGATGGAAATTAAGCTCCACCTCCGCCGAATACTTGCGCGACGGCCAGATTCCCGGAAACGCTCTCCTCCGCTCAAGTCTTCAGCGGAGGTGGAGCTTCTTTTCCATCCACCAGCTGTCTAAAAACTCAGAATTTAAGCTGCGCGCAGCTTAAGAAGTGCGCAGCTTAAGAATGTTTTGCGCTATGGTGTGGAGACGGTGATGTGAAGGGATAAACCTAAACCTCCATGCATTACGGGTATAAACCGAACGGTGTGTTATCACCCAACCCCGTCCCAACTTGAGCTGTCAAACCACAATACTACTCATGCAGTACTAAATCCAGTATTTAACCTTTAAATAAAGGTTCATAAGTAAACTAAATCCAACTGAGATTTGTCTTCTCAGTTTGTAAACACACCTGTAGGCTACTCGCTTCCAGAAAAGTAGGAGGCACTTTACACAACTCTGACATCTAGTGGCATGTCTAAGCAAGTACAGGTTACCCAGATTAAATGGATCTAGTATTTATTGTATCATCCTATAATAATTAACGATTTACACCCTAGGCCTACTTGTAGGCCTACATAGGGTGTAGGCCTACTTGTAGGCCTACGTAGGGTGTAGGCCTTTCCCATCTACTACACCAAATATGCTATTATGTTCGCCCCACATGGTTAATATTCCGCAGGCCAGAATCAGCTTTATTGTCACAGTTTTATCACAGTTGTACAGGTAAAACGTGGGTGAAATTAACTTTTTACTCATTTACCATAAATTGAGAGGCAAGACAAATGGAAGATTGGCACTTTTATTTTAAAGGCAAATCATAATAGCTACACACTGTCCCTGAAACATCCAGATGCTTTTGTAAGATTATATGCACTGGCACTGGCACTGGCACTGGCACTGGCACTGGCTTGCCTTTAAATGCAGCATTAAAATAAAGGCAAAATACGAAAATAGTAATAATTCCACTATGACAATGAGCGATGCACCAAAAGATGGATGTGTCAAGTCTAAGCCATGTCATATTGTTGTTCCCATAGCTGATTATGATAATACGTACTGAACCAATGTTATGCCAGTTTCTATTCCCAGAGAAGTACATGTATGATTGATGATATAAGAGTTTATTGTTCCCTTGGTTTATTGCTCCCAAGGCTTCAGGAAGAGCAAGCGCATCATTCTGCAGATAATATCATAATGCAAATATATGTCACTTCCTCTTGTTGTTATGCTCTTCTCCAGAAGCCCTTCATTTAAACTAACGCATGGGTACATACAGTACAGTACATAGCACAACGTTGTGGTACTAGTAAGGTGTGGTACAAAGTGTGCACAATGTGGCTGTCATTGCTATTTGTAAGTGCCTTGTGTCCACTTTGCTCTTGTTCAACCATGGTGTCTGCTCCTGGGGACATACTCATCGGAGGACTTTTCCCTATTCATTTGGGAACTAATAAAACCAAAGAGCCTTGGCCTGGCCCCTGCTATAAGTGAGTACAATTTGACAAAAGGTCGTTGCAATTTACAATTTACAATTTACAATTTAGGCATTTAGCAGACGCTCTTAATCCAGAGCGACTTACATTAGGCAAGAACAGAAGTATGGGAATACATCACATATATAAAATGCATTTATCAAGAAACATGCATAAGCTAAGAACGTAACTAGAACATATCTATATAATGACACTATACATATTAACTATACATATATACTATACTATGCTATACATATGTACTATGATGTGCTATGACTACATACAATGCAATTATTGTGCTGTCTACATGACATGCTATAAGTCTGTTTCAAGTTGCACTGTTTGAACAAAGGGGACTTCAACTTACAGTTGTGTATACTGTCAACTCATGAGTGTTACAATTTATTGGAGAGCTTAGATTTTTATTTCATTTTTATTGATTGATTGATTGAATACTTTATTAACAGTTTGCAGAAAAAAGCACAGGAAAGTACAGTTCAATACAAGGTCTGCTAATAGAATTTAAACCCAAGAAAGCTTATTGGCTTGTTTCCATTGGGGTGATGGGGTCCTTCACACTCAATTCATCAAAGTGTACAAATCAAACCAATATGGACCCCTACGGAACCATTTTAATTGATTTATACGTACTCAGATTTACAAACGGGTAAGGGTCCATTTGGTTCCAGTTGTGCACTCTCAGAGTTAAATTAACCTTGGGGATGTTACTGTTCACTCTATGTTTGCAGCTATGATTTCCAGATGTTCCTCAGAGCTCAAGTGATGATCTTTGCTATCCAAGAAATAAACATTGGGCAAGTTTTGCCCAATGTGACGATTGGATATGAAATATATGACACTTGTGGAGATGTGACAAATGCCATCAATGATACCCTCCGCCTGATGTATGGCAAACCGGATAACACAAGCTATCATGAGCCCTATGATCTATCTAATCCACGTGTTAAAATAGTGATTGGTGAGAGGACTTCAGAGGTGTCAATCGCTGTGTCACGACTCCTTGCTCTGTCCTTAGTACCTCAGGTGTGTTTTTTAAAATTAATTCTTACTAACCATAGTTGATATCACTTTTATTTATTTTTTGATATTTGGTTTTTAGAAGCTAATACTAATGAGTAGATTTACATTACAATGACAAACATTATGTACGGTAATTGAATGCAAACAATAGTTGAGAAAAACGTTTGCACACCTGGCTTAGGAGCAGGTGCATAGGCAAGTGCACAATACATCAGTAATACAATAAAATAATACACCCGCACACAGTCAATCTGCACGGTACAGGAGAACATTTATTAAAGGAAGCAACGTTTCGGTCACTGATGACCTTCAGAGATCAATGCAAACAATAGCTCATCTCTTTGGTTCTCCAATTATTTGCAGCTAGGAACTAACAACAGGAACTAACAGCTAGGAACTAGCAACAGGAACTAACAACAATCGTATATGGTTTTGTTTAACAGATAAGCTATGCAGCAACAAGTGAGCTGCTAAGTCGCAAGTACAAGTTCCCCAGTTTTCTACGAACTATTTCCAGTGACGCATATCAAACAATGGCCATTGCTGAGCTGGTGAAGCAGTTCAACTGGGAAATAGTGGGTATCGTGGGAAGTGATGACGAGTATGGCAAGTACGGCTCTGAACGGCTCATTGACCACTTCAATGACAAGAATGTATGTATTGACTTTAAGATGATCCTGCCTGATGATTTCAGCCTCAACAAGCGTAAACCAACTGATATGCTGATGGAATTGATAAAGAACTCCTCTGCTGAGGCCATAGTCTTGTTCACTAAAGAGGCCAATGTTCATATCATCTTAGAAGCGGCCCTTCAACAGAACCTCACCCGGACTTGGATCGCAAGTGACACTTGGTCCACCTCTAGGTCGATCTCAGAAAAGCGAGAAATGTTGAAGCGTGGGCAGGTCTTTGGATTCATCTCTAAGAGGAATGAAGTACCTGGTTTCAAAGATTTTCTCTTAACAATGATCAAGGAAAACAACACAAACATTCTTTTAAAAAAACATTTGTCTTACTATCCTCCCTGTCCCAAGTCATCTGATTTGACTGACACTGAGAACTGCTCAAAAGAGAAACCTGACCAAAGAGGATGTATGGACCCAAACTGCCTGGTGCATTATATTGACCAGGATGAATCATACAACATCTACTTGGCTGTCAAAGTCATTGCCGAAGCTCTGAGAAGCCTGCTAGGGTGTGATAACAAAATGTGCAAACGTGGTCCCAGAGATTTTACAGCCTTGAAGGTACATCATAAATAATTAATAATTACTACTACTATTATACTACTACTACGTGCACACACACACACACACACACACACACACACACACACACACACACACACGCACGCACGCGCGCACACACAATCAATCAATCAATCAATCAATCAAGTTTGCTTCCCTTTATCCTAATGATGCCAAATGCTCAAGTAACATTTTGAATGTATACATCCATACAGTTTAGGCCCCTTCTCTATACGGCACGCAATAGAACACACGTACGCGCACACACACACACACACACACACACACACACACACACACACACACACACACACACACACACACACACACACACACACACACACACACACAACCCAATGCTTCATTTTAGAGTGTTTTGTGAAAGTAACACAAATCATGAAATGTCTTGCACAAGTAACACAATGCAATAAGGCACAGCAAATAATATTATGCAACATTACTTTTAGTTGAAATGAATAAGCCATATGTAGACTAATAGATAGATGACATGTTTAGCACACTGATTTGCTCATTGACTCCACAGCTTCTTGAAGAGATCAGGAGAGTCAACACTTGTGTGAATAACATTACACACATATCCTTTGATCAAAATGGAGACCCCAGCATTGGCTATGATATCGTTGAATGGGACATGAATGGAAATTCGATTCATATAAAAACAATAGGAGAGTATTCTCCAGCATCTGGAAAAATTGAACTCGTCGATCATGATCTCCTTTGGAAAATGCAGAATGTTACGGTAAATTAAATCTTCCAGCAGCCTATATTTGTAGCATCACAACAGATTGTTGTTTAGAAATAGATGTATTCCCTTATTTAATTTATCTTGTTCCTTACAGGTAACAGCCTTCAACTGTGAAAAAACCTGTGCACCCGGATACGAGTTAAAAAGTGATGCAGAGCAGTGCTGCAAGAAATGTGTACCATGTACTGAGAGACATGTGTCCCCTGGAGGAGGCATGTTTTTATATTATTAAGCTAAATGTCTATTTAGACATGGGCTATAGAGGGTGCCATATCCCTATGATCCACTGCTAGAGACGTTGGGTAGCTTTTACAGCCACTGATAGTTTGCATGTTATGTGATCAAAAGACTTGGTTTGGCAGTTCCTCACTCACGTGACATACATGAATCTGTATTTTACAGGCATAGGAATTAAGAACCCTTTCTAATTAATTATTTTATGGTCTGTAAGCAAATAATGTTAGATAATACTATATTGAATACTGTATAGGAATTTAGCTCAAATTGCCATTATTTGTTTTATTCCCACAGGTAGGGAGTGCACTCCTTGCGATGAAGATCAATACAGTTCTAAGGAGATGGACAAGTGTTTGAATATGACTACTGAATTTCTTGAATGGTCTGATTCCTTCGTTGTCATTTTGACCTTCTTTGGAATACTGGGGATCATCGGCACGATGTTGGTGACTGTTGTTTTTGCAGTCCACAGAAACACTCCAATTGTGAAGGCTGTCGGAGGCTGGCTATGTTTCCTCGAGCTTCTATCTTTGCTTGCCTGCTTCTGTTCTATATATACATTCATAGGAAAACCCACTGAACTGTCCTGTCAGGCCGGCTTGCCTGTTTTTGCCCTGGCTTACACCCTCTGCGTTTCCTGCATTAAGGCCAACCTCATCCAGATCCTAGTGGGTTTTAGTTTTGACCAGAGGGAGGGATCGCAACGCCTGCTAAAGAAGCTGAACAAACCTGTGGCTGTGGTGGTCATCTTCTCTATTCCCCAGTTGGCTCTGTCTGTGCTGTGGCTGACCTATTACCCCCCTTCACCAAAAGAGACTATTCACTCAAGTCACTCCTTCATCCTGGAACACTGTTCCAATGGCTCCAATATGTTTCTAATCTCCATGTTGGTCTACATTGCTCTGCTGGCCTTGGTTTGTTTCCTGTTGGCGTTCAAGGGGAAGCGGCTGCCTGATCTGTATAGAAACGCCAGCTTTATCACGATGAGCATGTCGCTGTTTCTAGTGGTATGGATCGTTTTTATTCCCATATACATCTATGTGAACAATAAGTACCTACGGGCCATAGAAGCTTCCGCCATTCTCGTCTCCAGCTACAGCATTCTTGGCTGCCGTTTTACCCCCAAGTGTTACATCATGATGTTCAGGAAGGAGCTGAATGATGAGACTGCCATCGTTAATTATATCAGAAAGCATTATGAACTGAAAGGCATGCCTGTGATGAAATCATAGATAGACCTTTATCAGAATACAAATCACAACATCAACATATCCGCCTGGGTGACAGTAGACTGCTGGGCGAGCGCTGGCGCTTTTGCATGGGATGAATTCTGTACTGACCATATATGGAGCGTGTCTTGAGTGTACAGGGTTTGATGAGGTCAGATCAACATATGGAATGTCAGAACAGGTCAGCTCCATATATGGAGGTCTAAGGGCGGCAGCGGGGCAGTGTATTGAGTGTACAGGGTTTGATGAGGGCCCAGGTAGGGCCGGGCCTTAATTTTTCGGGCCTGTTGAGAGCTTGGTTAGTTTTCGCCGGCTGCCAGGCGCGGCTGCACTAATAACTTTGGGGCAGGCCCGTCTAGAGTTTAAATGGACAGGTATCAGTCAAAAGGGAGACATTGAAGAGGAAGTATGGAATGTCAGAACAGGTCAGCTCCATATATGGAGATCTAAGGGTTTGAGGTGAGATGTAGAGTTGCTGGCCAATATTGATGACATCAGGGATCTCCATATATGGGCTTAATATCGATGACATCATGTGATGTCACGAGGCATGACATATATGGGGCGTGACTGACTGACTGACTGACTGACGGGAAATGCAAGATTTCATAGTTAACTGGGACCTGGGGTCGCAATAATAATATCACAATTGTGGTCCAGCCATGTACTTGGTTTTGAGTTTTGACCCAGTCTTGTTTATTGCGATACTGTTGTATATGTGCTTACTGTTGTATATGTGCTTACTGTTGTATATGTGCTTACTGTTGTATATGTGCTTACTGTTGTATATGTGCTTACTGTTGTATATGTGCTTACTGTTGTATATGTGCTTACTGTTGTATATGTGCCTACTGTTGTATATGACATCTGTTGTGACAATGATATCCAAAGCTTGTATCAAATACTATGCCTCTACTGCTGCTCAGCATGTTGCTGTGCATAATAATTTATCTTAAAAACACTCTTTTTAACTTTTTCACAAAGTTTCCTGGAATTACATTTGATGGCATTGAAGAAGCATCAGCGACATAATAATTTGTATTATTTATACAAGCTCCAGAGCCACAAAAAGAAGCCACATTTACACAAAAACACCTTAGTTTGATTGCACCTCCTCCAACACACTTATGTGACATTGATTCTCAAATGTCGTATATGTCACGTATCTTAATCCTGTGTCCTCATTAATTCCAAAACACCACATTTTCCCTCAAATTGAATTACTTAGTTACAAAACACTTCCAGTGTAAACATCAGTCTCACATACAAATGACGAATGTGACTGGGACGAGTGTGTGATTCAACAGTCGACTGCATGCCATGAACACATTGTTGCATAATCACCTTAAAGAAATACTTCTTTCCAGTGGTGGAAAGTAACTAAATACATTTACTCATGTACTGTACCTGAGTACAATTTTGAGGTATTTGTACTTTACTTGAGTATTTCCAATTTCCAGTACTTTTACTACATTTCAGGTCAAGAATTTTGTTGTACTTTTACTCCACTACATTTATTCGAACACTTTAGTTACTAGTTACTTTGTAGATTTGGATTACAAAAAACATACATTAACAACTTCAACCTTGTATACATTTCGACCATTTGAAAATAGTTGATTTACAAGCTCACAATGTGTCACATCACGACACATTGTGAGCCTGTAGATCGGCTATTTTCAAAAGATTTTGTACACATTATAAAAATTGCATATATAAAAACTGTACAGGTATGATATAATGTATCTCTTAATTGTTGTAATGTTCTTAGGATTATTTGTAACTATTCATATATCCTACTGCACAGTATGTTTATGAATCAAAGCAGTATATTTATTTGATTCATTGATTGCTAGCCTATACTTTTCATCATTATAATTTTCCAGAGATGACTAAACTGTGTAGAGAAATTACTATTCATTTTTAATAAACATTTTAAATAATGTCTATGGCATTGTTGTGCAGTTATAAACACATACAAATAACTACCGGTAGTTAGCTATGTCTGTTTGTGGCTTACCGGCGCCACCAAAAGCCTTCCCTTCAGAATGACCTGACTGACACAAGGTAGTGTTTCAGGCTCTCCTTAAAACTCCAGGCTTTATCTGCTTATCAAAGGCTTAACCAGAGAAATGAAGACATTAAATTGATAGTCTAGTCTACCAGCCTGAATTGAATGCATGTTCAAGAATTAATGTTTAAATAAAGTGGTCTTTGAGTCAGCAACACTGGTGCCACTGCTTGCACGTCCACTAGGTGGTGCAATGGTCAAGTTGAAACCATCTGTGTATGACACATTTTCAGTTAATTGTTTGAACACATACAGTGGTCACCATAACTTTATCTGCCAGCACATGTAGCATTACTTAAAAGAATAATAATCATTTTAAAAAAAACTCTCCCTTTGCTAAATTACCTGACAAACAGTGTTCCCATATGCATTCATTGATTAGGCCTGCTGTTTTTAGATTGTTGATTGCATGACATAAAAACATCACTGTTTCATTCTGGGGTTGGGGAAAGTTGTATTGTGTGTCTCCTTTTTCTGATTGTTGTGGTTTGTATACAAAATTATACATTTGCAATAATATAATATGGTTTCTATAATATAATTATATCTAATACTGTATATATATTGTGTGTGTGTGTGTGTGTGTGTGTGTGTATAGAGAGAGATGCATTTTCACTTCAAACATCTGGACCAATGAACACAAGTCAGCTCTGCAGCACCTAATGCTTTTATTTATTAAAATACAAAAATTAAAAAAGTTTCCATAGGAAAGCGATACAAATGTGCAATCCAATCCTCTTTCATATCAATTTTTTTTAGGTGTATCGTTAATATTCTTTCCCATCATTAATATCATAAACAGGCTTACCGCATACTACAACAAGTTTCATAAGATATAAAATACAGAAAAGTGAGAAGAGGAGAGGGACAGTCTGCTTGTTGAGTCCCTATCTTTCATGTTAAGGGGTTCTGTACAGAAGTGGAGGTCATGGAACAAGATATAAATATACATGTAGCAGCCATTCCTGAGGAAACAAATCACCACTCTGACCATCTCATAGTGAGTTTGGAATATAGGGGAATGGAATCAGCTGTAACAGGGCGGTGGTCGATGACGTTTGTAACACATATTCGATTAGTTCCAACATTATGTTGCAAGGAGTATTGTTGGCTGTCACTGTCACACACCAAAAAAAGAGAAACTAGCACGTTCACTGGATTTATGTTGAAAGAACACTGTAGTTGCTTTAACACTTTTTGTGGATGAAAAAAGTATAGTAAGGCTTAATGCTGCATGGTAGAGCAGCAAGTGCTCTTTCTTTCACACAGTTTCAGAAAGGAGATTCAACATCGATCTGTGCTCCAGTGGCAATATCAGGACTCCAAATCAGCAGGGAATTCAACTTTAAATGAATAGCTGCTCTGTAAACAGTCTGCCTCTAACCCACAGAGATGCTCAGAGAGTGATTCAGCCTCATTTCATTGAGGGGAGGGTCACGCTCCAGCTTCTATACAGAACAATGAGATTTGTGCGCTAACATGTCCCTCCCATTCTCTCGTCAAGTAACTGGCCTTTCAATGTTGCGTTTACATTAAAACAAACAGACACACATGCACACGCACACACACACACACACACACACACACACAATTATTATTGACACAGGATGATGTATCTGGAAAGCGGTGCAGTGTGTTTATATTTAAACCACACGGGTCTGGCATGGCTTGGCAGGGATCTCCAAGCCGCTCTCACGGCCACAGCAGGCTGGCACTCCGGCCGGGCAAGAGTCTTCCATGGGCGTGGGCATGCCCTGTGCACTGATCTGCTGAACGCGTTGCCTGTAGAATGGTAACACAGAAGGATTTAGAAGAGGCTATAGAAAGATGTAGTGTCAATCATGCAAGCGCAGCAAATATTATGACATGCTTTATTGGAAAGCAGACAAAATTGGATGATATTATACATCCCTCATTTAAGTTTTCACCAAGAAGAAAAAGAATATAGAGTACAGTAGTTAAAACCGATGATGTGTTGTACTCACCAGGCAGGTCGGGACATGACATAGTGAATGTCAGGCCTCTGGAAGCCATTGAAGGTAGAGGCAGCGGCCACAGTGTAGGCGCCCATGTTTTCGAACAGGAGCCAGTCGCCCACCTGCATGTCAGGCAGGCTGCACACCTCTGCAATGCGGTCCAGGCCGTCACATGTTGGGCCCCAGATACTGCAGGGGTACATAACCTCATCTGGCTTTGGCTTCTGTTGAAAAACACAAGGGTTCAGTCAGTGTTAGTGCTTGTTATTGCAAGTTAGTATGAGCCACTCGCAAATGATTAATCTGTTCGTGTTGATCCAGTTCATTTGAACTTGCCTTGTGCAAGATTGGCAACGGATGGGCGTGGTCATAGAGGATACAGTTGAAGGAGCCGTACACGCCGTCGTTGACATAGTACATCAGGGTCCGGTCACTGGTCCAATCGTCTTCCTCTGTGAAGAAGACATCAATAACCCCCCGTTAACACCAGGAAGTGTCACCAATAACTATTTTAATTTTCAGATTGAATAAGAGGAATCTTCCCCATAATGCAACACTCTTACCGTCAGTGCCAGGTTCGTTCATGATAACTTTCTTGGCAATGATGTTAACTGCCAGTGTGTAAGCAGAGGCCACATAGTAGCGGCCTGGCTCAGCAATGACCCTCACGCCAGAGTCAGCTGGGAAATACTTGTCCACAGCCGGGTTGATTACAGCCGTGATCTGGCAATGACAAAAGAGGAAAAGGGGTTGAATAAAACACGACAAATCTTTAAACGAGTGCAAGTACATTACACATTTAGCTTATCTGATGCTCACTGATGAAATGCATAGACAAAGTACCTCTTCAAATTTTAGCTTGGTGTCATCTGAACCAGGGAATCCACCACCGATGTCCAGGAGGGTCATGTTGTATCCCAGCTCAGCCTAGAGACGACAGAGGATTCATATAAGTTTTATTCACAATAGTTCTATCGCATGACATTTCCCATGCGAGTATGTATCATGATCACATCACTAATAGTACTTGTTCCCTACTCACCCCCATGTCGAAGACACAGCGGGCATCAGAGATGGCCTGGGTGTAGGTCTCTGGGTCAGTGCAGCCACTGCCCACGTGGAAGCTGACGCCGATAACGTCCAGTCCCAGCTCCTTGGCCTGCTCCAGCAGACCACGACACGACTTGAGTTGGGCTCCGAACTTCACACTCAGACGGCACACTGCCTTGGAATCATCCGTGGCAATACGCAGCACCAGCCTGAACACCAAGACAAATGCACATTAGAGTACAGTGTGTAATGCAACAGGACAAGGGGACTCAGAAAATAACTCTGTTTAATATCATTTTTAAATGAGGTTTTATAATAACAAAACAATTAAACCAATAATGATTGTGTGCTTAAAATGAGCCCTTACTTGGCATCTTTGTGATAGCGGGCCACTTTCGAGAGCTCCACTTCACTGTCAAAGGTCATCATCTGTACGCCATGGGCAGCGGCATACTTGATCTGAGAGACCTGCTTGCAGGGGTTGGCATAGATGATCCTACTTGGATCCACTCCCAGAGACTGGACCAGATGTATCTCCGTCTGTATGGTTACAAAATCAACATCGAAAGGTTATAAGCACTGTGTTCCACTGTGACACGACCATTTTAAATAGATCATTGCATGTGCTGCCTCAGTGGTTCATAAAAACTAATGATGTTACTTGCTCTTGGGAATGTAATGAATTCAGACACATTCAAGGAATATCTACAGTACGACACTTATAAGTGTCTTCCAAACACACCTTGCTGGCACAGTCAAAGCCAGCCCCCAGGCAGGCCAGCGTCATAACCACAGTCCGGCTGTCGTTGCATTTGACAGCGTAGAAAGGGGTGATCCGAGGCATGGCCCTCGCCCAACGCAGGTGCTTCTTCACCACGTCCCCCAAGTCACAGACGTAGAAGGCATCTCTGTCATCCTGGAGGAAACAAGATATATCAATTTAACGCTGAGACTTCCAAACACCGACAACCAGGTGGTGGTATGACAATCGGAAGCACAGCGGAGAAGTTTGGCTTACCGTCATTGATGACTCGTTGATCTTCTGCTCGACGATGTCCCGGGCAGAGAAGCCCTCCTCCAGGAATGCAAAGTCAGTGAGTGTGTTCATGGTCACAGTACAACCTTACAAAAGGAAACTGGAATAGAGAAAGAATATGCATGTTGAGATAACATTCACTTCACTGCATTTTGCACTGCTGGAAGAAGTACTCAAATGTCTTGAGTTGCTATACCACAATGTAGAAATACTCTGTTACAAGTAAATGTAGCAGCTAGCTAAAGTCTTAAGTATCCAGTGATACACATACCCAAATACCAAATAAATAACCCAAACAGCAGATCTACAAGCTTGTACCTGCTATTTTTTAACATCTTTGAAAAATCTTAAAAGTGTGAAAATAACTACTGATTTAGGAGCCATTTGTAGCTGCAATGCAGTGCAGTGCAGTACAGTACAGTACGTTAAAGTACAGAGTACTCCAAGTAAATGCAATTTGTTACTGGCCACCACTGTATGCTATACTCACTTTGATAGTAAATAGATGAAATTCACTTCAACTCTTATCAGGTGCAGAGCAGCCAAGGAGGTTCCCCCGTAAAGTTGAATCCTTTCAGATAAGACTCGAGGCCAGGGCCTGCAGAGTAGCCAGTGTGTGCTTTCCTAAAGTGATTATCCTGAAAGAAAAAGCACAAGTGGTCATTGTTTAGACTCAAAATCTCCATTACCACAAACAATTGTTGGTCAGTAAAAAACACATTTGAGCACTTTCTAACACACACACACACACACACACACACACACACACACACACACACACACACACACACACACACACACACACACACACACACACACACACACACAAGCCAATCTGTTCATTTGAACAAGTTCTGAGCTTGTGACTAAATTCGGAGTATTGAATAATCAATCACCATATGCCCTCTTGCACACTGTCCTACCACATTTATTCAGGTCAAAGAGACTGCCTGACAGTCCAACTTTAAGCCTGGTGAGAATTACTTCACAAAACATAGTATTTTGAATATGTATGCTGCTTACATTTACATTAACTATTAACTATAACTATTATAACTCTATGAAATATACAATTAAAAGTTAAAACAAATAGTTTATCTAAGTCATTGACAGAAGACACAGCTTTTCACATAATGGTTTCTTTGTACTATTTTTGTAAACGAAATATTGTAAATGAATGAATGAAAGCACAGGCCAAAGCTGTCTTAAATAAAAGTAGGGTGCGTTCAGAATGTACTCACTCATGACTCATTGATCAAAAGAATGAATGTACTTGGAATTATAGAGGAATGCACTGTAATGACGTAATACGCTAGCACCGCCCCTGCTACGACTCAGTCCAATGGGAAACGGATCCGCCTGCAGTATGATGTGATTGACGCGAGAAGGAACCAATGACTGAGCGACTTAAATGACGCAGGCACGCAAGCGCGTTAATTTGCCGGTTCCGGTAAAAGGCAAGCTCTCTCGGTGCGCCATGCGGCGTGAGCTTTTGGCTTGAAACAGCATAGTGGAATTTCTCGCACATTAGTCATTGTGTACAACGGACATATAACCGATCACAAAACCAGTAGACATATTATCTGACGAATAGCAGCCAAAAAGAACTAAGAAAGACATTTTTCCCCCTTTGATAACGCCGGTGACCGCCCCCGGCGGCTGAGCATGAGCCACGTCCCAACCAAGACACCCGTCACCTAACGTAGCGTTATAACGGTTTTGCAACAAACATTACAAGACACACATTAAATACTTGTATCCGAACAATGCCAAATCATAATGTTACCCTGCCCATATAGGCATGGATCAGAGCTAGGCGACAACGTAAATTAACAAGCAAGCAGTCTTAACACTACAAGTAAAATGAATATACGAATCACTTAAGTGCTAGACTTACCTTAAAAAGCATTTACAAAGAGATTGTCCATTAGACTAGAATTCTGGGGTTAATAAAAAAAAGAGTGATCCAGGTTCCTGTCGGCGCCGCAGTGGAGGGGCTGTGTGTGTGCGAGCGTGTGCGTGTCTTTCTGCTGTGGGCTCAGAACTGGAGTGGAGGCTGATGAAAAGACACCGACTGCATTTATAGCGATCTGGTTTCCAAGGCGACGTAGCCAGCTGAAACCGGCCTCCCATCTACGTATGAACCGGTTTAGGCTTGTCACCGAATCACATGGTGCTTTACTGCTTTACTTCAGACAGACAGAGAGGGACAGAACGAACAGACACTCAGACAGACAGACAGACAGACAGACAGACAGACAGACAGACAGACAGACAGAGAGCGACAGAACAGACAGACAGACAGACAGACAACCCCATAGCAGAAACAGTGAGAAGAAAGTTTTTTTCCACCTTTTTTGTAGATAGTTAGGCTACTAATTGAATTGTATTGGTATTGCATTGTCCGTTATTCTGTATGTGAATGCATTGCCAATGCCAGACATGACATGCATGCACGCACGCACTGTCTGCAGCCTTGCACACCGCAGCTGTATTCAGCAGCAAGCAATAGCTTTTATAAGTCACGTCTCTCTCGAGTCTCGACTAGTCTACATTATAGTCATGCACTTCCTCAGAAGTGATGAAAGTGTATGAAAGTATATATGCTTATAGTGTTTGAAATGTTGCATTTTAATGAATGAAAGGTAACAGCTAATATCAGCTATAGAGCTGTCAGCGGTTCCCAAACGTTTTAGCCTGTGACCCAAAAGAGAAATTTTGAAAATAGAGAAAACTAGTGAAAATAGCAGATCTACAAGATCACAACGTACAGGTTTTTACTACTACTTAAAACATTTGTTTTCTAATTCATGGAATGTCTTAGATTTATTTTTCTTTTATTTCTTCATGAAAATTACTGAAAAGAATGAATAGTTTTTAATTCATTTTTTTTTTAAATAATAATTAAAAACATAATGTAGGAAACTAAAAATAAAGGGACCCGCCCCGGTCCCACAAAGAATGAGCCAGACTAAAGGATGAGGCCCATTATATTAGGCGTGAGTATTGAAGGTGGTTACTTATGGTGTGTGGTTTCCAGGGACGTGCACACACGTCAAAGGGGGCTTCAGCCCCTGCCCTTTTACCTGTCTGTAAAACATCTGCCCTCTACCGACCATGAATGCAGCATTTACTATGGTGAAAGAAATGGAAAGGCCACTCCTTTCCATGCCATGCCGGAAGCAGCTAGCATTCAGGAGAATTCCTTTTTTTCTCCTGAACTTGAATGCATTTTGCGTTGACCAAATTTGTTTAAAAATCCAGGTCGTACACCGCATCTGCTAAAGAGTGCATGCGGGTTGAGCCCCGAAAATAGCAGATATACAAGCTCTCAACGCTGCGAGTCCGCTTTGTGAGCTTGTAGATCGGCTATTTTTGCCCAAAAGTGCCCTCTCTAACACTCTCTGCACGTCGCTGGTGGTTGCTAGGGGTGATTGGGTGAAGCAGTTGTCAAGTTGTCACTAGGTGGTTATACTTATGGTGTTGGGTGGTTGCTATGGGGTGAAGCAGTAGTCAAGTTGTCACTAGGTGGTTACTACAGGGTGTTGCTTTGTGGTTGCTGCGGTGTTGAGCGATGCGGGCGTCTTTCACGGCCAGGGCTGAAAAGTAGTGGTGTGTAAAGTAACTATAAGTACATTTACTTGAGTACTGCACTTAAGTACAATTTTGAGGTATTCGTACTTTATTTGAGTATTTGACATTTCCAATACTTTTACTTCTACTCCACTACATCTCAGATATTGTACTTTTACTCCACTACATTTATTCGACAACTTTAGTTACTATAGTTATTGTTTGTTTGCATGTTCTCCCCATGTCCCCTAGGGTAGGTACCCTCACAAAAAACATGCAGTAAGGTCTCTAAACTGCCTCCCCCTGGCCAGCCGGAGAGGATCACATTAGATTGACAAATGGGTTACAAAATCGTGGGATAAAATATATATATATATATATAAAAATGCAGATCACTTACATCTTTTAAAACAGGCCTGAAAATCCACCTTTCAGCAGGCCCAAGGGAGAGGAAATGATCCTTCCCCCTTAAACAGGTGACCCCCCCCATCATTCACAAGGTGGTCTCCTTTGGCAGTAGGGGGGCTTCCGGCTTTGTCCTCAGTTAGTAGCAGCAGGGGGTGCCAAGAGGTGCTGAGTTATGCATTGGGGCATCATTCAGCCGGGTTGTGGATTGGGTGTGGTGTTGGTGAGAAGACTGCCGACTGCTGAGCTCTCAGTGGTGGAGTACAATAGATGGCCATAATGCCTGCAAGTGGTAATTAAGTTATTAATTAGTCTAGACACCATGCATATAACACCAACCTGGGTGTGAAAGTGGACCCACAGCTCAACTACGAGGCACACATAAAACACCTATGCAAGACCGCATTTTTCCACCTCAGGAACATCTCCAAACTCCGCTCCACACTCACCCTGGCTGCCAGATGCTGAGAAACTCGTCCACGCCTTCATCTCCTCCAGGCTGGATTACTGCAACGCACTACTCATCGGGATCCCTAGCAAGAGCCTCCAGAGGCTCCAGTACATTCAAAACAGCACAGCTAGGATCCTGATGAGAGTGTGGAAATATGATCATATTACACCCAACCTCCGTTCTCTCCACTGGCTCCCCATCACCTTCAGGACTGAATACAAGATCTCCATGGGCGACCGGGCCTTCTGCCACACAGCCCCATGTCTGTGGAACTCTCTCCCCATTCACCTGAGAGCACCACAGTCCACCGGCTCTTTTAAAAATGGACTTAAGACCCACCTTTTTAAGAAAGCTTTTCCCTAAACATGTTTTACTGATTATGATGTTGCTTACGCTTCTTTTATTGTTTTTTATTTTATTTCTTTTGCCATGCTTTTAACCTTGTAGCACTTTGAGATTTGTAAGAATGTAAAGCGCTTTATAAATAAAATGCATTATTATTATTATTATAATAGTCTCGCTCCGTTTTGTACTGTATGTCATTAAATGTTTTGATGAATTGAAAATGGAGGACCCTGATGTAAACAAGTCTTATAGTGCTTATCCTCGTAGCAGATTTTGTATTAACCTGTACTATCTTTTGAACTATACAATCTCCGAATGCTACAGTATATACTGTCTGGAACTACACCTACAAATCCACGCAAGGAAGCTGCCATTTTGGTTCACGAAAATATATTTTAAAATATCTTTACATTTTATTTTGTAGTGCTAAGCAGCAAGCTATATATGCTTAGATGAGTTCTATTTATATTAGGATAAATTTGGGCGACTGTAAAGACAAAACAGAAGTAGGTAGAAGGCTTCACGCTTCATCGCTTGCTCATGATCAGCGCTTCCGTTCTCCAGACTGTATGAGGGAAGCATTTGAAAATTGCGAGAGGCAACAGTCTGGCCACGTGAGACTATCTATATCATATATATATTTTTCTCTTCCGTTTAAACGTAACTATTCCAGTAAGTAAAATGAGCAGATTCTCAGCAAAGTTTGGGAGGAATAACCAAGGGGCCAGTGAGGCGCTCCAACGTTGAAGCACTGGGCCCTAGTGGTAAGAGTAAGGACTGCAGACGGACCCGTGGATTCATGACGAGGAAACCCCGTGCAGCTGGGCTTTAACATTGAGCGCTCGGTTGCACTTCCGCATTTGCCAACCAAAATTTGGTTGGCAAATGCGGAAGTAGACGTTCTGAGACGGTCCTTCCGGGTGCTTCAAAACGCCACTGAGCAACTTCCACTGACATGAATAGCGGGGGGGAATAGCTTCGCGCCAGTTCAGTCTCTATCCTTCTTTATACTAGTCTATGGGAATAACTCACGTGGTCACTTGTCAACTGGGAAGGAGGAAGTTAATCCCGTAGAAGCAGACTGCGGCCTTCTGCTAGTTTAGTGTGACAGCACGGGTCCGCAAAATGACCCAGTCTGCTCAGACAAGGTGTCAACCTGTTGCTTCTACTAGACCTTGACTGACCCTTGCCTGGTGGGATTAGCAGAGGGCAGATGACACGTGCATACCTACTATCTGTGGAAAAGGTTTAGTGTGGGTGTGCGGCGTGCAAATATGTTTGCACTAAACTCATAACAAAGCAGTACGTATAAACCAGGTGAAACAAATTAGTTTGCAGAATTACAGTACATTTCAAGCACAAACTCAATACAAAGACTGTTAACTGTGAGTGGACGACCCAATTAAGCATTACACTTGTTTCCAAGAGGGTCCACCTTGTTCAATTCATCAAAACATTTAGAGACGTACAAATAGACACTTCTATAGTCAAAGAACAGAACAGGAATTCATCATAAAGGAGGTAAAAAGGGAAAAGAAACATATACAGTGAGGGGAAAAGGGGTGGGCTGGGGATTCAGATTTTATGGGGGCCAGTTTGGAATTGCAGCCGTCCGTAGGTGCCCTTTGAGAGCGGTTTTGAAAGAGTCAAGGGATTCGCATGTCTTACGACTGTTAGGGCGTTCCACATTTTGGTGGCATAGGAGCGAAAATAATTTAGTCCCTTGTTTGTGCTGAATCTGGGTTGTACATGGTTCGTTGCACTCCCTCTGGTGTTGTGGGTGTGGACTTCGTTAACATTAAGGAAGTATCTAGACAGCTAGTTTTAGGCAGCTGATGCATTTAGGTATCTGGTCATATACAGTGAGAAAAAAAGAGATGATGTATAATATTATAATATTATGTAGAATTCTAGTTTTAGTCTTTAATGAAAGATAAAGAGAATTCCCCCATATTGCACAGTCAGCCCAAATCTCATGAAGATGAAGGAAGTGGAGAATCTGGTTTTAGTATGACCTAATAGCACATATGGAAATGTAACACAGGCTTCAGTTCAAAGGCAACTGACAGGCAGCGTCAGGCCACATGAGGACCACATATCTGTGCGGTCCTAATATGTTTTTCCACATCTGGAGCCACAATCAAGTTGGCATACTCCATTTCACACAACAGCGTTTCCATTCGAAATTTCTGCAAAGCCAGTGAATGAAGTCATTTTTTCCCCAAAAAGCTCAATTATAAAAACGGCATGACCCACGCGGCACTTTCTGAATGTGGCATCAAGCTATAGTTAGAAGCTGCAATGGATGTAGTCTGATATCAGAGCACAATCTGCAACCCATTATCCCCCCAGTATTTCTTGCAGGCGAATCTCGCATCTTGCCGGGCGACCACCTCCAGCCCACAGCAGGCCCAAGCTTGTTTGGCAGGAAGCTGGGTCTGGCTTGGGGGCTAATTCATTTACCATGGCTGTTTATGTGCTTGTTCAAAATCACAAGGTCATGGGACTCGTACTATGCGCTCAATAGTGACCCTGAGTTGGGTCTATCAACAAGTATCTCACTATTCTATTTCTCTCGCTCTTCCCGTCTCCCCTCGTCTCCCTTTTGCTCTATCTATTTCTTGCACCCACTCCACCCTCCTCCTACTCTCCTGTCTTATCGTGGCTGGTATGTGTGGAGTTTCTGTTATTGCTTCTGAAGACCATTGTGGCCTGACCCCACATTTACAAGGCCTCGCAAAAAGACAAGGGTTATTATTGTTATTTGCTGCCCACAAGATGCATGGAGTACATTGTGTATCACATGTGGTCTGGACTTTTGTTGTTATTCGCTGCTGATAGCTACAGTAGTAAGCCATTATTAGTTTTGCCTGCAGTTTGTTTGAAAACAAAAGCAACTGCTTGTGAAAAGAAACACGATTATCAATCTTTCCAATTAAAGTAAAATGGGACATTACAAGGTTCCAGGACTGTGATGAATGCTTGAAACAATAATAATGAGTCAAGAAGGGCTTATTTTGTCATTTAAAGGTATATTCAGTGATTTCACTTAATTCAAATATCACTTATTTTTTCTTATTTTTTTGGATAATCCTTCCTACCATAGAGTGTGCTGACCATATAAGGAGTTCCTCCCTGTCCCCAGTCAGCCCCTGGGGTCAAAAAACCCTAGTTTCAGTTTTGGTGGCGGGTGGCAAAGCCTTCCTCCAATCATGATCGAGTGGGGGCACATGCTGTTGGCCTGTTGCACTTCCCCCCACTGTAGAGTGTGTGCATGTGCACATTTTGTTACTGGGGCGGACTGGGTGGTTTTCCAAATCACTCAAATCACTGAATGCTCCTTTAATGTAATGTTTTGATGTGATTGTTTGTGAAAATGAATACATAACTAAAATAAAATCTCTCCCAACACCAGACACCTTCTAGTAGTGATGTTACTGGAGACATACAGTGTGGGTATTGTTGCCCTTCAAAGGAGGGGTGTAGTCTGTGTACTGTGACTGTAATGAAAGCCCGGGTTCTATGTAAACAAAGCCATATCCAACAGCTGAGTACAATGACTCATGGGGGTATCATGACGCAATAGATTTATACAGTAAATGACTCATCTGGTTTGACTTTGAACACTGTCAATAATGTGGGTCACCTTATATAATGTTAACACTAAAACAGGTAAGGAAGTGAGCAAGTAAGTATTTACAATTTAGACATTTAGCACATGCTCTTCTCTTATCCGGAGCAATTACTAAGCGTAAGATCGGAGATAAAATGGCCCGCACGTCTCTGCAGACTGCAGAGGCGGAAATAGCTTACAACGCGAGCCAAGAATTTGACTGACGATTCTAACTGACGAGCTAAACAGATGTGCAACTTTTAATTCAAACACTCAATTCAAAAAGAGGAGTAAAACTCATGCCATGCTGTGACTGGTTGATTTAAAAAAGAATAATATTATTATTATTTTCTTTCAGCACCATTCAAGACCAGATTTGAGCAATTAAACTCTACTTTGGGGTTTACTCTAGTATGGCTGGTTGGATCCTCCACATCCTCTGCAACAGAACCCAGAGGGTGAGGGTTAACAAGTGCATGTCACAGAGGAGCTCAGTTCACCTACATGTTCACCCCAGGGGTTTGTTCCCTCACCACATCATTTATATTCTTACATAAAACGTTCAGAGACAGTTTGAGAACTGACATTTCCTGAAATGTGCGGATGACTGATAATAATCCTCATTATTCACACGCTTCTCTCAAAGACTAAATACTCATACTGGCATTTGAGATGCCACCCGGCCGCTCCCACTCAGAGCACCATGACTGATCTCACATTTGAATGTATTGTAGTCAATTACGTTTTTGCCTGAGGAAAGATAAAGAGGAAAGTCACTGTAACAAGACCTTTATTGATCCCACGAGGGAATTTCATTTGCCGAAGACAGTCCAGCAGTTAAAAAATACAGATTCCAGGGCAAGAAAATACCCTAGATACAGCATGTTGGAAAGACAGAAAGTTGGCAAAATAAAAGGTTTCATGTTGACAGGTCCCTGATGACTTTCTTTTACAAATCCTAAACAGAACCAATTTAATAATTTCCCCAAATCTATTGGTATGGCAGTGTAAACATTATTATGTCAGTCAGGTGGTGAAGAGGGCATATTCCATTCTGTTGGACTGCACTCACCTTCTTCACAAATCACCAGGACTTTCCCCCTGACACTCACTTTTCCCCACAGTCAAGATAAAAAGACACACACTCACTCATCACAACAGCCATTACTCTGATCACTGCAGAATAAAAGGAGGGAGCTTGCACATCATGAGTAGGTAGGCCTATAGTTGTAGGATGATGTTCGCGTCAACATCAGATGAAATAGAGTAAGGAAACTGTGAGGTTTCGGAATCAGTAACGGAAGGGAGGGGAAGGAATCAGAGGAGGGAAGAGAGGAAAGCGCAGAAGATGAGGAGGGATTGGCCTTGTTGATTAGTGTCAGTTTGAGATTGGGTAGGTCTCGAATGGGAGAGTGGAGAGAGATGTTGAGAGACACGGAGAAGAGTTTGGATGTATGTGTACCCCTTATGGTACATACGTGGAGGAGGTAGTATACAGCCTACATGGGGTACTTGGGGTACAGTGAAAAACTGAACATCTGTAATGTTGTTAAACCGTCTGACCTGCAAAAACCTGACTAGCACAACTGTTATTGAATAGAAAGCAATATGTGTTTGTGCCGTTTTATTAACCACTTAAATCTCCATATGGTTGTCCCTCAGGTCTCTATGCTAGGGTCTTTTCTGTTATTGTAGGGAAAGCTTTTGCTGAAAATAGCCGATCAACACGCTTGTCGATAGTCTATTTTCTGCGAAAGCCTTCCCCACCAAGGATGCTGGGGCTTAAGTGGCTATCAAAAGGACTTAATGAACTGTTAAGAACTGTCAGGAGGAACTAATTGCAAAATTAAAGTGTACTACATTTCCAATTTTTTATTTTATGTTCTTCAACTGGCGGGTTATCATTCATTCATACTATCGCATCATACTAGCTAAATGCTATAGTCGGGTCAAGGGGGTTAGTTACTTGGATTCACAGATCAGGGAAAGGAGAAGAAGAGGAAGACAAATGAGAACCACTGCTCTCTGGACGAGAACACCTGGTCCAATACATTATCAGTTCTATGACTCTAGGAGGAGATAAGGAGAGGTTCAATGAAGACAGAAGTTAAGTTAGTAACAACCAACAAAAGATTCTTGTCTGCAGGTAAAAAATCTAATGACCTGACCTCAATATTTCTTTGTAGCCACAGAACCTAAAATGTATACTGCCTGGCTTTAAAGTTTAGACCCACCGAGGCAGATGGTGGCTTTGCCTCGCGCTCCTGACTTCGATCGCCTTTTTGTCATGTCAGAGTCACACAGCGTAACACTGAATGGCTATGGCAGGCCGAGCCCCCGCACGAGCTTGTTGACACAGAGTGATAACTTAATCAACTTAGCACTCCCCGATGACGTCAAGACTTCCACCTAGACAGCTGGGCAGACTTAAAGCCATGCACGCGCTGATCCTACACTATCTTGTTAAAATACACAGCAAGATCCGGAGTGTTAATTTATCAGTGACCCAAATGGCCATTTGGGTCACTGTTAAATTAATAATCGATTCACTGTGATGCTCTTGCTTTATTTTTCTTTACACAAAGCAAGAGCTGATCTTGTTATAAGGAGTTATTTTTTATTCACATACACATCTGATGTAAATGCTATTCTGCCCACAGGACAGGAGTCATGCACATAATGGATATAGCGTAGCTTTTGCAGAGTGAGAGAATGCCAATGTGCTTCAGAAAACCAGAAGCCAGCAAGGAGCTAAAATGACAAGAACAGGAGCTTCTGGAAACAACGCAGACACAAGGAAAAGCGAGTGGGTTTCTGGTGATTGTAGGTCATTCCCAGTGCTGTGGTGTCTGGTTCCCTACCACAAGAAAAAGGGAGGAGAGTGAATTGAGGGTTTAGTCTTTTTGGGTCTACGCTGACCACACTCAGCCACAAAAGGAGACAGTGAATGGCTTTTTAAAACAAAAGACCTTTGCAGCACATGGTTCCGTTTTTTTGTGCCATATGAGTCAACACATTTACAAGAAGTTATATGATGCCTTTTCCCCCATTTGAGGTAATCTGGAGTCTAGATTGTGATTTTTAAATGTGATCTTTGTACATGGATGTCTAGAGATTCTAGACAATTATGCAACATGAAGTCTGTGATAGTGATTCAATAGCAACTTACATTCTATGTCCATTGACTGTGGTATATGAGGTGAATATACAGCATCATTTCACTGATTTAAGCACACACACCCTAGCATCCCTGTTCTGGGCATGTCATAATTTTGTCAAAAATGGCAGATACAGATATTTTCACAGAAGTGATTTAGTATACTGTAGAACAGTGGTTCTCAACCAGTGGTCCGGGGACCACTAGTGGTCCTTGATGGGGTTCCAGGTGGTTCCCAGCGACATGATGGAAAGTTGGTAACCAAATGGACCCTTATAGATCTTTAACTCTCTCTCTGAGAGTGTAAAATGTTACTTAATTTATATTATTATATATTTAATAATATATAATAATATATTTAATTCATAATAGTTATTTTGATCATTTGTCTGTTATCTCTCCTATGGTACCACATCAACATTTGGGTGTGCGAGGCTAAATCTCATCAAAATGGTGGTCCGTGGCTCAAATGCTGAATAAATAATGGACCTTGATGAAAAGGGTTAAATGGTAAATGGTAAATGGTGCATTTATATAGCGCCTTTATCCAAGAGGCTTTACATAGATTGTGCATTACATTCACCCATTCACACACACATTCATACACCGATTGCAGCGGAAGCCACGCAAGGTACCAACCAGCACATCGGGAGCAATTTGGGGTTCAGTGTCTTGCCCAAGTACACTTCGACATGTAGACAGGAGGAGCCGGGATTCGAACCGCTGACCCATGGATCATTGGACGACCTGCTCTACCTCCTGAGCCACAGCCGCCCTCGAGGGTTGAACTGGTATAGAGGGCTTATTGTCAGTATCGGCTGATAATGAGGGTGTATCCTCATTATCATTATCTATGGGTTTTGTGCTGAGCTGGCGTAGTGATACTGGACAAAAAAAATAGTTCCATGTGACAGAGAGGTCAAAGTTGAACTAAAGTTGCGCTATACCCGTTTTAGTAGGAGTTTTGTCCCCTCAGCCATTGCAGCATTAAACAAACTGGCCCACCGATAGGATGGTTCTGTACACAGTGGGGACCTCATGTTTTTGTATTGTCTTGGTATAATGTTTTCTGTACTGTATTGTTGTGGGTGTTGAACAGATCTGTGAAGATGAATATCCTTCAGGACAATAAAGATTATATGGTAGAAATAGGTCAACGATAAAATGACACTAGTTTTGTGGATTAATTTATTTTTAACTGGTGGCTCCCAGACCCCCACTAAATGACCGGAACTACTTAATATTCACTAAAACCAGACCAGAACTCCCACCCCTTTTCCCCTCACTGTATATGTTTCTTTTCCCTTTTTACCTCCATTATGATGAATTCCTGTACTGTTCGTCTATATAGAAGTGTCTATTTGTACGTCTCTTAATGTTTTGATGAATTGAACATGGTGGACCCTGTTGTAAACAAGTGTAATGCTTAATTGGGTCGTCCACTCACAGTTAACAGCCTTTGTATTGAGTTTGTGCTTGAAATGTACTGTAATTCTGCAAACTGTTAATACAATTTTCAATCAATCAATCAAAATTTATACCTTTGCAACTACTATATTAAATGGCAAGTATTTCCTACAGCTTTAAGTGTAAAAATCTGAACTAACCCTTTAACATGCGACTCAGTTCCCCAACCAGTGCTGCTCATATGCTGGCGGTGCCTGGGATCAAACCAAGGACATTGTGGTCCAAATCCCAACATCCGTATTATGGGGAAAACTCGGGACAGAAAATTGCTATATTCAGCAAAGATATCTAATGTAGAGTGAAAAGTTGAAAACAGAAAAGTATAAGACTACTCTCAACAGCGCATCGCATGGGGTTGAAGTGGTTAATAAATTGAAAGGCGGTTGCATATTTGTGTGCCAGCCTGTGCCAAATAATGAAAGAGAGAGATAGAATGAAGTGTCAGTGTGAAGCGATCCCTGTAATCCACATACTTTCCTGTGGGGTCACACCAGGACATGAGAATCAGTGCAAAATCACGATTCACAATATCCCATTACGCCACACATCTACTATCACACTTTAAAGCCGTATGTCTGGGGCAGCGACAAAGTACAGGCCCACATTCACAACAACCCCAATGGAAAAAGCTGCCATTGCATGTTTCAAGGAGCAACAGACCACTGTTGCTCAGCTAAACACTGGCTTAATTTATTTGTTTTCTGCCATTTCATGTCAATCAAACACTATTATTGCAATAAATACAATACAAAAAGTTATGAATTATCTTTTAATTCACTATATAATATCAGTACTTTGTGCACACTAATCTAATAACACTAATAATAATAGGTAAATTATATGGCATATTCTACAAGCTTATGTGTCGATGCTGCGATGCGTTGTGAGCTTGTAGATCGGCTATTTGTTATGAATGCAAGGCGTGTGCCTAAAGTGCCTTGACATTTTGTCTTGCCCTTTATGTAAGCCACAAACACAAGCAAAAACTGTTTGAAAACCACAGAAACAGCCAACAACTTTGGAGTGGAGATTGTACCAACTGCATTTCCACCAACCCAAAGCCTGAGGGACGTGAGCCGAGTGCACAATGACCTTTATTTTCTAGACTATATTTGGAAAGAAATGTCATAAACCCAGGTCCAACTTTTGCATAAATCAAGTTGAAATGATGCAGCATGCATCTGCCCATGAAAACCAGACACAACTGGAGGCAGTGAGATGAGAGAGAGCTAACGGCTCAGGCCCGGGCCAGCCCCTTCTCTCTTCTACTCTCTTTCTACATTTCCTTCTATAGGCCTACTTCCTATTTCTCTCTTTCTATGTGGTCTTTACTTCCATATTCTTGGTTGTGTTAAGGAAGTAGGCATTAGGCAAGAAAAATGAACCTGGATTGTTGATAGAAAGTTGTCATTCCATATATACCTGCATAGGATTATGCAATGTTGTGCCTAACTTCCATTAATACAAAAAAATATATACAAAAAATATTAAAAGATAATAGCTAGATCTACAAGCTGTAGATCGGCTATTTTCAAAAGTATTGGAAATTGGAAATACTCCAGTAAAGTAAAAATACCTCAAAATTGTACTCAAGTACAGTACTTGAGTAAATGTACTTAGCTACTTTACACCACTGTTTGGAGGTCATCGTGCTCCTGACATCAGAGCGCTGGCCCTCGAGTGCATGAGAAGGGAGTTGTTTAATCCCGCTCTCTGCTGACTCATCATTTTGTCTTCTTTCAAGGTTGATTTGCCCAGAGTTAGTTAGCTCAACAGTGTGGCGAGCAAGACGACAAAAAAATGCGAGGTATTTTCCAGTGGGACCATCTTTTGTGATTTTCTGTGGTGGCCTGATGCTTGGTGGGAAAAAACGGCCTGCATCAGCACATTTCACGCCTTTCATCCTTATGTGCAGAAAAACCGAAGAGGAGGATCACAGATTATTTTCTCTGCCGCGTTGCAATCCAACGCTGACAAAAGTGGGACAAGTGGAAGCACTGGACTGAAGGTTAATTTCACCTCAATGTGAACAGAAATGTCTACAGTGTGCCTCATTGCAGGTCACGTTTGCACACACAGAAACAGCAGACATTTGCTCGTTCATATTGCATCCACACTTGAAGAGCAAAGTAGAGAAAATGGATGAATTGCATGTCTCAGTCCAACTGTCCCAGACAAAACTATACGATATGCAAAACTACAACACACTCAACTTTTTCAATAGTAAAGTTTGCAATTCTTAAATTTGCCACCCGTACAGTAAATGTTATGTCCTACCTAAAGCTTCAGGCAGTACTACTTGTCATAACTTATTGTTAGAACATTTTATTCTTAAAATACGTTACAGATTGCAGCTATAGTTTAAAAAAAAATCACACTTGTGTGAAGTGAGGTGTGCTCTTATCATCATCATACATCACATTCTGTGCTCAGCCAATCAAATCATCCGTTCGTAGTACACACAAACACAAAGCATAGGAGCAGCTAGCGCCCCTTAAACATTACATCTGGCCAACTAACCACCTCCTTCCTAATGGGGGGGGGGGGGGGGTCGTTTCATTTTTTTCCTTCGCTTACGTTTCTTAGTTTAATGTGTTGGCTCTGGATGTTACGGATGGGGAAATCATGGCCTCGGATATAGGATGCTTGTGAGTACAACGGTTGCCAGTTGTTTCCTCTCGTATTATGGAGTGGTTTTGTTTTGTTATCACGAAGGACCACACAATCTAAGACACAGCCCCGTTAAGGAGTGAGTCATGGCTTCCCAAGTGACCGCGAGCTCTGAGCGTTTGAGCTGCTGTTAAGAAGTGGAATATCTGATTCCGGCAGACAAATTAAAAAATCAGACCAGTCTTAAGTGAGTGGTGCTGTACTGTACTGCAGGGGTTCTCAACGTTTTTGACCGGGGACCCCCGGAAATGCTTTGGCAATGTCTCGGGACCCCCGCCCCGCCCCCTCCCGACCCCCAATATAAATTGACTGCTACAATAACCTTAAACCATTTTGGGCGGGAACCCCTTTTGGTGTTTTAAGCATTGTTATAATTTAGCTATTGAAAAATAGCAGATCTACAAGCTCATAGCGCGCCACCGAGTGGCGCGCTACGAGCTTGTAGGTCTGCTATTTTTGAAAAATCGTGAAAATATATATATTTTTGAAAATAATTTGGCGACCCCCCGAGGGGTCGCGACCCACAGGTTGAGAACCCCTGCTGTACTGTACTGTACTGTACAAACTCTCCTCCCTGGTCTGTGTGTGTGGCTGTGCAACAGTGACACTTGGTGGTGAACAAATGCTATTTTCATGCTCAGACACAGCCAGGGACACAGGGACAGACCCAGGGACCCAGCCACACACATAGCTGTCTATAGGAGTGGTTGCACCACTCAAAAAAAGTGAGACAGACAGAGCAACACTGTTAACTAGGGCTGGGCCATTATTAACATTTTTGATGACATTAGTTAGTTAGTTAGTTTTTACCACGTGTGGTTAAATAAAATAAGTATGCATATCATTTTTAAGTGGTTAAATACAATATTTAACCAAAAATATAAAATAGTTTGTTTATTTCTATCTATTAAAAAGTTGCTTATAGGTTATATAATGTTATCAAGTTTTTCGAATTGAGTTATAACATTGGTAATCAGTGGGACTCTCCAAAAAAATCTGGGTCAGGCCTGGAAAAAGCCCCAAGAAGAAACCCTTGATGGGGAAGAGGCAAAGAAGAAACCTCGGGAAGGAAGGGTCAAACAGAGGGGTCCCCCCGTCTTGACTATATCGTTCTTTCACAATGCCAAGCTGGGCTGATACACGGGACACTTGAGTGATGAAGAAAGGAGGCCCTTATTGGGTGAATGTGTTATATGTGTGTTATCCCTTTCCTAGAAAACGCCCTTCTCGGTCTCTCCCTCCCCTCCTTCCTTCCTCCCTCCCTCCCTCTCCACTCCTCACCCCCTCTTCTTCCCCGTCTCTGTACCCCTTCTCACGTCTCAAGACTGACATTTTTCTTAACTCATCCTCGCGTCACCAGAGCAGCCGCTGACGCTTCGTGCGGCCGTTAGTGCAGCTACTCCATTCAACTGTGAAGCTAAATGGATTACTGTCTGTCATGACAGTCTGACCCACTGCACTGATGCACCATGAATACTAAGCAGTGTACTGTACGTGTACGACTGTACGTAGCTCTCTTTCCGACTCAAGTTACTCCCAAATGAGCAGAAGCTGCAGGGGAAGTGGCGGTAGCATGCCTGCCACTGACTGTTGGTGACCGTTATGTCATGCGTGTTAAAACCTGATGGCTCTCCATCATTATTTATCCTTTGCCTCCAACATTATACATGCCTGGTGCACAAGACATATTCACTGCTGATGTCTGGTACTTCTTCCCTGAACTTTGTTGTTTAGCTTAGCTTAGGGATGAGGTTATAGTTAGGGAAAGTTAGACAACTTTTTGACCAATCTGCAAAGTTTTAATATCAATAGCCTTCTACACAAAAGGTGTTTAATACTAACACCTCTCAATTTGTTCCAACCCGTCTCCAATGGTAAACTTCATTGGAGCCAATCAAAGTTGGAGGTTGCCACCCTGGAATCTCTTCCATGTGGCCTCCTTAATAGTAAAGATAGGAGATTGTAGTGGTCATACATGACTACATGAATCTCCCTATACTCTTTGGACTTGCTGTCCAATGTGGCTGTGAAGGCGTCACCCTACTGTGCACATGCTGCTCACGTTGCCGGGGCTGGGAATCGAACCGGGAACCTTCTGCTTACCAGGCAGGACCTCTAGCTATTCAGCTATGGTCATTCGCTACTGAAGTCACATATGCTTTAATTCCCACTCCAGCCAGGAAAAAATGCTATGGAAATAACCATGGAAAGGGAGTTGGGAGTCCTATAACCCTGCATTGGACACCAGCACCTATTCACACAAAGGACACCAACATGGAAATTTACCAAAAAACGATTCTGGTGGGAATAGGGTTTTACCTAGAGAATACAGGCCAGATATAATTATTCTTAGGTAATCTAGAAATAGAATCTTCAGCATTCAATGTGGTCGTCTGGTCCCCAAGGAATATTGAATAGCAATCACTTTCTTTCTGTTCCATTCCCTTTTGTATCCTTGTTTTTGTTTGTCATGATCGGAAGTCACAAATTTAGCTGGCCTAGTTCCTGGTACTACATGGTGAGTTACGGTTACAGCATGAGGAAGTAAAAAAAGAGTTTCAGTTTCAGTTTGGCGGTAGGCCAGCATACCATCTCAAAGACATCCACAGTATCAGACGCTTAGGCGAAAGAATGGTCACTTGTGTGACACAATGTGTTAAACGAGGCTGAATCTACCCGACACCTTTGACCTTTACACCTATTCACCCAAAACTAAAACTCAAAATGCTGAATTTTAGTCCAACCCCGAGCAGGAGCTTGAAAAGAATTACGGCTGAATTTTAACTAGATTTAACGTATTTTGTCAAAAAGGATCAGAAAGGAAAGAGCTGGAGGCACATAAAAACTTTGAATAATATGTCCATTGAGTCTGAAGACGACACTGTGCTGTTGAAACGACAGTCCGTCTGAGAGCACCGTTCTTCATTCTTATAAACCCTCTGTTTTGGACAGTACATTGAAATCTATTTTGGGACAGTGGACTAGATTGAGACAGCATGAGACGTGATGAGAGCATGGTAGAAAGAACAGAATACTTATTTGGCAACAACACGGCATCACCAACTATTGAACACAAAAGAAAAGCTTGTTCCCATTGGGGTCCATTATAATTATATTATAAAACACCCAACAGACTACACTGTCTGTAGCAACTCATAATGTAAATAATGTACAGTACATTATGAGCTTGTATTACATTCAAGTTATTTCATTATGAGCCATTACTACATTATGAATTGTTACATATATACAGACAACCAAACACAAATTTGTGTTGGAGAATTATTGCATTCAAACAGAGTGGCCTTTCTGGGTGGTCCAATGGTTCTCAAACATTTTCATGTCAAAGGCCCCCAAAATGGCTATGTAAGGCTGTGGATTTTGTGCCAGCAACACCCCCATAAAAGAAGATTTTTGTGGCACCTACGAGATGAGTCACAGAATTTCTATACGTATTCCCCCCACAAATTTTTTACAGAATTCTACAACAAAAAAAGATATCAATAATAGTGAAAAATACACTTTACAAGCTCACAATGCATGGAATTGTAAACCATTGAAATGCATACATTTCAGACATTGAACCCTATATTCTGATCTGCTCTGATAGTGTGAGTGTGTGTGTCACATAGAAAATACAAGTTCCAGTTACACTGTGAGCTAATGAGCAACATGGGGCTTATTAAAAAGGAAACAAAACATCCCCACACATCATGCAGAAACCCAAATGGCATGCAAAGATATATAGTATTTACAGCCAGATTTAAAGATGAATATGTAGCCCTGTTTTATACTTCCAAGTTCCATCATATGACCGGGTGGCACAAGAATTGCTCATTTAACAAGCTCACAGTGTGTCACAATGCGCGTGTCTACCTGCTATTTGACAGTTTTTTTCAAAGCCTTTGAAAGAAGTTTCAAATTCTCAGAATGTTTTGAAAATGTAATTACAATTTATCTCATAATTGGGTTTATTATTCTTATGTAAGCTGACCAGTCAACTTCAGTCAGTACCACTATTCTTAGCTGGTTGATAAAACAAACGGTCTGTGGTGAGAGCGCATGGCGGTTTGAAAAGAGAGGCCGACGCCAGGGCCAGCATGCTGAGAGGGGTGAAATGGACCTCCCTCACATTTGAAAAGGACCAATGCTGGTTAAGGAGAGGTTCACTGCAGGCGGGTGGGGGGTGGTGGTAGGGAAACCCACCCAGGCATTGCAGTTCCAAGAACTGAGAGAGAGAGGGAAAAAAAGCCCTCTCCCTCTGAAGAAAAGACCAATACGGGTACACTGCAATTCAACCCCCAGTGTAAATTTAAGGGTACAAAACGTCAGGGTGCCAATCTCAGGGTTAAATTGACACCATGTACAGAAATGTACTGCGAAAAACGATGCAAGACAAGCACACTGTGACCTGTCCCGAGTATGTAAAGAATGCCATAAACATAATGAAAATTAAACGCTTTACTTTGATATCCTTGGCAGTAAAGAAGAAACGATTACACGCAATGCATTCAATTCAAAAGGCGTCACGTCTAATCTCATAACTTTAAACCGATATGGAAATGTAACCAATATGCAGCTTTTTATATGGAAATGTAAGCAGCTTTTTATACAAGCAGGGAAACAAATATTAATATCTTAAAAGGACATGGTGGTGTCAAATATTTCGCCATGTTATAAGAAATGTGAGAAAAACAAGTAGTGTTCACTCATATTGATATAACTTCCTTCTTTCAACTTTCATCTGCTACACATTCAAATGGGAAGCAACAGACTCCATTTCCTGAAATTCCTGTACCTAAAGTAAACTATCTTAAGGAGAATTTCAGACTAGAAGGCTTTCTTACCTTTATTTGTAGTTACGTCCCCACCAAAGAGGTCCAGGTGTTATTTTGTGCAAAAGCGCATTATTGGCTATTTCCCCTACCACATGCCCTCAATGAATTGAATTGCATTGAATTGAATGGGGCATTGGGGTGTTGTGCTAATTCGCTTATTTCCATCGCTCAAAAATCAATCAATTAGCACAAAAACCCAACCCCCATTGAGGGCTTATATTAGGGGAAATAGCCAATAATGCACTTTTGCACAAAATAACACCTGGACCTCTTTGGTGGGGACGTAACAACTACAAATAAAAGGTAAGAACGCCTTCTAGCCCAATTCTCCTTTAAAGCACAATGACAAAAAACAAACAACAGAGTTGTACCAAATACAAATTTATAGGTATGTCCTGTTTAGACAAAAATTGACAATACTAAACAACAAAGACACATCTTCGTTTATGAATTTTGAGTCACTTTCACAGGTCTCCTCAAACACAATTCAACCTTTGCTTGTAATCTTCTTGCGTGGATTGTGTGAAAAGAAGTGATATTCATCAGCGTTCTCTCTCTTCTTTTTCTCTCTCTCTCTCTTCTCTTCTTCATTGTGTGGGGCAAGTGTACAGTCAAGAGATTACAGATCCGCCAGTGGGGGACCTTGTTTAACTTTCTCTCAGGGACGATGCCATTGAGATTAGGGCTGCAACTATCCATTACTGTCTTAGCGATTAGTCTGTCGATCACCTTTTCGATTAAACAAATAATTGAAACAGCAGATCTACAAGCTCACACAAGATATTGGTTATTTCAACTATATTTTGAACTTTCTTTTTTTTTTTTACTTTGCCAATGCCCAACATATTGATTGATTACGAATCAAATGTTATTTAAATTAGCGATTTTCCATTAAATCGATTAGTTCGATTAACTTATGGTCGTTTAGTGGAAGGGGATCATGTCCTTAACTTTGTCCAACTCCTCTACTTCCTATGTTATGAGTTCTTCCTCCCTCTGCTTACATGGCAGCGACACAAAGTTATTTAAAAACAAGAGGGGTCTAATAAAGGTGTGGATCTCAGTCTATGTGTGGCCTGTCTGTGACATCAGTGATGTGTGTGTGATGTGATGTGTAAATGCATATTATGGGCAAAGTTCAGCTCGTTTCGACCGCCCTTCCATCATTATCATAAAATCTAAGTTAAATATTTTCCTCCAAAAATATGAAATGTATGCGTTTGCACAAAAATACATTTGGCACACAAATACACACATTATTTCTAGACAAAAATATATTTTCTTTCACAAACGCACATCATTGGGACACAAAAAAAACCTTTTTTTTCTTTACAGAGAGAGAGCGAGCAGTCGCGGTACTACGCAGCCAAGCCCACCCAGGACGCGGTTGGTCCGTCGGGTCGTCTTGACCACTGCCGGTACCGCGGAGAGACGCCTTGGGCTGAACCATAAAGACGGGCTTTGCAGCTGAGGCTTTAAACCTCACGTGGCTCACACTTCTCATTACCCAGGTTTTGTACAGACAGACAGACAGACAGACAGACAGACAGTGGGTGTCTGGGATGGTTTAGTTCAGTGACTCTCAAAGTGGGGCCCATGCAGGGACCCTCAGGGTTCCTTGGGGGGGGAGCGGGTCCAAATTGACCCTTGCAGATGTGTAACGAATGCCATTCGTACACTCTCAAGAGTTATGGGAGGGGATCGTTGAAATTAAAGAGTTTGACATCCACCGTTTAGTACAGTTTCACAGTCGTCCGGTGCTCCTCAGTAGCGACCCCTCCCTCTGCCACCTCCTCTTCCTCCTCCCCCTCCTCCTCCTCTTCCTCCTCCTCCTCTTCCTCCCCCTCCTCTTCCTCCCCCTCCTCCTCTCCCCCCTCCTCCTCTACCTCCCCCCCAGCCTCCCCGACCTCTCCCGCGACCTCCCCGTTCACTGCTGAGGTGTCCGGCAGAGCGCCTCAGCTTTCTCCTCTCCTCGTGGTGCGCTTGCTCCGCCTGCTGCTGCTTCTGCTGCTGCTCCGACTGAGGAGGAATATATCGAAACCCCATATTCAGAACTCAAGCAGTTTTTTTATATACATATTTTGTATTCCTCATATACAAAACGGTAGAGAAATTTGCATTCTAAACTCAAGGCTTACTAGGGCGCAATACAGGTGCGAGAGGCCAGCATGAAAGTCCATAAACAATGACACGGCTCGCACACTGAAAAGTGAACATTGAGGCTCTTTGGATGCAAAAATAGTCTTTTACTGACAAAAGTGCAAAAAGTGACATGGTGACAAAGTGACACCATGTCGTCAGACCATCAGTCGTCAGACCATCATCAACACCAACAGTGTGTTGATGATGAGATCTGTGATAGATTGTGGTATGGACGCCTTCGACATGAGATAGAATGATCTTTCAAATACTATTGGTGTAGAGACAGCAAGTGTTAATTTTGAACCACCATTTTGGTGGTGTACCTGCTTCACAAATCGGCTTCACTAGACGACATTCAGTGGAGTAATGCGGAACGTTTGATAGGAGAGAAAGGGGCGATGGAGCACGGAGGTGGACATTTTCCAAAGAATTTGGAAATCAAGATGACAAAATCTAAATTGAGAGCAAAAGAAGCAAAAACACACGGGAGCCACTCACCTTTCTGAGGTGGAAAGTGACCTGCTTGCTGCCTATAGCAGTGTCTGCCATGTTGCTGGTTCCAGAGTGCTGCTCCATCCTAAGACGCTCCTCCAGAGAAGCCCTGACAAACACAACATACTCCTTAGACCAGGGATACTCAACCTGTGGGCCACATTAGAGCATTGGCAAGGGGCCAGGGGCCGGTTGATAAAATGACAACATTAATGATACTTGATAACTTCTCTCTTTACTTTGCTTTATGTCTATATAATGTATAAAAGGCAAGGGCAATGTGCATTCTTTTATGGCTTGACGTTCCAGTTTTATTCCGTCAATGACAATTTGTAATCAAAGTAATTTGCTACATTTTCTCTATTTTGAATAATTCTGTGCAATTAGCATCACTCCAATATTGGAGGATAAAGGTGGACTCTGGAACTCCTGGGCGAAGAATATTTTTTGCTAGGTAAGTTCTTTGTGTTCGGAAGTATACTCTGTGGCTATTCAATAGCCTGACGGGGCTAAGCCCCATCCATCTGAGCGCTTCTGTTGTCAGCTCTGCTTGATTCTGTCTTGTGTAGTCTCGTTTAGGAGCTTGTAAAAAAAAATATATATATATATATATATATATATATATATATATATATATATATATATATATATATCCCGGACTGAAAGGTAATAAAAATTAAAATACATATTGGTTGAAAAGGTCTAAATTATTGTAATTTTCTTATTTTAAATAATCAATTGTCAACATCCTGTAGTTTCGCTCTTACTTCTGCAGCTTCTGCTTGTGGGCCACGTCGGTGAAGCTGCGGAACTCCTCGCCGGCCTTGATCTGGTAGAAGCGCGGCTCGTTGGCCGCCCGCACGGCCGAGGCTCCGCCCCTGGCAGGAGGGGCGCGGCCCGCCAGCAGGACGGTGTCGCGGTCCGTCTTCCTCTGCTGCTGCCGCCGATCGTAGTCCTCCTGGTGCAGCTGGCGCCGCTGCTCGCGCACCTCCTCCACCCAGGCCTTGTCGTCGTCATCAGAGCTCTCCTCCTCTGAGCTGGCTCGTCCCTCGGGCTCCTCCAACTCTGCAGCGGCCTGGACAACACACACACACACTTATCCCATTAAAACCCCCAAGCTCCATTCTAAAAACACCTTCTAAATCCTGCCCTAAGGTTTCTGAAAAACTTCAAATATTTAGTTTGAGAATCGAACTGAACGAAACAAATATTTATTATGTTTCCGAATGACATGCGACCTGCACACACATGCTTACAGCTGTGCTCCATACATTGTCCTCACATTAAAGACAATAATAAAAAATGTAAAACATAAACTCTAAGGAGGAAGTGTGTTGGTTCACCTTCTGCGCGTCGTCAGCTTGCTGGGCGAGCAGTCGGAGCTTCTTCAGTCTCTTGTCGCCCACCTTGGACACGATGGGGTTGAGCAGGCGGAACTCCTCGCTCTGCTGGTCCACCTGGTAGTCGGGGTTCTCGAACATCATGTGGAAGCGGTCGTCGCCCAGGATGCTGGGGACGGCCTGCGGGGTGAGAGTGTGGTTTTTCGTAAATTAGCGCCCTGGCCTATACTTGATCATACATACTACAGCGTCACACAAAAGCATCAAAAGTAGCAGATGCACAAGCTCGAAATGCTTGTTTCATTTTAACTTTGACAAAGTAAAAGATAATGGTTAAGTGGTTAATTGATTTGCTGATATAGAAAACATTAAAAAAAAATATATATATATAAAAAACATGTTTCTCGCTTATTCAATAAATGCAATGAGATATCGATAGAAGGAAATTGATAGTTGCAGACCAAATTAGTTAAGCTGTCAAGTATATACAGTAGGTTCATAAGATCATGATAATGAGAATGATGTTTTGTATGCAATAAAAGCTCACAACTGTTAAGCTTGTAGATCGTCCTTATATAGTGTAAGTATATAAACGTATAAATCAGCCATAAGTGGTTACGTTAGAAGTAAGTACATTTTGAAGTCTACACACACACAACTGCAGACTTCTGAGACTTTCAACCGCCTTTTATGAAGGGTAGTCCCTACTCTCTCTAAATAGAAGCCTCTTTGAACACACGTCGTCACATCTTGGGCTGCCAAATAAAGCCACAAGCGTGCCGCACACACACACACACACACACACACACACACACACACACACACACGCTGTACCCTAGCCCTGTTTTTAGGACTCAAACTTCGTCAGGAATTTTCGAGCGAACATCAGAACCATTCATTGCTAATTCATTTAAAAAATAACCTTCGAGCTCCGAACCTCGGCGGGGGGGAGGGGGGGGGGGGGGGGAGAGAATCTGTGGCAGAGTTTCTACTCTGCCACAATGTTATGCTTCCCCCACACACGGGCAGATGCAAAAGATAAAGGTGTTCACAGACAGTGTATTTGTGTAGGCTAGTCGTTAAGCAGCAGAAGGACGTTTGTTAGCAGCTCGACCAAACCAAAACAAACGTCCAACATAGATAAAAGTAATTACTCACCTACTGCTGCAGGTTCCATAAGTAATCCCAGTGTTGTTCAAGAGGCATGGTTTTCATATTAGTAAATAATTATGGTTGCGTGGTTTAGCGACTATGACTATGAGAGGAGCGCGTAACTTTGGTAAAGTGTCATAGTAGCTTGTTTACAACTGAAAACACTAGTTTTATTTCTAAGTCTACTTACAGGACGTTAACATCACATTTGAGTTCCTTTTGAATGCCTGTCAGATTTCTCTACATAACTGTCTCAGCTGTTGGTGCGCAAATGCGCCTTTGCATGCCTTTGATCTACCACGCAGAAAACATTTTGACGACGTATGCGCACTGGCGCACCGGTTGTGTGCCCCCCCGATTATAAATAAATTCTAAACATGTAACATAGTACTCTTATTATGCATATCGCATTCTCGCCGAGCTATATGTTCGAGTTAAAAAAAAGTAATTCAAACGAATGGTTCAAGCCCATTAATTAAGATTCGAGTGCCAACCCTAACGAGCGAACGTTCGAACCCCGAATCTTCGGGGACAGCCTTAATTTGTCACACACACACACACACATATATATATACACGTTATAACCGAATAAATTGATTAGTTCGATTTTAACTATAACTATATTGACTACTGTAATGCCCTGTATATTGGCGTAAACCAGGTTTCCATCTCTCAATTACAGCTAGTCCAGAACGCCACTGCTAGGTTACTTACAGGCACACGTAAGCGAGACCACATCAGCCCTGTACTAGCCTCCCTCCACTGGCTTCCTGTGCAATACAGGATTGATTTCAAAGTATTGCTCTTTGTCTTTAAGTGTCTAAATGGTTTGGCACCCAATTATTTATCTGAACTGCTGAAACCCTATGCTCCGACACGGACGCTTAGGTCCTCTGACCAGCTTCTCTTGGTGGTGCCTAAAACCAGGCTGAAGCTCAGAGGGAACCGAGCTTTTGCAGTGGCAGCTCCCAAGCTCTGGAATGAGCTGCCTCTGCACATAAGATAAGCCCCCACCCTCCAGGTGTATAAATCATGCCTCAAGACTTACCTCTATTCTTTGGCATTTTCAAGCACAGTATGAGATGTTTTGATGTGACACTGTGCATGTTGTTTGTGGTTTTTCTATGAAGTTGTGTTTTTAATTGTTTTACTGTAAAGCACTTTGGTACAACGTTGTTTTTTTTAAAAATGTGCTATATAAATAAAGGTGGTATGGTATGGTATATCGATTTGGGCGTCCTTGGCATGAGAATGTTTGCTCTACAGTACATGTTCCTACCTTGCCCTTCTTCTTCCTCATGGCCAGCTCAGCTTCGGCGTCTCCCTGCTCCATCAGCTTGAGGGCCAGTTCCTTGTTCACCTTAGGCAGCGCCTGTGTGTGTTAAGTCAGGAGAAAAGAGTGAGTTTGGACAATGGGGGTTCATTTTAAATGGCACATTTTGATTCCGTTTCAGTCATAATCTTTAGTTTTAGTATGTATTGGTCATCTGAACTATATCTACAGTTACTACTACTACTAATAATAATAAATAAATATAATATATACAGTTGATTTAATAATACTTGTGCCAAAAATAGCCAACCTAACACATTTGTATCAGCTATTTTCAGAGCGTGAAACCCACACAGAGCCAAACAAAATAACTTGTCATTACTAGTCACTCCAACATTTTAGTCTAGTTATAGTTGTAGTCTTTGACGAAACTGTCAGTATATTTAGTCACAGTTTGTCAGTCACAAAGATTGTAACTTTTCCCCCTCAAACAAATTGGCAATCGGAGCGGCAGTGGCGGTATTGCAGTGCCACACTGTTGTGACGAAAAGAGAGTTGAGCCAGAAGGCAAAGCTCTCTGTCTACCGAGCAATCTTCGTTCCTACTCTCACCTATGGTCATTAAGTGTGGGTCATGACCGAAAGAATAAGATCGAGAATACAGGCGCCCGAAATGAGTTTTCTCCGACGGGTGGCTGGCATCTCCCTTAGAGATAGGGTGAGACGTTCAGTCACGCGAGAGAGACTCGGAGTAGAGCCGCTGCTTCTTCCCTGGAAAGGAGCCAGCTTAGGTGGTTCGGGCATCTGGTTAAGATGCCTCTCGAGCGTCTCCCTAGGGAGGTCCTCGATGCACGTCCCACTGGGAGGAGACCCCGGGGCAGACCAAGGCGCAGTAGGAGGGATTACATCGACTCACTGGCCTTGGAAGGCCTCGGGATCCCCCAGGAGGAAGTTGCCCTGGAGAGGAATGTCTGGAGCTCTCTGGTGGAGCTGTTGCCCCCGCGACCCGACCACGGATAAGCAGTTGAAGATAGATGGATGGAATAAATTTGGCTTATAATTGCATTAAGAACTAATACATATTCATTACAATGTGTGTCTGCCGCCATCCCTCTTGAAAAATGTCATGGGACCCTAGAGATAGGAACGGTTATCTCGTTTTTTTTCCTATGAGCCAGCATCTTTTGACTAAATGCTAAACAAGGCATCACACTATCTTCTGATATTGTATTACTTGCTGGCATACATTTCTGTTTCTCAACTACACTGTCAGTGTAACAGTAGGTGAACACAGTGGTGGGTGTGCGCCAGTAAGTATAGGTTATGTCACATCCAAAAGACTATCCATTACGTAACGTTTGATAGAAAGCAGATTTACATGTAGGGCAGTGGCTTTCAACCCTTTCCATATCAGGGTCCATTATTTATTCAGCATTTGAGCCACGGAAAACCATTTAGCCTCGCGGACCAAAAACTAAAGAACACTTTGTTATCGATTAAGATTTTGTCCACAATTCCATGCTGTATTGATGTCGGTACTATAGGAGAGATAACAGGCAAACTTTTATCAAAATAACAATTATTCTACATTCTATAATTGTGCAGACTTCTTGTAAATTAAGTAATGCAGATGTAAAATTTAACTCTGTTGTGACTCCAGCACCTCACTTAAGTTTTTTCAGCAGATGAGCGGTGGTTCTTTTTACATTTCAACTCTTGAGAGCGTGAAATGAAACTAAATGGACATGGTACACTTTCAATAGTTAAAGATCTAGAAGGGTCCATTTGGTTACCATTGTCTCCATCATTTAGCTGGGGACCACCTGGAACACCCTCAAGGACCACTGGTGGTCCCCGGACCACTGGTTGAGAACAACGGATTCATATGTTATCACTGCATTAAATACACGTTATCAACCGTTATCAAGAAGCTGGAATATGGCCAATATGGCCATACTGACGTTTTCAGCGATGGTGCTCGGCTGTGTTCACTTGGAGCGTGCACAGGACGGTGCAGACATGTCGGGGGCATGGAAAGTAGGGGAGACTAATATTTACTATTCTGTCCCTATCGGTAGGCACAGAATAGTCAGCTCTAGTGGCTGTCGCAACGCTCGGCACGGCGACGTGCTCGGCGGTGCCTCACGTGGCTCAAGGCCACCAGAGACGACGCGCCTCCGTCATGGTCAACGGTCATGGTCACAAAAAGGAAGCGTGTCAGTAGTTTCACTTATGCGTTGTGTCTGATTATCACATATTGGCTCTATTCCAAGCTTCTGATCAAGGACATATTCTTGATTATAGGCTGATAACATTCGAAGCGGGTATTGAGAACCAATGACGTAGGGAGATTCAAACAAGCTTGGGTACATTTGTAGTGTACAATTTGGAGTTTAGGGGGTATATTTAAATTTAGATGAAAGAAAACTTGATTTTCACTCAACTTTGAGAGTTGGTAATCTTAAATGGACTGAGATTATATGACAGCTAGGGCAGGGCAATGTGACGTCGAGGACGATTATTTCAAACTTTTTCCTTGATTACAATGAATGAATTCAGTTTTTTGAAAATCCCATCAAATACATCTTCAAGCTCACAATGCATCGCTTTGCGTTTGAGCTTGTAGTATTTTTTGCTATTTTTGTGCTCACTATTGCAGACAATACAACAAATTATAATACAGGTTTAAGTGGTTAATCAGACTAATCGATTTAGTCGATTAGCTGATATAGGCCTACAGTATGACTTTTTTCAGTTTCAAGTAATGATTTAGATTCTTCTCTTCTGGAGGTCCCTGGAGGTCCCTGGTGCAAAACGTTTTCAGATGGGGGTCCGTGGCCAGATACATATCAATTTGGGGGTCCTTGGCACGAAAAACAACTACTGATTTAGAAGGCATTATTTTGTAGAACTGGCCTCAGGTTTTAAAGTTGGTTATTGGTTCCAAATATGAGTTTGGATATATTTTCGGTTATTTGACCAGTCCCAATAATAACAGCACAAGACATTCTCTTCATTGTCTCTCACCTTAATCTGAACTCTGTGGGCTCTGGACTCTTCAATCTTCTGACGGATCTTATCCTTGCGGTATTCCTCGTACGCAAAAGGATTCGCCATGGTTTTGACCTGCAGCCAAACAAAACAGCGCTGTCAAAGATGTTCAGATGTTCTTTTCAAATGAGTCACCAGCAGCAGTAGTGCCTGCAACACTGAACTCTTTTTAATTCATTGAGAAAGGCATGATGTACTGTAGTAGTTAATAAATGAAAGGGAGTGTGTCGCACCTTGTGGTACAATCTCATGTCCATGAAGAAGCCATGCATGTAGGCTCTCAGCAGAGACGAACCCACCAGGTGAGTCAAACCTGACGACAAACCATGAACCCAAATTAAAGAAAGCATTCAAAGAAAGACAGGATAAAAATAATATATACACTGTACTGTATTCATATTTTCTTCATCAATACTTGAGCTCAAGTGATTCTTACATGATATAATAACGTTATTATAGGCACATAAGACACATCAGGGTGTGACACGTTTTGAGCTTGTAGATCTGCCATTTCCACTATTGTTGAAAATGTATGAGACTATGATTTTATTTTTCAACAAGGAAATGATTATGACCATTATGCAAAAATAATCAAATAATTGATTAGGTGTTTATGTAATACTTGTGACAGGCCATGCCTGTCACAAGTATTACACAAGTATATAAGGAACCAGAGAAAAGTAGCGTGAAGCGGGAAAAAGAGGTCATGAGAGCACGGCCCTCCATTAAAACATGTCAGTGTGTGTGTGTGTGTGTGCTGTAACTGGAAGGAGAGCCCTCGTGTTACCCAGGGAATCTCGACTCTTATCCACACCCGTGCGTTACATAACAGGGGCCGCAGCGCGCGCACACACACACACACACACAGCTGCGGACTCCCTCCCCCCGTTCCCCTGACGAGCACCTCCTCCGCTTTTATTCCCCGCCAGAACACCGCCTCCCTCCTCGTCATTTGATCTCTTTACTGCTGAGACTGCATTCCCATGTTCATTCAACCCTTGTACTGTCCACCCCCTCCCCCCCCCCCCCACACCCCTTACCTAAACCTCTCAAAACCTTCCCCTGGTCTCTACTTAGGCCGTCTAGCCGCCTGCGCTAACCCCAGAGGCGGCAAAAAAACTTTCAGACCGACCCCTGTTCATTCATTCTTTCCCGGCCCCAAAAAAAGAAAAAAAAAACTTCCGACCACGCACGTCATGGTCGGCCCCCCTGGAGAAGTCGAAGCCAAAATCAGGCTCCCACCGTGCGAGCCAGGTTTCAAGTCTCTCTTTCCTCTCTCTATCCGTTACCACTGTCTGCTTAAATAAAAAGAAGAGATGGATAGACCGCCAGGCGGGGGCAATGCCTCGGAAAGACGAGGCAGTTTGTTGGCGGCGGCGGGGACCGGGTCGCGCTTTTGAATTGAGACAGGATGGCATTCGTGAACAGACGGCGCATTAGGTGCTGTCGGGGTGCGTCGGGGTGCCTCACCCAGGTTTTCCAGGTCCCTGCGCGTGACAAACTTGTAGTCGTCGTACACGGTGCTCTCTGGGTTCTCCTCCAACTCCTCCGTCAGGTTGTCTAGGAAGGAACACCATTTAGGAGCGGGGCCTAGGGCCTGAAAAAACATAGAAACACACACACACACACACACACACACACACACAAAGCAAACAACTCAGTGTGAGGCCTGGCTGGCTCAGGTTTCAAGCCTAATTATGTAATCCGTCTGCCCCCGTCATGTTACAGAAAATACTGCGTTTCCCGCAGCCAACATGAAGGAAGTGAAACACGGTATTTCCAGACATCCATACAGCCGGCAACAATGGGATTGGATAATCTACTGTAACGTTATGTGATAATGTTGATGTAAACTGTGTTAGCAGCAACACGGATGCATTTCACTCCAGTGTCCTGATCCTTATCTTCGGGGGTTAAGGGCTTGCCGTTCTTTGAAAGCCAAGTTCCCACGGGCCGTCGGGCGGCCTTTACAAAGCTGCTCAGGGGAGGGAGCACCCGATCCAGGATCGGGATGGCGGTCTCATTTCTGATGATGTGGCAGGTTAAAAACTGGGCCAGAAGTCAGCTTCTTGAGCTGCTCCCCGCATAACAGTGGGGGGCATTGTATATAAGAAAAGAAAAGAAAAAAAAAAGACGGGGAATTCTTAGAATGTCTGGATTTTTCCGTTTCTCGAAAACTCCCAAAAAGGCCCCGCCTCGTTTATTATCGACGGGCTCGGACACCGAGAGCTCTGTTGGCCGTTCCCGCCCATGGAAAACCCACATGGATCGCCTCTGAACACAGCTGGTACAGTAAGAATGAGCCACGGAATGCTAGTCCCCTCGCACACAATCCTCATGTTAGTTTGAGAAATAGAGGACGTCTGCTGGAAAACTACACGTCTACTGATAACCCCATTATCAACATTTTTGGGGAGATAGATTTCCTAGTTAATCATTGATGAGACATTACTGCACACGGTGCACAAACATTAAGTGCATTTCGGTTTAGTGGATTTCTGCCATCTTGCACTGTGCTCCCTGCCATTTATTAGCCGACTACTTTTAAATCAGGGTTCCCCAAAAGGCGGCCCGCGGAGCGCCCCCTTGTGGCCCCTGGAAGATTTTTATTTTATTTTTTTTAAATTAAAAACCCAATTTTTTGCGCATGCGGACTCGGCCCCCAGCCTGGTTCCCTTGGCCCTTGAGGAAAATTAATTGGGGAACCCTGACCTTTTAATTGTGTTGACAAAGTTATTTGTTTGCACTGTAAAGGCCCTCACACACCGGGAGCACATATTTCATGCCAAATACGTCCAAACAATACTATTATGTCACACGAATATTACGTGACAGTATAGCAGTGGTTCTCAAGTGTCCAAACAATACTATTATGTCATGCAAATATTACATGACAGTATAGCAGTGGATCTCAAGTGTCCAAACAATACTATTATGTCATGCAAATATTACATGACAGTATAGCAGTGGATCTCAAGTGTCCAAACAATACTATTATGTCACGCGAATATTACGTGACAGTGTAGCAGTGGTTCTCAAGTGTTTTAATTTCAAGGACCCCCATAAATCTTGAGTGTACAGATGGAACCAAATGGACCCTTACAGGTCAATTTGGTTACATTTGCACACTCAAGAGTTATATACTTATACTCCAGTTTTGGGTGATAAGGTGGGGGTGCATACTTGGTTAGACATGGGTTAAGGTTAGGTTTAGGTGTGCTGCCCCGTGGGAGGTTAGGGTTAGGGTTTGAGATAGGTTGTAGTTGTAGGACTAATGACTGGTCTAACCAATGACTAGTCTAAACCAAAAACTGTCTATGAATGAATGAATGAATGAATGAAAAACTTTATTCCGAACATGATAAAAAAAAATTAGACAAAAGTCAAAGAATTAAGTTCAATATAGAACAAATAAAATAATATTCCCAAAACAAAAACAACAAAAAAACCAAGCCTCACTGGCTGCAAGTATAATTATTATTATTTATTTTTTTACTTTGTTATATGTTCGGAAAGGAGTAGGGAGAAGTAAAAAACGTATATAACCCTACCCCTTAAAACTAAGTACTGCACCCGATAAGGTGACCGGTTAGTAAAAACAAAAGAGATGTGTTTGGGTGAGAGGTGAGTCACTTACAACCGCAGCGTGACGGCATGTTGTAGTTTTCGGTAGTCACCTTATCACCTAAAACTGCAGTATGAATACTGGCCTGGCCCTTTACACACCCGAAAGGCATCAAGTGGACCCCCGGCCTAAAGGAACCATGAGGGTACCTGGACCACACTTTTGAGACCCACTGTAGTGTTTCCAGTGAGACCAGAATGGAACAGAGCCTTCATTCGTATCATTGGTAGGGCCTGTGAAGGACCTGTGCATAGAACCTAGTATTTGTCATGAAACAAGGTGAATAAAAGCATCAACGTGTATGAAAGGGGCACAAAGTATTTCACAAAGATGTTTAAGTAGTAAGTACATAGAGCAAAGCTGCCATAGAGCCATCTAGTTTGGCTTACAAAAGCTACTTTGAAAACGTAACTCGAACTACTTTGAAGAAAAATCATAATACAGAAAGGTCACATGGCAGCACAAATGCCACTCTAGGCTGGGATTGAAGACATTCCCTGGTGATGTGGTTGGTGTGTGAGCGAGCACATGCACTACAAAGGTTAAGTGATTTAAGTGTGTTCTGTGGCTGCCTGACAAATGCATTGCCCGGGCATGTCTTCTCAGTAAATGCATTGTCCGGGCATGTCTTCTCAGTAAATGCATTGCCCGGGCATATCTTCACAGTTGGGCTCCAATTATATATATTTTCTTAGCCTTCTGTCTAATAGAATAATAATTGTTTTTTGGTCATTTGTTTTAGTTTCAACAAACTGATGCAAAGTAAATCTAACTGGTAAAGGGGCGGCGGTGGCTCAGGGGTAGAGTGCCTGGATGGTAACCGTAAGGTTGCCAGTTCGAACCCGGGCTCCCGCAGAGTTACTGTCGAAGTGTCCTTGAGCAAGACACTGAACCCCTAATTGCTCCCGATGTGCTAGTTGGTGCCTTGCATGGTTTCCGCTGCCATCGGTGTATGTATGTGTGTGTGAATGGGTGAATGTAATGCACAATCTCTGTAAAGTGCCTTGGATAAAGGCGCTATATAAATGCACCATTTACCATTTAAAGTGTATTGTATTTTTAGAAAAGTCTCCTGTGGACAGGTGGTGTATATTAGCACATGTGCTAACACACTGTAAACAAATTGTAGAACTGTGCAATAGGCAATGTAACTCAGAGAGTAAAAACGTATGAAGTGTAAGATGTGCATTGATGTTGCGTGCTGGAAGGACACATTAAAGATAATAGTTAAGTCAAGACAAGTTTTAACTCAGACCTAGAGCCACCCAAAGGGTATTGGTTTAGGGAAATTACATGGAAATTTGGGTCTGAATGCAGGCGTCAGGCGACATGGTAGTTTTGCAATCAGCACGGCGCTAGTATCCAGTGAATGCCAGGATTATTGTTAACTCCTCAGAAATGAAAGGAAAAAAACTTTGACGACTCCCTAAGCCAGACGAGGCCATTCTAAATCCAGCCTAAGCGTGCCTTTCATATCTGAAACGAAGGCGTTTACCCCAAACAACGTCTAGCTGACTGTGTACACAGGTCTGTCTCTAAGGAACATGTGAGACACCCACAAGGGCAGCTCCCTGAAGACGACAGGGTCCCCAAACACAATGTTGCGCTACGATCGCACACACCGTTTGTGCCACGTGTGACAGACGTCAGTGTCACGTGAAAGAATCAAACTACCAATCATTTTCATCGATTACTTTGATGATTAATACATAAAACATTCAGACATGGTCCACGGTCCTCTGTAAACATTGTGTTTCAGACATGGTCCACAGTCCTCTGTAAACATTGTGTTTCAGACATGGTCCACGGTCCTCCTAAACATTGTGTTTCAGACATGGTCCACGGTCCTCTGTAAACATTGTGTTTCAGACATGGTCCACGGTCCTCTGTAAACATTGTGTTTCAGACATGGTCCACGGTCCTCTGTAAACATTGTGTTTCAGACATGGTCCACGGTCCTCTGTAAACATTGTGTTTCAGACATGGTCCACGGTCCTCTGTAAACATACTGGATTTCACACCAGTAGCTTTTTGATACTCATCATGAAAAGTCACTGATTTTATTTTTATGCCCCTGTCTGGAATGAATCAGTATGATATCCATAAACATTTCCCATCAGTGCCGTTTGGTTTTGACTGTTGAGATTTTCTAGCTCTCCTGAATGGGGGAAGCAAGCAGGGGCTCAGGGGTTATTGTTGTAGCCTACATTAACCACTTCAGCCCAATTTTATACAATGCAACACATTGAGCTTGTAGATCGGCTAGGCCAGTGGTTCCCAAACCTTTTCATGTCAAGGACCCCCAAATTGACACTAATTAGCCCGCGGACCCCCCTTTGAAGAGATATGCCAGGGAGCCCAATAAGATAAGATTTTTATGGCTCTAGCAGTGATTTTCAACCCGTTTAATTTCAAGGACCCCAGTCAGTTTGACATGCATTAGGCTACGGACCCCCATTTAATAGCATTTCTATCTCTGGGACCCCCAATTTATATTGTAAAATCAATGCTAATTTAACTCTGAGAGCGTACAAATGGAACCAAATGGACCCCAATGTACACTCTCTGAGTTACAGACCCATAAGGGTCCATTTGGTTCCAAATTATCATTTAGCTGGGTCCCCTCTGGTACTCCCTCAAGGACCCCTGGGGGTCCCCGGACCCCACTTTGGGAACCCATGGGCTAGGGCATTTTCTCTCTTTAGAATCAGAACTCACCGGGATGTAGAACGTGTTCATTTTGGGGTCTTCCATTGCAGTGAAAAGCATACCTGTGAATGAGACAGGAAGCAAAACAAAGTCAGGAAGGATATTAATACGGTCTAGTCTAAAATGGACCGTAGTTCCGTTCCATCTGTTCCATTTCCAGTCGCATAAAGTGAGTATAGGCGCGAAGCGGGAAATCTGACACGAGCCACCTGTTGAAGAGGCGGCTGATGTTTTGTAGTGTCTGATAAGACGGTGGACACAGCCAGCCGCTCTCACAGGAAGCAGGCCATTATGTGGATGTCCTATTTTGGTGTCTCTCTCACACACACACACACACACACAGTCACACACACACACAGACACACACACACACACACACACACACACACACACACACACACACACACACACACACACACACACACACACACACGCCCTTTGTGAGTTTGTGAAACGTTTTCTAAATTGTTCTATATAGAGAGTATGCACATGCTTAAAGTGAATGGCACATAGAGTGGCAAATCGAGTGGCAAAGCAACAGGCAAAGTGAGTTTAACATTGTTTAATGTTGTTTAATGCAATCAGATAGGACTTTTCTGTGTGGATGTATGGGCTGTCAAGGCCAGAAAGTAGTTTTTGCCACTCAGTAGGCGTTCCTGCATAACTTCCTGGTTTGATGATGATGTCACACGCATACCCTCTATTTATGCAAACAAAAAAAACAAGCAGTGGTACTCAAACATCAATCAAGGAACCCCCATAATCCTGAGAATGTGCAACTGTGCATACAGTATGGAACCAAATGGACCAGCTAATCGCCCAAACAAAATAAGGATGAAAATTGCGGCAGGTGAACCAACAAAGAGAACGGGAATTACCAGGGGTTCGCGTCGTGATTCTGCATACCAAAATGACCCATTTTGTTGTTGTGACCCTGTTCAGTGTTCACCACCTCTGGCACGAATCAATAACACACACACAGGACAGGATAAGTCACAAAAGGTGGGCAGAACAACAATGGGGTTCCAACCATAGACATAAATACGTAGACGCCTCATTAGGCATCGGGCCACATGTCAGCACCGCCCCAACATTATGCAGGGCAGCATGCCATACCACCATTCCATGCCTGAGCTGTATACACGTTTTATAGCCATTGCCGTTATAGTCTATGTAAGATACCAAAGTATCTAGAACATCTACATCGTTTTTGCCTCCCTTTTTGTGTAGAAACAAACTTGTGTGGTTAGGATCGTTCCCTTTCTTAGTCCACGTCCTCCTGGGTGCTTCTGTGTTTAATTATACTACCAACAATTGTTTTGGGATGTGGTTCGGATTAGTAAAAAACAAAACTGCGTGGAAATTCAGCGAGTTATGATGATTTTAATTGTGGAAGAACCTGCTGCTTCTATAGACAGCGCCACGGTTGTCCTGCCCGACGTCTCGAGTTGTCCGTGTGTTTCATAACATCAGCCCTACCGCATGTGGTGAGTAGAGTCACAACATACTAAATTAATAATTTTAGTATGCAGAATGGTGACCCCTGGGTAATTCCCGTTATTTCCTTTTGTAGGTTCACCTGCTAGTTTTGCCCTTCCTCGGTTCGTTTGAATGGTCATGTTTTTTGCCTGTAGACTACTGTCAAACCAGTTGTGTTGCTTGACTCCACCTTCAAACTATTTTTTTAATTTAAAATCAGACAATATCCAGTCTAATATCATGATATGAATATAATATTGAATTTGATACTAGGGATCGGATCTAGACAACCCTCTAATCTAAGAGGTTCACATACTTTTGCCACTTACAGATTAGATCAGTTTAGAATTAAATGACCATTTATGGGCTAATATTTTTGTCTTGTTTGTTTAACGGGGAAATGAACAAAGGTAATTTACCTGCAACTTGAATGGAAGTAATCTACCAGCAACCTGAACAAAAGAGTAACTTTCCTGCCCTGATTTACATATAGGATAACATAAGTATGACGCGGTAAAACTTCTACATAGGATCAATTCCATGTTCCACGTTCCATGTAATAATTTCAAATGGTAATAAAATAATTGCAAAGAACCAGCTTCAAGCACGTGAATAAACCAATGAACAGCAACAAAAGTTGTACGTTTTTTTGATGACAGATAATTATGTAAAGAACATTTCATATGTTGTTCTCTTAAATCTTTAGTTACACCCTTTTCCCCCCACAAAAAGATGTCCATTATTAGGCCAACAACACAAATGTCTAAAAACTATACCAAATGGCTATAAAAGTTTAGAAAACACACACAAAACTAGATTAGCCACATTACTTTGGAAGCATGTGACGGTTTGTGTAAAGAGCCACTTCAGTATTTAAAACAAGCTACTGTACATGAACCAAGTGAACCAAAGAACCCAAGAAACACCATGAAAGGCAGCTGAAGTCTGCTGTTAAGTTGGCGCCACCCAGAGGTAGAGGTGCGTATTTTAACACTCTACCCAGTCACAAGCAAGCAGATGGTTTGTGGTGTTTGAACTCACCCGAGTTGGGGTATACGCACACGTCATTGATATTACTCTGAGGCTCAATGGAGGAGAACGCTTTGCCCTGAAATAATAGAAATAAAGTATTATCGACGTGTAAAATGCATCAACCTCAGGTAGATACATTTTCATACAGGACATTATAGTGACTTATGTCTAGGATGTTGCACAATCTTTAGCAGAAGTCCAGACAACATTTTGCTGCTTGTACGAGTACTAGACAAGTGGTTCCCAAACTGTTTCATGTCAAGGACCCCCAAATTGACACCAATGAGCCCGCGGATCCCCATTTGAAGAGATAATACCAGGGACCCCCATAAGAGAAGATTTTTACAGCTCTAGCAGTGATTCTCAACCACTTTCAAGCACCCCCCAGTTTGACATGCATTAGTCTACGGACCCCCCCATTTAATGAGTGTACAAATGGAACCAAATATCAGAGTTACAGACCCATAAGGGTCCATTTGGTTCCAAACTATCATTTAGCTGGGGACCCCCTGGAACCTCCTAGAGGACCCCGCTTTGGGAACCAGTGCTATAGACTGCCGACACATAATAAATACAATCTTCTTGTTTTGATTCCGAGTCTTACAGTGTCTTTGTGCCACATCTTGAGGATCTTGGCGTCAGCGGAGAGGACGAGGTCCATCTGCTCGTTGAAGTTGATGGACTTGATTGGGAGGTTGTAGTAGTGGTCTTTGACCAGTACAGGGCGGTTGGAGCGCAGGTCGTAGAGAAGAATCTGAGGGCCGGTGTGACAGACAACATTAACTCCAGAGGAATTCAATTTCAAGTCAAAAGGAGCTTTGTTGGCATGAGATAACATTGCCAAAGCAATTAAAAAATATATTAAAAACAGTTGAAAAGGGGGAAAAGTATATACAGTTGAATGGGGTACAGCAATGTGTAAACTGAGCTATGTCACATTGCGTCGTTATGTACACAGTATAAAGCTTTTCTGAAACAAATGGCAATCTTTTGCAGTCACTTTAGGACAAATGGCAGCATTTTTTCTCAAGACTATTTAAATAGTATACCAAAAAAAAAAGCCTCAGATTTAAGATGTGTTTAAATGTAGCATCTGTTTACATGTGCAGTAGTTCTTGCGGTATACTTGGTACAGACAGTAGTCTTTAGGGTGGTTGTATTCCATTGGCTAACCTTTTATCGCAATAGTTCACAAATCCTCAGGTTCACAGATTCACAGGGTTACGTTACCCAGTTAACGAGAATTATATGGATTCAAGCTAAATAAACGAGAAATATGTATGACGAGTCCCATGTTTCCATAGAAGACATGCTAGCTTCTCTATGGAATCCAATTGACTGACATCAGCCGTGGTGCCTGAGAACCTTCATCCATGCGATGAAGATGGCGATGGTGAAAGCTCCTTGGCTTACCTGTCCCGTGCTGGTGCCCACTGCCATGGTGAGCGAGTTGTTAAACTTGAGAGCGGTGACTGACGGCAGACCTTGCACCCTATGGACGTACAAACAATCAGAAACAACCGATCCACTAACAGCAACTCGTATCAAAATGAGAATGGGAAGAAATAAGGAAAATGTGACAGCATCTTCATCACATGCCATCTTAAATACAGGTACATGACATTTGGAGCCCTACAATGTGTACAATGTGTCACACTGTTTAGGTATCAGAATCATATTTCTGGGAATACTGATCATTCTTATGATTCATTTGAAAGATTATTGTTTTTTTACTTAAATATTTATCCCACAATTTTGCTACCCATTTTTTCACCCAGTGTCAGTGTGAGGGTACCTACCCTAGGGGACACGGGGAGAACATGCAAACTCCACACAGAAAGGCCCTTTCGCCAACCCCGCCTTGGGTATGGGTGAAAGTTCATTGTATGTAAACCATTTAAACTCCATATGGTTGACTGGAGTACCTTAGTGCTCTATACTAATTTATACAAACACAAACAAGCAAGTCTAGTAGGTTTTCTGTGAAGAGCCGTTAAACAAAGTATTTATATTGTTAAGTAAGGACAATACAAATATAGGAGGGGGGAAGACTGCCTCCGTGTCTGGATCCATAAACGAATGGTATCGCATTACATCTGGCACTTACTCTGTTCCCTCCGTCACGCTGTTCAGGGCACAGTCCAGCATGCCCACTCGATTCCGGACGCGAGGGTCCCAGCATTCTACCCTTCCCTGAGCAGCAGACAGAACACAGAGGGGGGAAAGATCAGGCATGTACACACAGCACACGCAGGCACACAGACGTGCGTGCCACGGTGCCAGAGGGGCCTGGCATGGAAACGGACACTGCTGACGGAAAAGTATTATTATCACCGTGTCTGCCTGTTGCTGGTGTTCATTTAACCCATTGAGAACTGAGGGCGATTCTACAAATGCTTTCTAGATCAGTCGTTATTAAACATTCGTGCCAAGGACCCCCAAATTCATATATTTGGCAGCGCAGCGGTCCCCCTAACCGGAGTCAGGTTACAGTGTCGTCGTCCCCCCCCCCCCTATCAGAAAATGTTTTGTGCCTGGGACCCCCAGAAGAAAAGATTTGTGTTAAAAAAGGCAGATGTACAAGCTTGTGCCATGCTGCGAGCTTGTAGATCTGCTATTTTTGAATAGCCAACGCTAAAATCTAAGACGACACAAGAAGCTTTCAAGGTTTTAGTGGGTTAAAAGCTAGTTCTAGTTCTCACCTCTATAGTACCTGTAGCAAACAGGTGATGCACAGGGTTGATGTCACAGCAATTGTGCTCTCTGGCAGACAAGAGAAAGAAGGGAAACACATTAACTTTAGTAGAGTATCATTTCAAACTAGCTAACCAGGTCATTATTCCCAGCCACCATTGACTGTAATAAATTAACCGAGTTCATGTTGATCAAACAGTAGACCATGAAGCTTTCAGTCTGTGATTGTCTGGCTATGGAACCAACCAAATAGTTTTGTTTTAATACATTTATACCACACTATTCGTGTCAAACTTTTAGCCTGAAATTTATAATTTCACCAAGGGCATCAAGTTTCTTAACCACTTAATTGTCGAACACCAAACCTGCCACCACACAATATCAGTGCCCGTTTTCACATGTAATGAGATGGATTTCAAAATTTCCACTATACTTCCTGCACTTTGTGAAAACAGGGTATTAGCGGATGTACCGTTTATAAATGTCTACAGTTCAGTCAGAGGGATTACCAGCACTCTCAGAAATGTCCTTCAACTACATTTTCCATTGGCACGGGTAGCAAGCACAACAACCACATTATATATTCATCTTTGTGGAGATGAAGATTTACATACACGCCTTCCGTATTTCTTTCTACTTTGCATCTGAAGGGAGGTACACGGTCCTGAGTGCAGGATACAATGGGGAAACTAAAATATCCAGCCAACTTGAGGCAAGACATTCTCGCACAATTTAACCACATACATTGCAAAAGAAAATGGAATGTTGAGTCCTTTTAGACAAATTCAAAATCTAAATAAAGTACCAATATCATGGCACCACCTTAGGTCTTCACCATGGAAAAAAAACCCTCATAATGCATGACTTACGCAGCATCTGTCTTAAGGGAGTTAAGGAAGCGCCCTTGTTCCAGGTTCAGTCTGTAGATCTCAGAGCTGAGGATGACATGGGAGGCATTTGTGTTATGAACACAACAGACACATGCAGCACTTTAAGCAGAACATGTGCAAATGTTGTGAGCTGATCATTAAGATAATTTATACATTAATCATCATGAATAAATGTGCTCTAAAAGGTGCGTCCGATTTGGATGGTTAGAGCGGCGCAATTACATACATATTCACTGTAAGACGAGAAGTATATATATATATATAGGTCTGAATGCAGCTTCAGAATTGAACCCTCCCAACTATTAGGAGCAGTGGGCAGCCAGAGAGCAGCACCTGGTGGCTAGAGATTGACCGATGCCAGATTTGTAGGTCAGAATCAGACCAGAAAGACGTTATTGTCATTTGTCACACCTTGAAAAAATGCTTTAAAAAGAGTGAAATACATTCGGAAAACCTACGTGATCATGGGGAGAAGATGATACAAACTCTACATAGAAAAGCCCTAGGCCGCTTTGAATCCAGGACCTTCTTGCTGTATGAGGTACACTGTCAAATCCTGCATTTGTCATTTAACTCTCAAGAGTGTACAAATGGAATCAAATGGACCCGTCCTGTACAATCGCCACAGAAAACTGTGGCAACACTTACCAGTCCATTTTGTACACTCTCAGGAATTGAATGAACACTTAAGGATTTTAGTGTGTAACCATGCTACTCTCCCAAAAGCTAATGTATTAATCTTATCTCAAATGATTGCAGTAAACACATGCTCACCTGCTGCCTACAAAGTAGAGGTCACAGGATGCATAGTGATAGGAAAAGTCCCGTCCAGCCTTGGGAATACGGGTCTTGTAGTATTTTCCGTGCTGGGAGTGGAACTCTACAGTTCGGTCACAATGGAGGAACACCAGCTATAGACAAAGAAAAACATCACCACTCAAACACAATCAAATAGAAGTTTACATTTCAGATATTAATGTAGTGGCTTTGTTATAAATCTGGAAAATATAATAAACAAAACGTATCACACACAAGGAGCAAGTTCATTCTAAATGCTGACAAGCAGGGCCCTGTTGACTAACCTTGGAGTAGTCATCAGACAGTATGTCAAAGGCCACAACTGCAAAGAAGCAAAAACATTATGTATTGTAAAGTGTTCATGATTAGCTGAAGGTGTGTAGTAGGTCTGTCACAATTATTACATCATAGTCAAATCGCATTATTTTGTTGAAAATGTTCATATAAGAAAAATCAGAAATACTACATAGGTCGAGTTTTGCTAAGCATTCCCTGGACTGTGGTTGTAAGCTTGTAGATCGGCTATTTCCGCATTTTCTTTTTTTAATAAATGTTGAAAATGGAGAAGTATTAAATGTCAGCAATTTGTCGTATCTGCCCTGTGGAATACAAATCCTAAAAGCCAAACAGCGATACATTATATATATTCACATGTTTCAATGTTGCCAAAACACACAAAGACAACCTAAATGTCTCAGCTGTCGGGAAGAAACCACAATGGTGTATAAACTTTGTATTTAGGGTTTCTTCCTGGAGGCTGAACCCTTGACAGTCAAACGGGCCAATGAAATAAACAGTAATATAGTGAGTAGTGACATCACATTATCAGACCCTCCCCTAACCCCTCCCCCTTTATCATACAACTACAGCTGTGGGTGCGGCTTCAGTTCAGGTGGATCACCACCCATCACCGCAAACCAGGCATACTTAATGAACTGGTGGGCGTGTCCACATAAAAGCATGATTTTAACAAAAACTGTACACTTTTTGGAAAAGGTTCTTCCTCCTTATATTATAATAATACCTGATGATCATGTTTTAGGGTGGAAAAAAATCGTGGCACTCCATCTTTAACCAACACACAGACGTAAAGGGTGTTCAATAGTTGATTTATGCAAAAAGCCAAAAACAAAAATGGAGTTAGGTGGTTTCCTCCCGACAGCAACGATATTGTAATCGTGACAGCCCCAAGTTGTCAAGCTGCTGGGTTGCTCTCTTATAACTTACCATCAGAATCCAGGCAGCGCTCAAACTTTTGAGACAACTGGTAGGCGTCGTAGCAGCGAACCCTTGGTTTGTATGTGCCTGCAATTGATGAAAGTAAAAAGAAAGATGTAGATGAGCCAGTGAGGCGGTTTTTGATTGATTGATAATTGTATTAGACAATAAAATGCAAACAGTATAGGGGGTACAGTCAAGCACAAATGGTCCAAAAGGATAGCACCGAAGACAGACCTTGCGGTCTTGTTTCTATTCGGGTCCCATACATTCATTCAAAACACAACAATGACATCAGCAATGATATATCTCCAAAATAATTAAATCTGGGTACATGCTGAATAGAAATAAATTGTGAAAACAAAGGGGGGGGGGGGGGGGGGGGGTAAAGAGGTGGGGCCATCACATTCTCTCCCTTTGACCTGATGACTGTAACGGATGCATTTTCAGAACTTTTTTAAAGGAAAGTATTCCACACGAGTGGCAGTGCTGTGGAAGGTGGATTTACCAATATTTGTTCTAAAGATGGGTGGCACCAGATCATTATTCACACTCCCTCTAGTGTTATGTACTGTGAATTGCTCACCTTTTTGAGGTAATCAGTCAAGTAACTAGAGACTAGTTGCTAGTCCCATTTTCAGTTGCTTGACTGGTCTTGAAGTGTCTTCTACCCTGAGCCAACCTATGCTATCAAATTGCATTGCATAAAAAGGTGGGTCGTCATGTCCCACCTTTTAATCACCTAAACCCAATGTGGCTGACCGGAGACCCTCAGCACTCTAGTCTAGAATCTGGAACAGATTTTAATTAACCCATTTAGACCGAAGGACGATTCTACAAATGCCTTCTAAATCCTGACAGTTTTCTGAAAAACCCATGTTTCTACAGTATGTCAGTCATTCTCAAACATTTTCATGTCAACGACCCCCAAGATTATCTGTATAGAGCGTCGCAGTCCCGCCTCCTACCCTGGACCAGGAAATGAAACCCAATGCATTTTCCTCAGACATTTCTTAAAGTATTTATTTAAAGACGGTTACGCCGTGGACAAAGCCAACTCGAGTCGTGACAACTCATGACAACACAAACAATATTTTGGACCAAACAAATAATTACAAAGAAGAAAAACAACAAAAAAAGTGTTGTAACCTGCCGTTTTTTTCTTCTTTCTAATTATTTGTTTGGTCCAAAATATTGTTTGTGTTGTCATGAGTTGTCACGACTTGAGTTGGCTTTGTCCGCGGCGTAACCGTCTTTAAATAAATACTTTAATAAATGTCTATGAGGAAAATGCATTGGGTTTAATTTCCTGGTCCAGGGTAGGAGGCGGGACTGCGACGCTCTATTTGGCCGCCAACCCTCCCATCTGAAAATATGTTGTTCCAGGGATCTCCCCAGGAGCAAAGATTTGAGTTAAAAACGTTCGCTCTGAAATATATATACAGTATATATTCAAAGATTTGCACCACATTTTCACGATTTAAAAAAAATAGCAGATCTACAAGCTCGTAGCACGGCACTCGGTGCATTGTATGTATGTATTGTCAAAAGGAAGGTGTGAGACATGACAATACCAATGCATTTACAGCCGTTATCAAAGCAAACCTGGGCTTCCATAACACCTCAACAGTGACCAAGGCTGATCACCTCCATGCCACGCCCCATTGATTAAATAATTTGTTCAAAAGTAGCCCAGACTGCATACATTAATATACTTTTCAGATGGTCGACATTTCTCGTTTAAAAAATATATATTTTTAGTGGTAAAATATTCTAATTTGTTGAGATAGGATTTTTTGATTTTCATGAGCTGTGTACGCCATAATCATCAAGATTAAAACAAAAAAAAGTTTGAAATACTTCACTTTATGCAGTTTTACACAATATTCCAATTCATTAAGATGGAGCTGTATATATATATATATATATATATATATATATATACACATACATACATACATACATACATACATACACACACACACACACACACACACACACACACACACAGCTCCATCCCATGTAATTAGAATATTTTGTAAAAGTTAATTTTCTTCCGTAATATAATTCAAAAAGTGAAACTTTCATATATTCTCAATTCATTGTGCATAAAGGAAAATTAGCATCGCCATGAAGCTTGTCAACATACTGAAGCACACAGTGCTGTAAAATATCATAATAGATGGTTGTGTTGAGACTCTGGACATGACAAAACACAGTGATGATTTAGGCCATGTTATCTGCTGGTGTTGATCCACTGACTGACTCTGACAATGTAACAATGGTTTCAACACAGCCATCTTTATGCCATATGAGTATATTGTGCTTCAGTATGTTGACAAGCTTCATGGCGATGCTAATTTTCCTTTCCAGCTCGATTTGGCACCTGCCCACAGAGCCAAAACTACTAGTAACTGGTGTACTGACCATGGTATTACTGTGCTTAACTGACCAGCCAACTGGCCTGACCTGAACCCCACACAGAATCTAGGTTGTATTGTCAAGAGGAAGGTGTGAGACATAAGACTGAATAAAAAATAATTTACGGCTGTTATCAAAGCAAACCTGGGCTTCCATAACACCTCAACAGTGCCACTGGCTGATCACCTCCATGCCACGTCCCATTGATGAAATAATTTGTTGAAAAGTAGCCCAGACCAAGAATTAACTGCATACATTAATATACTTTTCAGATGGTCGACATTTCTCGTTTAAAAAAAATATATTTTTTAGTGGTCTCGTAAAATATTCTAATTTGTTGATAGGATTTTTTGATTTTCATGAGTTTCATGAGCTGTACGCCATAATCATCAAGATTAAAACAAAAAAAAGGTTTTAAATACTTAACTTTACGCACAATGAATTGAGAATATATGAAAGTTTCACTTTTTGAATTATTATATTTTTTCAAAAGAAATGTCAAATTGAAATAGCAGATGTACAAGCTCACAGCGCAGCATGAAGTGACACACTGTGAGCTTGTAGATCTGCTATTTTTGATTAGCCAACGCAGAAATTAACCCAGATCTCCCAATCTCAGAGCTGACACTCTCTACCCTCAAAGCCACTGAGCTGGTTTTGTCAGACCCGGTTCAACATAGTATAGGTCCTATGTTGTATAATGGTACCTCACCTGCACAGAGGATGTACTGTCCATCCCTGGACACTTTGATAGAAGTGCACACAGTGGGCATCTCAAAGCCTTGGAGGAGCTCGATCCTGCGCTGGATGTCTGAAGTAAAAAAAGAAGGAAAAAAAAGAACAAACATAAAATGAAATGATCTAGTGATCTCACGATGGCTGCCACATGACAATTTAACTGAAAGTCACTCACCGTCATCGCTCTTTTGCAACTGTCTCCTCTTCCGATCCGAGAGCCACTGCGGGATCAAATAACAGCATGGTTAAAGCAAAGAGAAGATTGTTGTACTGCTTCAGAATGTGATGATGTTTTCCAGAGGCTATCTGGCTAACGTTAAGATAAGATATATATCTGAGGCAAATCTGCCGGACTCTTACCTCTGGGAGAGATTTTCCATAGCTTAAATTATAGATCTTCACATCATTCACACTAGATATCTGCATTTTAAAAGATGTTGCGGAATCTTGTCACACATAACACACTAAATCACCTCCACCCGGCTAGCTTTATGCCCACGTTGTTACACTTACACACTGGAGCAAAAACAAAACAGGAAGCACGTTGTGCAGGAAGGAAACGTTGTGCTTTCCCAAATAGCTCCGTGTAGAACATCCTCTGCACATTGGTTCCTGTTGAAGCCATGCTGTTTAGACATCTAATACAGGTATATATTGTTGTAATTGTATAGCTTTAATAAACTTTATATTTAATAAAAGCTGTGTTTAATGAGGTTTTACATTTCTATTTTGACAGTGGTGAAACTATGCATCCACTCTTCCCCAAAAACAAAAACTGCGCTATAGGAAACATTTGTGGCAGCGGTGGCCGAACGGATAGCGGCGCGGTCTTGATACCGGAAGGTTCCTAGTTCGAATCAGCCGCCCGACACGTTAAAATTACCACCGCTGAAGTGCCCTTGAACAAGGCATTGAACCACTACGATGAAATGTGTTCTATGAGCAGGGCCTGGCTGGAAACAAGTTCTTGAGCTTAGCCCAGATACCCTGGGTAAATATAGATTTCATTTCATTTCAATGAAATCAGAATCAGCTAGGCTATGATATTCTATAGGCTAAATCTAATGTTTACCACACCCCGAACAACTTAAATGACTCAGTTCGTCCGTCCGTCCGTCCGTCTGTGAACAGCTAATCTCCGGCACCGTTGGCTTGATCGCAGCCATACTCTGCACAAACACTCCCTGAATGCCACAGCTGAACCCCTGCCCCAAGGTTTTCACATTGGCCTCTTATAGCACCACCAGGAGGCCGCTTTGTGCAAAACAGATTTTTGGACAGTACACCTACAGATTTTGTCCAAACATCACGCAAATTGGTACACAGTCTCTCTAGAGCCATTCAACGAAACAGGTCTTTCAGATTTTTCAGACTCCATCCTGATTGGCTAATATTGGCTTCCAAAGTTCGCAGGAGTGCTCAGTTTCAAACAAAATGCCGCAAATCATGAACACATCGTGTGATTTCCGTGAAATTGTGCACACACATTCCCACTAGGCCGAGGAACAAATGCCACTGGAACAGTTTCAACTCAGCCTCATGGTGGCGCTGTAACTGGCCGATTAGTGTTTTTACCTCTAACGACACTGTGTAAAACTTTATATGCACACTCTCTAGAGGCCAAGGACAAACCTTTGCCTGGAATCTTTCACATCTGCTCTTTATAGCGCCACCAGGAGACCGACATATGTAAATCACATTTTCTAATATTACTCCTTCAGATTTTATCCAAATGTCACGCAAATCGGTACACATGCTCTCCATAGTCATGTGATCAAGACAGGTTTGTTTGATTTCTCATAATCCATCCTGATTGGCTACGATTGGCTTCTAAAGTTTTCAGTTGTACTCGTTTTGTACACATCGCCACAACTCCTCAACGCAGCGTCCGATTGAGGTGAAACTGTGCAATGTGCATGCATATTCCCACTAGGCTGAGGAAGATGCCACTTGACAGTTTTCGGGCGGCTGTGGCTCAGGAGGTAGAGCAGGTCGTCACGGTCCAATGATCCCTGGGTCGGCGGTTCGAATCCCGGCTCCTCCTGTCCACATGTCAAAGTGTCCTTGGGCAAGACACTGAACCCTCCAATGAGTCAGTCGGTGTGAGCTCGCCACCATTGGTGTGTGAATGTGGGAAGTGAGGACGCTGGTGTCGACTGTTCGCCGCTTCACCTCTCAATGTATGAATGAATGAACCATTGTAAAGCGCTTTGAGCACTTGGAAAAGCGCTATAAAAATGCAATTCATTAAAAAATGCAATTCATTTTCAAATCAGCATCATGGTGGCGCTACAACAGGCCAGGTTGCGACACACACACACACACACACACACACACACACAATACATGTTTATATTTCTCTTAAACATTTTGCCAAACATCACACACACCCCTGTCCTCCTGGTGGAGACCTATGCCCAGAAGGGCACTTTTTCTAGTTTGTATATAGGTCCAGTCCAGAGTCTTATTTACAATGAAACAACATTTTTATACATTCCCAATAGTACATCCAACTGTAGGCTTCTATCCATTTTTGGGCATTAAAACGCTAAGGAGTTGTGCCCCAATGGAAGGCTTGATCTCTGGTCATATGAAGATTTTTACAATAGCCTATACATGATCTATTGCTAATCATGCATAGGGTCTTTTTTAAAACAATCATGTATTTTTGGCATTGACAATATATCACTCAGAAAGGGATTTATGTGGAAGGTCATCTCATTCCGAGTGGTTTTTAAGTACATTTTTGGCATTTAAATCCAAATCCTTTAATGCATGTTCGCCAACCTTAATGCATGTTCGCCAACCCTAATGCATGTTCGCCAACCTTAATGCATGTTCGTCAACCCTAATGCATGTTCGCCAACCTTAATGCATGTTCGCCAACCCTAATGCATGTTCGCCAACCTTAATGCGTGTTCGCCAACCTTAATGCATGCTCGCCAACCCTAATGCATGTTCGCCAACCTTAATGCATGTTCGCCAACCTTAATGCATGCTCGCCAACCTTAATGCATGTTCGCCAACCTTAATGCATGTTCGCCAACCCTAATGCATGTTCGCCAACCTTAATGCATGTTCGCCAACCCTAATGCATGTTCGCCAACCTTAATGCATGCTCGCCAACCTTAATGCATGTTCGCCAACCCTAATGCATGTTCGCCAACCTTAATGCATGTTCGCCAACCCTAATGCATGTTCACCAACCCTAATGCATGTTCGCCAACCTTAATGCATGCTCACCAACCTTAATGCATGTTCGCCAACCCTAATGCATGTTCGCCAACCCTAATGCGTGTTCGCCAACCTTAATGCATGCTCGCCAACCTTAATGATGATTATTATTACAAAACATGCATTAACCACTTAAGCCATATAGCCTAATATTTACAGCAGAAGAACTCAGTGAGGCCATGAGCAAGCTCAAGCCAGGCAAATCTCCAGGCCGTGACAACATCCACCCGGAGTTCGTCATCCACCAGAGCACAACAACATCTGGCTGGCTTTGTGCTTTCTTTACAGCATGCTACCGGAGGTTAAAGATCCCAAAGATTTGGCGCCGCGCCTCTGTGATAGCCCTGCCAAAGCCAAATAAAGATGCGGAAGTCATACAGGCCCATCTCATTGCTCAGTGTCCCATTTAAGATCTTGGAGAGGATGATCCATGGCCGCATAGAGCCAGTAGTGGACTCACAGCTCCCACGGGAACAAGCTGGTTTCCGTCGTGGAAGGTCAACAGCAGACCAGGTAACACTACTTTCTCAAGACATCGAGAACAGCTTCCAGGACAATGAGAAAGCTGGGGTGGTGTACCTGGACCTGACTGCCGCATACGACACTGTGTGGCACCGGGGACTCCACCTGAAGCTGTTGAGGACAATACCGGACCGGCATATGGTGAAGTTCATCATGGAGACGCTCTCCAACCGCAGCTTCATTCTCCAGACCAGCAGTGGGCAGTGCAGTAGGCTCAGAAGACTGAGGAACGGGGTACCGCAGGGGTCGGTTCTCTCGTCGATGCTGTTCAACATTTACATACATGACCTACCTGATACATCGTCCAGAAAGTATGGCTATGCAGACGACCTTGCCATCATGTTGAGTCGACCAACATGGAAGGCGATGGAAGAAGGCCTGAATGAAGACATGGGCACCATGGTAGCATACCTTCAAAGGTGGCGTCTACAGCTTAGCGTTGGAAAGACAGTTGCTGCGGCATACCACCTTAGCACCAGGGAAGCAAGGAGGGAACTTGAGGTGAGTGTCGACGGCAAACGCCTGGAGGTTCAGCAAGCCCCGAAGTACCTTGGCGTGCGTCTGGATCGGACACTGTCCTTCAGTCTACACCTCAAAGAACTCAAGGCCAAGGTGACATCCAGGGTTGCGCTGATCCGCCGCCTCGCTGGAACAACCTGGGGAGCCTCCGCTAAGACGCTGCGTATATCCACCCAAGCCCTGGTCTTCGCGGCAGCGGAATACTGTGCCCCAGTCTGGAGCAGAAGCCCCCATGCAAGAAAGGTCGATGTGGCAATCAACAACGCCCTCCGGATCATAACGGGATGCCTGAAGCCCACCCCTGTGTCTCACCTGCCAGTCCTTGCTGGAATAGCTCCGGCCGGCCTCCGACGGGAGGCTGCCACCCTCGTCCTGGCCAGGAAAGCCCAAAAGCAGGACTGGCACATCCTGCATGGCACCACCACAACTCCAGCACCTCCAGCAGACTCAGGTCTCGTCACCCCTACAACAGGGCAGCACAGGAGATGCTCAACTCCACCTCTGAGGACATCTCCAGAGATGCATGGCTGGCAGCAGCGTGGAAGCAGGAGTGGGAGTCAGCCGGGCCCTCCCGCATGCATCGGTACATCTGGGAACCAGGAGATGGTGCCATAGGAGGAGATGACCTACCTCGCCAGCAATGGACCACACTGAACCGCTTAAGAACTGGGGTTGGGCGTTTCAATGCATCAATGCAGAAGTGGGGATTGGCTTGGACAGTGCGGCATGCGAGTGCGGTGACCCTGAGCAGACCGCCGACCATATCATCTACACCTGCCCCTTATACAGACCACCCTCGGAAGCCAGCCTCTTTGACCTGGGACCAGAGATGCGGGCGTGGCTCCACGACATCGAGTTGGACCTCTGACGTTACACGAAAGAAGAAGAAGCCTGATATATTTTGGCCATTTGAAAACAGCTGATCTACAAGCTCATATACATCGTGAGCTTGTCGATGTTCTATTTTCAAATGATTTGAAAACGGGACATTCTGCATAAGGAGTATACTTTCTACTTTTGGTATATAGTGGCCTACATTTTGATGCCCAAACTTTTGTAGTTTTATCCAAGTACATTTTGAGTATAGTTCTAAATTGCAGTGTTGATCATTTTACTTAAGTAAACAGTGCGAGTACTTTTTCCACCACTGCCTGCTGTTGAATGAATGATGTAATAATATGGGTAGGACAGACGATCCCCATGGTGCTCTCAGAGCGCTCCGCTCACCTTCCAAACACTCCACCTGACTGACACGGGCTGCTTCATCTCTGGACATGGTCATGAAGATTCATTAGAGGTAGGAATTATTGTACAATTGATTATAGTCTTTTCTTACGTGTTTACTTTATTTTATTTATTTTATTTTATTTCTTCATTTGTTTTTTCGTTTTTTCGTTTTCTCATCTTTTCATAGACCTTTACAAATAAAGCGGAATGACAGGTTATGCTGGTATTCTAATGAAAAATGACCTTTTAAACTGTTATAGTAGTAGTAGTTAGTTATTCTACATTAAGTTGTGTTTGCTCTGGGCCAGGTCTGCCATTTGGTCTGCAATTCGTGCCAAATCGGTTTATTTGGAGGAATTCGACTGGAGCTGTCGTTGGAAAAAGACGTGAACGAGTGGGGATTATGACGGACTTCTGGTTGATTTCTGTTCCACTGGACAGGACCAGCGCAACCAGTTTAGAGAAGCTGAAGCGCACCATTGCCAAAACCAACCTGGCTTCAACCAGCAAGTTCGCCATCCCAGAGCTGAAGGTAGCTACCTGGGTTTAAGCTATATGGATCTCTACAGTCTCTCAAAGGAATATGAGGGTTTTGTCTCTCAGAGAAGGGACTTGAGTCAGCTTGAGTGAACTGTAACTGCCTTTGGGCACACACAAAAAATCCTCACTGTTATTTTTACTCTTGAGTGTCCAAATGTGACCATATACCCTTGATTGCAGTTGTACACTCTCAGTAACAAATAACAAATGGAGTAACAAATGGATAACACAATTATAGCCCTCTCCAAATCATGTGATATGAGTATACTGACATACTGTACTAGTGTAGGCTAAATTAAAATGACAAGAGTATTGCTAGTGAACTGTTAATATGCACTGGAAGGAGTATGTAAGGTACAGTGTAGTTCGTGGAGGTTGCAGGTGTTTGGTGTCCTTCTCCAGTGAAGGGCTATAGGCTCAGGTTGCTCTCTACGCCGGTTTGCGGCAAAATTTCCATCCGACCCATTTCTTTCAACATGCTCACATTGCTCAGTGTAACAGCTAGGCCCTATAACCTACGGCATACACTATGAGAAATGACATTCTCATGTCACCTATTTGAGGAAGTCAAATGGAGGCCATCACGTGTTCTGCTGAATTCAAACTGTGGCCATTTTTGTGATCCGATTCAAAACTGGTTTAAGAGACTAGATTAGAAATGGAATTCTATCGCTCATAATTTCAGCCCACTAGAACAGACATAGCATATAGCATATACCACTACCATGTTAATGCTGACTCATGACTATGCCCCCAGGTGGGAACATTGGACAATCTGATTGTTGTTTCAGATGAAATCTCAAGGCTGGACACGTACACCGAAAGGTAAACAGTCATATGTGTGCTTGCTTGTACAGAAATAAAACTTGGTACGCTTTATAAATGCCTGTTGGATTGGTGGCTTTTGTACATGAATTACATGCATGCAGAGCGCTTAATGTGTAGCTTTGTCCTCAATTAAGTCTAGTGGCTCTGGGAACCTGTGAGGTCTCTCTGCCATTATTAATTTATGCTCAGGCCCAACTGGCGGTTAGATTTCCGTCTGCTTTTAAATTCATTGGGCTTGTACCTGAGCTGAGGAGGCATAAATACCAAGTGAGAGCCTACAATATTTTTTATTGCCAGCAATGTATCTTTTCCCCCACCTGATTTTAAATTGAGCCTCAGCTTTTAGAGAGCGCTAAGCCGCTAACATATAGTCAAGGTCGACATCTGGGTTTTAATGTAGCTTTGGGGCCCCCACTTAGGCAGAAATCTGTAGGCTACTTTCATCGAAAGGGTTCCCCACAATAACAGAAAACAGAAAATATGGTTGGTATATGAGGGACTCACTCCAGTCAACCATATAGGGTTTAAGCAAAACTCAAATTCAAATCCTGCCTTCACTGTACACAAGATATCTATGGCAAGTAGCCTCGTCTTATAGCCAGATGGGGAGAAACACATACTGAAAGACTCAGGGTCATATTAACACTTAAACCCTTTATAATTTATTGACAGTGGCCCCCCAGAGGTCTGTATAATTATAATGATGACATGGCCACGAATAGGGTTCGCTAGGGTTCATGTGATTAATAGTACACTGTACTCCTTTCACAGCTCTGCATATCGGCGTGGGGGATGTTGCGTCAGTCAAATTAAATCTATGTCTTACGCATTGCGTTCAATATATTTAGACATTCCAGCAAAACTCCCCCCCCCCCTTAATTTAAAAGGAGCCTGAGATTGGTTACTAGATTACATCCAGATTCCAGATATAGGAAGATCATTTTGTAAAGCATGTTTTTTTCTTATTGCTGTCCTCCGTCCGGTCAGTGTTATCAAGCGGACATGTCAGTGTATGGGGGAGGTGATGGAACACTCCAGTGACAAAGTGCTGGAAAACGCCCTAGCCAACGGAGGTGAGACGCACGCACGCACGCACGCACGCACGCACGCACGCACGCACGCACGCACGCACGCACACTTAATTGCATAGTAAAGTAACTCATTAGCCAAGAGTGCAGTGGCCTCAGGCAACACACACACACTCACACAGACACACACACACACACACACACACACACACACACACAGACCGCGTCTTAGATAGTATTACATTTTCATTACTTTTGCAATACGGTGCCATTTGCAAATGAAAGGCATGTACATCTAAACTCACATACGTACATGCACAACCCCCACCCCTGCTCCCCCTCACTCACTCTGTCATATACACAGGCACGCGCACACACACACACACACACACACACACACACACACACACACACACACACACACACACACACACACACACACACACACACACACACACACACACACACACACACACACACACACACACACACACACACACTTTAAACATGACTGCACAAGGTGGACTTATCTGGAGGGCTATTGTACCAGATAAGATGAGGTCAATAATATTAATAACCGAGTCCTGCATGGTAAGTCCATCACTAATAAATGATTTTGGCCGCTCTCTCTCTCTCCCCCTTCCTTCAGACTACCACAAGCATCATCACAAAGTGCACGTGTCTCCCATGAAAGCCTACCTCGCAGCCCTGAGGGGTATATATCTGAACAGAATGTGCTCTTTGAGCTGCGGTGCCGTGCATGCAGTGTGCATCACTCACCATCATGAGTTGACTTGGAGCAGCTACATGCATCATTGCGTCTCTGCAACGTCATGTCGCTGGCTTCCATTGACAATGAATGGTTTCATCTGCCCCGTGTGTGAACACAACCTTAGGCATGTAACGATTCACTCAACTCACGATACGATTTGAATCACGATATTAGGCTCATGATACGATTTATTTAAACACAAATTTATTTTCCAGACTAAATAATTACTGAAAAATAGTTTTTATTGTTATTCTCTTAAAGATGGAGTGCCACGATTTATTTCCACCCTAAAACATGGTCATCAGGTATTATTATAATATAAGGGGGAATAACTTTTTCCAAAAAGTGTACAGTATTTGTTAAAATCATGCTTTTATGTGGACACGCCCACCAGTTAATTAAGTATGCCTGGTTTGCCTGGTGGGTGGTGATGGGTGGTGATCCACCTGAACTGAAGCCGCACCCACAGCTGTAGTTGTATGATAAAGGGGGAGGGGTTAGGGGAGGAGCTGATAGTGTGGTGTCACTATATTACTGTTTATTTCATTGGCCCGTTTGACTGTCAAGGGTTCAGCCTCCAGGAAGAAACCCTAAATACAAAGTGAATACACCATTGCACATAAAAATGACTCCAGGGTGTCTAATGAAGTACCGTCACCTCATAGACACATGAAAAACTGGAAAAATACAAAAATTGTGGCACTCCATCTTTAAATCAATTAAAATCGCCACCAGTTTATATCGATATACAGTATATCGATATACGATATGTCATTACATGCCTACTCAGCAGTCCAGTGTTGTGTGATTCCAGTGTTGATTTTGACAGCAAATTTAGATTTTAGTCTCTTAAATAGTTTTCATTTAGTTTTAGTCACCTGCAATGTTTTAGTGTTAGTCTAGTTTTAGTCGACTAAATTAGCCGATTTTGACGATTTTTCGTCATAGTATTAGTCGACAAAATCAACACTGCACTGTTCTTGAATGGCTTATCTAACTGTCCTGTCTCCTCCAATCAGGTACTGTACCTAAGCTAAGTACAGTTTTGAGGTCTTTTCTTTTACATTCTTCAGTATTGCCAATTATCTATACTATTCAATTCTACTCCACTACATATCGGAGGCAAATATCGTACTTTTTAATCCACTACAATTATTTGACAGCTTTAGTAACTCGATAATTGCACAAAACATACATTAACCACTTCAGCCCTACATATTTTGGCCGATCTTTAAATAGCTGATCTTTATGCTCACAATGCGTCACGATGCGACGCATTGTGAGCTTGTGAAATGGGACATTCTGCACAATGAGTACTTTTACTTTTGGTACACTACTTTGGTGCCAATACTTTTACTCAACATTCTGAATGCTGGAGTAGCCTATATCTACGTTGCAATATTGATACTTCTACTTAAAGGGATAGTTCAGATTTTTTGAACTTAAGTTGTATGAAATACAATTAATATAGTGGTTGCAACTGTATTAATTGATTGCCAGAGTCCCATGGTGGGAGTTCTGCTCTGGTTTTGGTGAAATATCAAGTAGTTCCGGTCATTTTGTGGGGGGCACTGGGGGCCACGCAGTAAAGGTAAATTAATATACACAAAACTAACGTCATTTGTATTGTTGACCTATTTCTAAAATATTAGTGAAACTTTCGGGTTTTTTTACCCCTCTATCACACGGAACTATGTTTTTTGTGTCCATATCACTACGCCCAAAAAATAGTTCCATGTGATGGATGGGTCAAAATTGAACGAAAGTCGTGCTAATATTTTAGAAATAGGTCAATACAAATTACGTTCGTTTTGTGGATTCATTTACTTTTACTGCGTGGCCCCAGTGCCCCCCACAAAATGACCAGAACTACTTAATATTCACTAAAACCAGAGCAGAACTCCCACCACGGGACTCGGGCAATCAATTAATACAGTTGCAACCACTATATTAATGGCAAGTATTTCATACAATTTAAGTTAAAAAAATCTGAACTATCCCTTTAAGTAAAAACGTTATTTTGAGTACTTCTTCCATCACTGGTTTTCTCTCCTCTCTCGTGTTAGGTAGAGTTTGTTTTTAAGCCGTGGCTGCTGTGAGGTTTAGTTTTGAGGTTTCGTGTGTGTGTGTGTGTGTGTGTGTGTGTGTGTGTGTGTGTGTGTGTGTGTGTGTGTGTGTGTGTGTGTGTGTGTGTGTGTGTGTGTGTGTGTGTGTGCGTGTGTGCGTGTGTGCGTGCGTGTAAATATTGTAAAATATTATGTTAACCTTTTAGAACTTACATTGTTATGCTGGAAGTCAAAGGAGGCTAGGACGGGCTGAAAACGTAACTAAACTAACTAAACTGAAACTTTGCCCAGATATGGAGATGACTGACTTCCTAGTCCTGACATCATACTGTAGTACTGACATGACGTCTGAGGAACATTGTAATTAGACCCTGCCTTGTTTTGTTATTAGCCGATGCTTCATGTGTAATTTGTGTAATTAGACCCTGCCTTGTTTTCTTATTAGCCGATGTTGTGTGTGTGTGTGTGTGTGTGTGTGTGTGTGTGTGTGTGTGTGTGTGTGTGTGTGTGTGTGTGTGTGTGTGTGTGTGTGTGTGTGTGTGTGCGCGTGCCAGTGGATCTGGTTAACTATGTGACAAAGTTCCAGTGGGACCGAGCCAAGTATCCCACTGTTATGCCGCTGCGGAACCTGACAGACATCATCAGTAAGGTACTGAATGTTATCCAAACATACACGTTGCTATACCCGTAAGCCTGCTCTTATGCAAAGGGTGCTACTATGGCTGAATTAACATAGTGAGAATGATTTAAGAAATAGGACATGAACACGGTAGCGTTTTACAGTAAATAACCTCACGGTCATGACCGAAGTAGATCATGCAAACGCAGTGATTGCGAACGCAATGAGCACTAACTATGAGACCTAGCAGAACATGTCTGTCTGTGTGTGTGTGTGTCTGTCTGTGTGTCCCGCTGTAACACCACCCGCCCGCCACCAGAGGGCGCAGCTGTATCACACACACACACACACACACACACACACACACACACACACACACACACACACACACACACACTTAACTTAAAAAAAAAAACTTAAAAAGAAAACTTAAAAAGAAAACTTAAAAAGAAAAAACGTAAAAAGAAAAAACGTAACTTAAAAATTTACGAGCTGCGTTGATGAGAACCAACTTTCGTATGGACTGGTTCAAATCCAGGTGGTTACATTTGGCGTTAAACTCGTCAGAATCGGGGAGAGGTTAAAGGGGACAAATATAGCAGAGTAGCTCTGCTTGAACTACAAAAGCCTGACCATGTAGGAGAGCAGGATTAGAATCCAGGTGTTGCATAATGCTGCATGTTACAATAACCCTGAACCTCACATGCAGTGCAAACAGACAGTGGAAGGAAGGCATACCGTGATGGAGGATAGTACACACACTCTGTATCTCTCTGAAGTGATATAATAGAAACGTGTCCCCTAGGGTAGGTACCCTCACAAAAACATGCAGTAATCCTGGTCTCTAAACTGCCTCCCCCTGGCCAGCCGGGGCGCCTGATGGTGGGGAAAGGAACTGGTTGGAATAACGTGTACCTTCCACGTGCTACGTCCAACCAGGGAAACTCCCCCCTGTCAGGTGTAAAGGAGCAACTTGGACACTCATGCATGAAGGAAGCATGAGTTCAAGTCCGTTGCTCTCCCCAGGTTGGCGGAGGGTGTGTAGAGCCCAGGATCACATTAGATAACTGACACAGGGGTGAAAAATGGGTTACAAAATTGTGGGATAAAAATTATTATTAAAAAAAAGAAACATGTCAGGCCAGCCCACAGATATATATTTAGTATTCTGCTACTTATTTGCCTTTTTTAGTTAAACTAACACATTTCTGCGTTAGTTCATGTTAACGTTTTGCCCAGTTCTGATGCCTGCTTATGCACATGTACTTGCACATGTCCGACAGCAAGTGTCCCTGGTGGAGACAGAACTGAAGTCTCGAGCGCTGGCGTACAACCACATCAAAGCCAGCTTGCAAGGCCTTGAGCGCAAAACTGAGTGAGTAAGCTAGGCCCCTCGAACCATGCATGACATGAATTATTTAAGAAAAGGCTAAAGAATTCAGGAGCTGTGTATCTATATAACCGCATAGATGCGATTTAAAAATGCACGAGTTGGGTATATTCATATTGAATGTGTGTATCTTTCCAGAGGGAGCTTGGTAACTTGCAGCCTGAGTGAAGTAGTCAGAAGAGAAGATTTGTTGGACTCTGAATACCTCACCACACTATTGGTAGTGGTGGCCAGGTTAGTATATTCACCACTCTACAGGTATTGATGCCAGATAAGTGAATACCTCACCATACTACTGGTAGTAGTAAATAATGCCCAGGCACACTGGTAGTTATAGGTTGTGTTTAGGTAGACGACAGAGTACAGCAACTTGCAATGGTCCTGGTCTACAAAATGCTGAGCTCGTAAACAACAGTCGTAAAGGAATGTTGAATCCCTACTCTCCTTCAAAACCGCTCTGGAAGAGCATTTATTATTTTAATTTGATTTCTAACCGTTTATAGGCCTATGATATGATGTTTTTATTTTCTTTCTTTTGCATAGCACTGTATATTTGTATGTCATTAAATAAATGTTGAATAAATGCTGATGAAAATGAGGATCCCAAATGTAAACAAGCCATTGTGCTTTTCTGGGTATTTCAATCCTCTTAGCAGACCTTGTATTGACCTGTGCTTTCCTCGAACTGTGCTTACTCTAAACTGTCAATGCAATTATCAGTCAATTAATCAGTGAAACACATTCAGGAAAAGTGGTTCATTAAAACAAAACACTTGAGATGTAAATAGCAGAACTCCAAAGAATAAAGAAAGATGCAAAGATACTATTGGCTCAGATGCACATGTCTTTATTTCTACTCCAGGCTAACTTGTTGTTTCGGCAGGGGCCTTCATCAGATTACAGCAAAGTTGTGCATATAGTCGAGGCTCCTGACAAAACTTGTTGCCTGGGGTAGCAATAAAGATGAGCATCTGAGCCAACAGTCTTGGATCTTTATTCTTTGGAGCGCCATTATCTCTGTGGTGTTATTCATTTATTTATTACGTTTATTATTGACCATAGCTGAGCACCCACGACCAAGGAGGCGATCTGCTCCCCATCCAGATCTACAACATATTAGAGGTGGTTTCAGGCTTAGCATATTGAGATTTTCATTAAGCACTTATAGTTTCAACCCGGCATCCCTATTTTGGGCATGCCATTATATATCATTTATACTGTATATATATCATTATTTGTCTCAGATCCACATTATGGAAGCCACATTGTAATTAGACCTTTTTTTTGCTGTGGTCTCTGCGGTCCGCATGCGTGGCGTGGCGTACATGCAAACATTTACAATTAAGCTCGCAATGTGTCACGATACAAATAATCATAATTATGACAAATTAAAGTGATTAAACAGCTAGTTTTTGTATTTCGTTTTTTAACCCTCCTCCGTGTGTGTGTGTGTGTGTGTGTGTGTGTGTGTGTGTGTGTGTGTGTGTGTGTGTGTGTGTGTGTGTGTACGCGTGTGTGTGTGTGTCTCTCTTGTTCATGTCATAATGTCTGTCTGACGGACATGTCTGTCTAATGTCACAGACGGAGCTACCGGCAGTGGGAGCAGTCTTATGAGTCCTTGTCCCAGTTTGTGGTGCCTCGCTCCAGCAGGTAAGGAGGCGTTCTTTTGGATTCCCTGGCGGTCGGTGGCAATGAGACAAGCCATTCCATTTGATCCATGTCTAAAGTGTGCCAGTGAAGCGTCCTGTTCTCAGTGTCCACAAGGTCGGGAGTAAACCACATGTATTGTGTTACCGGCAGAAAGTAAGAGTCCAGTCCACCGACACATCTCCAGGATCGCTGGCGGAAGAATCAAATGTCTTCGTTTACAGTATTTCATTGAATATGGCTTCAATTAGGCGAACCTATACTCTTGTTCATCCGAGCAGACATTCAAACAGCACCAGAAGTGCCTTCTATGTGCAACGTGAGATAAAACACTTGAGTTTTTATTTAGTTTCCAAATTAAATTGGAATATTAAACTACAATGTGGTCTCGGGCAACCTCTGTAATCTCCTGAAATATGTGAGATTTTAAAGGAATGCCACTGAATCTTTGCTTTTAAAGGCCTTGCATTGTTTAGAGTCTGTAGTGAGTTGCAATGAAACAATAGAGAATGTTCCATTCCAGCTGTAATATGCTGTATGTAGCGCCATCAATAATGATTTGTGAGAGTAGCATGAGAAAATTGAATGTGACAGTATCCATGCATCAATCTAGTCTTGCGTAGCCAGACGATCAGAGATCTCTGCCTACTGATACATCTGGTGGAGGCTTTGGTGTGGTATCAGAATTTGTTTTTAAAGCAGTGAGCATTCTCTGCGGTCCAAGCCCATTCAATGAATTTAGATGTAGGCTACCTATACACATATAGTTCTCTCATCAGCCAGGCTAGATTTTCTTACAGAAAGGCTCATTGAATGTATATTTAAAAGCATTGTATGAGCCCATGTTAAGTTTCACAAACTCTTTACCTCAGACAGAATTCACTAGTGTTGTAGTCGAGACCACCTAAAGCGAGACCAAGACAAGACCAAGATCTAGGGGGACCCAGGGGGGTCGAGACCAAGACAAGACCAAGACCTAGGGGGGTCGAGACCGAGACGAGACCGCCGCGAGCCTAGGGGGGTCGAGACCAAGACAAGACCAAGACCTAGGGGGGTCGAGACCGATACGAGACAGCCACGAGCCTAGGGGGAGACCAAGACAAGACCTGCATGACCGCCACGAGGCGAGACCGAGTCAAGCCCAAGACCAGATTTATCCCCTCTTATTTGATAGGAAACAGAAAACAATCTTGATCTGAAACCTTGGAAACCATGTCTTAACCTCTGTAGGGACTTAAAACGTTACATTATCCTGTTGCTCAGCGTACTTTGTTAAACTTTCGGACGAGGCTTGCTTAACGACCAAGCAATAACAAGCAATAAGCCACAACTGGAAAGAGGAGAATTAAACTCGATCACAACGTGTTGTAGCCTAGTTGGAAGCTCCTTGCTACATTAAGGACTCAGACTTATTTATTTGGAACAAGACTACAAGAGGTAATCCACTGCCTGTGTTGTGCATGTAAGCACACAGCCGTCACTGTGTCACTCGACACCACACTTTTTCTCTCTCCTCTCTGTCACCGTCCGTCAGGCGATCTCCAAGCCCACAACGCGTCGCTGATGGAACGCGATGTAGGCCTGTAGATCAGCTGTGTTCCCTGCGCATCTAAAAAAGGGAAGAAAATAAATAAATAAATAGCGTGTGTGCGCGCGTCTGTGGGAACTGATAGGAAGAACTGAATTTTAATTATTGTAATGGGTACCCGTACCCGGTACACAAGCATGTGTTGAGTTGGTCTCAACTACAACACTAGAATTCACTGTATTCTTTCAGAAGAAAATTTGCATTTCCGAAATGGCTTGATATTGATTTCTCAAGACAGTCTTTGGGAAATATAATTTTTTTTAATGGAAGAGTTTCTTGGAGTTTCTTCTCTGGAGGACGAAATTGCCCGCTATAGTTTCTTGGCCACTTTCATATTGCTTGTCACAACAACGGTGTGCACTAGTTAGATTTCCTTTAGCTCCTTCCCAACTCTAATTGTTTATTGTTGCTTTGTGTGACCAACAGAAAGCTTTATGAGGACGGAGAGGAAGGGATTTTCACTGTTACACTTTTCAAAAGAGCCGTCCGTGAATTCAAAACCAATGCCAAACAGAGCAAGTAAGCAGGTTTGATTGCCAGAAAATAGGATGTCGGCTCAGAGCCGTGGTGTCTGTGTCGATTACCATAGTGTAGCCCATTGCCCACACAGGTTCACCATGCGCGAGTACAATTTCGACCTGGATGAGCGACAAAGGCTTGAGATGAAGCAACTTGGTGTGGACAAGAGGGAGCAGTATGTGAGTGAATATATAGAGTACTGTGCCACTGTTGTGTGGATGGGTTGTGTTACTGTGTGTATGTCTAGTAGTGACAACAAACATTGTCAAATATGTTCTTAATACTTAAGAAAGGGGCAAACATTGTGAAAATGGCCGATCTACAAGCTCACAATGCTTTGATTGATTGATTGATTGAAGAATGTATTAACAGTTTGCAGAATACAGAGTACATTTCAAGCACAAACTCAATACAAAGGCTGTTAACTGTGAGTGGACGACCCAATTAAGCATTACACTTGTTTCCAATAGGGTCCACCATGTTCAAATCATCAAAACATTTAGAGACGTACAAATAGACACTTCTATAGACAGAACTTTGCTTGAGCTTGTAGTTGTTTGGCTATTTTCACTATTCAAAAAACAGGGGGTCCCACAGCATCACAATGTTTCTAACCTGTATCCATATTTTCTATGTTTGCTATTAACAAATGGCAGATATACAAGCTCACTGTAAGCTTGTACATCTGCTATAAAAAAAGGAAGATCTTGAAAGAAAATATATATCATTTTGGAGATAAAACAAACAAACACAAATCTGGGGAGGCTGTTGGACAGAATATTTTCAGATGGGGGTCCAAATTTTTTATTTGGGGGACGTTGAAATGAAAAAGTTTGAGAACCACTGACTTTTACAGTACTTTCTTCTATCACTGTGTACTGTACGTACCATTCTGTACTGTACATGTGTGAACATAAAGACCCAGTAACCACACACAGGCAATGAAGGGATTATGTACTAGCCAAGGTCAGTTAAAGTTATAAAGAAATGTGAGTACTTTTTCCACCACTGCATTCATGTGTGTATATTTTATGACTCCCCCGTAGGGAATCTTTGTGCGTTGGCTGAAGGTGAACTTCAGTGAGGTGTTTGTCGCCTGGATTCACCTGAAGGCCTTGAGGGTGTTTGTGGAATCAGTCCTCAGGTCAGCGGTGCTCAGTCACAACTCTCAAGTGAGGTCCACGGAGCCACAGGGGTCCTTGGAGGGGTTCCAGGGGGTCCCCATCTATATTAGTGAAGCAACACAGCATCACGATCAGTTTAACCACTTTAAGCCTATATTTTACTTTGGCTATTCAAGCTCACATCGAGTCACATCAGGAGCTTGTGAGCTTGTAGAGCGATTTTAAAGTTGTAAAATCTTGAATTTGACTGCGCAAATCTTGAATTTGACGTGCGTGCGTGCACAGTGCACACTCGCACGCGCACACACACACACACACACACACACACACACACACACACACACACACACACACACACACACACACACACACACACACACACACACACACACACACACACACACAAACAAACAAACAAACAAACAAACAAACACAAACAATTATTATCAGCTTGAAAAATGGCTTTTCATTTTCTGATCTGACAAAATCCCTAACTGATTGAAATGATCTGCCAGGTATGGTTTACCGGTGAGCTATCATGCTTTTCTGCTGCAGCCGGACAGGAAGCGTACAAAGAGGCTGAGACAAGTGCTGGCTTCACTGTTCATGCACCTGGACCCCACCGCCACCACCAGCAGCAAGAAGACAGACGTACGTGAGAACCACTCCACTCCACGTGTTGAATCACTCCACTCCATCTGTGGTGTGCAGTGGTGGAAAGTAACTAAATACATGTACCGGTACTCAATTACAGTGCCTAAGGCTGAGCTCACACCTTTCATGCAATTCTGTGCTCGTTGGATGCTCGTTGGATGCATGTTGTGTTGTGTCATGGCCGCCCAATGCATTGCCAATGGAGGTCACATGGTTTGACACAACATTGTGTTGTGTGAGGGGGAGGGGCGCACGACTGCGCCCCTCCCCCTCACACAACACAATGTTGGGTCAAACCATGTGACCTCCATTGGAAATGCATTGGGCCGCTGGGCGGCCATGACACAACACCCAACGAGCACAGAGAATTGCATGAACCGTGTGAGTGCACCCTAAGGCTGAGCTCACACCTTTCATGCAATTCTCTGTGCTCGTTGGGTGTTGTGTCATGGCCGCCCAGCGGCCCAATGCATTTCCAATGGAGGTCACATGGTTTGACCCAACATTGTGTTGTGTGAGGGGGAGGGGCGTTTCGACTGCGCCCCTCCCCCTCACACAACACAATGTTGGGTCAAACCATGTGACCTCCATTGGAAATGCATTGGGCCGCTGGGCGGCCATGACACAACACCCAACGAGCACAGAGAATTGCATGAAAGGTGTGAGCTCAGCCTAAGTACAATTTTGAGGTATTGTGCTTTACTTGGATATTTCCAATTTCCAATACTTTTACTTCTATACTCCACTACATCTCAGAGGCAAATATTGTACTTTTACTCCACTACAATTATTTGACAACTTTAGATACTAGTTACTTTGTAGATTTTGATTATTATTACAAAACATACATTAACCACTACAGCCTATACATTTCAGCCATTTGAAAATAGCCGATCTACAAGCTCACATTGCGTCGTGAAGCAAATGATCAAATTATTTTTATACATTTGAAATCTTGAAATGAGACATACTGCATAATGAGTACTTTCTACTTTTGATACTTAGGCTGAGCTCACACCTTTCATGCAATTCTCGTGCTCGTTGGATGCATGTTGTGTTGTGTCATGGCCGCCCAATGTATTTCCAATGGAGGTCACATGGTTTGACCCAACATTGTGTTGTGTGAGGGGGAGGGGCGCAGTCGAAACGCCCCTCTTAGGGTGCACTCACACGGTTCATGCAATTCTCTGTGCTCGTTGGGTGTTGTGTCATGGCCGCCCAGCGGCCCAATGCATTTCCAATGGAGGTCACATGGTTTGACCCAACATTGTGTTGTGTGAGGGGGAGGGGCGCAGTCGTGCGCCCCTCCCCCTCACACAACACAATGTTGGGTCAAACCATGTGACCTCCATTGGCAATGCATTGGGCGGCCATGACACAACACAACATGCATCCAACGAGCATCCAACGAGCAGAGAATTGCATGAAAGGTGTGAGCTCAGCCTTAAAGTTCATTTTGATACCAATACTTTTGTACTTTTACTCAAGTAAATTTAGGATTCCTACAATGCAGTATCGATACTTTTACTTAAGTAAAACAATTGAGTACTTTTTCCACCACTGGTTGTGTGAATCGGTGCTCCACTAACTGTCACAGACACCTTGTGAGTTGTGAGCTTGTAGATCGGCTATTTTTGGTATAGCTGGTCTACAAATCAGGCACTAAAACTAAACTAAAACTAAAACATTTCACATGACTAAAATACGACTGAAACTAAATTTAATTTTATTCAAAGACAAAAAAGCTAAATCAAAATGTTAAATTTACACTGGTGTGAATGTGGCCGAAGAATTCAAGTATAGAATGAAAAAAATCTCTAATGTACACACATGCACCAGCACGCACGCACACACACACACACACACACACACACACACACACACACACACACACACACACACACACACACACACACACACACACACACACACACACACACACACACACACACACACACACACACACACAGTATTACTATACTTGTGCGTGCACACATTAACAACTCTGAGGGGAGCTTTAATGCATAATTCATCTCTGTGTAATGATGATGATGATGATGTGTTGTCTGATTCAGTGATGTGATTCACTTAACTACTGTAGCTCGCTGATTTACGCAGGACACACTCGACATGGGCAAAGTGAGCAAATAACATGCGCACTCGTGCAAGTCCAAGAAATGCTTTTTGGAAATGAAATTGCTGTTCCTTTAAATCATAAATGACATGCTTCGTTGCATAGCGGCTGTCAGTCAGTCCCTACATCCCCTGACAAGCTGAGCAGAGACAACATGGTTACTTTAACACTAAGAGTTATACAAAATGTACCTTACCCTCAGAGGGACAATGGCTAAATTAACGCTCCAATGGCTAAACCCCCCCCCCCCCCCCGGTCAAAGGGACGGGGATTTACTGGCTTATTTTGAAAAGTCAAGCCGGATCCCAAATCACCAACGGCAGAATCTAGCAAATTCACACACCTTTTTGTGATATTTCGAAATGATCGTACATTTGGGCACACAAAGGGTAAATTGATGGTACAAATACGATAATTTTCATTCATCATTCATGGCAACAGTTGTTGGCGTGCACGTCAACCAGTGTTGACTTGCACCCAGAAAAAAAACACACTTTTGAGAACAACTCAACATGCTGTGACGGTGCTCTCTCTATCCCACAGATGAGCTACGACATCCCAGAAATGAATCCCTGTCCGCACGAATACTTCTCCTACATCTGCTTCCCGATAAGCATCAACGTGTTGGAGACCAGCTAGTAGTCGGCAGTGTGAATATACTCCAGAAAAAAACCCTAGAACAATCCATCCAGGGATGGACCTGATGCTGACTTGGTGGTTCACACTAAGCTCTCGCTCTAGGCCAGGCAGAGAGAGACAGAGAAATGGAGAATGGCAAGATCCTCAATGATCTCTGGACGTATGTGGTGTATGTCGAACTATGAAGAAAAGCAAAGGCTCGCAACTCACTTTTGTAATGCTCCACGTATTTATATTCACAATCACAGCAGGCAGGACATACAACGTTTCGACCGGTATTTGTCTTTTTCAAGTACTGAATTTGTGAATAAAATACGTGGAGCATTACAAAAGTGAGTTGCGAGCCTTTGCTTTTCTTCATGATTTCTGTTAACAGTTTGGCTCAGCACCAAGATCGGAGGATGTGCGCTGTTCTATTTTATTCTGTATGTCGAACTAAACACTTCCTTCCACATGGCCGAGCTGACAGATGTGATAGGCTCTATGTACAGCAGCCATATTGGAAAGTAATTTTTACCTCTAACTCTCTTCCTTCATAGGTCTTACGGATGAAGGCTCTGTTCCATTCTGGTCAAATAGTCAGGCTGCGGAAACACTCTGCTATACACCAGTGGGTCTCAAATTGGGATCCAGAGACCCTCATGGTGTGTGTAACTCTGAGAGTGTACATATAGAACCAAATGGACCATTTGGTTCCATTTGTACACTCTCCGAGTTATGGAGGTCCTTGACATTAAACGGTTTGAGAAGCACTGTGTTACGGACAGGACATGAGCCTTCATTAGTATCATTGGTAACACCAGGAAGTAGGGAAAAGGCCCAATTTCCTTCCAACATGGATGCTGTGCATAAATTAGAGCCAATTGTTGATTTTCAACATTTCCCTTGGACAGGAAGCACTGTCTAGCCCACCTGTGAGCATGTGCTCAACGTGTGAATGGTATGCTTACATGAGTGTTCATTTATCTCTGAGAGGGTATACAAATACACATGTAAATGTACGAACAAGAAGGCACTGGAGCAGCTCAGACGATTTAGGCCCTTATTTTATTATATCAGGGTGCATGACCTGACGAAGATGTAATTGACACATCGAAACGTTGTCACTTTTTACCTGCACCCTGATATAATAAAATAAGGGCCTAAATCGTCTGAGCTGCTCCAGTGCCTTCTTGTTCGCATGTTATATGTCCTGCTCCTGAGATGCACCAGACTGGCCTGCTATAGGCTAGAGGCGCGGCTGGAACTCCCTTCTACATGTAAATGTACATTTGTACAATCTTGACGTTACAAATGGTTATGGATAAATGAACACTGAGGATGTTACTGTGGGACTGCTGGATGAGTATTGGGGTGCATGTGGGTCTTCTCCGCCACCAGAAACACAATGTCCTGTCGCTGTATTTTGGTGTTTTCACGGTTGGATTTTGGTAGACAGGGACGTGTTTGGACAACCAAAACAAACAGTTAAAACACTATGAAGTCCAGTACGAGCTCGGGCAGTGTGTTTCTTTCTGCTCCACACTGCTCCAGTGGCTGATGACTGCTGGTATAGAGGGAAAATAAAATATGTATATATACCGTTTTGTTATGTAAAGATGTAGAAAATATGTGGATATTTTTTTTTTCTAATGAAATAATTGATTAATGCTTAGTTGTTGCTATTGTACAGTTTTAAACAAGCCTTTGAATGAATACACTTAAAGCTGCAATCAGTAACTTTCATGTACTGTAGGCCTATACGACACCGAATTAGACACCCCTGCTCTCCCATGTAAAAGACATATAGCTTGTCAACTAATACACTTGACCTAACTAACTGATACCAGGGTGTAAATGTTGCAACAAAAGAGAAGAGAGACAACTCTACAGATTTGAAAATAACAGTTCCGGATTGCAGCTTTAAACCTGGAAATAAAATGTTGTAAATATACTTGCACAATGTACAGCCCAGCACCAACAAGGGGACACTTTAAAACAGATAATAGTACACAGTCGAATCCTCAGTGTTAATTTCACTCTTATTGGTCATTGAAGTTGAATTAAAGTTGAATTAAAACATCTAGTAGGCTACAGCATATATCGTCGCTGTCGGGTGGAAACCTCGTTATCCTCATAGCATGCCTAAGTCATATTTTGAAGGTTTATAGCAAAGAAGAAATTGAAAATGTACAAACGTTTTGACTTATTCAAAAGGTGCCCTAAATCAACACACTCATTTTGCACAAGTCATGTTTATCTGCCCCGAACCCCCCCCCCCACTCACTTCACACGGGTGTGATTTGTATGCTTTTGTGTAGGCCAAACAGACAGTGGCGTGCACAGATAGACACTAGGGGGGGTTCTTATTTTGTACAGTTACACTGTACAGTATGTGGACCATGGTAACATTGATCAATTCTTGATAAAAAAGCTTCTAATATATGATTTAGGCCCCACAATCTATAAATCTCACACTATTAAGGCAACCGGCCGGTTCCACGCGCTGCACAAAGTGCCCTCTTTTTCCACTTGAGCACCTGCCCCTCTAAATGTCTGTGCACGCCACTGCAAACAGAATATGGAGATAAGAGGTTTCTGACCCACAGTGATGTTATGCCTTCTCATGTTCCACAGGTTCTATGTTCCGACCCTAAGGTAAGTGCATGGGGAACAAAGGGAGGGATGACCCCTCCTGGGAATACAACTTTGAATTCCATTAGATACCTCTGAATGCAGTGCTATGTATGGCCACCAGAGAGTGCCCTATCACTGTTTTGTACAGCACAATAATTGATGTAGGCCTACTGTACACCCTACACTGCCTACAGCATCAACCAGGTTGTCAGAATATTTGCAGTAGCCATTTTAAACAATGCTAAACATCCCTAGATTTTTTTTCCTCTCTTCTCTTATTTGTGCGAGTAGGCCTATTGCTTCTTTCATTTAGCCTAAATATATGGGATCTTTGGATACTATTACTGATGTATGGACAATTACTGACATGACTGATGCTATTACAGAAACATCTTGGCATGTTCTTCACTGCTCTTTCATTTAAAAAAAAAGAAAAAACAAACGCCCTTGTAAATATAAACTGTAACTGCCGTTTACATGTTGAGTTGCTGTTACAGTAGCAGGCCTAGTTGGCCGCTGTCTAATTTTAAAATGGATGTCATGGGGAGAGGTTGTTATGCAAAATCACAAAGCTGCAATCTGTTGTATTAAATTAATGATTTGCTTAATATCACGTAGTATGATTTTTTTCCCCGACATATTGTATGCCAAATTGCACTTTTGTGTGTGTGTGTGTGTGTGTGTGTGTGTGTGTGTGTGTGTGTGTGTGATTGATTGATTGAAAAATGTATTAACAGTTTGCAGAATTACAGTACATTTCAAGCACAAACTCAATACAAAGGCTGTTAGCTGTGAGTGGACGACCCAATTAAGCATTACACTTGTTTCCAATAGGGTCCACATTGTTCAATTCATCAAAAAGGTGTGTGTGTGTGTGTGTGTGTGTGTGTGTGTGTGTGTGTGTGTGTGTGTGTGTGTGTGTGTGTGTGTGTGTGTGTGTGTGTGCGTGCGTGCGTGCGTGTGTGCGGGGGTTAGTATAGAGCTCTGGCCGTTATAGGCTATATACTTGTAGGCCTACTTGTCTTCAACCCTCATCAAGTGCTCTCTCTGTCCTCATGAAAATGACATAGAACTGGAAGAACCCTCAATTTTCAATGTGTGGGATTAATTTGGAGCTTAGACAATTATTTATGAAGTTCAAAAGGTTAAACAGACTGTTATTATTAGGGCTAGCCATGGTTCACATGACGCTCGTACTTCACGATAATGTCGTACTGTCGTGATAATCATGACAGTCATGTTTCAGGGCTATATTAGAGAAGGCTATGGTCTACTCTGTAGGCCTACACATGTAGACTATTTATATGCAGTATAGGCTACAATGAATGCAGGATTGAAGATCCTCACATGCAGAACCAGTGTGTGTGTGTGTGTGTGTGTGTGTGTGTGTGTGTGTGTGTGTGTGTGTGTGTGTGTGTGTGTGTGCGTGCGTGCGTGTGCGTGTGTGTGGGCGGGGGTTAGTATAGAGCTCTGGCCGCTTGCCGCTCAAGCTGTGCCTTTCATTCCGTTTACTTTGGAGAGTACGAGGGGTGACATTTTACGCACCACCACAGCCAGTTATGGGCATTTAATTGACCATATGCGACATGATTGAGCTTTGTTTGATACAATATAGAACATACCAATGCAGTTCTCTTCAACTTTCCTTATTATTACAATAGGGACGCGTTGATTAAAATGTGGACAATACCCAAGCCGAGATATAGACGTGGTTTGGGCACCGAGGCTGAGGACGAGATTGCCGTGAACATCGGCGGGGTGAGAGTGGTGCTTTTCGGGGACGTTTTGAAGCGCTACCCGGAGAGCAGACTTGCGGAGCTGGTGAACTGCTCAACTCAAAACAATGACGCCGTCTCCTCACTCTGCGACGACTTTGATCCGGGCAGGCGAGAGTTCTACTTCGACCGAGACCCCGACGCTTTTAAATGCATCATCGACGCGTACTACTTCGACGAGATCCACATAAGGAACGGCATCTGTCCCGTTTGTTTCCTGAAGGAGATGGAGTTTTGGAAAATTGACCAAAGTGTCCTGGACGAGTGCTGCAAAGGTTACCTGAGCGAGAAGGAAGAGGAGCTGCAGGAGATCGCCTGCAAGGTGAAGCAGATCCTGGCCGACCTGGAGGTGCCGCTGTGCGTCACGCGCGCGCAACGGTGCCGGAGATTCCTCCACCAGCTGTTGGAGAAGCCCGAGTCCTCCGTGCTGGCGCGCGTCGTCGCCATCCTGTCCTTCGCCTTCGTCCTCGTCTCGTCGCTGACGATGTGCATCGGCACGATCCCCGAACTCCAGGTGCAGTGGTGTAAAGTAACTAAGTAGGCCTACTTTTACTTAGGAAGTATAGCCTAGTGTAGCCTACTTAAATACACTTTTGAGTTATAGTAGGCTATTTGTAATTGTAGCCTACTTTAGTTGAGTATTTCCAATTTTCTGTACTTCTAGGTCTGCCCTACTCAATTATTGTACTTTTACACCTCCATTACAATTATTTGAAAACTTTAGTTATAGCCTACAGACCTTTTTTGCACCGGTACCGCACCGTGCCTAAAATCTCTGGCAGCATAGGCCTATAAGCCAAGAAAAAGTGGAGTGAAATATTTAATATTATACAGGCAATTGGTTGAAAATAAGCTCTGAGCCTGCTGAAATGGGCGTGATGGCACACCTAGACGTTAATAGAAGATTTGAGTGTGTTAAGAAACCTCTGTTCTCTAAACTTCTATTTTGAGGCAATAATAATTAATGAATCATTCATTCAAGTTTTTCCTTTCAATTTTATTTATTCTCGAAATTACACTGAGCAATTAAACTCATTTTCAGTGTCGTAGAGTATATCATATATATCATATATATCATATAAAAAACATCACAATACATCAGAAGATCAGGAAAAAGGAAAACAAAAAGGTATACATGTGAATTATAGGATATTAGCCTACAAATAAAAGCTAAGACAAATTTCAAAACGATCTAAAAACAGTTGTGATCTGTATACGCTCACCAAGGTTTTAAAACACTCTGGTGTGGTAGGGCAGTGGTTCCCAATCTTTTTCATATCAAGGACCCCTAAATTGACATTCTTTAGCCCGCGGACCCCCATTTCAAGAGATATGCCAGAAACCCCCATAAGAGAAGATTTCTATGGCTCTTAGCAGTGATTCTCAACCTGTTTAATTTCAAGGACCCCCCAGTTTGACGTGCTTTATTCTATAGACCCCCCAATTCTATCTCTTGGACCCCCAATTTAAATTGTAAAATCAATGTTAATTTAACTCTACAATAACTCTACAAAATTAACTCCATTTGGTTCCATTCCAAACTATTATTTAGCTGTACCCCCTGGAACTCCCTCAGGGTCCCCTGGGGGTCCCCGGTCTCCACTTTGGGAACCACTGTGGTAGGGTTCAGAGTCCCATTTCAGAAATGATGAGATGTATTTAGGACAATCTCCAAGCATGGCGTTATACAAGAACAGGTGCCAATGCAGTTTGTCTCTCTGTCAGGGAGGACCATCCAACCTTGTTATATAAGTAGCTATATGATAGCTATGGTGAGTACCATAGCTATCACCCGTAATAAATCAAATCGATGAGTGATAAACAGAGTCTAGGGATTTAAGAGTGGATGCTGCTGCATGTCTATAGATTATGTCCCCATAATCCAAAACAGACAGGAACACTGCAAAGCTATTTCCTGATACGTTAACCACTGTAGCCAACTAGCCATGCACTTATAGGCCATTTGAAAATACCAGATCTACAAGCTCACAATGAATCACAATGCTCATTGTGAGATTGTAGATCTGGTATTTTTAAAAGATTTGAAATGGGACAATGCACAATGAATAGGCCTTCTTTTACTTTTGGTACAAATTGCAGTATTGATGCTTTTACTTATAAGTATAACATTTGAGTGCTTTTCCCCACCATGCACCGCTCCAGGTGATGGACGCCGAGGGGAAGCTGGTGGAGCACCCCACGATGGAGGCCGTGGATGCCGTGTGCATGCTGTGGTTCACCGTCGAGTACCTGCTGCGCCTCGCCGCCTCCCCCAACAAGCTGAGCTTCGCGCTCTCCTTCATGAACGTCATAGACTTCATGGCCATCATTCCGTTCTACGTGGTCCTGAGCCTCACCTACCTCGGCAGCTCCGCCATGATGGAGCTGACCAACGTGCAGCAGGCGGTGCAGGCGCTGCGCATCCTGCGCATCGCGCGCATCTTCAAGCTGGCGCGCCACTCCTCCGGCCTGCAGACGCTGACCTACGCGCTCAAGCAGAGCCTGAACGAGCTGGGGCTGCTGCTCTGCTACATGGGCGTGGGCATCTTCGTGTTCTCGGCGCTCGCCTACACGCTGGAGCAGGGCCACCCGGAGACGCTGTTCAAAAGCATCCCGCAGTCCTTCTGGTGGGCCATCATCACCATGACCACGGTGGGCTACGGGGACATCTACCCCAAGACCACGCTGGGCAAGTGCAACGCCGCCGTTAGCTTCCTGTGCGGCGTCATCGCCATCGCCCTGCCCATCCACCCCATCATCAACAACTTTGTGGTGTTCTACAACAAGCAGACGGCGCTCGATACGGCAGCCAAGCACGAGGTGGAGCTGATGAAGCTGAACTCCGGCGGCGGCGCGTCGAGGATGGACTCATGCAGCGAGGCGGACACTGCGGTGGACACGACACCGGTGGATGCGTCCACGAGCACGCGCCTGCCCCACAGTGACACCGGTGGATGCGTCCACGAGCACGCGTCTGCCCCACAGTGACACTTTTGCGCCGCTTCTTCTTACCCGGGCCAAATGAACATGCAGGTGTTAAATAACGACATGATTTAACGATTTAACCCAGACTGCCTCGTTATGACAACACATGGATTACTACTGCTTTCACATCCGCTCATCAATATGTGCTTGTCATTGGCAGCTGTCACCCAATTAAAACCTTTGCATGCGCATGGATGGAGACGTCTGCCTCATGTATATAGGCTATATGGTTTCTTTTCAAAATATTATAATAAGGTTTTTACAATGACGAATATTCCCAAAGGAGCCATGACACACACATCTCATGTGACCCCGTTAAAAAACTGAGATAAAAAGGTAATAATATACCGATGCCTCATGTGACAAGTCAATTACACTTGTATGATCAATAATTAAATGGGAAAACTAGAAAAACAAAATCACTTCAATGAAGTCACTTTCTAATTTGGGATTAAAATGGAGAACTGTCTAGTGCAGTGGTTCCCAAACCTTTTAGCTGGAGACCCTAAAGAGAGATTAGACCTTTGCCCGGTCATGATCCAAACTAGAGTGAAAATAGCATATCTACAAAGTGCACAAACGAGCTTCATGTCATTTCCTAGATTTGTTTGTTTTGAAATTCATAAAAGTATTCTTTTGAAGAATCTTTTGAAATATGTATATATATATTATATTTTATATTTTTACTTTTGTCTGTGACCCACAAATGGTTCCAGAGTCACTGTTTGGGAACCGGTGGTCTTAGTGAACTGCATCTCCATCTCATATGTGATAAAAACTTAAAGATGACGTGTCATGTGGTCAATATTTAATGGTCTCTGTCTGACTTCCCCATAGGTTCCCTGCCACAATGATTATGTGTCAAGTAGACAAACTGATGGCCACAGGGCTAAAAATATACAGTATGTACTGTGAGAAAGAACAAGAAGAAAATATACATTATGAAAGGTGCTGTGCAGAACAAGAAGACAACCCATGGCAAACTTGTAGTATACTTGTGCTTTCTCAGACAATAATAGGCTATATTATACTGTATATTTTTGTGTAAAATTGTCCACAACCACAAATTTGCCTACTGATAGGTCTACAGTAAATTAAGCTAAACACAAACTGACAAATTGGTCTTATTTAGCCCAGTGGTTTTCAACCAGTGGTCCGGGGACCACCAGTGGTGGAAATGGACCCTTTCTAACTACGGGTCTATTTGGTTTCATTTTACGCTTGCAAGAGTTAAATATATAATTGTTAAACATCTGCATCAGTTAATTTATAAGAAGTCTACACAATTACAGAATGTAGAGGAATTGTTATTTTGATCAACTTTGCCTGCATAAATACAGCAAATATTATCCAACGAAAATTGTCTAAGTTTTGGGCGTGAGTGAGTGAGTGAGTGAGTGAGTGAGTGATTGAGTGAGTGAGTGCGTGCGTGCGTGCATTATAGCCAACGTGTAAAATATAAGATAAAGGGGTTAAATGATTGTGATGCTGCTAATTAACACATTTTGCTGGGGACCCTCTGGAACCTCCTCAGGGACCCATGGGGGTCCCCGGACCCCATTTTGAGAACCCACTGCCATATAATGCTATAAATATTTAGATATCTTTAAAGTCCCCTCAGGGCCCCTAATTTGGGAAAACAGGGGAACCAGCGCATTAGCACGGCGCATGTCGGATGTTGCATGACAACAGACTTTCTTTGCATTTCCCAGGGGAGCGGGGGTGGGTCAGTGGTGGGCAGAAGGGTTGGAGTACAGGCTGAATATGACCAATCAATGATCCTTTTCATTACCTTTAAGAGCACTGTGCTGTGTTCAGCATAACTCTGGTAACTTTCACAGTGTCATGACCAGGGACAGATTAACCCCCACAAGGGCCCCTGGGCCGGTACATTTTTTGGGGGCCCCCTAGTGCGCGTGCGTGCAGAACTTTCCAGTTTTTTTGTTTTCATCGATTTTTTTACCTAAATGTAACAAAATCAATGGCCAATGAAGGTCCCAGGAGCTTTTTTCAGGGCCTTACAGAGCATTACATTTTCCCTGAAGGGTCCCTGGGAGCCAAGGGCCCCTGGACCACGGCCCCATTGGCCCAATGGCTAATTTGGCCCTGGTCATGACTCATGGGGAAAAAGAGAGCCATGCACTGACAAATATAACTTCTCCCAAGTCATGAACTATCAATTTACTCAAGTATTGTTAAGTACATTTTTGGAGTATCTGTACTTTCACTCAACAACATGTCAAAGACAATAGGCCTTTTACTTTTACTACATTTCTAGGAAGAGAAAAAGTAGTATTCATTCTATTTCAAATTTCTAGAGTTCAGGTCGCTACACGGCTGGCCAGTGCAATATTTAGTCATGAATATCAACCATAATTCAAGCTCACAACGTGACGAGTTGTGAGGTATTATTATTGACGTTTCAGTCAAGACGACTCATGAATGGATTAAAATATTTTCAATTAATTTAATGAAAATGAGCAGTACACTTATTATGGTTTGGCGATTCATTTGAATTTGGATCTGCTTTTAGGTTTATCTAGATCTGACAGCCGGCCTTAGATTTTACTAGAATTGGACATAATATGATGTAGTGATCACTTGACCCGCATTCAAAAACGCTACTCCTGGAGATTCTCTCCGATGTTCGAATGAGATCTATGATGGTTTGAGTAGAATCACACTTTCAGAGCATGTTTGTGTGTAGCAACTGCACTGAGTTCCTGACTGAACTTGCTCTGCAATATTGATAAGATTTCAGAAAAATCTTAGATTATTTTCTAAATCTAAATTTCAATATCCTACTGCAATGCACTGCAGTGATATTAAACATAAAAACACACTTTTTAAAAGTAGGAAAGTACTATACAATACTTGTTCTACTTCAAGTACAAATTGGACAGAGCAACATTCACTTGTAGTAGAGTAATATCACACCCTGGAATATTTTATACTTAAATTGACTCAAGTACTGGGGTTGAGTACTTTGTCCTCCACTTCCCAAGAGCAAACTGATGTGAACGGTTGTCCTTGTGGCGGAAGGAGATGAAGAGTCGTAAACAACAAATCTACGGCACATCAAACAGACCGCCAAGAGCAGATGATGTCCAATTATCTTGGGAGGAAATAACAAATCTGGAAACCTCATATGCCCTAAAGTGTTCACTTTTCAGGATTCAAATTCTAAAACAGCAAATTAGCAGATCGACAAGCTCAAAACCTGTCGTGCTTTGAGCGCCGCTTTGTGGTTTTGAGCTTGTAGATCCGCTACTTTTGATGCTTTTCTATTATGACGCTGTAGTATGTTCAATTGGGTGTTAATTTTCGAGAGAAAAAAAGGCAAAATATGGAGAAAGGAGGTTTGTGCCCGACAGCAACAAAATGCTGTTACTGATCCAGAGGAGAGAAGTGTTTCTGTCCTAAGCCCAACTCATAGTCACCAAATAAACTATGCTGACACATTCACAGGATCCCCATGGACATATCGCGAACAAGCATTTAACCATTGTCACGGGTGAGTTAACTACACACACACACTCAGGGGTTGAGTGGCCAGCAGAACAGCCGAATGGGAACCGCAAGGGTCAATCCCAGGCTCCCCCAGAGTTAGTGTCGAAGTGTCCTTGAGTTAGTGTCGAAGTGTCCTTGAGCAAGATTCTGAACTCCAAATTGCTCCCGATTCTGAACTCCAAATTGCTCCCGAGTGGCCAGCAGAACAGCCGAATGGGAACCGCAAAGGTTCAATCCCAGGCTCCCCCAGAGTTAGTGTCGAAGTGTCCTTGAGTTAGTGTCGAAGTGTCCTTGAGCAAGATTCTGAACTCCAAATTGCTCCCGATTCGGCGATGTGCAGATTGGTGCCTTGCATGGTTTCCTCCGCCATCGTGTATGAATGGGTGAATGTAATGCACAATCTATGTAAAGTGCTTTGGATAAAATCGCTATATAAATGCACCATTAAGACAGAACCAACAAAAATAAAACGCAAACTGAAATTGGGCTGCGACCAGTAGGGGTCAAATTATTGAGAGCAGGTTAAATAATTGTCTAAAGGATATTGGGGCATTCATTCATAGGGCTACGTTTATTATATGTTGTCATTTCAATCAAGCAGCTAGGTGAAGACTTTCATCTCCACCAGACTCTCTGGACGCATTATGTTTTTGCCCCTGTGCGTCAGTCTGTCTGTGGCTATTCTTGCAAACTATTAGCGCCATCTTAGTACCTTTTCATACACAGTCACTCACAATGTCATCCCATGCACCACACAGACAGTGATAGAGGGAGTCAGGGGACGTGACTCCTGGGCTGGCAGAGCTCCACTTTGCTGCACCCTTTCTAGTTTCAAAATGACATGATCATGACAGAAAGAGAAAGAAAGTTGTCGGTTCCGATCCCACGAGCTGCTGAAATAATCTGGAAGGAGAATGAAAGAGAAATGTGGTGTCCTCCGTGAGTAATCATCACTAAGATGCCCTTGAAAAAGTTACTGAAAAAAAACAAATGAAAGATTTATTTGTTTGCCCTTTTTTCTGTGTTTTATTTGTGCTTCTGTGTTCACCCATGCATGTGCATTGCGTGTCACACAGTCCCTCAGGCGGTGGGCTGTGAGAAAACGCTGTTGTGTCTCTCAGTGTTGCCATGTCTGCATATTATAAGCAACATTCTCTCTAGGTCGTCCTCAGACGAGCCCTCCAACGTTGCTTCCATGTCATCCCGGTTCTCCATACATCTGGCCAGCTCGTCGGTGCTTTGCGCTCCTGCGTCTTTCTTGAGTACATCCACATAATTGTTAATGTGGGACGTCCTCGTGACCGGTGCCCGTGTGTTGGTTCCCACAGCACTAACTTGCTGGCTGGAAGCTCTTGGTGTCTTTGGCAGTGTCCTGCTATTTTCCGGCTCACCCTTGGCATAATTCCATCATACAGATTCATGTTGGTCATTGTCAATCTGTCATTATCATGAATCATGACATTGGGCTTGTTTTTCTGTAAAGTTACTTACTTAAATGTTGGTAGTTGTGGGTTGTGATTTTTGGGAGGGGGCTTGTTTCTAAAGTGTATAGTTACTTATTTGAGCTTCCTTCCTGAAAGTTGTTTAAACCAGTGGTTCATTTTCTTTTCAGATGTTTTCCATGAGAACTTCATCATCTTACTATTTTATTCTATAGTATGCGGTGTCACTGAGCAGTATGGGTGGGAGGGTTGAGGGTTTTCTTTCTCTTTTTGTCTTTTTGTATTTTTATTTTATTTCCTTTTTTTTGTTTTCTATAAAAGAAAAATGCATTTCATATCATAATGTTTGTGTAACAAAAACCTATTTGACCAAAAAAAAACAGTGGTTCTCAAACATTTTCATGTCAACGACCCAAATTGATACAGTTGGGTGCCACCGATATTGTCCCTTATCATTTGACCCATTTAGGCCTGACCTCAAAATTTAAAAAAATCCTTCTAAATCCTCCAGTTTTCTGAAATAAATATTTTCACGATTTTTCAAAAATAGCAGACCTACAAGCTCGTAGCGCGCCACTCGGTGGCGCGCTATGAGCTTGTAGATCTGCTATTTTTCAATAGCTAAATTATAACAATGTTTAAAACACCAAAAGGGGTTCCCGCCCAAAATGGGTTAACTGTCCTTTTGCGCAGATCACGCAAACCTCAGCAAAAAGAAAAGGACAATATCGATGGCCTCCAACTGTATGTCTGCAGACCTACCTGATTTCCAGCCTGATTCGCTGCGTTCTGTGATTCGTTTCATATAATTCACTAAACTCGCCCCACACAGCCGTCAGTTCTTTTGTACTACTGAATCTGACATAGTGGACTACTGAATAAAATCAGTGTTTACTTTTTGGTTTAACTCTCGAGTCTGCCAGAAAAGCATGGACATGCAGAGCTGATGACGTATCAGCAACAACGTGGCTACGCAACCAGGTGACGTTAAGACACATGAGTCAAACAGTACCCTTTCCAGACTGAGTAGCGAAGTGACAGAACGCAGCGATTCAGGCTGGAAACCAGGCTACCGCAGAGCCCCCATGTGGAAATGTTTTATGCCAGAGACCCCATACCAGATTAGTGCTGTTAAAATGCTTCAAGATCGATCTGCCATTTTCAAATAGCCGATGCATACCAGTTTATAAAGTGCTCATGTGGCCTATTACGGTCACTTCTTTTAGGCTTGTTTTCATCTCGCAAGATCTGGCAACACTGGTGTCTGTCTGTACACGCCTACACACTCGACACTCAAAATATCCTCCTGTTCTCGCCTCCACCCTCTCTCCACCCTCTCTCCACCCCGCCTCACCCTCTCTCCACCCCCTCTCCCTCCATCTGCACTGATGGCCTGACAGGTTCACGAGTTGACAGAACAGCGACTAGAGTAGGTGCAGTGCACATGCAGTGCTGCTGCTGGGGACATTTTACATCCTTTTACAAACACTGTGTGAATGCCTTTCTCTTACTTTCCGTGTCAATCAATTAAGCCCTATATCGTTACTGTCGGGCAGAAACGGAGGAACGTCTTATCTCAATATTTTTTTCTTATTTTTATTTTTACATTTTTGTAAATTAACGCCCTACTTGATTACTTGAATCCTGAAAAGGCTTGGACATACAGTATGAGGTTTCCACCCGAGGTTTCCTTTTTTCTTCTTCTGCATATAACTGACACGTGGTTCAGAACAATGTAAAACAGTTCAAGGTTCAGGGTTGTCTTTATTTGTCTCCCTAAGGGGAAATTTGTCTTGGAGACAAAGTCACAGCACAGCATAAAAAAACTGAGATATTGCACACATTCCCTTGAACAGTGCAACTAGTCAATAAAGTGCATCTAGTCGTATGCATCAGTTCCTCCTCTTTTGTCTTGGAGACAAAGTCACAGCACAGCATAAAAAAACTGAGATATTGCACACATTCCCTTGAACAGTGCAACTAGTCAATAAAGTGCATCTAGTCGTATGCCTTGTACCCATGACCAAAACACAGCTGCACCATTAGCCATAATGCACTCCATCTTATCTTATTGCTCCAAGTAAAACCTAGTATATAGTATCATAGCACAGCATCACGTTGTCTATCTATATCATAATATAGTGGTAGTACATTAGTATATCAAATTATAGCCATGTATACTGTAGGATAACATATAGTACACCGAAATATTGCTACTGTTCCTTTACAGCACATTCTCAATCTCATGCTACATTTACACTAAATGCGTACTTCCTCTTCTCTCGTGTATCATCAGATATCCAGCAGTGTTGCGTACTAGCCATGCCCTCGGCTCTGGTCCCATGATGAGGAGGCTGGCTTCAACGGCTTCTGAAGGTGGGCAGGTGATCATTTTATGTTCGGCAGTATGCGCAAGCTCGCCGCACTGTCTCGCATGCTGCACTGATCTTCTAAGGCCACACTCACGTGCAGAGTCCATTGTCAGATCTTCACCTTTGACCCCATCTCCCGGGTCCCAGATGTAAGGATGGATTTGTGTGGGCGTGGGGGTCTCCCACTCTTCAGATTTACAATGATTCTACCCACCCTCTTCGCTCTGAATTTGACTTGTTGCCATCGGGCAGGAGGCTTAGGGCAAAATTAGCTAAAAAGAAGGGTTACGAAACTTCGTTTATGCCTACTGCTGTGGACATTTTAAATAAGAAAATGTTTAAATAGTTCACCTAATCCCCAGTTCCCCCACTGTTCATGATCACTGTTGCTGCGTTTATGTGAATGCATTTTATATAGTATTTTCATGCATCTGTGTATTGTATGTAATGTTTTATTACATTTTATGTAAATTGAATGGACAATAAAGTTTTCTTTATCTTTATCTTATATCAAGTTGGGGGGTTCTTGACATGAAAGTGTTTGAGAACTGGGTTAAACTTATACAAAATACAATGCTTTCCATTCTGCATGAATATTGGTGGATGGCCTAACATATGGATACAAAGGGTCAGTGGGAGGTTGAAAGGAAAATGTTGACCTTATAACAGACCTTAACGAAGAATACATTCATATTTGATGCAGCAGTAGCCTTTATAAAATGAATCAGTGACACACACACACACACACACACACACACACACACACACACACACACACACACACACACACACACACACACACACACACACACACACACACACACACACACACACACACACAGTGTCCTGTTAACGCACAAAATATTGGACATACATTTCCCATTATGTCTAAAAGTGTGCCTATTGGGAATATGGACAGAGTAGCCATGAAAGCTTGCCATGTGTTGCTGTGGACACGTCTGGGTCTGCTACAGAACAACACCATTATCACAGTCTGGTTTTTCAAGTGTGTGTGTGCGTGTGTGTGTGCGTGTGCGTGTGCGTGTGCGTGTGCGTGTGCGTGTGTGCACGTGCGTGCATGTCCGTCCTGGGGAATTTCAACCAAGCTGTAAATGACCTGAGAGACAAGTCAAGAAGGGCATTCTATGCCATCAAAAGAAACATCAAAATAGATATCCCATTTAAAACCTGGCTTAAAATACTGGACTCTGATAGATCCAATTTCCCTCTATGGTTGCGAGATCTGGGGACCATTAGCAAACCATGACCTTGAAAAATGGGATAAACACCAAACCGAGACCCTACACACAGAATTCTGCAAATCCATTCTCAGTCTGGACCCAGACTGCAGGGCAGAATTAGGACGATTCCCACTCATAATCAAAATAAAAAAAGAGAGCACTTAAATTCTACAACCACCTAAAGGAAAGTGACCCAGATGCACTCCATAACAAGGCACTCACACACAGCAAAACTAGAGAGATGCCCCCTCAGCAACTGGCCCTGGAACTCCCATTGAAAACCCATTGGACTACGCCACATTATAAAACAGCAAAAGGAAAACTCCTGACACATTGGAAAGAAGCAACACAAAAGCAGAGTAAATTAAAATACTATTTGTATGCCCTAAACAGAGAATACACTGTGGCAGAATACCTGAGCACCGTGAAGTATAGCCTGCCCTACAACAATGTGCAAACACAGCAGCAAGATTCGTGAGCTGAAATGGAACACAACCACCCTAAAGACTAATCATTGTGTGTATTCCTCCACTATCTGCATCGAGTGATCTTGGTACATAGAAATTGATTTGTTGGAGATTCTGACTTTGCATGTTTGGGTGGGCGAGAGAGAGAGAGAGAGAGAGAGAGAGAGAGAGAGAGAGAGAGAGAGAGAGAGAGAGAGAGAGAGAAAGCGAGTTAGATAGATAGAAGGAAAGAGAGAAGAGAGAGAGAGAGTGTGTGTGTTTGTGTGTGTGTGTGTGTGTGTGTGTGGGGGGGGGGGGGGGGTATGGGTGGGTGTGAGTGGGTGGAGGGATTTAATGTGTTATATATCCTGTATTATTATCCTGTATTGTGTTTCTGTATTGTTGTCTCATAGGGGAGAGAGTATGTATTGCTCACTCCGTCCGTGTGTGTGCGAGTCGGTGTGTGTGTGTGCGTGCGTGCGTCCGTCCGTTCGTCTCTTACCAGCTAATCTCCGGCACCGTTAACCTGGTCGATGCCATTTTGCACACACACTCCCTTGATGCCAACGATGAACCTCTTCCCCAAACGGCCACCAGGAGGCCAACTTTTGAAAAACACATCTTTGGAATATTACTCCTCCAGATTCGCTCCAGAAATCCTGCAAATTGTTACACACTATCTCTAGGAAATAAAACGTCTGGGTTTCCGAGGCTATAGTCAATTTAGCTTTCAAAGTTTGCAAGATTGGCCCGTTTTGAACAAAAAGCCTCAAATCATGAACGCAGCGTGCAATTTACGTGAAATCTTTCACAGACTTTCCTACTAGGCTGAGGAATATATCCCACCCTTTTCACATTGGCCTGTTATAGCGCCACCAACAGGTGGATTTTTGCAAAACACATTTGTGCAACAAAATGCCTCAAATCATCCAATTGCCATCCAAGGCGTGAGAAGAAATGCCACCCTTTTCACATTGGCCTATTATAGCCCCATATTATAACCCCATCATCCTGACCTCAAAGAGAATAGACTCCTTGTCAATACCTGCTGCATCCCCCGGTGCACTTTGAAGTTCCATAGGAGAGATCTCCCACGATCTTAATTTGCTCCTCTAAGCCCACTAAATGAAGGATGAGCTTTCTGTAGTCGGCTGTGTGTGTGCGTGTGTGTGTGCGTGTGTGTGTGTGTGTGTGTGTGTGCGTGTGTGTGTGTGTGCGCGTGCTCGCGCGCAGGAGCTGGGACTTCATGTATACAGTAGAAGGATTCACAACAGCATGGCTGACAGTTTTATTTGTTTGATGGAAGAGGTGTTGATACAGAACGTGAACCCTTCCAGAGACAGTCGGGCACGCTGGGTGGGGGGGGGGGGGGGGGGAGCATTCTTCTCGGTCTTTTTGCCAGGCACATAGTTCTATCTTTTTTATTAGAGAGATAAAATAATATAAAGGATGTGATTCATAATGACTTTGTTACTTTAGTGTACTATATTATATATCCAATCCTAAAAACTAATTATGCTATATAACGACCTACATAAGCTGTTATGTCACAGCTTTAGTATGTGTGGATTCCTCACTCAGAGTCCAGTTATATGATTTAATACAAATCCTATATATTCTAATCTATCCTCTTGCCAGACAGGACTCTTATATGCAGAGCTCTCTATCGGTACATTCAGAGATACAGAATCCCCACTCTCCAGTATTTCTCTGCTGATACGGCACTTCAGAGGAAAGGTTAAAACAACTTAAACCCATATTGACCGGGGTCCCCCAGGGTTCTATACATGATCTGCTCTTTTTCTCCCTCTACACCTTTCACAATGGGTCGCAGCATCGCTCGCATTATGAGCTAGTGGCAGCGGTGGCCGAACGGTTTGCGGAGTGGTCTTGATACCGGAAGGTCGCCAGTTCGTATCCCCGGACCGGCACGTTAAAATTACCACCGCTGAAGTGCCCTTGAGCAAGGCATTGAACCACTACCATGAAATGTTCTATGAGCAGGGCCTGGCTGTAAACAAGTATCTGATGCTTAGTCCAGTTACCCTGGGTAAATATAGTAACTTTGCTTTGCTTTGCTTAGCTTACATTATCGTCTGCTTCCACTGAATGTTCAACCCAGAATAAGGAGTCTCTTTCATTATCCCATTATAACCAGCTGCAGGAAAGCATCTGTGTCATTTTAGATTTTAGCTATAGGACATTCAATTATTTCAGAAAACTCATTTAGAACAGTGGTTTAGAACAGTGGTTGTGATTTAAAAAAAAAGAACGAAAAAAGTAGATGTACGAGTGTGTCACTTCGTGCTGTGCTGCAAGCTCGTACATCTGCTATTTTTTATATTTGAAACGTTTTGAATAGTTTTACACAGTTTGTTAGGCAGTGTTTAGTAGAATTGCATGGAGATTGTGCGTTGTTATTACCACTCTATGATGACTGATGGCCTCAGACAAGTAACACTGTGAACCAGCCAGCCAGCCCCCCCCCAGAGGAACCAACCTAATGGCATCCACTCAGATGTGACCTCTCCCAACCCCTCTCCATTTTTGGTGGTGAAGTGATGCACTTCCAGAGCTTATAGAGGTTCCATGCGAGAAACAAACCCATTTCACAGGGGAGTTGTGAGTTAACAGAAAAGTTAAGTTAGTACATATAAGTTACAAAGTTAACAGAGTTACTTCAATATATCCTGTTGGACTAGACTCTTTTAGTGACACTAGACAATTACCGTAGCTATCTCTTGAGCCTGAATGTTTGATGGGTCCAAGTGCTGTCAGGCTCCAAAATCCATTATTAAAATTGGAGGACCGGCCGGTCGGCAGACCTCTGACGTCACGTCCATGTCACCATGACTCAGCCATAACCATATAAGGAGTTCCCAATGCAACTACGTCCAAATATGGAGTTGTCTAACCCCAAAGTGCGTGGATATACAATTGTCCTGAACTGCCGATCCAACCAATATGTCCATATATTTATAATATTATATATATATTATATATTTCAATATATGGGCATACCGTATAGGCCTACTGATGACATCGGGGATCTCCATGTGGGCATGGAAGGAAGGGACAGATACAGTACAGATTACAGAGTTCTCCATATATGAACCATGGCATAACATTCCTTTCCTCGGACGTGGTAGCATTACTCGACTGGCATCTTACTCTGTATACAGTCTATTCTCATGACATTTGACAGCACGAGCATTATACTGCAGCTTCTCACCATGACCAAATACATCGCTGTTGGAGATGAACTACCAGACTGGGTGGGGGCCGAGGACTTCTGCCAAAAGTATGACGCTAAAGAGGTGATCGGCAGGGGTGTAAGCATGCAGTGTGGTGCGCAGGTGTGTGCGTAAACAGACAGTCAGACAGGCAGGAGCTGGCAGTAAAGATGATTGAAATCACAGCCATATATTTGGTATTTGACCTCATGTGGAGAGGAGAACTCTTTGACTACCTCACAGAAAAGGTTACTCTAAGCGAGAAGGAGACTAGACTAGACTAAATTAGCAAAAATAGAAGATCTACAAGCTCACTCACTCACGTGTTGTGAGCTTGTAGATTGGCACACAACGCCATCATACGCGATAAAGTATAAAATAGGCTTTAGGTGGTTAAGCATTTCAGAGTATTATCTTAGATGTTTTCCTCATCATTTACACTAGAAGCCAGAGTAGCTATGATTACTGGGGAAGCCTGCTTTCCAGCAGCAGACCTCCCAGACAATTCCTTTTGGAGTTGGAACAAGCACAGATGGAAGAACAAGTGAAACTAATGTTACTACATTCGTTTAATCAACCTAGAAAGCAAGAAACCTTGGAAGAACTGCTGGTTTGGAGAGAGAGAGAGAGAGAGAGAGAGAGAGAGAGAGAGAGAGAGAGAGAGTTGTGCCAAGCTGTTTTATTTAAAAGAATGTCAAGGAAGAGTGCAATTTCCTGTTCAGACTGCTACTTAATTATTTATGAGTATAGTTGCACTCGTAGCACCAGGACCGGCCCACTGTGATGCGAACATGCAGACTTTATAGCGAGAGTGATAATTGAATATCGCATCACAAACATGACAAATATGGAAAACAAAGTAGCATAAAAAAACCTATATTGAACCCCAGTGGTTTCCTAGCAGAAACTGCAATATGGTTGGAACGGAGAGGCATAGTAACAAGTAAAGTAAAAATCACACCCGTTTGAAGTAAGGACCCGAGGCGAGGGCCACAAAGGTCATTCTGGCCAATTACTTTTGGGTCTTCACTTTTCTGCTCTCACTTTTTATCCTCAATATGTACTTTGCTCAGCCAATCAAATCATCGCTATGGGGTGAGCCAATCAAATCATCGTGTTTGTGTTCACACAGACAGACACATTTGGGCATAGGAGGGGATAGCGAGCCTCAAAAATAAGACGTTCAGACGTATTCGAAATGAGACACATTGAACTCTCTTTGTTCATCAAAGGATTCCCTCCATTTCAGTGTCCACAACACAGTGTAAGGAATATCGGGATTTTTGAATCCTGAAAAGTAACAGTTCTCATAATGGTAAATGGTGCATTTATATAGCACCTTTATCCAAGGCACTTTACATAGATTGTGCATTACATTCACCCATTCACACACACATTCATACACCGATGGCGGCGGAAACCATGCAAGGCACCAACCAGCACATCGGGAGCAATTAGGGGTTCAGTGTCTTGCTCAAGGACCCTTCGACACCAACTCTGGGGGATCCCGGGTTCGAACTCCATCCAGCCACTCTACCCCTGAGCCACCGCCGCCACCTCATAATCCTGATTAAATCCTCTGCCTGCCCTAGTGGTCAATTAACCAGGAAACGCTACGGTAAAACTATAGTACCTGGGTCAACGTGGTCCAAACTTACACTCTATCTTGTGAATATCTATCTAAAAAGTAACGTAGGCCTATAAGGAACTTATATAACAAACATCTGACTTTAAAACAAAAGAAAAACGAAAACAAGACTAAACTCTGAAAGCCGCTAGAGGCTGTTCTGCTCCTTATAGGAACTCTTCGCACATTTCTAACCTTATCTTCAAATAATTGGTCCTCATATACAGTATGTGTGTGTGCGAGAAATAGAACCCAGACACAGTAATTGCGATATTTGGGGGAAGCCCCTGCAGAAATCCTGTTCTAGGTGCTAAGGCCGATGCACTGCATGGCTTTCTCCTCATTACTAGCACGAAGGTTAATACTGTTACATTGGAAATCTAACAAGCCGCCATCACGCTCCCAATGGCTAGAGAGGGTTAATGACATATGTAAAGCTAGAAAAACTAACAAGAGGCTTGTGAGATTTCTGCCATACTTTATGTATTTAATGTAAAAAGTTGAAACTTGAAGATCCAAGTTTTCTGACCGACAGCAATGTATGTATGGACATATACGTCCGTACGGATGTACAACGGACCGGACAACCCTAAAACATGCTGCCTAAAAAGTTGTTACTGCCAGAATTCAGGGAGAGACCCTATATAAATTATACATTCACTGAAGTCGGTGCTAGAGGAAAGGCCATGGGGTCACCCTGGAACACAAAAGCAAATTCCATGCCAATCTGTAGGCAGTAGTTCGACTGTTGGGTCATCTCATGTGCAAAACTGTTAATTCTCAGGATTCAAATTCAAAAGTAGTAAATGTAACAGATCTACAAGCGTTTTGAGCTTGCGGATCCTGTTGCCATCTATAATCAGAGCCCTGTCACAAATAAATAAATAAATAAATAAATAAATAAATATGTGTATTTATTTATAATAAAGTGTTACATAGATCCACATAAGATCATTAACCTTCACAATCCTGCATCTGGTTTGTCCAAGAAAAACAAATGAAGAAAAGGGGAAAAACAACGTAATAAAGAAAATTTTTAAAACATATTTCTGCCTTTTGTTATGGCTTGCCGGCGTGTACAGCAGTGGTCTTCCGTTGTCATGGTTTCAGTCTTTAAATAACAACACCCTTCATTACTCTAGCTGAATGAAGCCTTCTGCTTACAGACTCAACTGAGTCAACTCCCACACTGAATGCTCTCAGAAGCGTGAATTCCGTTTGTGTCCGAGCATAGACATGGTAACGCCCCGCCTGCCTGATTGGCCTACCGACAATGCCTGTCTTGACTGTCCTCCGAGGTGGATATGCTGGATAGTCTGATGCGAGGTTACTCCGTGGTGGGAAATGATACAAGTAGTATGGTATGATACAAGAGAACACTAACTTTTATTTTTGTAGAAGAGGCAAACTAATATTGTTTATGCCGTTTGCTTTGATGGAATAATTGATTGAACATGCACGCCATAATATGATTTGATTTGGGTGTGTTTGTGTTGATTATTGTGTAATTTGTGTAAACTTGAAACATTATTGTACTATAAAAAGATATATTTTCCCTTCATCTTTATCCATTTTAGTGTAATAGTATTAGTTTACTATAATTAGATTAATACACGATAATCAACACTTTATTTAGAACACACCCACACCAAATCATAGTACAACATACGTTATTCAATCAAAGCAAACGGCATAAACAATATTAGTTTGCCTCTTCTAGAAAAATAAAACTTACAAGTTATTTACAAGGCTGCATTCTGTTGCGCGTGCCAAGCTGTCATTCTCTTGTAGCCTATTATCTATTTCTCAATCTCACCACGGAGTAACCTCACGTCTCGGAGGACAGTCAAGACGGGCAGTGTCAGTAGACCAATCACAGGCAGGCGGGGCGTCACCATGCCTCAGCCATGCCTATGCTCGGACACAAACGGAATTCACACCTATCAGAAGCAGTGGTGCAAAAAGTATAAAAATTAGTAAAATGTAATCTTGTCCAATCTGTAAAATAGTTTGTCTTCCTGCTCTTCAATTGAGATAAGTTTGTATCAAAGGTCATGTCTCATCTCCATCTATCTAGCCAAAGGCTCGAACCGACACAGAATTTGTCCTGATGGTCAAGATTCAATTCATCTCCTGAGCAAGCAGGCAGGCTCCAATATCTCAATGGTAAACATTTCAGCACTTGCACAGGAAACCAGGTTCAAATCCAAAATATAACTTAATGGTTTATTTTGAATAGCCTGCCAAAGTATAAAATATGGCTTAAAAGTGGTTGATGTATGTTCTGTGTGAGTAATCTACAGTACATCTACAAAGTAACTCGATTTCCCAAATAATAGTGGAGTAAAAAGTACAATATTTTGACTCTAAAAGTAGAATCATAAAGTATCGAAAAATGGAAATACTCAAGTAAAGTGCTTGTACCTTGAGTAAATGTACTTAGTTACTTTCCACCAATGCTCGGACGTCACCAATGCTCGGACGTGCCACGTAATGGCTTTAATAGAGCAACCTTCTCTTTCTGTGTGATGTATGTCAGAGGACTGAGTCATACAGGAGATCTTTCTTTGAGATTTGCTGAGTCGGACACAAGGATTGGAAAAGAGATCACATGTCCATGTGCATCTGATCCGGGTCCCCGTGTATTGAGATTCGATACGGTCTGTCTTATCAGCATGGCTCGGGGGATGAATTATCGTGTGCATGCAGTGCACGTACGGAGGAGTCTGCAAGATGTCACCAAATGCCCCATGCACTTCATGAGAGATAAAAAAGCCTGCCATTCTAGACCAGTACCATGTCACTTGGCCTACTTGGGAACGATGCATTCGGGAATGCATGCCCTCCATCCGGTTATCGTCTCTGTCGCGTGGAAACCTTTGTGTCCAAAACGGTTACCTTTCAGGATTCAAGTTCAAGGTCACTGTGATTCTTTCCAAGTCTTCACAACTAATGAGTCTTGACAGACAATGATGTTAATCTGCAACTATAACAGAATGCAAAACCTTGTGTCACCAGGCTTTCCACCTCGGAGGAAAGCCTGGTCTGTGTTACTAAATCGCTGTGTGATCCGGTCTAGACCGGATGATAATAATAATAATAACTCTCTTATTCCGGTTGGGGGTTCCCGGCTTTTTCGGAGTCGCTTTGTTTTGGTCCCCCCTGTTTGTTTTTAGTCTCGCCAGTCGCTACAAGTTGGAATAAAAGATGGATATACCAAACAAACTATTCCAAGAAGTACTTGAAGAAACGTGTCGGATTCATACGCCACATCAAGGCTTTTATCGGGTAGGCCCTTAAATTATGATTCCCTTGATCACGAGGAATTTGGGTTAATACGGATGTTGCTCTCAGGGGTACCTGTCAAACCAGTGACTACAACATGACGTAAGATACCATCCGCTCCCGACCGGATCATAAACCCCGAAAAGGAATGCTTGCCAGGCTATATCAGCAAGGGAGGAGCGAAGAGGGGTTAAGAGTGGAGATTCCCAACCCGTGGGCCGGGGTGAGACCTGTAGCCTGGTAAGAAGAGGGGTTAAGAGTGGAGATTCCCAACCCGTGGGCCGGGGTGAGACCTGTAGCCTGGTAAGCGTGAATTCACATTATCATGCATCTTCTGCAATCTGCATAACAGTCTGGCCCCGAGCGCTGGGTGGGCGTTTTGTATAGAAACCAAAAAGTGGAATAGGAAGAGCCAATCAGTGTCTGCGCTCAGGGCCCTGTGAATTTGGGTTAATACGGATGTTCCTGTCAGGGGAACATCCGTAGAAGTCCTGTGGAAGTCCTTCATAAGCATTCCCTTCAGGATTACAGTGCATGAATCCCAGCGGACCATCATCGTCAGCACCAATGTCACCCTTCTCAGTTTCCCCGTTATCCGAGTATTGAAAATGTAATATACCTGATGAGGGGTCAACACATTCTCTTGTTCTCAAGAGACCCCCCGCCCCCCTCCCCCTCCGTTTAGGTATCAAGTATGGGCAATAGGAGAAGAGGAAATTGAGGAGTTTTGACACTTCAATGGCCTTCTTTTAGAGTCAATGCCCCCCCCCCCCCCCCCCCCCCCGCTAAATTATTGATCATATATGAGCACTGAGCAGTGCTGTCAAAATCCCACTGCCACTGCCGGATGGTGACCTTTCGAGAGCTTTTCTTTCCCTGTCGGGGTCTGGTTCTCTGCTAGCACTCAGGTACCGGGCTTTGTGCTCCTAGTCAGCCCCCTGCTCAGTCACAGCTAGACCCCTCGCCCATCGCAGAAACCACTTATCTCCATATTTTAACTTATTGTGTATTTTTGTATATTAACGCCCCACTTGATCATACTACAGCGTCTCATAAAAGCATCAAAAATAGCATATCCGCAAGCCCGGCGAACCGACACATTTTGAGCTTATCGGTCTGCTACTTCTGCTGTTTGCATTGGAATTAGGGATGTCCCGATACACTTTTTTCGTTCCCGATCCGATCCCGATACCACAATTTCTGTTTTAGACGATACCGATACCGAATACTGATACCAGTGTTGTGATTTTGTGTTGTGTTTATAGCTATCTAGCTATAATATATCTTGTTTAGACTCCTCACTCATATGTGCACTTGCAGTTTGGGCAATTCGAAAGCAAACTCCACATGCCCCAACATGTTATTTACCTTGCCATAGTGTCAACCCCTTACCCCTGTGTCGGATTGGTGGTTAGACTGGCATATTCACCGATATGATCCGATATGACAAATAAGGTCCGATACCGATACTTTTTCGATAGCTACCGATACAGTATCGGGACATCTCTAATTGGAATCATAAAAAGTAACTGATTTAGGCACAAGGTTTCCAGCGAGAGAGGCTCTTTCAGGAGTTTCTTTATGTCTCTTGACCTTTTTTTCTGGCACTTTCTTTTTTTCTATTTCAAAAAGAGCTCCTTGGTCAATAATGCATGTTCTCTTGCAAAATGCCATGGTCGGTCGGCATGTGGGTAGGCACCGTAGGCAGTCTTGCACCGCACACAGTGAGAGCATGCATCGCTCAGCGCATCTCCTATTGGCCCATACCTATAAATATATATATAAGCCTCCTTCTCTTCCAAGCTCAGTGCTTTGGGCTTTAACAGCACTCTGATTGGCTGGTAGGGCTGATTGATTGGCTGGTTATATGGCTTATTCAGAGACCGTATAAATCAAAGGCTCTGAAATTCCCTTTGATTTGACTGACCTCTTGGCTCTAGTCTGCAGTACAGGCCAATCCCCAGAGAGCTCTATAAAGATGAAAACCTCTAATAATAATAATATAATTAATGATGCAACCTTTTCCTTTAAGACTTGTAAATTCGTATGACACGTGTTGTGTCATGTAGGGGTCCTTGGGGTGGTTCCATGGGGGCCCCATTTTAACGAGCAAATATTCACGCTCACTGCACGTCTCTTCGTGCCTCGCTGCAAGCTTGTACATCTGCCATTTTGGAAAATACAGCAGATTTAGAATAATAATTTAATTTAGATAGAATTGTTTTTACATAGGCCTAAATCTTCTCTTCTGACACAAAACCTTTTCAGATGGGGGTCCGCGGCCATTTTGTTTAGGGTTGTCTTGTCCCGATTCGATCACATGATCGGGGCCGATCACGGCATTTTCATCCGACATCGGATCAGGAGCAAAAAAACGTGATCAGGACAGTACGGTGTATCAATATTATATCCATATCATGATATTAGACTGGATATTGTCTGTGATTTTGGATATTGTACTATCGTGATATGGCATATGGCAAAATCTGTTATCGGCAGATACTCAAAATCAAATGATCGGAATGGGACCGGGTGCAAAAAAACTTGATCGGGGGTCACTCACACATCCCTGATATTTGTTTAGGAAAATAAAATGGGATTTTTACTCAAATGGATCCACAAATGGGTCCTGACCATAGAGTATATAAAAGGATAGAGACTGAACTGGCGCGAAGCTCCGCCCCCCCAGCTATTCATGTCAGTGGCGTTTTTAAGCACCCGGAAGACTGCCGGAAGTACCGTCTCAGAACGTCTACTTCCGCATTTGACCACCACATTTTGGTGGTCAAATGCGGAAAGTGCAACCGAGCGCTCAATGTTAAAGCCCAGCTGCACAGGGTTTCCCGGTCATGAATCCACGGGTCCGCCTGTAGTCCCTCCTCCTACCACTAGGGCCCAGTGCTTCAACGTTGAATAGCCTCACTGGCCCCTTGGTCCTGACCCATTGTTTGGGAAACAGTGGTTCACCTGCGGACACCTGTAACGAGTCAAAGGCAACGCAAAAGATGGCCTTTCAGCTCGTTCACGCTCATACAGCTGTTGAATGCACACGTTATATGCAGTACAGCACAGCTTGGTTATATGCTCCAGATAGCTCTGTGTAACCACAGCAACTCCACAAGCCCAGAAGCATAAGCGTTTCTCATTATTTTTTCATCCATGAACATATATGTCAGTAAACCGAGAGAGGATGTAACTAAGTAATTAGCACTTCTTCAACCATAACAAATCCATAGCGAATGCAGCTTTAGTTATTTTTTTACTTAAAAAGAAAAGACTGAAAAGAGAAATCTCGTGTTTTTTTAAATACTTTATACGTCTACACCACAAAGAAGAATATTGCACACACATATTGCACTAAATAATATGGCACATGCCATACTATTATTTATTTGACAGCATATAAATACATTTATTATATTATTGATTAAGCCCTATTTGACACTTCAAAAATAGAACATCTACAAGCTCACATCGCAACATGCTGTGAGCTTGTAGACCTGATCATTTCTAAAAAGCTAAAATAAATTGTACTTTTTACTCATAAGTGAAACATATTGTATTTTTATATTGTGGTGTTAATAATTGTACTTAAATCCCAGCATCCATATAGAGGGTATGCGCGTGGCATCATCATACCCGGAAGTTATGCAGGAACGCCTACTGAGTGACAAAAAACTACTTTCTGGCCTTGACAGTCCATAAATCCAAACAGAAAAGTCCTATCCGATTGCATTAAGCGATGATAAACAAACATTAAACTCACTTTGCCACTCACTTTATGCATGCGCATACCCTTTATTGTGGGGAAGACTTTCGCTGAAAATAGCCGATCGACAATAAAGCCCTGAGGGACAACCATTATAGGGTTTAATGGAAAAACACCTGCGTACGTTTTTCCACACCACTGGCAGTGGCAGTGCATTGTTGTCTTCTAACCCTGGCTGAGGACAAGGCAGGGAACTCAATCATTGGGTTGAGCTGGCTTCTTGTTCACATTATTCCATGTGTCTCGCAACTCGCTCTCTTTAAAATGTCACTGACTGCACTGCAGAAGTGTTCCGAGCATGCAGACTCCGTCCTAGAGGGAGGGGAGAGAGAGAGCTAGGGCAGAGAGGGAAGCTGTTTCCTTTGATTGCTGCACACTTTAATATGCCACATATACTGTAACTGCATTTCAGGAATCTCCATATTCTAACTTTGTGTTTTTTGCGTACAAAAACGGCAAACGCCCAACTTGACGACTTTTCTGTGTCACACAAAAGTATCAAAAGTAGCAGATCCACAAACTGGAAATGCGGCTCGAAACTTGAGCTTGTGGAACTGCGAAATTCTGTTCATTTATATCCGTGTGTAACTGTGAGCGGGTACAAATGTAACCAAATGGACCCATAAAACAGTTGTTAAATAGCTCTACATTGTCATCTTTGCTATAGAGTGTTTGTTGTTCAGTAACAGGGGTGTCCCTGTCTCTCCAGGTCTTTAATAACAGGTAGGCCTAGGTAGGTTAGGTTATTTTTGTATCAGTGTCTAGTGTACGACAGTATGGTGCCACAACAAAGGACAAGGAAAAGGCTAAGGTCTAAACACATTTTGTGCCTGACGAGTAGTTTGCATTAGTCACTGATAATTCTAAAGAAAACTGTGTGTTTTATCCTCTACTACACAGCAGGGCTACTCAACTTAGCTCATGGGCCACACAGAGAAATACTAGCCACTGCGTGGATATTAGTCTCGTCCCTCTCAGTGTTAGATTTGTTTTCGCAATGTCCCGTCCCATATTTTAATTCTGGGCCCTGGTTGGTTATAGCCTTGGTTATTCCAGACGAATCTGGTTGGCCGTCACCATTTCGGCCGCAAAGTCCTCCCACAATTGAGAAGGGCCAGACTCAGGCCCCTTTTACACAAGACCGGTGTTCATAGAAAACAGCTACCCGGTTCTTCTTCTTGTACATGGGTGACCTGTGACTGGTCTATCTGGCAATCCGTTACCGCCACCTTTAGCAACTTGGCATTCACATTATAGTGTTTTCATAAAGTGTGCATGTTCGATAAAGGGTCGATAAAAAATGAGAACGCAATGGAACTTTACTGTTTTCTCTGGCGACCGTTCTTGTGTGAAGGTGGCCTTAATCTGCCTGAGGCAATATGCATCGAAGCAAAGGCGAGGCTAGAAAAATACAGCTGTGTCCAAGCGCCTTAGGTGAACACACTGTTAACAACAGCATTCTGTAGGAGGGAATGCCACAACAACAAATGTATCAACAACTATGGGACAGACAACATGAATTTATGTGTCATGTGCTCATGTCATAATTTGTGTGAGATTATTGTTTATTTATTGTTTCCTTGACCTGTGGTTAATTTGTGGCTGGGTATTGTTCATACTTTTAACAAGTGTTATTCTAAGCATTTATTAATTCTCCTTACAGAAACTGTTGGCCGTGGAAGATGGATGTTAAAAGCTGCCTTCTGGAACCTCCCAGCAGAATAATGAGCATGTTTTTGAGTGGTGTAAACCACTCCTACAACTGGCTTTTTTGTGCAGAAAAAATGAGCATGGTTGCTATGTTCAAAATAATTTCTGACGTAATTAAATCACACCCGGGTGAACTGGATGACCGTAGCAACCATGCTCATTTTTTCCAAAGCCAGTTGTGAAATCACATCCGGGTGTGATTTCATTACGTCAGATCAGAGCTGATCAGGCTATATAATACCTTACCTTATATAATACCTCACATCGGACAAAAACTCCAGCTGAATCAACTTCATGGTCACAAATCATCACATCAGCTGATCATGCTATATAAAACCTTACACCACTCAGTTCACACGGGTGTGATTTTTTTCATTATAGTTAATAATTTGTTTAACAATAATAATCTTGTTAAACAAATCAAACCTTTACAGTGGTGAGGTGAAACACTTGTTTATGCAAGCTTTCATGTTTGCAGCTCAATGAGCAAAAGAAAATAATTATTAGCAAAGAATGGGAAACCAAATGAGCACAAAAAGCCTGAAAAAGCAGAATGTTAATGCATCGCACATTGTGAGCTTGTAGATCGGCTATTTTCAAATGGCCGAAATGAATATAGGGCTGAAGTGGGTAATGTATGTTTTATTGTTTTGTAATAATAACTAAAGTTTTAAAATGATTGCAGTGGAGTAAAAGTGCCTCTGAGATGTAGTGGAGTAGAAGTAAAAGCACAGAACATTGGAAATACTCTAGCCTACTTGGGTCTAATGTGCTTAGTCACTTTACACCACTGACTACGGGGTCAATCAGTACATATCTGTCAGGATTGAGGTGAGCAATGAATGAAGAGGATTAATCTAAATAATTCACATGCTGACTACCTTTTCATTAATCTATGAGAACTGGAAAGTGCTAAAACTCAGAGGTTAATAATAGCTCCTCTGAGAAGTGAGAACTGGAAGAGAGCTCAAGATGAAGGGGCTCAAATCAATCTGAGAATCTGTGGCTAGAGGTTCAATACATAAACCTCATTATTAGTTTATCTTTATTTGACCAGGTAGTCACTTGAGATCAAAGCTTTTTCTTTCTTTTTTGAGCGGTGCACACCGCTCCAATGACTGGCTTTGTGTGTCCCTGTATGTCTATATGTGTCTATGTATGTCTGTTTGGCGTTGTCTGTTAATACCGCTGGGTGACCTAAAGTGGCACTGTTGAGCAGCCTACAGGCCCGAATTCACACTGAGCACTATAACTATAACAATAAAAGTATAAAAATAAAAGTGTACCGTACAGTATAGTACAGTAGCCTACAGTACAGTACAGTACAGAAGTAACGATCACTACAGATGTATAGTTGCACCGCTCAGTTCACACAGGTGTGATTTATTTTATTTTATTTAGAGTAGCAAATTAATTATCTTTCATCCCCTTTTTCTCCCCAATTTAGTCGTTGCCAACGAGATTTCTGTGTTGTCCCTGCTGTCACATCCTGACTCACCAGCCAGTGAGGAGCCCCCACCTGGAAGACTCGGAGCCTTCATCTTACTCCGTCCTGATATTGGTCATCCAATGACCAATCCAATGACCAATCCAATGACCAATATCACCCTCCCTCCTCGCCCCGGCTTCCCGTCCCAGAACACGGGCCAATCGTGTTCGTGTAGATGCCAGACAAAGCCAGTTGCACCACGGTGGATTCAAACCCACAACCTCCGTGGTGGTGGGCAGGGACTTTACCACTGTGTCACCCGCGAGCACCTAAAAATACCTATTTTTTGGGGGCGAGACCTTGCCAAAATGGCAGTATTCAAAAATGAAGACAAATCTACAGTAAAAGAACATGATTGGGATGGGATAGATTAAGGGTAGGGTGTTAAGAGAAAAATCGTTCTAAGTCAAGTTCACACAGACTATAAAACAAATACAATAATGAACGTGAAAGATATAGTTATAGAGCTCAGTGTGACCGGCCCTTTACTGGGGAGAGAGGGTCGCACTAAAATAATAAATATGACTAAAGGTCCTTGACATGATTCAGAAGAAAAATGTGAAAAACGCAGCAGTGTGCAGACAGAGACCTTTAAAGGTCTCACATACGACTGCTACTATCATCTCATCCTGTAACGTGCCTATAACTCAAGCTTTGAAATCAGAGTGATTCTCAAACCTTTTCAAGTCAAGGACCCCCAAATTGTATTGGCTGTGGACCCTTTCCTGAAAATATCTTGTGCCAGAGACCCCCAGAAGAGAAGATTTGTAGGGGGAAAGAAAAATACTCCAATACTATCCAATCAAGATAATTATAAAATCTTCCAAAGTGCCACGCTGCGAGCTGCGAACTTGTACATCTGTTATTTTTGAATAACCAACATGTAAATTATGGCTAAAGTGAAGCTGTATTAACCAATTTTGGGTGTGGAACCCCCCAAGAACCCCTGGGGGTCCCCGGACCCCACTTTGAAAACCACTGCAAAAGTGAAGTCTTCAGGTTATGCACTGGACATGGAGTGGCGGGAGATTTTGCACCATGCTAGGATCTCTGTAAAACTAGGTCACTTATCTTGTGGTCACTCAGTGGAGAGTACAGACAAAAATGTGCTACAGTACGATGAATAACGATTCATGATATAATAACGATAATAACGCCTGATTTAGTTTTTGTTATTTTTACACCTTTTTTGTGCAGTAGGTCTATTTGAAAATGTTTTGTACCATGCAGGGACCCCCAAAAAGAGATGTGTTAAAACAAAGATGTCTCAAAAATGTTCAGAAATAGCAGATGATGCAAAAGTGATGCAGTGTGAGCTTGTATATCTAGTATTTTTAAGTAGCCAAGGTAACACATTTTACTGGGGACCCCCTAGAATGACCCCCAGGGTACTTTCTGGAGGTCTCCGCCGGACCCCACTTTGAGAACCACTGCCATAGACTTAATCCATCATTGTTAATGTGGGTGGAATAATACGACTTTTATAACTAACAAGGAATTGTTCCGTTTTACATATAGACCAAACATTAACTTTGGTGGAAACTCCTGTTTTTAATGATTTGGCTTATTATTTTTAATTGGCATGATCACACTGACCTACAGTATGCAGTCTGTGGAAAGAGGTAACCTGTCCTGGTTCACTATAGGATCATGACCGAAGTCATTGATCCCAGAAATCTATAGCCATGACTCATGTGCATCTATCTGCAGCACTGCAGCATCCTTTATTCCTAAACCACTATGTTTTTCCCAAATCTGATGTTCAAAGTGATTTTGCAGGCTGTTCTCTCCGCTCATTCCGGTGCATGGTTTGTCCCCGTGTTCTTGCAGTGGGTCTCTTGTGGCTGACACCCACACTCTGGCGGAGAATTGATAACGGCTCACGGATTAACTTCACAGAAAAAGCTCTGTGTTTGTTGTGCTGGGAGGCCCCCCCCAGTTCCCCCGAGCTACCATATGAAGTCAACAAAGGACAATGGCGTCTTCTAATAAGCCCAACGCTCGCTGTCAAAAGAACCACACCATTAGAGGATATATTGATTACCATTATCGCCCACTGTAGTTACCCTCAGTGGAAAGTACACAGTGCTTTTTCATAGCTGTGACAGTCCTGCCGACATTCACCGAGCCATTGATCTCAACTAAAGATTTATATGATGCTGCTTGAAGATGTCCTATGAAAAGGTCAAAAGTATTAAACAGCTATGAAACGAGGCCGTTTGTTTAATGAACTAATCAGGCTTACCTTTGAATAGTTCAAGCGTTTAAAGGTTAACATTATGATAAAAAAACAAAAAGAAGAAAAACACCTGAAAAGCGACACACAACAAGGTAATTGCAGAAGATCAAGTTGTTGTATTTTTAATACAGGTTGTATGTTCACTGGAAAGGGGAGCAGAGGAAAATGGATGTACTGTATCTGTACAAATTGTTCCAGGAAACCAATCTATGGCCACATAGCGGGCATATCTAATGGTCTTTATGTTGACCGTCCTAGACCATGGATCCTAAAACATCATCTGGAGGGTGTGGCCTGAACAGCAAAGTCACCTTCTCGCAAAGACAGGGCTTTTTTGCCGCAATACAATACATCACTGAAAACCTGTTTGTGGCACATCATTTTGCCCCTGTATGTGATTATAGTTCTAACCTCAGTGCTGCTCAATATATCTCAGTGGTAACTGCTGATGCTCCTCCCATCAGCAGAAAATCTTCATACCCTTGTTGGTGCACTACATATGAAACGTTAGACCTCAGGTGGGGCACTTTCTAGACAGAGTCAATGGTGGTGCATAGTTGCATACCACCACCTGTCACTTGCCTCAGCATATAAAACACGGTGAGAAAAGGTATAGAGGAAATGTAATGCTCCCATGCATAGCCTCTCACATAGCACTGGTTCTCAACGTCGTTGCCATGGAATATTCTCTGAACTCTGCTGTGGTTATTTTATGAACGCTATAACGTATGAGGAATTAAGAAATTAGCAAAGAAAGGACTGTCTTTCTGTGAAGTTAATTACGTGTACACGTGATGCTGCGTGAGTGACCAAGTGCACAAAGCAAATCTCCAAGACATCATGAAAATGGTGAAAATGGAAATGGTGATTACATGAAAATGGTGATTACACAAAGTGATTGTGATTGTCTAATTCGGTCTAATTCGGGTCTAATTCGGGTCTATTTGACCAATATAAATCAACTTTTTTCTTTTTTTTTTGCTGGAAAAATATGGTGCTGACACGACGTTATGCTGCTTTCACACGGGCAGATGCAAAGCTACACTAGTACACCTAGTCACAGAACAGTGTCGTCGTTAAGCAGCAGGAGGATCCCACTGGCAGCACCTGTCCGTTTATCATTAGCACAACCACGAACGTCCAACACATATACAATGAATTACTCACCTAATGCTGCCTGCAGGTTCCATGTTTAATTCCAGCGGTGTGTAACCTACATTGTCTAAGTGACAGTTTTCATATTGTAAATATGGTCGCTAACGTGGGAAAAAATTATCTCACGGGCCAGATATTATTTCTGGGGGGCCAATTTTGGCCCGCGGGCCGCCTGTTGCCGACCCCTGCTTTAGGCCCTATTTTGGCAGGAAACCCATCATACTGACACAGATGGTACCTTTTTGCATAGCATGTCGACAACAACTGAATGTGGACTTTGTCAACTCTATGTGGAAACTAACTATGTGCAACACTTGGCCCCTAACTGTTCCCCAGGAGCTGCCCCCATAGTGTCCAGTCACTGTCTTAAATTACACGAGTTAAATGCAGAGAACATTTGTGCAAATATACAGTGATAAAAATGGGCGCATATAAGACATACAGGGTGACAGGGCTCAGTGTCTATTCAGCAGCCTGACATTACATGGAAACTGTCCCTTAGTCTGTTCGTTTGGCATTTGATACTGACAGCAGCAGTGTGAACAGATTGTGGCTGGGGTGGTAAGTGTCTTCGGTGAATGATCATCATGATTAAAGAGGTGCTCACTGTTTCAGCAGTGTCAATGGAAAAAAGGGAATATCTGCACTCTCTTGAGTATAGTTTCTTATGAGTTTCTTTGTCTTTGAGACGACAAGTACACAGCAGCAGTCCACCTAGAGAAACGAACGTGAAACGTGTTCGTTTCTCTAGGTGGACTGCTGTTGTGTACTTGTCTCATTAATAAAGAAACTCATAAGAAACTATACTCAAGAGAGTGCGGATATTCCCTTTTTTTCCATTGATTTTCAAGAATCTACACCCATCAGCCACAGAGACTACTAAGACTCCCCCTGAGTAGAGCGCACCTTCACATATAATGCTTTTTTGTTCAGCTGTGTCAATGACACTAAGATAGTCCAGTTACTGATAGATTTGGACTGTCATTCCAGCAAAAAAGTTGGCCCTTTTGCCTTTGCGAACGGGCCATACAATTCGTTATCAGTGTGAGCCTGGTGTTTATTTTATTTAGACCAGTGATTCTCAACCTTTGTAATTTTTAAGGACACCCAGTTTGATATGGTAACCTGTGGGGTGGAAACCTCGTAGGCCTATGTCAAAAACTGTTACTTTTCAGGATACAAATTCAAAATCGACAAGATCAAAACATGTTGCTTCATGCCGCGTTTCAAGCTTGCAGATCTGCTACTTTTGATGCTTTTGTGTAACCCTGTAGTATGATTAAGTTAATTAATCATACTTAATTAATTAGTTAATTCATTCATTAAATTAATTAATTAACAAAAAAAAACACAAAAATGTACAATATGGAGATAAGAGGTTTCTGCCTGACGATAATGTTAGGTTAGGCAAAAGACCCACAAAAGACCCGATGTTGAGAAGCATTGAGAAAGTGAATTAGACCAACTGCACCGTGGAACGTTTGTTTGCAAATCAATTTCTAATAAAGCATGGGCCGCTTGGCAGTATACCTCTAAGAACTGCTGTTGGAAGCTTGTTTAACAAGTGGAACAAATTGGCTTAGTTCGAGTAAATTGTTTTTTTTTTTTTACTGAATGTGCCATGAATATCTCCACTTAATGCCTTTCTAGTCAAGGCAAGGCAGTTTTATTTGTATAGCACATTTCAACAACAAGGCAATTGAGTGAGCTTTTACACAGAACGTCAAGCAAAGGAAACACAATTATACAACGACATTAGGATACATACAACAAAAGAAGCAAAACATAAGTTACAGTTACAGTGCAGAACAGAAGTGAAAGAAAAAGAAAAAAAGAAAGGTAACTCAGTCAAAGGCAGCGGCAAACTGAAAGGTCTTTAGGAGTTTTAAATAAGTGGCAGCAGACCTGCAGTTATATTTATAATTTATTTATTACTAGGTGCATAAAGAGTGCCCTTTACCGTATTTGTTGAATTTCATCGTCACAAAATGTGATATTTTCTCTCTTTGCTATCAAACTCAAAGGGCACGTTAGAAATAAAGAGGCCATCTATGAATAATAAAATCACCACCACCCACCACCAGAACTGAAATTGTTTGGTCTGACAGTTCACCTTTAAATGAAAGACTGTCATTACTCTGCACAGTGCTCGCAAAAACAAATCCACCGACAGCACACAATAAGCATAGAGTAATTAATGCAGGGCATGTACTGTAGCAGCCTGACACCATTTGGTATTATCCATATGCAAATTAACGTTCTGAACAAATCACCGCCCACACAAAATACACACAGAAAAATAAGAGTGCCAAATGGAACCAAAACTGGTTCTTCAGGGAGTTGTTATGTTTGGTTCCAGAAATGACCTTTCAGATCCAGGTTCTTTAAAGCAGTGGTTTTCAAACCGTGTGCCGATTTTTACTACCAAGAAGAAAAAAAACATTACTGCATCAAAAGTAATCAACAAACTATACTAACTATAATATAAGAAAGAGGCAAACATTGTGGAACATTTTCACAATATTAATATGTGGAACCGAGTCAACTAAATGTAATGCATCAACTCCTACAGTTCCAAGTGCTTATCTGGGTTAGGGGTCCCAAATTCACATGTTTTTGGGGGGGTCACAGCCCGAAAAGGTTGAGAACCACTGCTGAATCTTTATCATTAACATAAATTGGTTCTTTAAAGTTTAAATAACCAATTTATGTTAATAATAAAGAACCATTCTTAACCACTTAAACCCTATACTGTACTAGCCTCGCGTAGCGATACTAATAGAGGGTATGCGCGTGACATCATCATCAAACCCGGAAGTTATGCAGGAATGCCTACTGAGTGTCAAAAAACTACTTTTTGGCCTTGACAGCCCATGCATCCAAACAGAGAAGTCCTATCTGATTGCATTAAACAACGTTAAACAATGTTAAACTCACTTTGCATGTTGCTTTGCCACTCGATTTGCCACTCGATGTGCCATTCACTTTAAGCATGCGCATACCCTCTATATCACTGTGGCCGTGGCCAGACTTAATCTGCCTGGGGCAGCATTGCAAAGGCAGATGAAGGCTGGCTACGCGAGGCTAATACTGTACTTCATCGACCAGTGTCCTGCAGGGGTCTATTGTGTTCCGCTACAGGTTTTTTTCCCTTTACACGCAAGGCCCTATCTTGCACCATGCTTTATCCCATATGCCTAATCTTAATAGTCCAAATAACCGATCTACATCAACGCGTTGTGAGCTTGTACATATTTTCCCCCCAAAATGATAAAAAAATGCCCAATAAGATTAGGCATAAGGGATAAGGCGCTGCACCAAATATGGTCCCAGATGTCTTTGTCGAATTCTCACTTATTCTATGGGTTTATGTGGTTAAAGGTGTCTGATTCAGATGAGGAACATGAAGAACCATTCACTAAATAAAATGGTGGTGGTTAGTAGGTGACAATAGCCTTTTAAAGAACCATTTAGGAACCCTTATTTTTCGAAGTGTAGGAGAGAACACTGCTGGACGAGAGTGGGAAGTTAACCTATCATTGAAGGTATCACGTTCATGATAGGCTCCGTCTTTAAATACCTCCGTTTAATTACCGTGTCATGACAGGAAGATTACCACTGTCATGACAACCAACATGCCGACACCCACAGATTGCATAACATTAGTTGCCTGTTATTGCTAGTGGCACTGCAAGGATTCGTCGCAGGTGTGCAGCCAATAAACAACATGAGATATGTAGTATAGCATTTGAAACACACTACTGTTTAAATAATACACACAGCTCTTGTGCACAATGGATTCTAGATAGACTATGAAGTACTTATTGTCTCCACCAGGCCGAAGGCATGGGGAGAGAGTATGTTTTGCAGTACGTGACGTCCGTCCGTAAACACTGTGTGTTTGTGTGTGTGTGTCTCCTGCACCGTTGGCATGATCGCAGCCATACTCTGCACACACACTCCCTGAATGCCACAGCTGAACCTCTGCCCCAAGGTTTTCACATTGGTCTCTTATAGCGCCACCAGGAGGCCGCTTTGTGCAAAACATTTTTTTGGACAGTACACCTACAGATTTTGTCCAAACATCATGCAAATTGGTACACAGTCTCTCTAGAGCCATTCAACGAAACTGGTCTTTCACATTTTTCAGACTCCATCCTGATTGGCTAATATTGGCTTCCAAAGTTCGCAGGAGTGCTCAGTTTCAAACAAAATGCTGCAAATCATGAACACATTGTGTGATTTCCGTGAAATTGTGCACGCACATTCCCACTAGGACGAGGAAGAAATAGCACTGGAAGATTTTCATCTCAGCCTCATGGTGGCGCTATAACTGGCCGATTTCAGATTTTCACCTCTAACTGCACGGATCTATGTAAAGCTTTGTATGCACACTCCCTAGAGGCAAAGGAAAAACCTTTTCCTGGAATTTTTCACATCTGCTCTTTATAGCGCCACCAGGAGGTCGACATATGTAAATCACATTTTCTAATATTACTCCTTCAGATTTTATCCAAATGTCATGCAAATCGGTACACATGCTCTCCATAGTCATGTGATCAAGACGGGTTTGTTTGATTTCTCTCTCTCTCAAGTCATGTGATCAAGACGGGTTTGTTTGATTTCACACACACACACACACACACACACACACACACACACACACACACACACACACACACACACACACACACACACACACACACACACACACACACACAGTAATTTCTCGGCCATTTCGTAACGCGGGGCAGCTTGCCGGAACCGGGCCAGCACCCTAGGTGCGTTCCTGTGGATCTGGAAGTTTCGGGGACCCCCCGGGGGAACCCACACGGAGTTGCACCACTTACTTCACACGGGTGTGATTTTTTAATGCTGAACCCATGGGAGCTGAGCTCCAAAATTGCCTATATGCACTTGGGCAAATGGCAAATAAAGTCTACGTATGCGATTCTATTCCATTCTTTCAGCACAACTAGTAAGAACAATCATTTGTCCAAGTATTTCGTTGAACTGATTCTCCATAATTAGTAGTTTTTCTCATTTATTTGTTTGAATTATTTGACATTCTGCAAAGTATTCGCAGAAAAGGAGGTGACAAACGACAAGTGATAATGCACATTCTCCCGAAGTTCCTATATTTTCAGAGACTGAAGCCTGACACTCGCTTGTAGATCGGCTGCTTTTCAAGTTGAACCACAGATTAAACGTATCAAATGTGTTCTGCTTTGAACACATTTTTTTTTACCTTTATATTTGTTTTGTCCCATTGTCTTTTCTTTTACTATATCATCCGTTTTTTTTTCTTTTTTTTTTCTATTGTTTTGGTTTGTTTGTTTGTTGTTTTAAATATTAACACATACTACTTTTTGAGTGGTGTAAACCACTCCTACAACTGGCTTTGTTAGTCTGTGCAGAAAAAATGAGCATGGTTGCTATGTTCACCCGGGTGTGATTTCATTACGTCAGACAGGCTATAAGACCTTACACCACTCAGTTCACACGGGTGTGATTTTTAATATAATATACACCCCTCTAGGGTTTCTTTCCCCTATAAATCTAATCAAATGCTATACATATACATTATCAAAGTTTTAACCACTGATGTTTTTATTAAGGTTCTTAATAATAACTCACTCTCTGTGTGAGTGAGTGGATGGCAATTTTCAATGAGAAATCAACATGCTTTCATCATTCTGTTGCCATTTCATGCTCTACTGAGTCCGACCAGCCTGAACTCTGTCCATGGTGCTGAATGTACTTCAGGCAGTCGTGGAAGAAGTGCTCACATTTAGACCTGGTGTAACCTATACATTGTTTTACCTAACCTTTCATGCCAGGATCTACCTCTGTGTCTCACACACCTGTCACATATAGCAACACGGCTATATGTGAGCTATTTTTGAGGAGCGCTAGCCCCTCCTATGCACAGCTTTGTGTGATGCTTTGATTGGCTGAGCACGGAATGTGATGATGTATGATGATAACAGCACCGCTCACGTCACACTAGTGTGATTTTTTTTAAATTAAACTTTGTAGCAGATTATATAGCAGATCTACAAGCTCACAAAGCCTCGCAATGTAACGCAATGTGAGTATTATAGATCAGCTCGTTTGAATTGCTAAAGCATAAAATATGGCTTATTTGAAGATGTCAAATAATTGTAGGCGAGTCAAAATTAGTACTTCAGGTTCATAACGCAGTGGAGGGTTAACCTGACTCCGCCAGATGGGGCAGCAGAGAGTCAGGTTAGTGGAGGGTGGGCAGAGAGAGAAAGCATTCTGTATATCCATATAGTAGTAGTAGTAGTGTCATGGTATGCAGAAAGTTGAACCCAAATGCAGAGCCAAACACAGGAGCAGATTTAAGTTATTTATTCACAATATGGTGAATTGGAGATTGTGTAAGGTTACATGGAAAACAAACATAGTTTTTTTTTTGTTTTTTTTTATTCCTAGGATAAATACTACTAAACTATAACTTCACTACTAGGACGTAAACACAGGTTTAGAGACAAGCTACTACCATGAAAGGTTGTACAATGATATGGCGATGAGTGGAGTGAAGACCAGGGTTTAAATACTGTCAGGGCTGAAGAGTTGATGGCCGGCAGGTGTGTCAATTGAGTGCGATGAGGTGACCACAGACAGGTGTGCCAAGGCTGGAAGCTGGGAGGAAAGCCGACACCCACACACAGCCACAGTATGGCAACACAGAGCCACATACTGTGGCAAGTAGGCCTACTGTAGTACAGTAGTAGTACTGTACTGTATACTACACAGTATGTCATACAGTATATAGCACAGGGGTGATGGCCCTGTATACGTTCAGCTGCAGTGTGGGCACAATATCTGATCAATAACTTTTATGATCAATGGCCTATCCACATAAACAAACCAAGTGAAGCGTTAGCCAACGAGGCATGTTTGGGCTCAACTGCTGTCTTAATCAATTTCCATAATCAATGATTGTGCAAAGTAATTGTCCTGAGGCTTTGAGTTAACCTATTAGGTAATTGATAAAAGCAGTCTCACTCTCTTGTGACAGATGTCACAAGGCCACACAGAGACCTTTGTGGATGGTTGTAGGCTACTACACTGTACTTTGTATAATATAGTATCTATAGTTTGTATGTGTTGGTTGTGCATAGTTTAAAAAAAAAAATCACACCCGTGTGAAGTGAGGGGCGCTCTTATCATCATACATCATCATGCATCATCTCATACTGGCCAATCAGAATGCCTGTTGCCTGTTGCCACAAATGTATGTCATATTTGGCAGACATTTGACCAGATTTCTCCTTTTATTGTCGATGGCAAATATGAGACGTGTGGGGACAAGATGACGTACATTTTCCCTTCATTGTCAATGGCATTTAATGTTTGTGTTGCCCCTCTTGTCATCGTACATCATCCAATAATAAAATGAATATACGTCCTCGTGAATTAATTTGTCAACTTATGTTATTATCCTTTAACCATGATACATAGTTTAAACAAAATATTCAATGTATGTGTTCAGTCAATCCAGAGAGACAAGATCTGTCACGTTCTTTAAGAGATAACAAAACACTGGTGGTGACCCTTTTCCCGGTGTCCTCCTGACAGCTTCCCTATACGTGCCATACATAGTCATGCTCAGGACAAAGGGTTTGCGGTCCATTAGGGAACGGCCATTCATAAACATTGGAATTCCAGTCTAAAACACACACACACACACACACACACACACACACACACACACACACACACACACACACACACACACACACACACACACACACACACACACACACACACACACACACACACACACACACACACACACACACACACACACACACACACACACACACACACACACACCAAGGGGACAGTGAGGCTATTCAACGTTGAAGCTCTGGGCCCTAGTGGTAGGAGGAGGGACTACAGGCGGACCCGTGGATTCATGACCGGGAAACCCCGTGCAGCTGGGCTTTAACATTGTGTCGTGACGTAGGACCATCACTCCAACGTCACCCCGGACCTCAAATTTGAGGTCCGGAGGAGGGACTTCCGGCAGTCTTCCGGGTGCTTCAAAACGCCACTGAGCAACTTCCACTGACATGAATAGCTGGGGGGGCGGAGCTTCGCGCCAGTTCAGTCTCTATCCTTTTATATACTCTATGACACACACACACACACACACACACACACACACACACACACACACACACACACACACACACACACACACACACACACACACACACACACACACACACACACACACACACACACACACACACACACACACAAAAAAGAAAAAAAGCTATACTTTATGGCGTTGGTAGACTGGAGAATAATATTGACGGCAGCTTTTTTTCTTATGCTGATTGGCTGAAGGGGTTGTCTGTCAACGCTGTAGTCCCGTAACCAGAGTCCAGACTCCATTCGCATGAATGGAAATGCGATTTCAAGGGGAGTGGTTACCAAGGCCACGACATTCTTTGGCGTGGCCGAAAAGAAAAAGTGGATCGAGCAAATCATAATATTTACTCATTGGGAGATCTAAAGGTCAGAGGTCTTTTGACAAATGACTGTGAGCTTCAGTTCCTGAGGGATTCTCTCGGCCCTCTACCATATTGCCGAATTTCGTGAAGAATGATAGCACGCAATGGCTAGATGGCTGGTGCGCGTGGACACGCTTCCAGGTGTGGGGGGGGGGGGCGACTGTAGGCTATAGGTGGCTGCGTTACTACTTGCCTATCGGGCCATGTCTCTTTAGCCGAATGGTAACGTACACGGCTTGGTGCTACGAGGTCCCGGGTTCGCCTCCCGGCCGAGGCTACACAATTATGGCCTGCGGTCACTTTGTTACAGATTTGACTCCCCTGAATCCTTTACAAACTGGTTGCTTTGTCACCCATGATACAATAAGGGTCTTTCTCGGCCCCACCTCTCTCCCATTGTTTATATTGTGTTTTAGTTTCCAAGATGGCTGCAGCACCATGAGGGGGTGGCCTTACTGGGCTGCGTTCATACATTCAAGACACCTGTGTTGTGTTTGTCTTGTGTCTGTGTATAATGGCTGCTCCAATGCATTTCCAATGGAAGCCTATATGGTTTGACCAAACATTTTGTTTGATGGGGGGAGGGGGGGCAGAACACATCCATCAAAGCTGTGTTCAGACACAAGTAAGGTGTCAGACACAAGGCAAGTGTCTTGAATGCAGCCCAGTAAGGGCGTATGTCGACCCCAACCGCTCACCTCCGCCCCACCTGGTGCTGCGGCCATCATGGATCCTAAACACAATATAAACAATGTGAGAGGGGTGTGGCCGAGAAAGGCCCATATTAGAACAATGATGCGCTTCAACCAAATACAGATAAGGTGTGTGTGTGTAGGCTATGTGCGTGTGTGTGTGTGTGTGTGGGGGGGGGGGGGGGGGGGGGATCAATGTGCAACATCTGGAGCGCTAACATAAGCAACCCATTAAAACCAATTGGACCCCCCCCCCCCCCCCCAAAAAAAAAAGATGGTGTAGAGGGGGAAAAGGAGAACAAGTATAGAGCCCTGATGTGGGACACTGGCAACGTACATGCACACACGCACGTGCACACATGCATGCATGCTTACACGCACAGGCGGATTATGAGAAAATGGTCGCAAAAGTTCCCCCGCCCACCCACCTCCGAAGCGGAGCTGTTCATTGACCATTTGCAGACCGCGGCCATCTTGCTATCAGAGTTTGGAAGTAAAGCAATGTCCTGCATGCCTCCTGCGTTATGTGCAAATTCAAAACAGGTGGTACGCAGTAACCTGACTCCGCCAGATGGGGCAGCAGAGAGTACACTGGGTTCCCCCCTCCTGCTCCCATCTGGCGGAGTCAGGTTAGGTACGCAGGACAGTCGAGTGATACGAGCCCTTCCAAACTGTAACACTTAGAAAAAGAATCACCTGCAAGGAAAGAAAGTAACTCATAACATGTCTACAGTGGATTTTTATGAAACAAACACTTTGAGGATAGAAAGAGGATAATTCAAGCTTTTCATAGAGTTGCAATGTTTGATGTTGTGTAATACAATCAGATAGGACTTTTCTGTTTGGATGAATGGGCTGTCAATGATAAGTTGCACCTTGTTAGCACCCAGCCATTAACTTATATGGTAAGATGGCCTGCATATGGTCCATTTGCCTGCAACATTCACCTGCATTTCAGCAGGATTTACATGAGAAAGAGATTCCTGCATGTGATGGGAACATGCCAGCCAAATAACTACAAATAAATGCGCCTGTATATTTCCATGCACTACACAGGATTTACATTCTATTAATGCCATTAACACACATTTAACCAAATACACCGCACTCGACCACAAATACATTTAAGCCACTTCTATTAACAAAATAATAACTAAAACAATTACAACAACAACACAGAAAACTTGAGAAGCCCATTGTTTGACAGTGACACAGTGACGCGGTAACGCGGAGGCTCTAGCTCAGGGACCCCCCTAGCCCCCCCCCCCCCCCCCCACACACACACACACACAGACACAATTGTGTAATAATTGTGTAATAAAATTACACAATTATTGGCATCAAAATACAATGTACAGTGCATGCTAAAGTGAAAGTACGAGAATTGCTCAAAATATGTCAATAAAAAGTACAATATTTGCCTCTGAGATTTAGTGCAGTTGCAGTTTACTGCATGTATAACTGCAGTAATTGAGGAAATGCACTTACTTTCCACCACTAATGACATGACAGGCATCCTGCTGCATGAGGAAGTCCTTCATCGTTTCCCCTGGAAGATATTAGACAGGTATTGACGAGGAGATATAATTAATGGAACTGGAAATGGGATGAAAACACTATTACATCATTTAAATTCAGTGTGCTATATAGACTCTAACAGTTAGGCCAGTGGTTCTCAAACTTTTTCATGTCAAGGACCCCCAAAATGTATTTGGCTGCGGACCCACATCTGAAAATGTTTTATGCCAGGGCCTGCAGAAGAAAGGATTTTTATTTTGAGTTCAGAATGTTGTAGCCTCACGGTTTTCCAAAGATAGCCGATCAACAAGCGGTAGCTCACTTATCGTGCCACGATATGAACTATTTTTGAATAGTATAAAATATGGTTGAAGTGATTAAAATGACTGTGACGCTGCATTAAATCATTTTGCTGGGGACCCCCTGGTACTGTAGTGATATTTCTTTGTTAAAATAAGCATTAAATAACTATATTCCCATATCATTGCTATAAAATGTTTCTTCAGTCTCTTCGGAATTTTTCTTCGACAGAAAATGCGTTTTCAGGTCGGGATACCAATGTTATCCAATCAGGAGATAGACGTAGAACTCGTAGGATACAGGATTAACGAGTGAAATGACACAAAGAGGGTTAGGGTCAGACAGAATTGGAACTGGAACACTATCAAATTGAAGCTGATAAATGGGTACTCTCTAGGGTACCTCACGATACGATATCTGTGGCAATATTAGGTACTCGATAACAATAATCACAATATTTGCGATATATATTCAATATATTGCAAGAGATTTCATCAACGATATATCACAATATCTGTAACTGAAAAAATAACCATAAAAGGGAAGAAATCGGGAATTATGTATTTATTCAAAAGGAAGCATTGCGTTATATCGCAATAACGATATATTGGAACACCGTTAGTACTCTCTCCTGATTGGATGCAATTGGAAACCCCACCTGAAAACTTATTTTCTGTTTATTAATGAACTGGAGAGACATGCAGGGGAGACCCCAATTATTGAACAAACACTCTATAGCGATGATGATTACTAATTACAGAATAATAGAGCGTTAACTTTTTTCCCCCACAAAAAACATTATATTTTAACCATAGGCCTATAATATCACTTACAGCACTGTAAATGCAAGCGGAATGCAGCTTTAAAAGCTACCCTCCTTGATAAAACACAAGAGCACGGAGGACAACATATTAGCTTCACATTTGAACACACTTGTGTGTTCAACTGTGTGTGTGTGTGTGTGTGTGTGTGTGTGTGTGTGTGTGTGTGTGTGTGTGTGTGTGTGTGTGTGTGTGTGTGGTGGTAGAGATTTAGACTGGAATTCCAATGTTTATGAATGGCCGTTCCCTAATGGACCACAAACCCTTTGTCCTGAGCATGACTATGTATGGCACGTATAAGGAGGCTGTCAGGAGGACACCGGGAAAAGGGTCACCACCAGTGTTTTGTTCTCTCTTAAAGAACGTGACAGATCTTGTCTCTCTCATGGATTTATGATGAACTGTAAATAAAAGCAGGGAATTACCACTCAATGGCCTGTGGTTCCTTCCCCTGCATCTTCAGATTATCTAGCTGTAGCACATCATTTCCAATAATGGGAGGAAGGCCATGCTGGCAAACATCAATATCTTCCTCCTTATGGCCGTTTTCAATCAAGGACCCCCCCATTATTATGGAAATGTCTGCAGACACCCATATGAAAATATCTTGTTTCAGGGATCCCCATATAAGATTTGTGTTGTTAAAATGTTTCAAATATATTCCAAATGTTTCAAGCGTGTTGTCTGTCTGTCTGTCTGTCTGTCTGTCTGTGTGTGTGTGTGTGTTTTTAAGCTTGTAGAATATAGATATTCTATTTTCAAATATGATGCGATTTATACAGGGTTAAAGTGGTTGAACTGATTTTGATGCTATATTAAGTCATTTTGCTGGGAACCCCCTGAAAACCCAGGCTCAATGACCCCTGGAGGTTCCAGGACCCCACTTTGACAACCACTGCCTAGGGTTTTAGGAACTGGGTTTTGAGTTTGAATCACAGGTTTGAATCTGGCACAATCAATAATCCCGTGTCGCCATCTGGTGGATAAATCCTGGGTAGCAACCATATAGTTATAGCAATGTTATACAGACTGATGCGTTTTATGCAAGTAAGTATATGTTCTAATACTATTTAGAACTAAAGCAAAATGCTGGTGGTTAGGTATTATCCCCACCAGCAAAAGAGAAAGATGTAATAATAGACAAACAAAAAAGAAAAGGAATGAAATAATTAAAACCTTTTGGTTTTGCAGCATCATTTGGATATAATTCATCAACATGAGAGTCATAGAAACAGAAAAAACAGTTGATAATACTAAAATACAACTTTATTTGTACTTTATTTTAACTCTATGCATAGTTGCATACAACCGCTAGCCTGGCTAATAAGCCAGACTAATATCACACAACACTGTCCCTAATAAGCCAGACTAATATCACACAACACTGTCGCGGTATATCAGTCTGGGCTGGCTCCACTTGGATTTCATTTCCCGGGGGGCGGGTTCAAACATTTTCTCTTTGACGCAATTGGTCAGAGCTACTGTCAGTCAAAAGTCTCAAGCATTGAACGTCACTGTACCAAAGCCCGCCCATATTGCATACCGTGTCCCGATTGGTCCGACCTGTTCTCGATTGTAGGAAAGAGGCGTGCTACTGAGCCTCGCCAGACCGAAATCCGCTGGTAGGCAACTTTTTTTTGCCAACGGCTGATTCGGTCTGGTTTATTAACCAGGCTATACAACCGCACCAAGCACATGACCATGGGATGTAAGACTACATTACCCAGAGGGCAGCAGGGCTACTGTGGTCTTGACAGGGATTGGCTGGTGGGGTGTGTACGCCCTCTGCTTCCAGGAACTGAATGGCAGTGTTGCCATGTCATCTTATTGTAAGCGACTTTGCTTGGACAGGATTTTTATAATCTTTCTGAAAGAGGGCATGTGCAGCTGTCAGAAAAACGTATTTGTCCAGTTTAATGCATTATTCCAATTTTTCCATATCCATTCCATTTACACTGTAAATGGATACAGGGGGGGGGGGGGGGGCATGTTATGCTAAAGATGGCCATATACTCCTCATGTAGGCCTAATGAAGAATATGGTAGCACATTGTGAACAGTAAGATTTAAAAATATTTCTCAACCATATTTTCAGAATTATGAAAATGTTTCAATTTCCTCTAGGTCTATATTTAAGCGTAACAGGGGGGGGGGGGGGCGTTATGCTTTACCACATCAGTAATGCAACATTAAACATTGATAAAAAGGCTAATTAATTCTTCAAAAATATATGCTACTTTCTGAAGTCATGTGGCTAGAGAAATAGTCGGGGGACATTTACACTGATTTCAAGATTTTCCATCCATCCATCTTCAACCGCTTATCCGTAGTCGGGTCGCGGGGGCAACAGCTCCACCAGAGTGCTCCAGACTTCCCTCTCCAGAGCAACATTAGTGACTTCCTCCTGGGGGATTCCGAGACGTTCCAAGGCCAGTGAGTCGATGTATTTCCTTCAACTGCGCCTTGGTCTGCCCCGGGGTCTCCTCCCAGTGGGACGTGCGTCGAGGACCTCCCTAGGGAGACGCCCGAGAGGCATCCTAACCAGATGCCCGAACCACCTAAGCTGGCTCCTTTCTAGGCGAAGGAGCAGCGGTTCTACTCCGAGTCTCTCTCGTGTGACTGAACTTCTCACCCTATCTCTAAGGGAGATGCCAGCCACCCGTCGAAGAAAACTCATTTCAAGATTTTAAGCATTAAAAATACATCACAATTGATAACATTTGCTGAGAATCATTAGAACTATAGCCTACAGTATAATAAGAATTCAAAATTTAGATTTTGTTTGCATTTGATTAGATAGGCTATTTGTAACTGAAGCTGAATAAATATGATGGGGACATGGCATTTTAGCATACCTACTCCAATCAAAAGGTATTATGTTATATTTATTTCACTTTATTAGTATAAGATAACCTTTTTGGAATTAGTGTTTTTGCTTATTTTACACAACTGTATTATGACATGGGGACACAAATGGCACCGAATATACGAATACTGTTTTGTGCCATGAGCATTTTTGTGTTATAGACGAGTGTTTCCAAATATTCCACATTTCATTGCAAGATTTATTGAAAATAGATCGATCTATCGCGAGCATGCATAGGTTTTGTGCTCGAGTCGTTTTCCTATTCGTGGTTGCTTATTTCTCTCACACACTAAATATGGCAACTGAATGGCTGTTTTTGGATTGCAGTGTCCTGAGAGCTGAGCTGTCTCCAGTTCTGCAGTTTTGAGGCTCCGTTCTTTTGGCAAATCTAGAACTTCCTGCCAGAGAGCTAGCAAATTTAAGACATCCGGTTGCTTTCAGAATAAAAGCGTGGTTAATTAAATAATTATTACATTACATTATTAGTATTGTTATTACATTACAGTTATTGTGAAGACACACATTATGTTTCTGTGTAAAAATAAGTAATTAAATAATGTAAAAAAGTTATCTAAATGGATAAATGCCCAAGTCCATGCACTGGAGTGCCCAAGTCCATTCACTGGAGTGCATGGACTTTATAAAGTGGACACTGGACAAAAATCCCTGCTATGTATCGACTAGTGTGACATACACACATGTCCGGGGAGACCTCCTCTACAACACCACACTGTCCGCTAAGCACCAGAGGTGTAAAAATTTAATTGGCACACCATACAGCGAGGTGAAACATAAAAAAATGTCCCATTTCCAGACTAAAGTCGACTAAAGTGGACACTGGACAAAAATCCCTGCTATGTATCGACTAGTGTGACATACGCACATGTCCGTGGAGACCTCCTCTACAACACCACACTGTCCGCTAAGCAGCAGAGGTGTAAAACAAAAATTGGCACGCCATACAGCGAGGTGAAACATAAAAAAATGTCCCATTTCCAGACTAAAGTCAACTAAAGTGGACACTGGACAAAAATCCCTGCTATGTATCGACTAGTGTGACATACGCACATGTCCGGGGAGACCTCCTCTACAACACCACACTGTCCGCTAAGCAGCAGAGGTGTAAAACAAAAATTGGCACGCCATACAGCGAGGTGAAACATAAAAAAATGTCCCATTTCCAGACTAAAGTCAACTAAAGTGGACACTGGACAAAAATCCCTGCTATGTATCGACTAGTGTGACATACGCACATGTCCGGGGAGACCTCCTCTACAACACCACACTGTCCGCTAAGCAGCAGAGGTGTAAAAATTAAATTGGCACACCATACAGCGAGGTGAAAGATACAAAAATATCCCATTTCCAGACTAAAGTCAACTAAAGTGGACACTGGACAAAAATCCCTGCTATGTATCGACTAGTGTGACATACGCACATGTCCGTGGAGACCTCCTCTACAACACCACACTGTCCGCTAAGCAGCAGAGGTGTAAAACAAAAATTGGCACGCCATACAGCGAGGTGAAAGGTCAAAAACTATCCCATTTCCAGACTAAAGTTAACTAAAGTGGACACTGGACAAAAATCCCTGCTATGTATCGACTAGTGTGACATATGCACATGTCCGGGGAGACCTCCTCTACAACACCACACTGTCCGCTAAGCAGCAGAGGTGTAAAACAAAAATGTAACAACAGACATTGTAATTACTGGTGTTGGAACACTAATGTCTGCATGAATGGTAATGGTAGTACTATTACTGTGAAGTACTATGTAGATCGACCATTAACAGTCATAGTTAAGTACTACCACTGTCCTATAACAGACTACTGATATGCAAAGGATATGTAGATCACTACTATCACACGTGTGCCATATGTGTGAAACATTGATAGCTCTAAATTAGGTTGTTAACGGCATGCATGCACACTTGAGTACAGCCATTACTGCCCACACACACACACACACACACACACCAGGTGGAAAGTAACCAAGTACTTGATTTCATCCCCAACCAAACAACAACCCAACCATCTTTCTTCTGGCTGTCCACCACTGGCTGGGCGGTGCCCAGGTAATGAGGTGACAACGATCAATCGTTGTCACCTCATTACCTGGGCACCGTCACCTGGGCACCTGGGCAATCGTCGTATTACAAATGGAATGTCTTTGTTTCAACGATCAGCTCCCATTTGTTGTCATCAAACATGGGAGTGTCCTCCAGTTTTAATATAAATTGAGGTCAGATAGAACTGACTTTTAATTCCAAGTGACTTGCGAAGTTGCATGTAACATGGCAGTTTTTGGCAAGCGTCACACAGTGCTGCGATGGCCACACTCTGAGGTTTCCAAGAAGCGTCACAGGACAGTGATTCCGTCAGTGGACATCATCCAGGACAAAGAGGTACGTCTCATATGGCTATATATGGTGCGTGTCTTGAGTGTACAGGGTTTGATGAGGTCAGATCAACAACATATGGAATTTTAAAATGCATGTTGTAGTTCCTTTAAAAGGTAACTAGTAATGGGTAATATATTACTCAGAGGTCAGAGGTCAGATCAACATGCAATTCATTCTGTACTTGAGTGTACAGGGTTTGATCAACATATATAATTTTAAAATGCATGTAGTAGTTCCTTTAAAAGGTAACTAGACATTGAGAATGTTATTGAATTAAACACAAGTCACAAGTCCTTTCCTAAATTCTGTGATATCTTGCATTCTAAATGGATTTTGACTGTCTGTTTCTTTGCGCAGTTTGTTTTGATCATAGGCGATTCACACCTCAGAGCTCTAGTTGATGGGTTCGTGGACATGCCAGCCAGCCGGCTGGCATTCGGATTCATGTCAACGCCAGGTGGATCAGCGGACCATATCAGAGAAGAGATTTGCTCTTCAGCCCTTCCCTACTCACCCGACTTAGTCTGTCTTCTTGCACCCAGTAACAACTTGACATCCAGCAAAACGATTGAAGAGGCCGCCACAGCGTTTCAGAGACTGCTTCGCACAGCTGTCTACAAATGGCCAAAGGTATACAACCAGTGAAATCATGTCACCAAATACATATATGTCTCTTCCCATGCAGACTGTTATATTTCTTTCTTCTTTTTCATAGGTCTTTGTTCTGGATTTTCCCCTCCGTCGGGCTGATTTCGAGAAGGACATCAGCTTGGATTACCAGCAGCATCTAAAAAATGCGTACCACCGAATCTCTGCTCAAATGGGGATTAGATACATGTCTTCAGAAAGGAACTTCCCTCACTCAGAGAGGTAGGCCTACTCTATTTTTTCTTTATAAATGTTATCACACGATTTGGTAACATTTTTTTCACCCAGTGTCAATTATCTAATCTGTAATCCTGGGCTCTACACTCCCTCAGCCGGCTGTGGTGCAGTGACAGGATCCATTTGAGTGACGACCATGGCATGGTTGTCCTGAGTGAACTCATCTGGCAGACATCGTACAAAGTTCTACATGTGAAAGAGCCAGTGGCCCCGTACCGAGCAGTGCACAGTCTACCAGTTCGTCGCCATCGTACAGGCTGCCAGCAGACACAACCAGCTCCACATCCTCCCCGCCAGCACCACAGGCCCGCAAGGAAACGGGGTTCGATAGGTCATGCTGACAGGCAACGGGAACTGTCAGTAGCTGAACAGAAACTGATGGCCTTTAAGGTACAATATGTTTATTTATCATGCTGATTTCCATCTAATTTACATTTACTGTACATGCAGTATCTAAATTGTTATAATCGTTCTGCTTATTTCTTTTAAAGGATGCTGTACACAGGGGCAGAATCGTCTGTGTCCGTTCCGTTGCTGTGGTCTGCTCCCCTTCCTGCTATCGGGCCTCGACCTGCACACCGGCGGAACCAGCATCCATCCCTTCACTGCGTCAGAGGCTGAGATGGAAGAAGAAGTCTTCACCCCTCACTGAAAAGCTAAGTGCTGCTGTTGATTTTGATCAGGCCTGCCAAGGCTCAGGAGAAGTGTTGAACGAGGGGAATGTGATTGCAGTAGTGCAGGTTGGAGAGAGTGTGAGGAAGGTTGTTTTACACCTCTGCTGCTTAGCGGACAGTGTGGTGTTGTAGAGGAGGTCTCCACGGACATGTGCGTATGTCACACTAGTCGATACATAGCAGGGATTTTTGTCCAGTGTCCACTTTAGTTGACTTTAGTCTGGAAATGGGACATTTTTTTATGTTTCACCTCACTGTATGGCGTGCCAATTTTTTTTTACACCTCTGCTGCTTAGCGGACAGTGTGGTGTTGTAGAGGAGGTCTCCCCGGACATGTGCATATGTCACACTAGTCGATACATAGCAGGGATTTTTGTCCAGTGTCCACTTTAGTTGACTTTAGTCTGGAAATGGGACATTTTTTTATGTTTCACCTCGCTGTATGGCGTGCCAATTTTTGTTTTACACCTCTGCTGCTTAGCGGACAGTGTGGTGTTGTAGAGGAGGTCTCCCCGGACATGTGCATATGTCACACTAGTCGATACATAGCAGGGATTTTTGTCCAGTGTCCACTTTAGTTGACTTTAGTCTGGAAATGGGACATCTTTTTATGTTTCACCTCGCTGTATGGCGTGCCAATTTTTGTTTTACACCTCTGCTGCTTAGCGGACAGTGTGGTGTTGTAGAGGAGGTCTCCACGGACATGTGCGTATGTCACACTAGTCGATACATAGCAGGGATTTTTGTCCAGTGTCCACTTTAGTTGACTTTAGTCTGGAAATGGGACATTTTTTTTATGTTTCACCTCGCTGTATGGCGTGCCAATTTTTGTTTTACACCTCTGCTGCTTAGCGGACAGTGTGGTGTTGTAGAGGAGGTCTCCACGGACATGTGCGTATGTCACACTAGTCGATACATAGCAGGGATTTTTGTCCAGTGTCCACTTTATAAAGTCCATGCACTCCAGTGAATAGCATTTATCCATTTAGATAACTTTTTAATTACTTATTTTTACACAGAAACATAATGTGTGTCTTATAGCATCATATAGCATCATTTAAATGCTTCATTTGTATTTTTAATGTGCAAATTAAACTTTTTTTCAATACTCTAGAGGGTACTCTTATTTTGAAGAGATCGTCCACCGGAAGTCTTATATTTGCTCACTAGATTTGCCAAAAGAACAGTGCTCAGTTTGGACACATATATAAACAACAACTCCGGGGCCCTGGGGGGGACTGGACTGCTGCTTCACATCTAGTAGGCCTACAGTATGTCTATGGCGTCTCACGGCAGCATGATGTGGTGCTGTCGCCTCATATCCAGACAGAGAGGTGCATGCAGCGGCAGGGACTTCACAACACACGCGGCGGGCAGACTGCTGTCACCCATCAGCGGTACCAGTGGGAGCGTTCAGAGGTCTTCCAGTGCTATAAAGCAGCAGGACAACGAAGAACTTCACGGAGGAGACCCGAGCCCACTGCCCAACTTCACCGCTGCATTGAAAACTAGGCCAACACAGGTGATTATTATGTATCTGTCATAGTCTATGGATGAATGATTAATCCACGATTATGGGTTCCACGTACCCCCATTGATTTTTTGAGTTTTATCTCCGTGACAGTGACTTGGACTACGATATAACTCATTTCACCCATTTGCACACTCGTAACGTGTTTGGTTCCTAATCCCACCAAGTCATTGAAATTAAATGAAATTAAATCTATATTTACCCAGGGTATCTGGGCTAAGCTCAAGAACTTGTTTCCAGCCAGGCCCTGCTCATAGAACACATTTCATCGTAGTGGTTCAATGCCTTGTTCAAGGGCACTTCAGCGGTGGTAATTTTAACGTGTCGGACGGCTGATTCGAACTAGGAACCTTCCGGTATCAAGACCGCGCCGCTATCCGTTCGGCCACCGCTGCCACTTGCCATTCTAGTTTATGACCCTGCATGCACTCTGAAGCCATTGAGAGAACCAGCAACTGTTTATTGACTGGACCATTTAAAGTAAACTGATAATAGTTTACCATAATAGGCTCAACAAAGTGTGTTTATTTGTCAAATACTGTGTATTTTTCTTGTTCAAATCCATGATCTGGGCGAGGTGTTATTTCTACTATTCCCCACTATTATTGCTTATTACAGTATTCCCACTATTCCCCACTATTATTGCTTATTACAGTATAGGCCTATGCTACTGTATATCTGAATATTTAAACAATTATTTACACCACGAAATTACCCGGATTCAATGTGGACTACTGCAGATTTCACCCCAGTCTGACCTCGAGTGTGGATGACATTTCACAAATTGCATAATAGTTGTTTTTTTGCACAATAGTCATAATCACAAAAGCGTTTTGAGCTTGTAGATTGGATATTTCCAGTATTCATTCACCCTAACCCCTTTCAAGTTTAAGGTTATTGAATTATAAGTTATTTGTCATGCTTTTTGTTTATGAAGGCTAGTAAAAGGAAAACAAAAATGCAAATTTCATTCATGTATTCCAATGTTCAACGACAGAAATGCAGTTAAATCGTAAATAATCGCAATTATTTTGAGACAATTAATTGTCAAGTAAAATGTCATAAACGTGACAGTTATGTGTTTGTTCAGCCTGGCGGACAGGCACTATGCAGCTCAGTGCTTTCAGGGTGAGTGACCTGCCGGGGCAGAATATTTCACAACATGTATAGTAAGGGTGTCTCCAAAGTTTCATTAACGGTTGTCAATGATATATAATTCATGAATGTCAGAGTAGAATAGACTCATGGTAAAACGAGGACCCAGTCAGTATGCAGTCCCGGACCCTACATTGTAGTTATTGTTTTTGTATAAAGGCAGAAGAGAGGGGAATCATAACATATTGGCTCACATACTGTACCTATAGTATAGACCAGGGGTGGGCAACTTTGACAACGAGAGGGCCACTATAGTTCCACACTCACTCCAGAGGGCCACTATAGTTCCACACTCACTCCAGAGGGCCACTGTAGTTCCACACTCACTCCAGAGGGCCACTATAGTTCCACACTCACTCCAGAGGGCCACTATAGTTCCACACTCACTCCAGAGGGCCACTATAGTTCCACACTCACTCCAGAGGGCCACTATAGTTCCACACTCACTCCAGAGGGCCACTGTAGTTCCACACTCACTCCAGAGGGCCACTATAGTTCCACACTCACTCCAGAGGGCCACTATAGTTCCACACTTACTCCAGAGGGCCACTATATTTCCACACTCACTCCAGAGCCTGAGGGCCACGTTGCATATTACTGTCATAGCAAAAAATAGCCGATCTAGAAGCTCAAAACACGTCGCAATGCAACGCGTTTTGAACTTGTAGATCATTTTTTTGCTATATTTGAATTGAAATCCTATGTTAACTTTATGAACTAAATACAAATACATTGGATGATAAGATTTTCACACTAGTAATTTGCTGAAATCAATAATATATCAATGTTCGGATATTAACCTGCGGGTCGCATTGAGTGATGGTGGGGGCCGCATGTGGCCCCCGGGCCGCCAGTTGCCCATGTATGGTATAGACAATTGATCTGTAGTTAACCTGCTAGCTGCTGTGTCTTAACTCTTCTTTTTGCCTGTTGCAATTACTTTAACCTTTTTATGTCTGAATTATTGTTAAGTATTTGAAATATGTCCTGCCTGTGAAGCACTTTGAAATGCAACCCTGTATGAAAGGTGGTATACAAATAAAGTTTATTATTATTATTATTATTATTATTATTATTATTATTATTATTATTATTATTATTATTATTATTATTATTATAATACCACTATTCGATCCGGGAAAGCATCTGTTAGTTTAGATTTTAGCCATAGGCCTACAGTTAGTAGCAACCTACGTTTTTCAGGCAACTATTATATTAGGATATTAGGATTTAGAACTGTGGTTTAGAAAAACAGTGGTTCTCAAAAATAGCAGCATGGCACCAAGTGAACATTTTAGAAAAATCTTGAAAGTGGCTGGGGATCCCTGGCACAATTGTTTTTCAGATGGGAGTCCACAGCCAAATATATATATATATATATCAATTTGGGGGACCTTGGCACGGAAATGTTTGAAAGCTACTGAGGCATTTGTAGAATCTGCCTGAGGTTGTAATGGGTTAAACTGAAGTAAAGCAGCCTTTTATTAACATCCGAAGTCCCCGAGTTATTTTCAGAAACACGTGCTTCTCGGTACAGTAATAAACAGGGAGAAGATTGTTGCTGCACTGTGGCCTTAGCGGATTGTCTTGTTAGTTGTGTTTGTCTCAGGTCTCAGGTCCACAAGCATCAGCTCATTCAAACTTTCTACCATATATTATCTGTTTTCTGCCTCACACTGAGGCACAAATAGTCCCTTACTGCAATTACATTAAGTGGATCGACAAGCTTGCCTGTAAAACAAACAGAACAGTGAAGAAAAATCACACCCGTGTGAACTGAGTGGCGCATCCCCCCCCCCCCCCCCCTCTCTGTCTCTCTCTCTCTCATTAGCAGGCAACATGCAGCACTATCTCTCTCTCCGTTTCTGGCACAACAGCGCCACTTTTGGTACTCATTGGTACTGGTCACACGCATAGTCACACACAAACACACATAGTTGAACACGGACATTGCTAGTTGAACACGGACATTGCTGTTCGTTGGAGTGGTTGCACCACTCAAAAACATACTCTCTCCCCATGCCTTCGGCCTGGTGGAGACAACAATGCTGCCTTTAGGGTTGTTGCAATGGATCGGAGAAAACAACCATTTCTTAGCCTGTCGATTTGGCAAAGCTTTCTTTACCATGTGTACATGTATCTATCTATTTGAGAAGATCCGGGGAAAAAAAACAGCTAGAAAAATGTTTTCATAACCTTTTCCTTTTGGCTTTTCTTTTATTTATTTGTTTTTACCCAGGAACTGGCTTCCCCTGGGAGTCGGAGACGGAAGTTAGATGAGGACAACACTCCCTTTTCAGCGTTCCTGACTGACAGCTTTGGTCGTAGGCACAGCTATCTCCGCATCTCACTGACAGAGAAGTGCAACCTGCGCTGTAAGTTAACGCTGGGCCTCATCGGAGATCTCTGCCCACTGAAACGTCTGGTGAAATATAGGCCTATCTCACAGCCCCCTTTCCACGCCCCCTTCCAGTAGATAGTGGTGTAATTTAGCATTTACACGTTTTTTTCTCTGGAGAATCTAAGTACATTTCCTAATGTAAAAATGTGACAGACCAATATTATTATGAAGCAAACAAGATGGTAAATCAGCTCGAACAGATAGAACAAACCTTACCTTGAGAAAACAAAAGTTGTAGACTTCTTAAATGACCTCTGTTAACATGTAGTGTCTATGGAGTGACGTCACGCTATCACCACTAGCCCCGAAAGGGGGCGGGGAAATTCTGTGAGATAGGCCAATTCAATGAATGGGCTAAAACAAGGTGGAACCAATGCGAACACTTTAGGGCGGTCCTTCAGATTGGGACTGTATCAGGATTGATTTTCAAAGTGGGCGTAGGTTTGTTCACGCTGGTGTTCTCCGCCATTCAAACCCATTTAATGAATTACCAGGGTCACTTACCAAAAGTAGTTAATCTAGCATCACAAAAGTCTTCAGTCTTCCCTAGCACAAAATCTTTTCAGATGGGGGTCTGCGGCCAAATACATAATTACATATTAATGTGGGGGTGCTTGGTATGAACAAGTTTGAGAACCACTGCCCCATAGGGTCACCTTCAAATGGTCAAACTGATTTGGGTTCCGAAAGGAAACGTGTACTAGAATGAAAGGAAACATTGTGTACTAGAATGAAAGGAAACATTGTGTACTAGAATGAAAGGAAAGACATGATTGAATGCTATTCTTTAACCACTTCGCTGTATACGCCATTGTATGTCAAACAGCAAAAGATAGCTGATGTACAAGCTCACAGTCACGACACAAATCAGCTATTTCGCCAAAAGTTCGCCTGTTTTTGCAAAGTGTTAACAATCAGAACATTAAAATTGTATGTGGCAATGCATTGCTCAAAATGGTGGGGAAAACAAATTGAATATTCCTCACCTTCATGAGGCCACAGCAGGCTCCCCTTTCTCCAAATGCTCTGAAGGGATTCAGAGCTAAAACCTCAAAAATGTTCCTTGACCAAACGTTTCTTCTTCCAGATCTCAAAGTGTAGCCACCCCACAACTCTGTGGTTTATCCATTTCTGATTATGGTTTACTGTATTGGCCTTAAAAGAGTCTCTTTCACAAACCACCACCAAACACTATCCCACTCTTTTGATACTTAAAATGGAACCCCTGGCTGCCTCACTTCCTGTAGTTATAGCTGTTCCGGTTACCTCACTTCCTGTAGTTATAGCTGTTCCGGTTACCTCACTTCCTGTAGTTATAGCTGTTCCGGTTACCTCACTTCGTGGAACTATTGCTCACCTGCTTTTCCCCCACAGCTCCCCCTATGATCAAACCTTGTCAACAGAAAATGAATGACCATATTCAACTACACAAACATTTTTGAGTGGTGTAAACCACTCCTACAACTGGCTTTTGTGTGCAGAAAAAAATGAGCATGGTTGCTATGTTCAAAATAATTTCTGACGTAATTAAATCACACCCGGGTGAACTGGATGACCGTAGCAACCATGGTCATTTTTTCTGCACAAAAAAAGCCAGTTGTGAAATCACATCCGGGTGTGATTTCATTACGTCAGATCAGAGCTGATCAGGCTATATAAAACCTTACACCACTCAGTTCACACGGGTGTGATTTTTTCTGTACACTACATTTCGGGGTTACATTATTCAACCATATTTTAACCAATAACCCTTGTTAACACACAGTATGTTAAATTTCATTTTCTTTCAATACTTACACATACCAGAGAAGGAAATACTTCACAAATGTATGTGGCAGTGTCACATGTTTGTTCATGTTTGCCTATTTTTGTTGAATGTCCACCTATTTCTGGCAAATATCATCTGGCTGTTATGACCTGCTCAGAATAGGAACAGTTCTCAAAGTGGGGTTCCCAGCAAAGTAGCATCACAATCATTTTAACCACTTTATCCATTGAAAAAAGCAGATCTAGAAGCTCACAGCATGTCACTTCGTGCCGCACTGCAAGCTTGTACATCTGCAATTTCTTTAGCGGTGCCTACCACTTCAACTAACATGTGTGTCTGTCTGTCCGTCCGTCCGTCCGCCCCCACGTCCCCTTGAGTACGGAAATACCCCTGGGTGACCTATTAATATCGAAAACGTGTGTATGTATGTATATACAGTAAATATATTTTTTTAACATAAATCTTCTCTTCTGCCAAACTCTTTTCAGATGGGAGTCCGCGCAGCCAAATGCATACTGTATCAATTTGGGGGTTGAAAAAAAGGTTTGATAATTACTGTGGTTGGGGTTCATGTGGTTAAAGTCCTGTCCCTCTTTCTCAGGTCAGTACTGCATGCCGGAGGAGGGGGTGAAGCTCACCCCACGCAGCCAGCTCCTCACCGCCACGGAGGTGCTGACTCTGGCTCGTCTTTTCGTCAAGGAGGGAGTGGAGAAGATCCGCCTCACAGGGGGAGAGCCCCTCATCAGACCCGACGTGCTGGATATCATTGGTAAGGTGCCCTTTTGGAGATGGGGGGGAAAAAGTGGGGTTGATAAAAAAGGCCAAACAGCTTTTCATGGGTTGCGAGTAAGTTTTGCTTTTTAAACTAAGCAAAAACGTTTTTAAATTATTATTTTTGAAGAAAAAGTATGTTTGTACACTACTGAGTGGTGCATCGGAGTAATGAAGTAGAAGAGCAAAAAAGGGGGCAATACCAAATGTATCTTTGTGCACAATAGAGAAGGCAACCATGTCAGATTCATACTTTTGTGACTACACTCCTTAGATCAGGGGTGCCCACACTTTTTAGACTTGAGAGCTACTTTCCAAATTACCAGCTCAACCAGATCTACCCACCAAAAATATATATTATACCATTGCTGAAAGTAGACCCCTTTTTTGTGCAAAACACTTGACAACTGACAACTATTGCATTGTGGGTTTGAGCTGTCCTTTTTATGTCAATCCAATGAAGTCACCTTAATTCAAGTGGCAGATGACAAAAATAGTTTTTTATTTATTTAAATTGTATATTTTAGGGACATGTCATGTGGTCTACCTGTGTGATCTACTGGTAGATCACGAGCTACCTTTTGGGCACCCCTGCCTTAGATGATGACATTCGGCAGGTCTGTCAGGCTGTGTGTACAGTAGATACTGTGTCACCTGTCAGTCACTTAAGCTATGTCTTGGGGTTGTTGTGATAACAAGGAGTGTCTTAATAAAAAAGTGTCACACCAACCATGCCTCGATTTTTGCAGGTTCTTTTATCTGTTTTACCAGTGGCAGTTGAAAGCTGCTTTGCACATACTGTACATTTATGTTGTTGTGACAGTTTGGCCAGCTTGCCCTCCCTGCAAATAAATGGCTTTCGTAATGGCTTTAACTTCATGACTAAGCGAATGTTGTGACAGGCTTTTACTTTTCGACAAATGGTCGTTCAGGAACCAAAGACCATCAATGATTCATAAACCTGCGCTTCCGCCTGTGGACTAGAGTTGTGTCACACAGGACTAAAGCAGGGTTCTTCTCACCATGCATTCTTTCAGTCTAAAGGCGATATGCATGAGAGTGGAATGGATAAGATCACAATGTCGAATGCATGGTTAATGTAAATGGGGGGGGCATAGCGTACGTACAGACTTAACAGTCAAGCATGTCAGGGGGGGGGGGGTGATGTGGTACATAGCTGAGCGGGGAGAGAGGCCACCTGGGAAACGGACAGTCTGAAATCCCCCCGCGAGAACAAATGTGTCTACTATCCAGCGATAATGTTCCAGCGGACAGAAGCCATGTGAGGAGGATCAGCAGTATATTGACATGGTCACCTGACTGATCCCTGCTGGGACCTCACATGAGACAAAAGTTAGAAATAAATAATCTTGATTATTGATTGATTTGAAGTCATATCGCCCAGCCCTAGTGGGAGACACACTTGAGGGAAGTGGATTATTTTGTGTTACAAAACACAAACCAACAACAGTGGTGTGTGTGTGTGTGTGTGTGTGTGTGTGTGTGTGTGTGTGTGTGTGTGTGTGTGTGTGTGTGTGTGTGTGTGTGTGTGTGTGTGTGTGTGTGTGTGTGTGTGTGTGTGTGTGTGTGTGTGTGTGTGTGTGTGTGTGTGTGTGTGTGTGTGTGTGTGTGTGTGTGTGTCTGTGGTTGGTCGGTCGGTCGGTCGGTCACATGGAGTTCACCATGACAGTGACACAGTTATTAAAAAGATGGAGCAGATATGCCAGACTCCACCGCAGTCATTCTGTCGTCGGCTTTGTTCTCATACTAGTTGCACATCATTCATTCTCTGTCTCTCTGTGTATTATATTTCTCAGTAACATTGTAGGGTGTGGTTATTGCACTGATAATACTGTTGATATTGTCAACGATATCGGTGTATCCTGTCATGTCGTAACGGCACTGTGAGTTTGCTTTCGTTTTGCCCAAACATAGGTAGGCCTGTCGCAATTATTACACAATCACCAAATTGCAATCATTTGAGATAATCACAATCATCTTTTTATGTTGAAAAATGTTCATGCATTTTCAAACATTTTCCAAAAATAGCGGAAAGAGCTGATCTACAAGCTTACAATGCATCAGGCATCACTTTGTAAGCTTGTAGATCAACTATTTAGGATTTAGAAGGCACTTTTAGAATCGACCTCGGGTCTAAATTTAATTGATTTTATCTGTATCTGTACGTTAACTACTGTGCTGTCTCTCTCTCTTGATAGCGGAGCTGAGGAAGTTGGAGGGCCTCAAGACCATTGCGGTCACAACCAACGGCATGAACCTGGCACGCATGCTGCCCAAGCTAAAGGACGCGGGCCTCGACCTCATCAACATCAGCCTGGATTCCCTGGTGCCTGCCAAGTTTGAGTTCATCGTCAGAAGGAAAGGTATGGCAGTGTCGCAGGCAGTGGACTGCTGCAGCGGCAAACTCCTCAGATGTAGGGGGCAACATTTTAATCAGACCAATTATTTTGAATTAAATAATCCATTGGGGGGATAAGTAAGCCCATAGGGCAGGAGCCTATCTCGTGTTACTGTAGCGTGAGGCAGCTTGATGTACAATTACACCCCCTGGACATGACGCTAGTATGTCGCAGGGACTTACCCCCAATCTTTGGTCTTTGGTATGACAACAATGTAAAAATACATCACAAATGTATTGGGGGGGAAGTAACCAATAAAATAATCGCTAATTTAAAAAAAAAAAGATTTCTAATCTCTGAGCAGCTACAACAGTACGTCTTGAAAGTGCACAGTCTCACATAGCTCTGACAATGCTATTTTCATCTTCCACTTATAACCCCCTGGCACCAGCAGATCCTTTCTTTTATTGCCTAAAAATCAATACTTGTATGTAGTTGCCAACTGGGTGCAGCCCACTAATTTACTTAAAGAGCGCGAGTGCTTTTAGCGCACAGTGGGGGGCCAGAGGGGTGTACAGGAGTTGACAGAGTGACAGAGCTCTCGGCGGTAATGTGTCTGGAAGATGGACTGAGTGACTTTAAAAAGGGAGAGACTGAAGGGGAGAACTAGAGAGTGACAGTAGGAGCTTTACTCAGGGCCGTCACAATCATGTCATTTCACTTTTCAATCAATTGTCATACAAAATAATTGTGATTAACGATTACATCTCTTTGCCTTTTAGGCTTTTGGAACAAAGCAATGAACGGGGCAGATATGACAATTTTTTAATATTAAACTTAAATATACACCGCAATGACAATGAGCGGTACTAATAATGGCAACAACAAAAAATGCCATATTTAATCCATATTTTTAGACTTGTCTGAGTGTTGAGCAAGACACTGAAGCCCTCGCTGCTTCTGACAGCTTCCACCTGTGTGTGTGTGTGTGTGTGTGTGTGTGTGTGTGTGTGTGTGTGTGTGTGTGTGTGTGTGTGTGTGTGTGTGTGTGTGTGTGTGTGTGTGTGTGTGTGTGTGTGTGTGTGTGTGTGTGTGTGTGAAATACACTGTAAAGCGAATTGGATAAACTAAAGGTTCTATATAAATGCAGTCCATGTGGCCTGTTAAAATGTCTCTTCACCTAGCTATAGATGACATCTATGCCCAAATTACTGCACAATCTACGATGGGTGCCTTTTGGCATGAACTCAGGCTGTTTAGTTTAGTTTCTCATTATTGTCCATTTGACAGCTATTGTGAGAAGTCACGTACGGCAGAAATGTACCAGCCGTAGACTCGGGTGTGATGGAATATCAATTCAACTAACAGAAATGAGATTTTATATCTATGAAAACACAATAATCAATTCTTTTGTTTTCATCTAAACGAAAGCTTATTTCTACGAACCAGACCTCGCCATACAGAAAGTTAACAGGTTTATGACAATGTGCTCTTGTCCTACAGTAAGTGACAAGATATGGAGAAGTGTGCAATAAATACGATTTGTGTAGTGTTCAAAAAATAAAATTAATAATGAAATGAAATAAACTAAAGCAAGACAAAACTAAGCAATAACAACATTGGTGATGGGAACAGAGACGGCATGAAAATGAAGGTTTTTCCAAAACATTTCGCCTACAATTACAGGTTAAGCTGTCGGACACCTTCATTCAGGTCATGGTAAATTCCTGTGACAGTTTTACCACAGCCCTCTTATCTGTTGTGAGTTTTATGGCTTGCTAGTTGCTACACGTTCACCAGCCTTCCTGTTCTCTCACAGCCATTCTTGCCTAGAAATACTGTATGAGATTGCATAAGAAACGGCTTCAATGTTTGTGCTGGTTAAATACTGATGTCATAAACCCAAATAAAAGTGTAATGCTATGAATTATTATTTTAGGGTCGTTCTATGATGGGACATACCGGTAGATCGTTTTTACCAGGAAGTTTACTTGCTTTTTCTCAGGGTTCCACAAGGTCATGGAGGGCATTGACAAGGCCATCGAGATGGGCTACAACCCGGTCAAGGTAGAGCGACACGCATGCGCACGCGCACACGTACACGCACACACACACACACACACACACACCCTTTCCTGAAGAGTACAACAGGATACATGTGCGTACTGAACATCCCCCAAATTAAATGAATGGTGTTGCAATTTCAGTCGTAATGACCTATAATACGTTCGTAATAAGGTAAATTAAATGATTTATTTGAATTTGTGTAGATGCTAAAATGCTTCAGTCAATGTTACCCAGACAAGGTTAGTAGTACTGTTTGATGTGAACCTTGTCATATCATGCAATGGGACAGATGAAAGCAGCAGTTGAGTCCTACATACACACTACGCACAATGCGATGCAACTCATTGTGAGCTTGTAGATCTGCTATTTTCTAAAGATTTGTATAGATTACAGTCTGCTTTTGGTACGTTAAGTACATTTTGATACCAATACTTTTGTAATTTTACTCAAGTAAATTTTGAATTACGACTTTACAAGTAAAATTACTTTTACTTGTGTTTCTACATTGAAGTATTTATACTTTACTATTTGAAAATATGGATCTGGAACTTCGGGAAGATAACATTTTTATTAGAAAAACAAACGGTACTGGGTTTGGTGATGCTCTATATTGTCTGAATCAGCTTTGTTTATGTTTGTTTACATACTAAAAGAGTGACTTTGAGAGCTGTTTCAGCGTACAATGTAAGTCAATGAGGAGCATATTTGGAATTATCAATTTCCAATCACTGGAGCAATTATTTTTGATTTCTTGTCCACATTTGGAGTTAAATCACCAAAACCTCGACCAAAGTGGTCTTGCACTTAACCCATTTTGGGCGGGAACCCCTTTTGGTGTTAGCATTATGTTATGCTTTAGCCATTGAAAAATAGCAGATCTACAAGCTCGTGGCGTGCTACGAGCTTGTAGGTCTGCTATTTTTGAAAAATCGAAGAACGACTGACAAACAGCTTTTTCAGAAAACTGTCAGGATGTAGAAGACATTTTTAGAATCTGATCTCAGGTCAAAATGCACTTAAGTAAAACATGTGAATACTTTTTACACCACTGGTCATAGGTGCTTGGTACCAGATAGTTGGTTAAAAGCTGATACTTCTGTGACTGTGGAGAGCAAAGGTCCGTTTCTCAGTGGATTTATCATCTATGAAGGTTACAAAACAAATTGAGCCTCCATACCCCTCGCAAAAATGTGGGCAAAATTCGTGAGAGCCCCAAATCCATATGGCTACCATTAACATATTATGCTTTAAGTAGCATGTGACGTGTCAAATTAGGGGGTTTTCGTGATTCTGAATCCATTCCAAGTATTAGTTTTGCACAAAAAACACTCCTTGGGCTAAATGCCATAACCACTTGCCCAAATGTGATGACCATATCACATTTGTGATGACGGATGTGGCATTCTTACCTAACTAAAAGCTCTCCTGGTTCTACAGGACAATTTGGCTACTATTGTCCACTCTCAGAGTTACAGACCCATAATAATAATAATAGTAAGGGTCCATTTTGGATCTCTGGTGAGATACACTGCAGAATGTCCCATCATGCAGGTGAACTGTTTTTTGTGACCAAGTTTTTGAGTGGTGCAACCACTCCAAGGAAACCTATGTTTGTGTGAGTGTTAACCTATGTGTTAACCTATGTTTGTGTGTGACTCATGTGTGAGTACCAGTAGGGGCGCTGTTGTGCCAGAAACAGAGAGAGAGAGATAGTGCTGCACTGTTGCCTGCTAATGAGAGAGGGAGAGGGGGGGGGGGGGGGGAACAAACATGTTACAATCTCCCACCTACACATCCTGTCACTTATCCCTCCCCATTTTTTTCCTTCAACACAGGGCTAACCCTCTCCCCCCCAACCCTCCCACAAACCCACCCTCCCATTGGTTATAGTTGCAAAAAAAAAAAAGACGTTTCACAAAATGTATGCATGGCTCTGCAGGTGAACTGTGTGATCATGCGGGGCCTCAATGAAGACGAGCTGCTGGACTTTGTTGCCCTGACGGAGAAGAAGCCGCTGGACGTGCGCTTCATCGAATACATGCCTTTTGATGGTGAGTTCTAACCATAGACATAGAAAGGTAGACAGAGCCTCCTCTGGGGCGTCTGTACCTCGAGGGAAGGCAAGGGGACATTCGGTAGACCAATCAAGAGGCAATGTAAACGTCTGTTTTCTCATGCCAAATAAAGCTACTTTGTCCTGTAAAAGGTGCGTTGTGATTGTCCAAATGGCCAGTAGTCACTTTGAGTGGCCAGCGTGCCTTCCGCACTCCCGCTTGATTTCCGCCTACCCGCACGATACAGGTCCCTCCAATGGACTGCAGTGGCGAATGAAGCATCTATGGTTCTAACCACATCAGTGATCATTTCATTGACTAAAACAAAAAAAAATAATGTTTTTCCTATGCCAAATCATAGTGACAATAGCGTAGCGTTAACATTTTAGCTGTGGAAAAGGTGTTTTGATTTCTGAACTTGTCTATCTATTTTGTGAACTGCCTTTATATTTACATGCTTATATCCTTTGCAGGTAACAAGTGGAACTTCAAGAAGATGGTAAGCTACCAGGAAATGTTAGACCACATAAGACAGCAGTGGCCCACCCTGGAAAAGCTTCCCACCGGACACACAGACACTGCCAAGGTCAGAGCCACGACATTGTAAAGCTTAAACCGCTTGTGTTTATAACCACGCCTCGCTTCTGTGGGCAACGCGGAAGTGCCTCTCGTCTAAAAAAAACTTGAGCCACGTGAGGCAACAACGAGCGAGCCAAAGCGAGTGTGTAGTTCAAATGTTTAACACAAATTTGCCATATAGTTTTTGATTCCCTCCTTTGTTTTCCTTCCCATGGCAGACATTTAAAGTGCCAGGCTTTAAGGGTCAGGTTGGCTTCATCACCTCCATGTCTGAACACTTCTGTGGCTCCTGCAACCGCTTGCGCATCACTGCCGACGGTAACCTCAAGGTAAGAGCTTCACTTTGACTCTGTGGGTGTGTCTGTCTGTGTCTGTGTCTGTGTCTGTGTGTGTGTGTGTGTGTGTGTGTGTGTGTGTGTGTGTGTGTGTGTGTGTGTGTGTGTCACACAACAAGAATATCGTTTGTCTGTATCGGTTCGAAAACTCATGTCCAAAACCGTTACTTTGCAGGATTTAAATTCAAAAGTAGTAGATCTTACAAGCTCAAAACATGTTGCTCCGTGCTGCGCTTTGAGCTTGCTGTAGCATGATCAAGTGGGGCGTTACTTTCCCCCAAAAAAACCCATAACATAACATATGAAGATATTAGGTCTCTTCCCTTCTGTATTGCTGTATGTTTCAGACTGTCTGTTTCTCTCCACCCACTCAGGTGTGTTTGTTCGGTAACACCGAGGTGTCCCTCAGGGACGTGCTGCGCTCCGGGGCGCCGGAGGAGGAGCTACTGCAGATCATCGGTGCTGCAGTGGGCAGGAAGAAGAAACAGCATGCAGGTAGGGTGTGTGTGGTTTCCCAAACTGTGAGTTGGGACACGTATGTTATGTCGCTCGCGGACCAATTTGACCAATTTTTCACTGAAGAATTCCATATTATAATTTTTTTAATCTATACATAATTCTTAACTTTTTGGACGGGCGCTAGCCCCTACTCGGTCCAGCTTTGAGCGTGCGTGTAAACACAAACATTGTCCTAAAAACAAACATTAAATGCCATTGAAAATGAATGGCCATTTTTTAAGACAAAAATGAGGACGCAAATTGTGATTGGTCCGAATGAGATTATGCATGATGTATGATGATAAGAGCGCCCCTCACTTCTCATGGGTGTGATTTTTAACTATTACAATGATGTCTTCCTCTACGCAGGCATGTTCAGTATCTCCCAGATGAAGAACAGACCCATGATCCTCATCGGTGGGTGATGTGGCTGTACGTAAAATTGCCGCTTTATGGTGCCTTGATAAATACACTGCATCTTCACATAGTAACATAACAAATGTTTGCATGTTACTGGGAATGTCGTCACTGTCGGGTGGAAATCTTGTATCTTCATATTTATTTACAGTGATGGAAAGTAACTAAGTACATTTACTTAACTACTGTACTTAGGTACAATTTTGAGGCACTTGTACTTTTCTTGAGTATTTCCAATTTCCAATACTTTTACTTCTACTCCGCTACATCTCAGATCCAAATATTGTACTTTTACTCCACTGCATTTATTTGGCAGCTTTAGTTACTAGTTATTTTGTAGATTTGAATTGTTATTACTTTTTCCACCACTGTTTATTTATCCCTCAGTAAAAGCCTTCCACCAGGCAGTGACAGTATATTAGTTGTGTTCTTTCATTGAGTTCTGACATTGGCCCCCGGCCTAAGTTAATACCCTCCTTGTCTGACAGGCACCACGTGCAGAAGGACTCTTCATCTGCCAGAGTCCCAAGACAGCCAGGGGACGACCGCCCCCTCCGTTTCCCAGCCTACAGACCCACTCCTCACCAGGCACACCAGGTCTCCTCAGCTGTACCGCTCGGGCAGTGAGGGAGTCCTGGGTGGTGAGGACGTTCCGTGCCTTTCAGACAGTACTGTTTCAACAGGGGCATCTAATGTTTACCGCTCGGGGACCTCTGAAAGAGGGGCTTCCCGTCTTAGTTCGCATGAAAATGAAGGAGACCATCGTGAGACTGGCAGCTTCTGCACCGCAGCACCCTTCTGTTCGTCTGCGTTTGTTCATGTACTGCCTTTCGCCCGTTCTCGCACCGTGAGAGCGGACTATGCTACACGCACAAAACCACAGAGTCATTCTGATGCAGAATGTCTCTGGTACGCACACACCTGGAGTCCCAATGTCACGAAGAGACACTTGACGGGGACCCCAGGAATTAACATGTTTTGCACACTACTAAAGGATGCCAAAATAAGTTCCTCCAAACACCACAGTGTTAGACTATGCCACGGACAATCTTCCAGAGACGACCACAAAGTGATCTCAACGCAGCCCGATTCGGACCCAAATCTCCCCGAAAAAGCCGACAAGGTAGACGGTACGACCACAGCCAAGCTGACCCACACGGACGCTCAGGGCCGCGCCACCATGGTGGACGTCGGCGGAAAATTCCCAACTCGCCGAATGGCCACGGCGCGCGCCACCATCATCCTCGGCCCCGTCGCCTTCCGGCTGCTACGGGACAACCAGCTGGCTAAGGGTGACGCTCTGGCCGTTGCGCAGCTGGCCGGCATAATGGCTTCCAAGCAGACGTCGGCGCTGATCCCGCTCTGTCACCCGCTCCCCTTGGACCACGCCTCGGTCTCCTTCGAGCTCGATGAGGCGCGAAGCGTCGCAGTGGTCACGGCGAGCTGCCGCACCACGGGCAAGACGGGCGTGGAGATGGAGGCGCTGACCGCCGCCACGGTGGCGGCGCTCACGCTCTACGACATGTGCAAGGCGGTGAGCCACGACATGGTCATCACGGACATACAGCTGCTCACCAAGACAGGAGGGAAGAGGGACTTCCACAGTCAGCGCTGACCATTTCTACCCTTGTCCATTACCACCAAAAAAAAGTGTCAGTGGTTCTCAAACGATTTCATTTCAAGGACCTCCAGTTTGGTATGCAATTTGGCCACAGACCCCAATAACTACTTGGACAAATGGAACCGAATGGGCCTGTTAAGGTTGTTATGGTCCATTTGGTTCCATTTTTACACTCTTTTGTAAAAAAAATATCAAATTTAGAGTTGTGAAAATGTATTAATTGACTTTCACTCACTAGTGCGTGAAAATCCTCGAAGGTAGCGTCGCTGTAGAAGCAGCGTTCAATATGGCCTGGAATACATGAAGATGAAAATTCATGTCACAACTCACAAACAATAATAATACATAATATAAACATGCTTAAAACTCTGATGCCAACACTTTACCCTACATTTAGTAAGTAAAGTAAATATGTGTTTGTATTGTGTCATATTTTAAGTGAGTTATTTTGTTAACTGAAATGAATTATAATGTAGTATGTATAAAGTATAAATCAGGATTAAGTGGTTTACTCTGAGAGTTAAAAATGAATTACTGAATTGAATGCATATTACAAACTGAACGCCTTTTCAACACATTAATGAATGCCTTTCTGTGACATGGATTGCCAAATTTGTCATCTTATGCTGTATAGCACAGTCTCATGTACTGTAACTGTAGCATTCTGTTGTAGCATTGTTGTAGCCCACAATAGCATACATCACCAAGAAAATACAATATACAGTAACTGATTTAATCTCTGCTCTTACTGTGTATGACATGATTTAGCAGTGTTTCCTAGATTGGGTAACTGTAATTTCAGTGCCACAGAATGTATTTTTGATTTTGTTATGCCTATATCTATCTGCAACATCATTGAAAGCAGAGTTACAGTACGTCTCTGTACCTCTAGATGTCTCTCTTGTCACATTTTCATGTAAAGTTTTACTGCAAGCTTATTAACTGAAAGACTAATAATACACTATGCTAATGAATAATCTCAGTGTATCGGAACAGCCTTTCATAACTGTTTGTAATACCAATCTGTGAAAACCAAAAACATAGAAAAGAAAGACTAAATTAATTATCCGTAATGTGATTTTTTTAGGAGCAGGGTCATTACACACTGGCGAATTAGCGACGCAATTTATTGGCGAATGTGCGAAAATGCGACAGTTTTCGCTCTTTATTTTTTCGCTCCGGTGTCGAATTTTGCAGACATTCGCAGGCGAACTGCAACACCTCTGACCAATCAGAATGCAGCCCAAACTGCGTTGCTGTGTATAAACAGCGGCGTACCGTACAATAGCTGTCAACAGAGCAGCAGCCGGTCCGGCTACGCAGGTCGGGATAGCACAGCAGCACACACTGTGTACCCCTCCTAAGCCAAATTCCAATACCCCAAATCTCGGCCACTCGCTCACTCCCACTCGATCACTCGGGGTCATTCCAGCTTGACCCCGGAAATGGTTAACGTTCCGATTGTTAAAGTGCTCCATCGAGGAGGAGAGTGGAGTCGAGTGGAGAAGCCGAGTGGGCTCTCCGAGACAGCATAGAGCGAGTGTACATCAGGTGCAGGCTCGGTGGGGTATGTCGTCTCCTCGCTGCGGATTTCCGCATCACGTGTACATGTTTTTTTCCTTCTCCAGTGACATAAGTCCGCCTCCTGCTTGAAACCCGCTACTTTGCACCCCCCCCACCCCCCATCCACTAGCTGCCAGCCATTTTCCAAAATGGCCTCCACCTGCTGTTATTTTACAAATTCAGGTTCTAGACCACCTAGGCTCTTCATTCTGGTACAGTGCAGCAGATAACCAAAACAATCGTTCAGTTTGTGATAAAAGCATGACATTTGGTACACATATAGCCAAAGGCATCCCGAAAATAATTGGATGTGGAGGCATCATGGATTTTCAACATGGCACCCATGGCAGCCATTTTTCTTATGAATGATGGATATAATATGATATTTCAGACTCATTTACCATATAGTATTTGGTAAGTGTCTTTTGCATAATTGAAAATTGTCATTGAATATTCAAGATGGCTGCTGAAGTAAATAAACTAAACAGAGAGACTGCTTTTCTCTCTATAAAGCCCATAAACAAACGTACCAAAATACTCAGAAGAAAGTACTCAGAATAACCGCGGAGGCAGACAGGCAAATTAATGAGGGTTTCCGAGTCCAGATTTATTGCATAGAGTACAAGTCACAGCCACATGGGGCCAGAGCCCCATGGCTACATCCTTCAGCCTGAACGGCCTTCAGGACACTGCCCCACAGACAGATAGTTCTGTAGATTTTATACAAGCCTAATACACATTACACAGTTGAGACAGTCGCCAAATGGTCCCAGGTCACTAGGTGTGGTCACAGGAAGAACAACAAAGACCTCTGTCTAGAAGCTGCTATCAACAAGCTAGATCAAAGTAGGCCTATATAGTAAGGGCATTTTATCAGGTATTTGACCAATCTGGGAACTAAATCGTTACCAAGAAATTTCTTCACCAATGTGTTTCTAAAGGTGTCTAATAACATATACTAAAAGTTTGAAATTCAACTCCCGTGGGAAATTTAGTTATTAGCATAATATGTGACCATACCCCATAACATCCTATATAAGGCAAAAAAGTCCAAATTTCATCATTCTTTAAGTAGCATGTGACATATGAAACTAGGGGGTTTTCATGATTCTGAATCCATTCCAAGCATTAGTTTTGCACAAAAAACACTCCTTGGGCTAAATTAGGCCATATCCACTTGACCAAATGGGCTGACCTCATCACGTTTGTGAGGCCGTTTTCCCCCCAAGGAGTGTTTTTTTGTGCAAAACTAATGCTTGGAATGGATTCAGAATCATGAAAACCCCCTAGTTTCATATGTCACATGCTACTTAAAGAATGATGAAATTTTGACTTTTTTACCTTATATAGGATGTTATGGGGTATGGTCACATATTATGCTAATAACTCAATTTCCCACGGGAGTTGAATTTCAAACTTTTAGTACATGTTATTAGACACCTTTAGAAACACATTGGTGAAGAAATTTCTTGGTAACGATTTAGTTCCCAGATTTTCATAGATTTCTCTTACTAATAGCTATTTAGCATAGATGCAAGCTGTGGTGAATGGTGCCTAAATGTCTACCCAAACACGTAGCCTGAGCCTCTCACCCATGAGGATAGACGAGAGACTCAGGGTAACACTTTTAGTTTAAAACAGATATTTTATGCTATATTAATGAAATGTGGTTCCATCAGATACGACACTGCCATTTTTCAAGATGGCAGCCATCACTTGTCTGATATGGGTGATCTCTGTGTCAAATCAGTAATTTTTTTCAATTTTTGAACTTTGGATTTGGCCAGAAGCTTCCTTCTACCTCACAACTGAATATCAACAGGGCATGTGTATAAGCTCAGAAGCCCATACAGCCCACGCAGTCTTTTTCCCGTGGCCAACATGCTTGACACAGTGTCACAACCCGTCAATGCATGGAACACTGGTAGTTTGTGTGCTTTCTCCTGCCATAGCCCTGCTGCAATTTAATGGGCTGCTAAGTATCGGAAATTGCTTATGGTGCTGACTATATGTGCATGACTATGGCGCTATCTCTACGGTAATGACTATGTTGCTGACTATGGTATACTGACTATGGTGCTGACTCTGGTGACTCTATGGCAGGGATAACCAACCAGGGGTTCGCGAGCTACCAGTAGCTCGCACGAGCCATTCAAGTAGATCCCGGTGTGAGCGGGTGTCAGACTGACAGGCAGTCCATCACTACCAATACACAGAATGTGCATTTAGAATAGCTCGCAGTGGCCTGGGCCATGGCTCAGTGGTCCAGGCACCTTGGCTGGTAATCCAGTCTGGCAGTGTGCCGCGGGTTCAACTCCCGATCCCGACGGCCTTTACTGCATGTCTTCCCCCCCATCTCTCTCCCCATTTCCTGTCAGCCTACTGTCTGTCCCTCCATTAAAAATTAAATAAAGGCGAAAGCCACAAAAATAACATTAAAAAAAAATAGCTCGCAGTGATGGCCCCAGACATGTGGAGTTTGTTTGTTTGACTATTATGCACAACTTCCACAATCTCCACTTAGAAGCTTGTTCACCTATGATCAAAGTTACAGTAGCCCTTGCATGGAACTAGTTGTGACAGTGCATTCCTTTAAATCCTGGCATGCTCTTTTTATCGTTATCTAATCACTCATCATGTACGTACATGTACATGATGGTTTTGACTCTTATCTTTCTGTTTCCATTGTTCCATTGTCATGCATGACATTACAGCTATGCAAGGTCTAAGACTGTCTCTAGGATGTCTCATCAAGAATCAAGATGTCACCAACTATCGAAGCTACCGTACCAAACCAAATAGTTTCGGTTTGATAAGGTAGAACTGGTAGAACTTGATCTCCTCATGACCTCAAGCAACCCTGTCCTCTGAAAAGCAAGCAATCTCTACAATAACCATATAACACGCACCCACTCACCTCTGCACCTAAATGGCCCTTTTCTCATGTTATGTAACATGCGATGGAAGCACTAACTGTACTGATGAGACCCAATTATTGAAACCTCAAATATGGAATAAACTGTCATCATGCCACAGTTAATGACCGTCTTATAGTCACCTGGTGGTCGTAAGGTTTTCTTTAACCCTGGCATCTCCATTTTGTTTGGGCATGTCATTATAGGCCAAGTGCCGTAAATTGACTTTTCTGTAATATTCTAGTATAATTTAAAAAATGTGCAGCACATTTAGTTTATTATGTATTCATGGTCAAATTATTGATCACACAAACAGGAAGGTAGGAGCGCACACCAGTAGTGGGGAGGTGCTGACCGCAGGAAATAACTATGACTGAGAAAGGAGAGAGGCCGCACAGCTCGTAGTCACGATGCCATCAAAATCTGTATTGATCACAAATGTTGTGGCATGAGGAAGGAGGAGAGACCCGCACACCGCCACTTGCTGGTTCAAGAACTTTATTTTAAAGAGTCATAGCAACGTTTCGGCCTTTCGGCCTTCTTCAGGCATAGTTTGAGAATAGGCTGACATTCATTAAATACACAACAGTAGGTTTAGACAACCAATCAAATTGTATATAGTAATCATTCATCAGATAGCAGCTGTGAAGAACCCAGTCATGTGACTTAAAGGTGCAGTACTTCTGTAGAACATTCCTAGTATATTATTGAAAGTCACCAATTACAACAATACAGGGAATAATATATAAATCATGCCATAATACATAAGGAAATCAACATACAATTAAATAAGTAAATAAATGTCAAAAAGGTCCATACTCAAACAAGAGTGGACATAAAGGATAAAAAAGAAGATGCATGGTGCTTTTAGTACCCCACTGGACATGAAGTTCAAATCAATAATATAATTAATACATTTTATGGATTACAGCATAACATTTAATAATAGCTCATCATTCAACCCTTTCGGGTAGAGGGTTTGCAATGTGTGTATCCAGTAAGCCTTGCGTTGTTTGAGAAGGACATCATGGTTACCACCTCTGGCTGGTAGTTTGACTTGTTCTATACCAATAAAGCGAAAAGTGGAGATGTCATGTTTAAGATCATTGAAATGAATGGCAACAGGATATTCACGGTCATTTCCTCGAATAGAGCTCTTATGTTCACTCATTCTCTGTTTTAACTGTCTAGTAGTTTTCCCAATATATGCTAAACCACAGGGACATTTGATCATGTATACCACATGGGTTGAGACACAAGTTATAATGCTGTTAATCTTGAACTTCTTGCCAGTATGGGGGTGATTAAAAGAGGACGTCTTGTGTGTATTACCACACTGGGCACAATGGCCACATGGATAATTGCCCTGTGGCAGAGGACTCAATAAGGTCTGTCTAAGTGAAACCTTAGGGGACTGAAAGTCAGAATGTACAAGTTGGTCTTTTAAATTCTTTCCTCGTTTAAAAGAAAACAAGGGAGGGTACTTAAATAATGACAATAATTCAGGGCCAGAGACTCAGAGGTTAAAATGTGCCAGTGCTTTTTGAACATAGCCTTTATCTTACGAGAGTGAGGAGAATATGTGGTGACACATGCTACCGAAAACTTTTTTCTTTTTTCTTTGTTTTTGTCAACAGTTCTGTATATATACTTGTGTCTCAACCCATGTGGTATACATGATCAAATGTCCCTGTGGTTTAGCATATATTGGGAAAACTACTAGACAGTTCAAACAGAGAATGAGTGAACATAAGAGCTCTATTCGAAGAAATGACGTGATTATCCTGTTGCCATTCATTTCAATGATCTTAAACATGACATCTCCACTTTTCGCTTTATTGGTATATATACTGTATATGTACTGTATGCATTTGTATGCATTTGTCATTTGAACATCTGTAAATGTGAATATTCATCGAACTGAGAAACTAAATATTGTGCTATATAAGCAATTCATTTCATGTCCTTTGCGTTTTGTTTTATTAAAAAAGCCTCAACAAATAAGATAATAATAATAATATGTATATTTCTAATACATTTGTCTTAATATTTAGGCATTAAGTATATAACTATCAGTTATTTATTCTTAAACTATAGTCTCTGGATGTGTGCACACATCCAGAGACTCCAGACTCCAGAGAATCCAGACACGCAAAAAACAAGTGTTTTTTTAACAAATTTTAGTGGTAGATCATGGCTTACAATTGGGAATAAAATGGGCTCTTGGGCTTGAACAGGATGGTTACCACTGCTCTATGGTATACTGACTATGTTGCTGACTCTGGTGACTCTATGGTATACTGACTATGGTGCTGACTCATATGGTACTGACTCTGGTGCTGATGTGGTACTGACTCTATGGTAAGGAGTCAAGGACTATAGTGCTGACTCTATGGTACTGACTATGGTGCCGACTATGTGGTACAGACTATGGTACTGACTCTATGGTATAAGTGGTTTATCCAAGACGTTTTACAGAGATTGTGCTACATTCACCTATTCACACACACATTCATACACCAATGCCGGAGGAATCCATGCAAGAACCTGCTCACCGGGAGTAATTTGCGGTTCGGTGTCTTGCTCAAGGACACTTCGACATTGACTTTTGGGGGAGCCGGGGATCGAACTCTGGACCTTCCACTTTCCAAATGGACACTCTACCTCCTGAGCCATCTGCTGCCCCTATGGTGCTGATATATGGGTCATCACACTGTATCAAGCTTTGATGGCCATGTGGGAAAAAGACTGTGGGCTGTATGGGCTGTGTTTCCTGAGATTATACATGTCCTGTTGGAACTGTCGTCAGGCTGAAATGACATAGCACATAATGGCTGTTCACTGCTCCTAGTTGTTATGTAGAGGACGAATCTCACCTATGTGCATAGTATACTATATATCACAGCACTCTATCTTTAATGAGTCTTATGAGATAGAAGGAAGCTTCTTAGAAATTCTAAAGTTCCTAATTCAAATTTTGCATCAACAAAAATGTTTCACTAGGAAAGACCAAACATCAGACATGAGAACCTTTAAGATGGTTTATTGAATAAACGTGGAGTGTGGTCGTTTATGGGCACGTCGCATGCGGGGCATGGGACGTGAGGCATAAACAGCCACGGCAGGACAGATGTGGGTGAAGCCAGCATGGTCATCGAAGGTCATCGCCACACGCAAGCGTGCGGCGTGCGGCTTAGATGGCCAGGGGCGGGGGATGCCATAACGGGCCTGATCATCCAAGGTCACGACCTCAAGCAAGCGTGAAGTGTGCGGCTTGGGTGGTCGGGGCACGCATGACATGTGGGGCGCCGGCGTGACCATCCAGGGGCATCACTACTCGGGAACGTGTAGCATGCGGCTTGGATTGTCAGGTCGGGGGGAAGGATGCCATTAGAGGTGCCGGCACGAACATCGAAGGTCATCACTGCACGCGAGCGTGCAGTGTGCGGCTTAGATGGCGTGGGGCACGAATGACATCGGGGGTGCTTGGTCATCGAAGGTCATCACCACACGCAAGCGTGCGGTGTGCGGCTTAGATGGTCAGAGCACGGGACGTGGGCATGGGGCATGAATGACGTCGGGGGTGCTTGGTCATCGAAGGTCATCACCACACGCAAGCGTGCAGTGTGCGGCTTAGATGGTCAGAGCACGGGACGGGGGTGCTTGGTCATCGAAGGTCATCACCACACGCAAGCGTGCGGTGTGCGGCTTAGATGGTCAGAGCACGGGACGTGGGCGACAGGGATTAGGTCCGAGGGGGCGTGGACCCAGATACTTTGGCTTAGGGGTCGAGGCGAGCGCCTGTGCGATTGTGTAGAAACCCCAAAAGTATCTTACCCTTGGATTACGAGACCAAGGAGAGCTGGGCATTGTGCAGGTCCGGGGCGTTGGTGCGGATGTAGCCGTGGTAGGCCTGGGACGACCACCGGCCGAGGATTTGGATCACGTGGTCGGCAACTCCCTTGCTCGAAGCCGTGGATGCTGCTCCGATTCTGGAGGAGTGGCCTGAGAAGTGCTCTGGGGAGATTCCCGCTTTGGTGAGGACCAGGCGGAGGTGGGAATGGAATCAGGTGCGGGTGGCGACTGAACCGCTGTTGGTTATGAAGAGGGGATCCGATGGAGTAGCGTGCAAACTGGTCCGTTTGCTGTGCTTGATGGTGAAGATGAGGGAGGAGTGCTGTGGATGGTTAGGTCGGCCAGCCTGGGATGGAGAGCTGGGTCGAACTTGGAGTTGGAGGAGGTGAACTCCGAGCATCTCAGAAGCCCAAAGAAAGCTAGAAGGAACATGGCCTCGAGCGTGGCGTCGGTGTGGGGGTCCGAGTAGCCTGTGCGGAGGATGTGGACGCAGCTGGTTAGGATTCGGCTGTGGGGGGTTGGCGTTGGGGGGGGAGTTTTGGCTCGATCCTCTGGAAGCCTTTGAGTAAGAGGGTGATCTGAGGATGTTGTATGGATGGATGGGGAGAGCCGGTAATGAGTTTTGTGAAGAAGTTGATGCCGCACGGGTAGACTTGGATGGTTGATGACCTGGCGGTTGTGGAATGGAGGTAGCTGATGTAGGAAGGAGAGGGTGGATGGGGCAATGCCTTGCAAGATCATGTGCCGGGAGTGAGTGAGGAGGTGGTGAAACGGATGGTTTAGGGGAAGGTCATTCCGAAAGGGTGGAACTGGGGTTGGTGTCGGGTCGGCTTCTGGGGCCGGGGACGTGGGCTGCACGAAGGATGGAGTTTTGTGACGGTTATCCAGGTGAGTCTGATGGATGTTTTGCTTGTTTGTCGGTGCAGTTGAGGCGGGTGTGAGAGCTGCCACAGAAGGAACATATGTGAAGCATGCGACAAGAAGACAGGTCGCAGCCGCCGTCGTTGTAGTTGTTGCACAACATCTTGGACCCTACGAACATGAGCGGACGGCCGCGCCTGTCTCTGGCTTTGGTGGCGGCGGGAAAGACTTTGCTGGAGGTGGTGACGCTGAGGAGGGAGGGGATGGTACCGTGGAGCTGGTTTGGCGTGAAGCGTGGGGGCGGGGTTCTGGGGCTATGAAGGTGCAGAGGGTGGTGGGATGGGTGGGGCAGTTGCAAAGACTGCAAGCTTCTGATGTTTTGCCGGCGAAGATCCGGCAGTACAGCTCCAGATCGAGGGAGCCCCAGTAAGTGCCGGAATTGAACTGCTGGAGTCTGGAGGCGGCCCTGGCGGAGAATTGACGATGGTATTCGTAGAATAGGCTGCCTCCGAAACGGGCGCAGAGGTCCATGCACAAGTAAAGGTGGTCATCAAGCTCTTGGCGGCGGGAAGGATAGGTGGTCTTTGGAGTTTCTACATTAATCTGATGTCAGCTCTGGATATCGCCGTTGTCTCCATATATGGGACTATAGGTTATCCCATATATGGAGCTCTAAGTGAAAGCCTTAGCAAATCCTCAGAATCTACAGCAGTCAAGCAAGACGCAGGATTCAGGATACAGCACATAGGACAAGACTCAAGACACCACACTCAAGACACAAGATCCAAGATCAAGAACACGTCAACACATACACGAACCAAGGTGTCTGGCTTTACAACCCAGATACCTTGCATAGCTTTACGAAGACCACCATTCCAATTAGCGTCGTTAAACATCCCGGTTTAAGTTCGGATCGGACACCACTGCAGCGGGTCCTAGCCTAGACAACCAGCACTAGTTCGAGCTATTTAGTAATGGTAGAAATCATGGAAAAGCACTACTTCGGGTAGCCACCATCTTGTAAATATGCACAATAAGGGTCCAGACACACCCAATAATAAGAATAGGTATTCCATTGAGTATCTCATGGTCAGAAACCCCTAAATAGATACCAAGTTTGCGTTTCTAGCTCATCTGGTTCAGAAGTTCGAGCCAAACCTATTTTCTGGGTGCTAATATTGTGGCGGCCATATTGGATTTCATGGAAACTTTCAATGCAAAAAATGTTCATATTCATATTATTGATCAACCTGTGAAGTTTCGTGGAAATATCTCTGTTAAAAAAATTGCCCTATTCACCCCCCATTATAACTAATAGGGGCTAATATTGGGGCGGCTATATTGGACTTTCGCCCAACAATTGACCAGGTTGTCCATATAGGTTGTGATCCTAGTGGGTCATAGATATTATTTCTGGTGGACAACTTTGTATGTTATGACAAATGCAGGTCAACCCCCTTTGCCCCCTGGGTAAGTTATTAGTGCAGCCACACCCGGCAGCCAGCAAAAACTAGAGTTCTCAATGGGCCCAAAAATTAAGGGCTGGCCCTACTTGGGCCCTCATCACACCCTGTACGCTCAAGACACTGCCCCCGCTGCCACCCATAGATCTCCATATATGGAGCTGACCTGTTCTGAAATTCCATATGTTGATCTGACCTCATCAAACCCTGTACACTCAAGAAAGACACGCTCCATTTATGGCCAGTACAGAATTCATTCCATATGTTGATCTGATCCCCCCATGCCAAAGCGCCAGCGCTCACCCAGCAGTCTGCTGTCACCCAGGCGGATGCATGCATGCTCGCTTCTCGCCCTCAGGGCGTCTTACTGGTTTTATTAATACAATGTAGGGCTAATGACATTATTGAGGGTAGCCCCTCCTATATTCAGCTATAGTGTCGATTTTTGTCCTAACACAAACATTAAATGCCATTCACAATGAAAGGAGAATTTAAGTCATGTGTCTGAGCAAAGACTAAATTCCCATTGACAATAAATGGATAATGTACGATGAAAAGAGCGCCCCTCACTTCACACGGGTGTGATTTATTTTAACACTTTGATTGCTACAAGATCTCGACAGGCCTATTTGGATGTTGCTACCGTTTAACATTGCACAAAGGCCTTGTTCGGGGGCCCACAGCAAAATGTTCTCTTATAGCGAGAATCACACGCATACATCAAAAGAAAGCTGAACTTGTCCACTTCAATTTTAAAAATACATTTTGATTTTACCATGTTCCATTCTGGAGATATTGACCTTTTTGCAACACCTGCATTTGCCTGGAAGTGGTTATCTTGAACAGCGAGCAGAGTTATGGATGGTTTAAAGTCAGAGACATTGCAGATATAAAATTGAACCCAATACATATCCTATACATCCTATACACCGAATGAAAGCCCTGAATGTGTACTTTTACGAGGAAAAGAGTAAACATTGATCCCATGTACAGTTAGACAGTAATTGGTTATTGAATGCAGCTTGTGCCCACCAGATAACTTCAGAGAAGACATGGACGTGAACTCCTCAATATTCACAAAATAAGGCCTATAGCGACATATAAATACTATATACCGTATGAAACAGAAGACTCTCTGCTTTCATAAGAAAAAAATCACACCCGTGTGAACTGAGTGGTGTAAGGTTTTATATAGCATGATCAGCTGTGGTCTGACGTAATGTCTGACGTAATGAAATAAGGTAAGGTATTATGTAGCCTGATCAGCTCTGATCTGACGTAATGAAATCACACCCGGATGTGATTTCACAACTGGCTTTTTCTGTGCAGAGAAAATGACCATGGTTGCTACGGTCATCCAGTTCACCCGGGTGTGATTTAATTACGTCAGAAATTATTTTGAACATAGCAACCATGCTCATTTTTTTCTGCACACAAAAGCCAGTTGTAGGAGTGGTTTACACCACTCAAAAACTTCTACTGTAGTAATAATAAAAATCACACCCATGTGAAGTGAGTGGTGCAACTCTGTCCCATATTCTGTTCTCTGCTTATTCAATACAGCTCGCTATATACGGACTGAGGCAGAAAGTCATGTAAACCTTTTATTTACAGTTTGGTCTGTAAACTTCTACTGTAATAATAAAAATCACACCCCTGTGAAGTGAGCGTTGCAACTGTTCTGTACTTATTCACTACAGCTCGCTATATACGGACTGAGACAGAAAGTCATGTAAACCTTTTATTTACAGTTTGGTCTGTAAACTTCTACTGTAATAATAAAAATCACACCCCTGTGAAGTGAGCGGTGCAACTGTTCTCTACAGTTGCAACTGTAGAGAACAGTTGCACCGCTCACTTCACATGGGTGTGATTTTTATTATTACTACAGTAGAAGTTTTTTTCTTATGAAAGCAGAGTCTTCTGTTTCATACGGTATATAGTATTTATATGTCGCTATAGGCCTTATTTTGTGAATATTGAGTTCGGGTCCATGTCTTCTCTGCAGTTATATCTGGTGGGCGCAATGTGCAATGTAACCAATTTATGACAAACTGTACATGGGATTAATGTTTACTCTTTTCCTCGTAAAAGTACACATTCAGGGCTTTCATTCGGTGTATAGGATGTATAGCATATTTATTGTGTTTATTGTTATATCTGCCTGTCAATGTCTGACTATAAACCTTCATAACTCTGCTTTCTTTAGATTATGATGATGATTGCCTCATTGTCTTGATCGCAAAACATTGGGGGGGGGGGTTCATGGGCACATTGGGCAGCAAAAGTCTTGATCCGTACGGCTATAAAAAGTCCCATTCCACCGTTCGGTTCAGAACTATAGTATAACGGTGAGACGCGTTGTCATCAACAGCTGATTTTGTTTTTCAAGCTAGTGAAGTATATTTACTAACAAGAGAACATGCCTGGGCATGCAGGTTGGGGGCGATGGAGGAAAAAAAAAGATTCACCCGGCTGTGATGTCGACGACAACGGATCACAACACCACGGTTTAGGACGCGGAAAAGTTCGTTATACATTACACCCGGGTCGATTACGTCCCCGATGCGTTCATTGCGGTCTTATCACTACAATTATAATGAATAAAAAAGCGTTACAATCACACGTCCGAGCGATCTCCAATTATGACGGTTCTGCATGGCGATACGTGATCCACCAACGGCACACTGTCTGTTGTCGTGGCGGCCCCTCGATACTGTGGTCACTGGTTAGTTCGTAGTATTGTAGGCTCGGGGATCGTTTGGTCGCTACTGTAGCCATCGTGCAGTCAATACATGGTTGCCCAAAATTGTATCTTGTATCATTTTTAAATATCAATGGATATTGGTCATAATTAGCTAACCAGGCCTCCTTCCTAAGGCCACACTTCAGCGAACCTCCTTCCTGCCTTCTAGCTGACTTTACAATGACCCTCCTTGCCCAAGCAAGACCCCTATCAATCAGCGTAAAAGAGACAGAAGTCTAGATAAGACACCTCACTGGAACCCTGGACATTTCATTTCCCCTCTGTGGAATGCGCATCGCGTCACAGTATTGGCTCTGACCAAGCACAATGGAAGAACAAAGAATGTGATTAAAACTGCATATGCTATAATATTCTGTGATCTGAGAATATTCCATTGTCATGGTGTTCACTGTACTGCAACAATATCTTAACTGTGACAGTTTAAATGCGATTTTTCTCCTGTTAATTACATTGCTTCCTTACTGACTTTCTAGTTGACATCAACCTGTCATGTTTGGTAGCACACTAAAACCAAGTGTATGCAGAGTCTGGATCCATGGTCAGATGCATTAATTTTCTGCATGATAGTTTAATTAATAAAGAGGTTAAATTGATCAGGTCCATGAGACAGCAGTTCAAAGTGGGTGTAACATTATGACTGGAAAAGACAGCCCTTTTCCTAAGGAGGGGGGTCTGCTGTGAGCCCCAAAGCAGGGCAAAGACTGTGACAATCCTTCTTCTCTCTCTCTTGTCCTGGTGAACGTTTGTCTGAACACTACGTGCCTATAGGGGAAGCCCTCTAGGCCCTGCCTGGGTTTCAATCCTGCCCCATGAGGTCAGCGTGCAGCCGAGTCAGGCCTGCCGATGCTCTGACCCGCTCCGGCTGTCGCCCTCTTTCTACTGCAATCACCACGCAACCTTCTACAACCCTGCGAGATGCCACTCACAGGAGACGGCGGACTGACCGGAAAAGCCATGCCTGACAACGCCCTGCTCTACTCTCTCTGCGGCCATGTCGCCAGCCTGCCAACGACCTACGACGGCTCTCCTGCCGTCTCTCCTGTGCGCGCTCTCTGCACGCCCCGGTCCACAGTGGCAAAATGGCTGTGGAAGAAGATGGACGGTTCTCCCCTCCGGCTACAACAGGCCACTGCCTTCAAAACACTGGTTACCCCTGGGGGTACACTACAGTTTAGAGTCAGGGGACACTGCTCAACCCATGAGCAAAACCGACGCCACATGCCGACAGCCTCTGATACCCGGCGAAAAGGTTGTATGAAACTGAACATGAAGTTATGGCACACAACGAATGGGAATATGAATGTGTTGGTTCGCGCCTCTGGGCGGACATTCTGTCTCTCCTCAGTTCACCACTACAGCTTATCCATAAGCAACTGTTAGCCTACCCGGCCAAGATCTGTTTATTCTCTTTCTCCACACGATATCCTAAACTAAAGTTTACCTTATTTTACTAACACTTTAGCCTACTTCCGGTGGGCGTACTAAATTCGTTTTATCTAGTTTTTATTTCAAAACTGATGTTTCTCACTTAATTCTAACTCAAAAGAGGATTTTGATGAGAGCATCAGAGATGTGATCATGCCTTTGGTGACAGGCCTTGCCTGTCCATAAACGCATTAATTGACACTTACTATGACCAAAAGTACCACTTAAACCTGATTCTTTCTACCCATGTTTTACATTTGTTTATTTTTAATAAATTGATTATTTGAATTAAGAAGTGGTTGTGTCCTATGTATCATATGTTTATGGTCAATACAGTATTGAATATTTAATGCAAGTCTGTCCAAGAATTCATGTTACATTACAGTGACGTGAGCAATATAATTATTATATTGTAATATTTTCATAATTCATATTCATAAATTATGAATATTGATATTTGAAATATTACGTCCTGACAGCTGTTACTCAGCTATATTACACTACAGTATGAAGAAGGAAACATGCATCTGTCCATGTGTGTTGCAGACGTTATGCAATGCAATGCCGATCGGATCCGGTGCATATGTGTTTAGGCAGCGATCCGTTCAATATGTTTTTTTCCGAGAGACAGAGCCAGGACAGAGCCCCCATCTCGCAAGGCCCTCCTCCTGCAGGAGGAACAGGAGGGGAGGGGGGAATCGAGTATTATAGTGTTGTGTGAAAGCCAATAGGTGGAGGAAAGCCTGGTGAGGCGAGGTTAGGTGAAATTTGATTCTTTTCACACACCGACTGGATCATTCCATGGGCGCGTCCATTTTACACCGGCTTAGTGGCTTCTACACGTAAAGCGGCCCGCGCTCCTGTTTTCAGGAGGGGTTTTTTGTTTTTTTTTCTGATCACGTGAGCGGGACTAAGCAGCAATGATAGGGGGGTGGTTCTTCATTGACCGGGTGGGTAAAAAGATGAATGAAAGTATGCTATAAAAAAGTGATTAAAACGTATGGATACGTGGTTCGCACCCGACGTTTGATTAATTGATAACGTATTGATACGCGATTCGCGTCGGCTGTGTTAAAACAGAAATGACTGTTTTTCTTTGCAGCTTGAGTGGCCCATTTTAGCTGAACATAAAAAAATAAGTCGGCTAAGCAGTATACGTGATCATCAGCATTATACGTGATGAAGGCCACCATTGTTTTTTTTTATTGATTTGTCAACCTTATCATTGACAACTGAGATTGCTTTCACCTGGCATTTACCCTGAGTAGTCATATATGACTGATATTATTGCATCTGTTGCATCATAAGATGTGATGCATTGCATCTCCCGAGTCCCGCCATAACAACCATAGACTGTTTTATGTCAAGTACACTTGTAGCGAGAATCATGTGCATCCATTGGCTGTTCAACTTTGAAAAGCAAGGAGCTAATAGGCTAAAAAAAAACGGTGGCCCATCTTAGCTGATCAAGCTGATCAGGTGGCTTATTTTACATGAAAATGCTACATCTTAAAAATATGTAACAGCTTGTTTCAGAAGCTGTAGGGACTAAACTATTATAATTAAATACATTTATGTTAAATGTTAAATACATTTAACTTAAAGGACAACTTTAGTTTTTTTCAACCAAGGTTCATGTTTTAGGTTGTTATTAGAGAAAGTATAAGATGAGTGTTAATTTTTCTTCATTTGCTGCTTTCTTTCGTTTTAGGGATTTTAGCGGCTTTTGACAGGGGGGCGGGGGCATTCGAGCATGGGGCTAAATATGTATTTCTTTACAAAATATTATGGCGATTTATTATTTTATTATTTACTATAGTCCTAATATACCCCAGGAAATTACATCTGGCCACAGAAGATCACAGGATCTACTGAATGTGAAGGTAGCCTACTGTGGGGAAGCCACACTGTGTGTTATAGGCTCAATATGCAGTTTGACACATTCAGTAGATCTTGTGATCTTTTGTGGCCAGATGTAATTTCTTGGGGTTTAGTAGGACTATAGTAAATAATAAAAAAATAAATCGCTCTAAAATTTTGTAAAAAAATACATATTTAGCCCCATGCTCGAATGCCCCCGCCCCGTGTCAAAAACCGACCATTTACAAAGAATCGAAGAAATGTGAAAATAGACGATCTACAAGCTCACAATGCACCGTGATGCAATGCATTGTGAGGTTTTAGATTGGCTATTTTCAGTTTTTGAAATGGGGCTTAAGTGGTGTAGCCGATTTTGTTGTAGTATTATTTTGTAGTATTAGGTCTCCAAGTCTCAGCTGAAACGTTTGTAAACCCCTGGCCTAGTATGTTCCCTAATGTTTACTTTTCCACCCTGGTTCTTGATATTTCCTGATATTTATCTGTTGTTGATGAGCATACATTTTGCGCTGGCTATGCTGGTCTGGTTATCTGCAGCCTACCAAGCTGTGTAGATACTGAAGAGTTAAATGCCAGTGAGAATCTTAAATTCTTAAATGCAAAGAATCTTTGCACAGACCGTGAAGATGATCCAGTCAAACATGAAATGGCTTTTATTGCACGCACACAGACACGGAAACAATATGCAAATATCCTTTCATAAATCCTTTCATAAATGATCCGATACCGATACAGGGACATCTCTAGTTACATCTGGGACAACACTTTGAAAAGGGGTGGTTCATTTGAGTTGTAGGCCTATATACTGTAAGACAGCTGTGTATCAATAGTCAGTGAGTTTCACATTGCGGTTTGTGCTGTATCACTAGTCACTGCGTTTAAGGATGAGGGCTTGCGGTGCTTTGCTGTTTTTCCTTTTCTGTCTGTGTGAGGCTGCCGACATTAACTTTAAGTTGAGCATCGACTATCATGAGAAGCAAGGAACGGCAAACAAAAACACAGGTAGGATGAGGATGATTGAGAATTGAGATTTCAATGTTAATTTACCTTATGTCTAACCTCATGCACATACTGTACTGTGCAGGATGGATGTGTATGTAATATTATGTTATATCCCTTTGGTAGTGATGTAACAATATAGGGCTATACTGTATATACTATATGTATGTACTTTTAAATGTTTTGCTTTTTGTATTTTCCAGAATGCAAGAATGCAAGTAAGGAGGTGGTAGTCCCACCTCCCACCGTAGGAACTCCCACCGTCCCTCGCACCGTGGAACTCTCACCTACCACCGTACCACCAAGTGTAAGATGTTCAGGTAAATGGTAAATAGTGCATTTACATAGCGCTTTTATCCAAAGTGCTTTATAGATAGATTTTAAATAGTGGATCTCCAATTTAGGGAATAATGTTCCTATGCAGACAAATGACTTATTTAATGTTGTATGAGCATTTAGCCGTGAACACTAGGGCTCAACCTATGGGGATAAATCTCCTCTCACCATCTCTGACTGCAGTAAAACAAATAGCCAGAAAGATTTACACCTCGGAGCACAGGTCTCCACCAGGACAGGTAGTAGAAAAGTAAATCTTAGCGAATGCTGTTGGACAAGCAGACAGATCCGTCTTGATGATGACTTAATTTCACCCACCTTTTTACTTGTAAAACTGTGATGTGACAATAAAGATGATTCTGATTCTAATGATCAAAATCTTAGTAAGAGTAATAGCACAAAATGTTCCAAGTAAAAATTGGCCTCCTGGTGTCGCTATAACAGGACAATGTGAGAGTGGCATTTTTTCCTCTGCCTAATGGGAATGTGTGTGCAAAGTTCCATGCAACTGGACGCAGTGTTCATGATTTGAGAATTGTTTTGTAATGCACAACCTATGTAAAACACCTTGGATAAATGAACCATTTACTACGCCTGTCATTTGTGCACTTTTCAGAGTTTGCACTTTGCACACTTCAGACATTCTCCACAGACGTTTACCACTGCATAAGGACTTACATAGACAGTTAAAACGGTTGCTATGACAAGGGATATAACCTTAGCGTATATATTATATAGTGGGGTGGGTTTTCTGAAGAAGTGGATCGAGGTGGGGGGTACCAGCTGTGTCTTCCACGGCATAGGAAAAGTGACACCTGGGGATGTGATGAGATGGTTGAGAGATTTAGCCTGGCCTGGCCAGACTAATATCACTGATTCACTGATTTGTCTGGTTTCCAGGCTAACTTTATTCTGTTTTTGTTAGATGGATCGGACGGATTTACACTTGACGGTAGTGTGTGTTATTACATGTCTACTGAGGTGAAAACCTGGAATGAGAGCAGACAATTCTGTAGAAGCAAACAATCACACCTGATGATCATAAAGAGTGAAGAAAAAGAGGTACATTATTGTGTATGCGTACATACGTGCGTGGCGTGCAAGAGTGCATGTTATTATTCTTGTTGTTGTAGTAGTACAGATGTACTTCAGTAACCTACTGCTTTCCTGTCCAGGACCTTCTTTTAAGAATTGTTGACGACAAAAAGCATGTGTGGATTGGTTTGAGTCACAATGATGTACAAGGAATCTGGAAGTGGGTGGATGGAACACTGCTGACCACACCAACGTAAGACTTTACCTTCATTCTTCCTTCATTTATGCTCATGTAATAGTGTGTATTCATTTTTGTCAATGAAAATGTCAACCAACCAACCAACCAACCAACCAACCAACCAATCATAACTACATTTCACATATTTCATCTTTTTAAATGGTTTTCAATGTTATAAAATACAGACCTACCACACTGTCACAAAGACAGTTTTTACCGTCTATTGCACTAGCCACTATTCATTTGTATCTAACATCTTAGAATATAGAAGTTTAAGGTCATGATTAAACACTTAAAGGGGAACACCACTCATTTTCAACATTTTACTATGTCATTAGTAAATGACAGTTGTTGTTGTGTGGAAATAATAAAAAGTCCTCCCCATTCTGTGTTGCCTAGAACTGGAGGTCTTTTCCAAAATTCTGTAACATTATGAAGTACATCTCAGTGACAGTGACAATCAAAAAAAACATGTACTTCATAATATAATGTTACTGATTTTATTCAGACTCCACGGCTTTTTCAGACTTCCAGACTCCACAGCAACTATATATATATATATATATATATATGTATAGGCACAGGGTGAGATAAAATAAACATCAACAATTAGTGCAACAACAACAGAAGTGCTGTGCAATAAACAAACAAACAAGACTCAAACATTAAGTGCAGTGTGTATATCATACAGTACATGTAGTGTAAAATTAATTAAATGTTCCGACCTCTACAGGTACTGGGCACATGGTCAGCCTGATCGCAATACTGAAGACTGTGCTTCATTTTTTATCACCCCTTCCCATGCATCACACAGCGGATGGAACGACCGTACATGTTCTCATGCTTACACTTTCGTGTGTGAAAGAGTTGTGTAGTGAAATCATCACTGTCACGACTTGCGTGGTGTGATACGTCACAATGTGTTACACAGCACATCATTGATTCTGTGCTTTGAGAATTGCAGCTGTATATTCATCTTTAATTTTCTTTTATTTCAATTTCATTATGCAACGCACTATGCTTTTGTTACAAGGGTCATCATGTGTCCATACAGACAACTGGCAAGACTTGTCCATGTTCGTGGGAAATCTTTGAAGAAATAGAAACAACACATTGTTTAATTATATTGATAAGACCCAATTATTGAAATCAGAATACTTGCTGTATTGTATGTATACAATCAGTATACATAGAACAGACTCCAGTCTCCAGGCTTTCTGCAGAATAACTAGAATACTGATTAAAGACCTAGTCAAATGAAAAATATGTTTTTTTTTACCATATCCGAGGTCATACCATAGACAATGGATGCCAAAACGTCCATTTTTATATCAAAAGTCAAATTTGAATTACTTCCTTTGAACAAAAACGTGATGCGTGATGATGTGTCGAGTGTCGTGTCGAGCATGAATAAAAATGAAGATTGATTTCATTCACCTGGTTTATTCCCATTGCTGGGCATTCCTCCAAACACACTGATGGTGACTACAGAACTACTCCGTTTTTAATCTCATTCAAGATGACATCCAGACAGGGCATTACTCATTTTAAACTTAATCAGCACGCTAAAATATGTATCTGAAAACATTACAGGTTAGAAATAAGCCAAACGCTTTGCTGTCCGCCTCTCTGTGACATGTAAACAATAAACTCAACGCACGCATCGCGCATGTAGTGGAGCTACATCCCATACCCTGGAGGGATGCGGTGTTCTGATTGGTTAAAAAACACACAGCTTTCCGTTTCATAGTGAAACTTCAAAATAAAGTGCCTGTATTTTTCATTTCCTATTATCATCATGTGCAGCACATTGGCAGTACACTAGTATACATTTAGATTTAGAGCTAGCTCTATGTGCTTCTGTTATAGTCTATTATTGCCAGTGTTGGAAAAGTTACTCAAAAATAATATTAAGTAATATATTGCTTTATATTACTAAAGTAACTTGTTATTACTTTACTTTTTTGTCTCGCCCCACGTAATTGCATCTTTTGTCCCCAAAAGTCCTTTTCATGTTTACGTCTCTCGTAATCTGACTCGAGTATCACACTAACCAGTTTGTTCTACGGCTTAAGGCCCGCCCTTCAGCATCTGATAATTCATGCGTACAGACAAGGGCGCATTGTTTCCATATCCCAATTATCAGAAGCCTGCAAAGCAACTCGATCCCAACCCAGTCTACCATTATAAACAAACACTGAGTACCACCAAGGCTCGTGAAACTAGTTTTGGAATATACTAAATGTTAACATTCCTCAAAATGTGAAAATAATTATATTACTGAAAAACGGTAATAATATTACTTTAATAAGTTACTTTAGTTACTTTCCAACAGTGATTATTACTGATTTTTTTTGTAATCTCTTGAATATAAATAACTTTGAGCTGCATGTGTTGTATGAAAGATATACAAATAAAGTGTCTTCTAGAGTCCTTGTCCTTCATTGGTGTTAATTGTTTTGAATCATTGTCCTCCAGTGGTGTTACTCAGCTCCACCCCCCGTTCTGATTGGTTGACATTTGGTAGTTCTTCTCTTTGCCATACATTTTAACCTGCTTGTCATAGATACTTTTGAGTCACCTCACTGGACTCGGTTGAAAGTCCTTGTCCTTCACTGGAGTTAATTAGCTCCGCCCCAATGTGGACAGAGGTGCAAACTGCAAAAGGCAGACATTGCTGCTTTAATAATAATAATATAATAATAAACTTTATTTGTATAGCACCTTTCATACATAAATGCAACTCAAAGTGCTTCACAGGGCAGTACACAAAAATAGCAATAAAACACAGGCAAGCAGTTAGACGGATAAAACAATGGTAAAGAGCAAACAACAAAAAAAGCATACAAACATAGATGGACGAGAAACAAAGCACACCGCAAAAGGTCAGAATAGAGAACTCAACTAAAACTAAAACTAAAACTCAATTAAAAGCAAGAGTAAAAAGGTGAGTCTTGAGTTGAGCTTTAAAAATGTCTACAGAGGGTGCGTGTCTAAGTTGAAATGGAAGTCGATTCCAGGCTGTAGGCCCATAGAAGCAGAAGGCTGCCTCACCATATTTTTTTGTAGACATTTTTTTAGGCACTTCAAGCAGGCCAGCAGTGGAGGACCTGAGGGGGCGGTTAGGAACGTATCTGGGTAGGCATTCGCGGAGGTATGAGGGTGCAAGACCGTTTAGGGATTTATAAACAAGTAAAAGAATTTTAAAATCAATCCTAAAAACCACCGGGAGCCAATGTAGTGAGCTTTAATACAGCTTTAATTATTTTAATTGTTACATTTCTTTATTTTCACAATTTAACCATACATCAAACATCACATAAGTCATTGGAAATGAAAGGGTCTCCCCTTTAGCCACACAAACTATCCTGTAAAGGGTTATAGGGGTTAGGTGTAAAGGTGTGAATTTAACTTCATGAATAGACGTATAGGGGTGTATGTGTGTGCATATATGCATACACAAATTTGCATTTTAGCATATACTAAATACACATGCAATGTCTGTGAATGGAATATATTCACAGTCATATATACATTTGTGCTCGTGTCATTATGAGGGTCTGTATGACAACGGGTGCATGTGTTTGTCCGACATACCAACAGTCCGGTATTATTACAGGTATTATTATTACAGGTATTACAGGTATTATTCTCAATAGTCTGACACCCTACCGAAAACCCAAACCCACGGAATGTGATGTATGATGATAAGAGCCCGACTCACGTCAGGCATGTCCAAATATGGCGTTGTGGTATCTGGAACCACAATTTACATTAATATAGCTTCAATAACTGTTTAGTATAGTGTGACATTACATTGTCTCTCAGCTGGGCAAACATGACACAGCAGGCTAGGAATCTCAGAATAGCCAGTGACCAAACAAATGGTCGGGGGATGCCTGCCACATGTTGGGACACATAGGCTACTGTGCCTCCTAGCTCTGTCCTTCCTGGTGACCATTACCGTATATGGGCACAGACATGTTTGACCATTTGGTACAGGGGGGTTGAGACCACCTTTGCATTTCCCTTTGATGTCTCTGTTTTGAGCTGTATAAGACCCTACTGAAATGTTTGTAACTGTGGTAGTAGTCTCCGGACGCCGAGAGGCTGATGGAAGGATCCATGGGGCTTGCTGGCCCCATGGCTGTGATGCTGTATTCTGAACTCTGTAAATAAATGGAACTACGGAACAACCTTCAATGCCTGTCTGCTGTTGACTTCATTCTCCGTATTTTTGCCTAAGTATTTAAGTCTAGTACGTTTGAGAGGAACAGCAGTTCTCTCTGTTTAGTTCAGATACTTCAGCGTCTATGCAGATGTCAGAACATATTTGTGATGTCAGAACAGGCCAGCTCCTGGCCAGGTTGCTATAGTTCAAAGAACTTAGAGGGCAGTCTGAGAACATGGGCCTCCATATTTGGGCAAGACTGACCCGAAACTCCATATTTGGGCATGGCTGACAGTGTCTGACAATGGCTGGGTGTCAACGCAAGCCAGCTAAAAACTGGAATGTACATCTGTATCGACCACAGACTTCAATCTTCCGTGGGTTTTCACCGAGTACCACAGGGACGGTTTATGAACCTTCACCGCCGTCAAGAGAAACGGTTGTGGCCTGATATTGAAAGATAAACCTTGTAATTACTATTCTGGTACTCACACACAACACTAATTCCTGGATTGTACAGGCAGACATCATTGGTGGTTAAGTTCCTTGCTGTCATCTTCAGTGGGGTTAATTCCCAGTCAACTAGTTTTTATGAGGAGAAATCTTCTGGCCTAAACACAACTTCTACACTGACCTCGTCACTGGCCATGTATAACGACATCTTCAAGGAAGGCGGGAGTTCCCAGTCTATACTGTTCTCTTCACAGATCATGTATGACGGTAGTTTGATCCATGAGCTGCTTCCAGCCCTGAAAGGAGTGACGTGCCAGCCTACACTGTCCCCATCACAGGTCATGAATACTGAAAGCTTTGACAATAAACCGCCGGTCCTGGAAGGAGTAGTGAGGCCCGCCCAGTCTACGATACTGTCCTTGTCACAGGAGGTCATCTATAGCGGACGCATTGACAATGAACAGCCACTGCTCATGGAAGGAAGAGAGGGGTCCCAGTCTACATTGTTCTCTTCACAGGCCATGTATGGTGGCACCTTTGATGAACCGTTGGCGCTCTTAAAAGGACCGACGTCCCAGTACACACCATCCTCATCAGAGGCCATCTATAGTGGCAGCTTTGACGCAGGGTCCCAGTCTCCCCAGACTCTTCTCCAGGTCTTCTCCTGTTCTGAGTGTACGTATGCCTTCACGTCTCAGCTCCTATTCCAAAAGCACATGAAGAGGAGCCACAACCTCTACTGCCCGATAACGGACAAACACAAGCTTGTCCACACCGAACAGAAAAAACCCTACTACTGCAAACAGTGCGGCAAGAGTTTCAGGCTGTCAAGCCACCTGAAGAACCATCAGCGGCTTCACACCGGAGACAAACCGTTCCAATGCATACACTGTGACAAGAGTTTCACCGAGATAGGTGGACTGCGGCGGCACCAGCGGGTCCACACTGGAGAACAACCCTTCCGGTGTAAGCAGTGTGACAAGGGTTTCAACGATTTGGGGAACATGAAGAGACATCAACGCATCCACACTGGAGAGAAACCTTTCCACTGTCTACACTGTGACAAGAGCTGCAACAGCTCGTCTAACCTCAAGAAGCACCAGCGCCTCCACACAGGAGAGAAGCCCTTTCACTGTCGACACTGTGACAAGTATTTCAATGAGTTGGCTCACATGAGGAGACACCAGCGTCTCTGTAGGAGCCATTAGGATGGTGACTTACTAGTTGGCATATCCTTTTTTTGGTGGCAGGCTGTAGATTGACAGCACTGGGCGTGTATTTAGCGGGTGACTCAGGTGCAGTAATCAGCCTAGAACAACGACACAGGACTAGGACACAGGGAATGGGAGCACACCATTTCTTAACAGCAGCAGCCAGAAACATGCAGACAAAATAACATTGCTACATATTATCACTGGTTGTTCATCTCATCTGTCAATAAACACAACAACTGAGCTCTATGACTGGACATCCGTCTATTATGTTTCTGTGTGCATTGCTGTGTACGATCACTCCTACCACCTGTGAAGTAACGTGCAACAAAGATTGGAAGGTGAACGATTGCCGTTACAGTCTCCATACTGGAGAAAAGTCCTCTTTGTAGTTCTGAATGTTGAGAGTTAATAAGTAATGTAATCTCTTTTGCTTTCTTTACTGTTTGCAGCACCTTTGTTGTGTCCAAAGAAGATTTGGTCTGTGGGGCTAAATCTTGTGAACCACTAGGCCGATCAGCGCCAAATGTGTTCAACCCCGTCTGTTTGTCTGTCAGGGGATAAACCGTTGGACCTGATCTCAACGTTCTTGTGCAGTTCATGCACGTTGTCAATAGGCCATAGTCCATGGAAGAACCTTTATTAAAAAAAAAGTCCCGCATGGTGTGTGTAGGACTGCCAGAGTCACCCCCCTCCTGAAGAAACCGACACTTGACCCCTCTGAGATCAAGAACTACAGACCGGTTTCCCTTCTATCCTTCCTATCTAAAACTCTCGAACGTGCTGTCTTTAAACAACTGTCCTCCTATCTCCACCAGAACAACCTCCTGGACTCCAACCAGTCTGGGTTCAAAGTGGGTCACTCGACAGAGACTGCCCTGCTGGCAGTGACGGAGTCGCTCCATGCCGCTAGAGCGAACTCTCTCTCCTCCGTCCTGATACTCCTGGACCTGTCTGCAGCGTTCGACACGGTGAACCATCTGATCCTCCTCTCCACCCTCGAGGGGATGGGTGTCTCAGGCTCTGCACTCTCCCTGTTTGCATCCTACCTGACGGGTCGCTCCTACCAGGTGATGCTGAGAGGGTCTGTGTCAGAACCACACAGGCTCACAACTGGGGTTCCCCAAGGCTCGGTTCTGGGTCCTCTTCTTTTCTCTCTCTACACTACATCTCTGGGTGCTGTCATCCACTCCCATGGCTTTTCCTACCACTGCTATGCCGATGACACCCAGCTGATCCTCTCATTCCCCCCCTCTGATACCCAAGTGGAGGCACGCATTGCTGCTTGTCTGGCTGACATCTCGGCGTGGATGTCGACAAACCACCTGAAGCTCAACCTGGACAAGACCGAGCTGATGTTCCTCCCGGGGAAGGGCTGTCCGCACCGAGACATGGCCATCACCATTGATAATGCTGTGGTGACCTCAACTCGGACTGCGAAAAATCTGGGTGTGACCCTGGACGATCAACTGACGTTCTCGGCAAACATCGCATCAGTGACAAGGTCCTGCAGATTCCTCCTCTACAACATCAGGAGGATTCGCCCCTTCCTCACGGAGAAGGCAGCCCAGGTGCTCATCCAGGCTCTCGTCATCTCCCGCCTGGACTACTGCAACTCCCTCCTTGCTGGTGCTCCGGCATCTGCCATCAGACCTCTGGAGCTTGTTCAGAAAGCTGCGGCTCGTCTGGTGTTCAACCGCCCCAAGTTCTCCCACACAACCATCCTTCTCCGTTCTCTACACTGGCTCCCCGTAGCGGCCCGCATCCAGTTCAAAACCCTGGTGTTAGCCTATAGGGCAGTGAAAGGAACAGCTCCTTCCTACCTCCGGGCTATGGTCGATGCCTACACCCCTGCCCGACCACTTCGGTCTGCCACCTCGGGGCGACTGATTGCCTCGTCACTCAAGGGTCCTTCTGGCCGATCCACACGGTCACGACTCTTTTCTGTTCTGGCCCCACAGTGGTGGAATGAACTCCCCACTGATGTTAGGACAGCAGAGTCACTGCCCATATTTCGCCGCAGGTTGAAAACCCACCTCTTCAGGAAACACTACCCTTCCTCTCTGCCTGACCTACTTGTTGTTAACTAGTTGTACGAACGCTTGTTTTCTATTGTTGTATTGTTTATTGGATCTTGTTTAGTCGATACACTTAATTGTTTTAGCTCATGCTCATTTGATTTAGCTATTTTGTCTCATCTGGTTAAGGAAATAGGTAGCTGATATATTGCACTTTTACCTTAGCGCTAGGTATACTCTTGGTTGCTTGTTTTTGCAGAAAATGCACTAAAGACTTCTGGTGATTAGTAGTTTTTGTTCCCTACCTATGTTGAATACACTTATTGTAAGTCGCTTTGGATAAAAGCGTCTGCTAAATGACTGTAATGTAATGTAATGTAATGTAACAATATAGTAACTGCATCGAAATATTGATTTAAATTTAAAATATCAAAGTATATTGATATGTAAACGGCAAATACCGTATTGTATCATTTGACTTTGTGTCGTATCGTTTTGCAATGGAAATAATCAATTTTATCAATACTAAGTGCATTGTATTTAGCAATTTTAATTGCTATTTTTTTTAATTAAAATAATAATATTTTGATTTACTTTTCCATTCCATATAACTTCACTTGGTCTATCAATACATGCGTGTATTCTCTGTGTTCATGTCAAGGCGTGGGTTTGTCAATGTGTTCAAATACAATGTCCATCTATTTGCCAGAGAATCACTGTGTTTACTTATTTATATCCACAATAAATCGTTCCCTTAAAAAACCTGCACTATCCACAAGTTTCAAACATATTTAATGTATTTGCAAAATAGTTACTGTATCGATTTCAAATCATTGAATCATATTGTATCGCCATAATGAACCAATATCGCCCATGTATCGTATCGTCAACCGTATCGTGATGCATCAATTAATCGCTGTTAAAATATATCGTTACACCCCTAGTGTGTTTTGATTGATTGATTGAAAAATGTATTAACAGTTTGCAGAATTACAGTACAAGCACAAACTCAATACAAAGGCTGTTAACTGTGAGTGGACGACCCAATTAAGCATTACACTTGTTTCCAATAGGGTCCAATAGGGTCCACATCATGTAACAATGATGTGCAGACTAACCAACACCAACTCCTGGAGTGCTGCCTTCCCCACCCTCTCTTTATACTATGTTATGGAGTCTGTCACACAAAAGTCACCCTGTGCCTGGGTATAACTCATCATCCGGCACGGTGTGTCTCACATGTGCAGAGCTGTGCAGAGCCAAACTGTAATCCAGACAGAAAGAATGCAAAGAACCACGAATATCTGTACGTGGGAGATTGAATTAATCTGCTTCTCCGATTGGCCAACCCAAACCATCGGGTTTGCGGACTGGCAAAGTAATACGTCAAAATAAGTATCTGATTGGCTAGCCGGCCTGTCTATTAACACAGCCGACGCGAATCCCGTATCAATACGTTATCAATTAATCAAACGTCGGGTGCGAACCACGTATCCATACGTTTTAATCACTTTTTTATAGAATACTTTCATTCATCTTTTTACCCACCCGGACAATGAAGAACCATCCCCCTGTCATTGCTGCTTAGTCCCGCTCACGTGATCAGAAAAAAAAAAAAAAAAGAACCCTCCCCTCCTGAAAACAGGAGGGCGGGCCGCTTTACGTGTAGAAGCCTTCAAGCCAGTGTAAAATGGACGCGCCCATGCAATGATCTAGTCGTGTGTGAAAAGAATCAAATTTCACCTAACCTCGCCTCACCAGGCTTTCCTCCACCTATTGGCTTTCACACAACACTATAAAACTCGATTCCCCCCTCCCCTCCTGTTTCTCCTGCAGGAGGAGGGCCTTGCGAGATGGGGGCTCTGTCCTGGCTCTGTCTCTCGGAAAAAAACATGATGAACGGATCGCTGCCTAAACACATATGCACCGGATCCGATCGGCATTGCATTGCATAACGTCTGCAACACACATGGACAGATGCATGTTTCCTTCTTCATACTGTAGCGACCAAACGATCCCCGAGCCTACAATACTACGAACTAACAAACGAACTACAGTATCGAGAGGGGCCGCCATGACAACAGACAGTCTACCGTTGGGGGATCACGTATCGCCATGCAGAGCCGTCATAATCGGAGATCGCTCGGACGTGTGATTGTAACGCTTTTTTATTCATTATAATTGTAGTGATAAGACCGCAATGAGCGCATCGGGGACGTAATCGACCCGGGTGTAATGTATAACGAACTTTTCCGCGTCCTAAACCGTGGTGTTGTGATCCGTTGTCGTCGACATCACAGCCGGGTGAATCTTTTTTTTTTCTCCATCGCCCCCAACCTGCATGCCCAGGCATGTTCCCCTATACTAGCTTGAAAAACAAAATCAGCTGATGATGACAACGTGTCTCACCGTTATACTATAGTTCTGAACCGAACGGTGGAATGGGACTTTTTATAGCCGTACGGATCAAGACTTTTGCTGCCCAATGTGCCCATGAACCCCCCCCCCCCCCCAATGTTTTGCGATCAAGACAATGAGGCAATCATCATCATCGTCTAAAGAAAGCAGAGTTATGAAGGTTTATAGTCAGACATTGACAGGCAGATATAACAATAAACACAATAAATATGCTATACATCCTATACACCGAATGAAAGCCCTGAATGTGTACTTTTACGAGGAAAAGAGTAAACATTGATCCCATGTACAGTTTGTCATAAATTGGTTACATTGCACATTGCGCCCACCAGATATAACTGCAGAGAAGACATGGACCCGAACTCAATATTCACAAAATAAGGCCTATATCGACATATAAATACTATATACCGTATGAAACAGAAGACTCTCTGCTTTCATAAGAAAAAAACTTCTACTGTAGTAATAATAAAAATCACACCCATGTGAAGTGAGTGGTGCAACTCTGTCCCATATTCTGTTCTCTGCTTATTCAATACAGCTCGCTATATACGGACTGAGGCAGAAAGTCATGTAAACCTTTTATTTACAGTTTGGTCTGTAAACTTCTACTGTAATAATACAAATCACACCCCTGTGAAGTGAGCGTTGCAACTGTTCTGTACTTATTCACTACAGCTCGCTATATACGGACTGAGACAGAAAGTCATGTAAACCTTTTATTTACAGTTTGGTCTGTAAACTTCTACTGTAATAATAAAAATCACACCCCTGTGAAGTGAGCGGTGCAACTGTTCTCTACAGTTGCACCGCGCAACTGTAGAGAACAGTATATACCAAACTGTAAATAAAAGGTTTACATGACTTTCTGCCTCAGTCCGTATATAGCGAGCTGTATTGAATAAGCAGAGAACAGAATATGGGACAGAGTTGCACCACTCACTTCACATGGGTGTGATTTTTATTATTACTACAGTAGAAGTTTTTTTCTTATGAAAGCAGAGAGTCTTCTGTTTCATACGGTATATAGTATTTATATGTCGCTATAGGCCTTATTTTGTGAATATTGAGAAGTTCACGTCCATGTCTTCTCTGAAGTTATCAAGTTACAAGCTGCATTCAATAACCAATTACTGTCTAACTGTACATGGGATCAATGTTTACTCTTTTCCTCGTAAAAGTACACATTCAGGGCTTTCATTCGGTGTATAGGATGTATAGGATATTTATTGGGTTCAATTTTATATCTGCCTGTCAATGTCTCTGACTTTAAACCATCCATAACTCTGCTCGCTGTTCAAGGCAAATGCAGGTGTTGCAAAAAGGTCAATATCTCCAGAATGGAACATGGTAAAATCAAAATGTATTTTTTTAATTGAAGTGGACAAGTTCAGCTTTCTTTTGATGTATGCGTGTGATTCTCGCTATAAGAGAACATTTTGCTGTGGGCCCCCGAACAAGGCCTTTGTGCAATGTTAAACGGTAGCAACATCCAAATAGGCCTGCCGAGATCTTGTAGCAATCAAAGTGTTAAACCAAATTGGTCAGTCGTCCCATATAATCCTTCCTCATATGGACGCTAACGTGAACCTGGTTATGGTGTCAATCCACCGTGTCGCCTGTTCAGCATCCATATATGCGATTGGTATCTCGATACAACGTCAGCAAGGGCAAGGGTCGGTCGCAACGGGTTCCTGACGCCAAATCAAATGGGTTCAGATCTGCATCAGGTCTCCCGAGGAGGCGAGTCTGAAGCCTCCAGATGTAAAAACGGATGATGGTAAATCTCGCTATATGTGGTTGAGTGTTTGCGACCCGGGGGTATCTGCTGATCTGTCTACAGTACTTGCCTTTGCGATCTATCTCTGTCAGAGTTAATTGCAAACTGCTGGAAAGATCGAACCAAACTTATGCTTGCTGCCAGTACATAAAACTTGAATTTCACTAGGGCAATAATTCTCACACATGCCCTTTGGTTTATTTAATACCTGTCAGTGTACTAAGTGCAGTGCCCATTAGAGTACTGTATGACGCACGTATACTATGATTTATTTTAATGATGACATCAGGGATCTCCATATATGGGCATAAAAGGATACAGACACACAGATACAGTACCCATGTTGTTTTTTCCAATTTTAAATTTAGAAATTGTATGAATGCATTATTGATTTGTATATTTCTGCTAAACACATGAAACTTTGTCAGCCAAAATGAAACAAGAACTATTTAAATACAACAAATATTACAAGTGCTTTCTCCAAATTCATCACAAAATGGAGGGGTTATGGGTGGGATTAGTTTTATGATGTCACAAACGTGGTGTATTTCAATTGGGCCTTTTGACTCAAAGGCTTTCAGCTTTCAGGAAGAAACTTGAAAATAAATGTGAGTATTATAACCATAGATATATATAATATATATAAGTATATAAGTCTAGATGGCTTAAGGCAGAGTTTCTGACGTCTTCACCCGGCGGCCATCTTACTTCGGGGATACAGTACAGTATGTTCAATGGCAGCTCAAACAAAAACAGTCATAACTCGCTCAAATCTTGACGGATTTACGGGTTGGTTTATTACAAACGTTGTCAACTTGGCTATGATTCAGGACGCTTATCTGCTTAATTTAGTTTTTTTATATGAACGTCATATAAAAGCATATAAGTATGCAGACGTCTCTGACGTTTATAACAAACCAAACCGTTTGAAAATCGGTTGAAAATTGAGCAAGTTGTGGTTATTTAAAAGTACATGCCCCATAGACACAATGTTATGTATCCCCGAGGTAAGATGGCCGCCACGTAGCAACGTCGCTCTCCATTGGCCAGAGTGCGGGTGAGCCATCTAGCTTTCTTATATATATCTATGATTATAACCACACCTTATGTTAACTCCATAGACACATACAAAACAGAAAAGTACAAACATCACAGAACTCCATCCTTAAATACACCCATGGGGTCCTTATCAGTCCATCAGCCAATGCTGCTCTGGGATGTTTTATTTGTGCAACTTCAATGACATAGTAGTGCCCGGAAAGATGTTTTGAGTTCACCAAAAGTCCTTGTGACTCCCTATAGATGAATCCATGGAGGGGTGCCTGGGCGCAATCATAGCTGCAGTGTCACATTAAGCACAACTTGACATTGATCGCCTACAGCTGGCCTGCAGGGCACCCCTCCGTGGATTTGTCTATATACAGTAGGGAGTAAAGTGTAGTGAAATCCAATTGTACTGTCAACGAGTTAGACAGACCCAGGGTCAATTTGGTTCGTATCAGCAATTTAGCTTGGGTCCCCCTGGGACCCTCCACCTTGAGAACCACAGTGATTCAGAGGGTTGAGTCACTGGCTCTCCTTGTCCAGGTACTCCAGGTCAGGCGCATCCAACCTCTGTTCCTGGTTCCGGTTCTTTGTGAACTCCTTCAGCAACTCCATGAGCTCTCCTTGGTAAACATCAGGAGTGGGCTGGGCCTCTGTGGCCCAGTAGTAGATGTCCCAGTCGTTGCTAGGCTCATTGATCAACCTGTCATATTGCAGCAGCTGGGTCTCTGTCATTGTGTCCAAGTAGCGTTCTGCAAAAAGGCTGAGCAGAATGCAGTTCTCCAACATGCCCCTCTTGCGACTCTCATAGAGCAAGCGGCGTCTCTTGATGTCAATGGACTCTCCTTTCTTTTCCTCCCATGGGGGAAAAGAGACCTGACTCAGGTTGACCTTGTTTCCCCTGGGTGTCTCTCCATGATAAGCATGATGACATAATTGACCCCAGTAGTGCCCGAAAAACATCCTCTCAGTCACTGTTGGCCTCCATGGTGCCCAACATACCATTTTAAGAACCCTATTCGCTAAGAGAGCCGACAGCATCTTAAAAACCTCTCTTGTAAATGTAACTGTTTTGTTGCCGCACCGCATTTCTCCCCTTATTACATGTCTCTCCTTATTCGTATATTGGTGACATCATTGCTGATGTCACTGGACCAAACCAACTGAAGGCAATTTCATTTGCGGATATCTGCCGATCGGCAACCACGCTAATAAAGAACACTGTTATTGGTCTTTTTGAGGGGCGCTCGCCTCTAGCCCCTCCTATGCACAGCTTTGTGTGTCTGTGTGTATGAGCTGTGTTTGTGTTTGAAGCACAGGATGTGATGTATGATGATGTATTTTTTTCTCTCTCCTCTGATTGGACGAGGATTACATGCCCTACCCAGTTCTGGTCCTACCTATACAAGTGTATACAGGATACACGTTTTTGCCCTCATACGATTGGACAATATACGGTGACAATATACAGTGACATCACAATATGTGTATATGTCCTGCCCTTTTCTGATTGGACAATATTCTGGTAGAGATAGGCAACCACGCTCGCAATACCCCAGGATTGCGTCTTTCTAGTTTGGTTTATTAGTTATTGGTCTGTTTTTCTCAGTAGCTCAACCCCGTAGTCTACCCCACTTGCGTGGAAATAACTAACTGCGTGCGTGAGTGGAGTCGTCGTGATTTTCGCAGGTTTTCTCCCAGCAACCATGTCTGTATCGATGATCATTAAGTGGTGCGGTCAGGAGTATTCCATCAGCTCTCTGTCGGAGGAAGACACCGTCATGGATCTCAAACAGTCCATTAAGAGCGTGACCGGAGTGCTGCCCGAGAGACAGAAGCTGTTGGGACTAAAGGTCCACGGGAAGCTAGCGGAGGACGAGGTGAAGCTGGGCTCCCTGAAGCTGAAGCCCAACACCAAGATCATGATGATGGGAACCAGAGAGGAGAGCCTGGGAGACGTTTTGGCCCCACCGCCGGAGAACACGGACGCGGCGGTGGTGAACGACTTTGATATCGAGGAGGAGGTCATGGACATAGAGAAGAGAGAGGAGAACCTGGCTAAAATCACACGCAGAGTGAAGGACTACAAGGTGGACGAGAAGAACCCGCCCAGAGAGGGCAAGAGACTGCTGGTACTGGACGTGGACTACACGCTGTTCGATCACAAGTCGTGCGCAGAGACGGGCCAGGAGCTGATGAGGCCGTTCCTCCACGAGTTTCTGACCTCGGCCTACGAGGACTATGACATCGTCATCTGGTCCGCAACAGGTATGAAGTGGATTGATGCCAAAATGAAGGAGCTGGGAGTGACGGGCAACCCCAACTACAAGATCGCGTTCATGCTGGACAGTGCGGCCATGATCACTGTACACACTCCAAAGAAAGGGGTAGTGGACGTGAAACCTCTGGGGGTGATCTGGGGTAAGTACGGCGAGTTCTACAGCAGGAAGAACACTATCATGTTTGACGACATCAGACGCAACTTCCTCATGAACCCACAGAACGGCCTGAAGATCCGTCCCTTTATGAATGCTCATGTGAACAGAGAGAAGGACAGTGAGTTGTTTAACCTGGCCCAGTACCTCAAAGAGATAGCCAAACTGGACGACTTCACTGGTCTCAACCACAAACACTGGGAGAAGTTCTTATCTAAGAAGCACCATCATTAAGGGAAGTTTATTTTTGAGGGCCTATGCCCAGCTTTGTGTGTTTGTGTTACCAAATTTGTGATGATTTGATTGGCTGAGCACGGAATGTGATGTATGATGATAAGAGCACGAGTGATTTTTGAGGGTCGCTAGCCCCTCCTATGTCCAGCTTTTAGTGTATAAACTTTGTCCTAAACAAACAATTTTACGTCATAGCGTAAAAGCATATTTGTAGGCTGTAATTGTAGTTTCGGAAAACAAAGTTGTCTTACCTACTGTAGGCCCAGCTTAACGCTCAGGCTTTAGGGGCTGGAGACGAGAGAATTAGGGGCTGTAGAGGTGAGGGGGTGGACTAAACGCCTGCCCATGAAGGCGATTTCAGCATTTCATCTGTGCCACAAATATTCAGATTTCAGACAAACAGCCTTTGGCCGTCTGCCCTGGCGGAGATAATAATGCTAGAAACATATTTTTTTTTACTCGATTTTTGTTTTCTCAATTTTTGTCACCCGCACCCTTAACATACCTGGCTGTGACAGGTCTACATTATCCTTTTTCCCCCCCATAATTTAATTTCTGTAACACAACTTATTCCTCCTTTAGTGGCTACCACTGAGAATGGGCCTTGGGGGCCACTCCTCAGCTGAGGAGGGAGTCTGTTTCTTTGGCCTGGGGGCTCTATAGCTGTTCCTGAAACTGAGGCCAGTGTGGCGCCCTGGCGGGATCCTGCAGTGGCCTCTTTGGGTCTGTGAACTCCTCTGGAGCCGGTTCTGCCAGGGCGAAGGACCGGCTGCTGAGGAGGCTCACTACTAGGGATACACAGTGCCAGTGTAACGTCCAGGATTCGAACTCGGGTCTCCCGCGTGAAAGTCCAATATCAACTAGACCAAAGGGATATCCCTATGGACTGGGGGAGATATTAGACCTCAGGCTGAGGCTCTGAGACACTCTGCTACACCAGTGCCTCACCATCCATCTCTTTGCTGTGTCTATATCTAGACAGGGGGATCAGCAGATTTCAGGCGCCAGGGGGTGGTGCTCTTACTTGTAATTATTTAATTTACCATTTGCCGGCATTAAACTAGATGTTTCTGAGCTTTCCTTTCTAGGGTGGGTGAGGGTACAGCCTCTCATTGGAGGCTGGCTGGCAAGTACTGGCTACATGGTGAGCCATGGTGGTGGGCTTCAGGCAACCAGTTTTGATTTGTTGTTTGGGTGTTGTTATTTATTGGCAGCATCAACCTTCAACATGTGGTGCATGGGTTTTTCGACTCCGGGCTGGGGCACAGGATCCGGCCGCAGAAAAGACCTGCAGTTGGTACACCTTCCTTCCAGTAATGAGCTACAGGCGCCATCTGCAAAGGTAGGCAGATTAATATGATGCTAGTATATTAGTTATTATATTATTCTCCAAGAAAGTGCTCTAGACGGCCTATGCTGCATGCAGTATATTGACAATCTCTATGTCTATGACAGTCTTTCTGTCCATGTTGGAAATCAAATCTCCATATATGTGTATTTGGTTTATTTTGTCCCACTGGGAGGAGACCCCGGGGCAGACCAAGGCGCAGTTGGAGGAAACACATCGACTCACTGACCTTGGAACGTCTCGGAATCCCCCAGGAGGAAGTCACTAATGTTGCTCTGAAGAGGGAAGCCTGGAGCACTCTGGTGGAGCTGTTGCCCCCGCGACCCGACTACGGATAAGCGGTTGAAGATGGATGGATGGATGGATGGTTTATTTTGTGTCACTCTGACGTCAGTGCATGTTGATCTCCATGTGTGGCTAGAAACGGGCGTAAATGATTCCCATTGCGCAAGAGAGGACTTTGTACCAAGACATCAGAGACATATACTTCCCACAGATTACAATCATGCAAGGAGAGTTTGAAAACATGACTAATGATAAAAAAAAACCTCCCATCTGTTGGGTGAAGTACAAGTAACATTGTGCAATCACAGCAGCAAGATTTGTGAGCTGCTGTGACAGGAGAAGGATGTCAAATGGAAAACAAATCATTGTGTGTACACCGTTTATATATACCGTTTACAGCAAATGACCTTGGTTCATAAAAATAAATCACTGAATCAATGAAATTGAATAAATCACTGCTAGTGCTATACTTCACTAAGTGAAAAACAATGAAATACTGCTGTCAACTTTCAAAAGTATAAAGCTAACGTCTCCTATATGGATGTATAACTACGTATATATATCTGACAGAAAATGCACATTCTTATTACTCAAAGTGTAACACAGCTCTGTTTACACCTTCATTTTATTCCTATTTATATTCAATATTTATTGTACATACATTGTTTTATCTTGATTGTTGTTGCGAAGGCTTTCACTTAGAGTTCCATATATGGGATAACCCATAGTCCCATATATGGAGACAACAGCGATATCCAGCGCTGACATCAGATTAATGTAGAAACTCCAAAGATGGATATACACAGTGGTGACATCATCGTAACACTAGACTTGCACAGCATAAAAGGCGGCTCCCATGGCTTCTAAACCTGAGATTCCAGGCAACGCATGCGGTATCTCCAACAGGTCAACATATACGAATCAAGGTATCTGGCTTTACAACCCATATACCTTGAATGGCTTGTATTACCTTGGGTACGAGTCTTCTAGATGAGACAGAATAACTGGCTAATGGCTAAGCAACTCGTAGAGCATTGAAGTAGAGGTTTCCACATCCCGGTTAAGTTCGTATCGAACACCACTGTAGCGGGTCCTAACGAAATAATCAGCACTGGTTCGAGCTATTTAACAATTGTCTTGTTCCACTTTTGCTTTGGCAATGTAAACGCATGTTTTCTCATGCCAATAAAGCTCCCTGGAATTTAATTTAATTGAATTGAGTGCCGCCATTGAAAGGGCAGAGAACAGCGTGGTCACGTGACCCACGCAGCGCTCAAGAGTGACAAGCTAGAGTTTTAAATACATTGTTTTCAATGAGAGCGTCGCAAAGAGTGGACTGAGGTGGAGTATGAAGAGTCTTCAGACTACAGAGGAAGATTGGGAGTGAGTCTGGGGAGTTCATTCTATAGTTTGGGAGCCAGAAGGGAGAAAAGGGCTGCTCTCACATATACAAAACAGAAGGGAGAAAGGGCTGCTCTCACATATACAAAACACGTGTCTCGTGTCTGTGCCGTGTCTGTATATTGGCCACATGACATCACAAGTCATCATTTAGTGCTATAAACAAACATTAAGTCCATATACTTGGCTGGCAAACGATTTACGTAATAAGTACCCCATAGACAAACATTAAAAGTCCATAGACTTGGCTGCCATATGTCATAATCTTCAAAGCCATGCATTGGAGGGGCTAGCACCCCTCAAAAGAAAACACTTACCCCCCCAAAATAAATAAATATAATAAAGAAACACACACACACACACACACACACACACACACACACACACACACACACACACACACACACACACACACACACACACACACACACACACACACACACACACACACACACACACACACACACACACACACACACACACACACACACATTTTAACCATTTATTTATGTCCACACAAAGGATATGCATACAAGGACACAAATATTATAGGTGCATTAAAGTTACATCTGCAAAGTCATGGTATGTGTTTTCATGATACAACAGGCATGTCACACAGTACTCTATGGGTATAAGTAACAGCGTCTCCGCCATATATGACGGCTGCCAATTATAGCAGAGACACCACAATACTTTGCCAGCCTTTTTGCCTCCTTTTTGGGCATCCCAAGTTGTTGGAACCCTCTAACAACCAGTCTGTGCATATGCCCTAGGCTGCCAAATATAAAGACAAATAGTCTGCACCTATAGCCCAGCTCTGAGATGTTATGTAGAAGTGGTTGGTATTTTATGACCTTGGTCATAAAGGCTTCCTCTAGGCTGTGGTGTCTCTCTCTCTCACACACACACACACACACACACACACACACACACACACACACACACACACACACACACACACACACACACACACACACACACACACACACACACACACACACACACACACACACACACACACACACACACACACACACACACACACACACACACACACACACACACACACACACACACACACACACACACACACACACACACACACACACACACACACACACACCAAGGGGAGCCTTCAGAGAGGCAGCTTAAACACTTAAACCCCAGTACAATGTTACACCTTACATGTGCTTTTTTATTAATTATGTTTCATGTATTGTTTGTTACGCCATGCAGTGATGGGTAAGTGCAGGAGGGAGCACGCACTGAGCGCTTTCCTGTTGCATGAGACTGGCTTCCTGTCACATGATGGAGCTGAGGAGACAAGAAGGTGTGAGGACTGTCTGCTTTTTTCGATCACTGACGGTAAAACAAGCTTCATCTATTCTACTGTATATGCAGAAACAATCTGGGAACCCACTGGAATCCGTCTTGAGAGATTAATGTGACTGCAGAGGTCTCTCAACTCTCTCTGTTCCGATCGGGAGACAAAATTACTCAGTCCAGATGACCTCTGTTAACGGCAAGTAACTTACCAAAAGTTTCCATTGTTGTGTTGTTGTTGTTGTGGTGGTGTGTATGTGCAATCGAATATGTATACCTTTGGGAGCTTTCACATCTAGTTCTTGGTTTATTGAATGACATTAGATGTTTTCAAGTTTTATTCCATTTAGCCCAAGTGTGTCCTATGCCAACATAACCTGAGGGTACAGCATTAGACAGAAAATCAAGAATCGCTGATTCTTACCAGTTATACGAATCATTATAATACAGTGTACACCTCTAAATGTTTGACTTTCAGAGTTCCAGATTCGTCTGCTGGTGCTGCTGATATGGACCTTGAATTTTAAGGTATCTACAGTCTCTCTCTCTCTCTCTCTCTCTCTCTCTCTCTCTCTCTCTGTGTCTCGCTCTCTCTGTGTGTGTGTGTGTGTGTGTGTGTGTGTGTGTGTGTGTGTGTGTGTGTGTGTGTGTGTGTGTGTGTGTGTGCATAGCAAAACACGAATGACTCAGTCATAATTGCCAGCTGCAGCAAGCTCTCGTTTATACGATACGATACAATACAACTTTGTCAGCTTGCACTGAAATTTGTTTTGCGTCCATGACATCACCGTTCAAGATACAGACAAGACATAGACAATACAATATGGTAGACATTACAGGACAAAACTCACAGAAACAATCAGGAACAAGAACATATCCACTAACCAGTGTACTTGTTCCTAACGATTTTGGTTTAAAAGCAAGACAAACTGATGTACAAAAGAGTTCTTGTCTGTTTTTCTTAAATGTAGGGACTCTAAACCGCCTCATGGAGGGCAACAGTTGATAGTCATCATTTAAAACATGAACATCAATGATCAGTTGAATCCACAGCAGTGCATCCGGCTTTGTTGAGCATCTATACAAACACATTGGCTCCGCCACTTCCTCCACACAGACCATTTTAGCACAGAAGACGGAGACTGCCTTCTTCACCAACTTGTTCAATCTTCAATCCCCCCCCCCCCCCCCCCCCCCCCCCCCAACAGTGGTGGTGGGAACTAACACATTACAAAGTAATATAATTACTGATATTATACTGTATATTTTTGAGTGGTGTAAACCACTCCTACGGCTGGCTTTTTGAGTGGTGTAAACCACTCCTACGACTGGCTTTGTTAGTTTACGTGTCTGTCTGTCTGTTCGTACCAAAAAATGAGCATGGTTGCTACGGTCACCCAGTTCACCCGGGTGTGATTTCATTACGTCAGACATTACGTCAGACCACATGGCTGATCAGGCTATATAAGACCTTACACCACTCAGTTCACACGGGTGTGATTTTTTTATAAGTGTATAGTAGGCCGGTATTACAATTGCGAAGACAGTAACATTATTATTATTACATAATAAAAGTGATCCAAGTAGCAAAGCGTTACTGTGTTACAATGAATGCAGTTTGAGACAGAGATAAGCTCTCTCTCTACTTTGCATCATTTGTCTATGACTGTCAGTTCAGCTGCGTGGGGATCCCAGTCAAGCACCATATGTAGGAGGTTGGTTGTTGTCACATGATGTGATATCTATAAGGTATCAACTCGTTGAGATGTGACGCATTGGATCTGTTGATTTTGCGCATAATGACTTTGAGCCTATGATGTACGTGCAGGTCAGGGGAAGGTCCGTCCGTGGCTCAAAAAGGTAATGGAGGATAACGAATTATGAGGAAGACGACAGACATACTTTCAACACTATACTTTCAACAGTATTATCATTATTTTCGGTTACTTATCAAAGGCCTTGAAGAACAATATTGAGCCAGATCCACATGGCTATGTTTGGATCATTGACATTTGAGGGTCAAGCCATTTCCTTGTGTACATTGCTGGCTGGCCAAACATTTGATTTTGCAACAATGGAAATCTGAATCTAGTGTTCAGCAGTGGCTTATAGTCTTGGGCAATGTGTTACACATGGAGATAATTTGTTATGCAATCAACAAAAAAGGTCACGTCTTCTTGAAAATATGGCAGTCCTTGTTGGATAGGTGGTCAGTCTCCTGTGGTGGAACACGTGCCCCAAGTGGCCCCTCAAGTGCTTGAGAGCAGTTTGGGTTAAGATTACTCTATATAATATGCTGTACCAACAAGCGTAACTATCATATGCTGTCATCTCTGATACATTACTGGATGGTGTTTTCTTTTTTTCCACTTTTCTTTTTGTGTTTTTTCTGGTTTGTGTTTGTCTTGTGAGTTTGTTTTTTTGTTTTCCAGAAAACTTGAAGGGTTTCTACTAGCCTACTGATATTTATCTTCCTGGGATATTCCTTCAATAAAAATTATGTTAAAACATTAAGGATACTATTGTTGTCTATTGTAAAAGCAAATCGCAAAGTACCACAAAGTAATCAATATCTAATTTGTTGAAACATCTGCTTGATGTTCCAGACCTCATCTCAGGAGAATGCCACCACTCAGGCAAACACCACTGAGAATAATACCACCACTCTATACCAGGACTATTGTGATTACTCTATGGATTCTGACATGAACACTACGAATTGTGTGAAAGCCAAAGCATCTAACTGCAAATTTCGATCCTGGTTCATCCCCACCTTCTGTTACATAATCTGCTCCCTGGGACTCACAGGGAACATACTTGCTATCCTATTTTGTATATATTCTCGTATATTCCACTACGAAAAGAGGAGGGTGTATGCAGTGCATGGACTCAACATGTCCTTGGCAGACCTTTTCTTTTCCATGTGTCTCCCCTTTTGGGCAGTCAACTCCGTATCAGACTGGGCATTTGGCCAGGAAGTGTGCAAAGCCATGTACACCATTTACAAGGTAAGCTTCTATAGCAGCATACTGTGGATGTCCTTCATCAGCATGTATAAATCTATCCTCTTTAAATATGTCAAAATCAGTTTCAAAATCAATTTATACAAGTCCCCGGGCTGCAAGGTGTTACCCGTTGTCATATGGATCATGGCACTCGTCCTCTCTGCACCAGAGATAATGTACACCACCATCAACAACCAGACTTGCTCGCCTTACGCTGGCAGCTCTGAACCACTTTATGCAGCATTCAGCGTGCAGATGAGTCAGGTCGTCGTGGGTTTCGCCATACCGCTCCTGGTCATGGGCTTCTACTACTTTACCATTTCAAAAGCAGCTTACAGATATAGGTTCAACATTCCTGTATTTAAACTCGGGCAAAAGTTAGCGTTGGCCGAGGTGGCAGTTTTTCTTCTCAGCCAGGCGCCCTACAACGTGGTTCTGCTTTTGGCCACGCTGGACATTGGTGGAATCGTGGACTACAAACAGAAAAGTAATCTATTTTGTGCCACCGACATCACCCAGTGCGTGGCCTTCTTGAGGTGCTGCCTGAACCCTGTTGTGTACATCTTCATTAGACAGACGTTCCGTAATGATCTACGGAGGTTACGGAGGGCCTGGGGGGGCTGCTGCGGTAGGAGACGGAGCTCAGCAGAGGCCAGGGTCTGGAACCTGAACCGGATGCAGTACAAGGACACCCGTGGCACGAGGCAGACCGCAGAAGAAGCCACTAGTCTGTACAAGGACACCTGCAGTATGACTCATACTACCGTCTCGTACGGTACGAGGCAGAACCCAGAGGAATCCTGGGTCTGCATTAATCAGGAGCAGCTCAAGGATACCCGTGTTACGAGACGGAACCCAGCAGGAGCCCGGGTCTGCATGAACCAGAAGCAGTTGGACATCTATGGTAGGAAACGGAGCTCAGTGGCCACACTGAGACCACCACTACTTTCTCTCCCTAAAACTATTAAAGGACCACTTCACCTATCTTCATATAATAGGTCCTCACTAATAATCATGATAAAATGGTACCATTTTTCTCTACTCAGTCTGTGTCTCATATAGGGCTGTGGGCAGTTCAGAACCTCATTTACAGTTATTGATTTTTTTTTGTAGATCTGCTATTTTCGTTGAATGTTCGCCTTTTTTCCTGCCATGCCCATAATAGGGCATGTCAGTACAGTACAGTAGGTTTCACGCGGTTAAATGCCCGAACCTACATTTTGCGGCTATGTATAGTTTTTTTCTCCTTCTGCCACAGTTTAGCAAAATTTCCACCCACTCTGATGCAAAACAACTGTTGTAAATTGTAATTGTAAATAAATACAATAAAATAAATGCAAAAAAAGAAAAGGTCTCTGCCAGGTCAGGTAGCCTACCCAGGGCCAGCAAACTTTAGAAGGCAGTTATAGTAAATGGTGCATTTATATAGCGCTTGTATCCAAAGCGCTATAGTAAATTGCAACGGAATATACAAAAATCGGAGTGATTCATTGTGATCACATGACTTATGTGTATGGATGCGTGTGAATAGAGCGTCGCAGTCCCGCCCCCTACCAGGGCCCAGGAAATGATTCCCCGTTCATTTTCCTCAGACTTTTCAGAAAGTATTTATTTAAAGACGGTTACGCCGCGGACAAAGCCAACTCTTGTCGTGACAAATCATGACAATAAACACAATGTTTTTGGCCAAACAAAGAATTAGAAAGTTGAAAAAAACGGAACACTTTTTTTGTTGTTTTTCTTCTTTGTAATTATTTGTTTGGTCCAAAATAGTTTGTTGTGATGATTTGTCACGACTCGAGTTGGCTTCATACGACGCTTAAAAGGTCTTTAAATAAATAAGTTTTGAAATGGGAAAAATGGGATTGGGATTGGGAAGGGGACTGTGACGCTCTATATTGGACAGAATTAGTTGGAGTTGCAGACAGGATTACATTTTTTCTACATTTTTTCCAATTGTATTTTATTTGCCAGGGCCGGAATGTCTTCCTGACTGCCCTCTATCTGATGCTGATTGGAGGGAGATGAAAGAGGCATCATCTGATCCTCAGTGCTTTAATGATCAGATGATGTCATCACTGTTCAAATACAGGGCAGACCTGGATATTGCCAAGTAAGCAGATCTGTCTGTCTGTCTGTCTGTCTGTCTGTCTGCGTGCGTGCGTGAAAAGGTACATGTTAATGTGTGCGTAGATAAGTGTCTTCATCTCCTTTTGTGAGATTCCATATAAATGCACCTAAAAACTACAGAAAAAAATTTTTTGCAGATAATTCTAAAGACCTCCCCCTGTAATTCTTAGGTCCCTGCTGACGTTTGTCGTCAACGAGACAGACACTCTGTCCTACGAGTTGTTGCTGAGCTACCTTAAGGCCTGCGTGAAGGGCGGCCATGACACCGAGGTGTCAGACGTGTACGAGATGATGTGCGCACGTTTTCCATCGCTGGAAACGGCTGCCTCCTCCCTGTTCATCAAGTCCTTCAGCAAGACAGAGAGGTGGAGGGAGGCCCTCAACATCCTGCAGAATATTAACAAGGTTGACTGTCTTATCATATTATTATATTATTTATCTCAGTCATTGGAGACGATTGAACTGTACTCCAGTACTGTATTACAGTAGGTCTGGGCAATATAACCAAAATGTCATATCCCAAATGTGATATTTTCTTTATCGCGTAATGCAATTGTTATTTCCAATTGAATTCAAAGTGATGCATTTTACTTTTGAATACTGCCCCAAGTGTTTTAATTAACTTTATTAGAGATTTGAGCGGTGGCAATCTCATCTAAATAAAACTGGAGCTGGCCTCCATCTATTGTGGACTTGAATGAAAGAGTCACACAGGTGCAGGGTCTCAGTTAAGCTAAAAACATGTTGCATACTGTAGCAGCACCACCTGCTGATGATAGAGTGGAATTCTGCACAAACATAATAATATACAGTATTATAGTATTATAGTTTATCACTATAAAAATCCATACCTTTGCATGGATATGAAACACATACCATTTGATCTCTGAGCTACGTTTGCAACCGGTTTGTCACCGGTTTGTGGCAACCATTTAGCTTCCCTCGCCAGGAAGGAAGCATTTGGTTGAATCCGGTTGGGGAAGCAAAAATGGCACAATTGGGAGAAACCCAAAACACGTGCCTTGTTATATGCTGCTCCCAGTTTTAATGTCAACACCCAAACACAGGTCTCCCTCCCCTCGCCTCGCAACTACAGCAAAGTCATCAGTGGAGCCGTCATGCACGGCGATTCAGCCACGGCGTGGGCGCTCTACGATGAGCTCACCGACATGGGAAACGATCCACACCAGGACACCTGGGAAGTGTTGTTCAGAGGAGGACCGAGGGAGGCGGGACAGGAAGGGAGTGAGCAACCAGGGAGCGGTCCTCAGTCTGAGCAGCAGGAGAGGCTTCTGGGTATTCTGCGCAACATGAGAGACAACCAGGTGTATCCACAGCAGAGACTAGTCAGCACCATCAAAACCTGGTTTGAAAGGTACGACTGCCGAGAATGAATGCCCAAGCAGAACACATACGATTCACTCAACTACAGTGTTCATTTAACTCAGGGTATAAATGGAACCGAATGAACGAACGAACAAATTATTTCCCATATCCCATATGGGATTATATGACACTTTATACAAAATAAAACGAAAACAACTGAAATTAAACAATCCTTCCTGTTCATATTACGTCCTGCCTTATAACAGCCTACCACATACGTACAGTAAGGGTGTAATTATCTTGTAGTAATGCTTGAATTAACTTAGCCTACCATGATTTCTCATAAACCCTCCCCACCATCTCCCACACTATTCTTTACCTGCGGTCTCTCTCATTTTCTCTCTCCAGTCTTCCTGGGCAGAAATGGAAAGGAAGATGGCCCACCATCACCACCAAGTAAAAACATACAGTATATATATTCACTCTTTCACTGCACTGTTTGTGTGTATTATCCCAAGCCCCAAGGAATATATATTTTGCAAAATAGTCTTTGGGGTCATCAAGCTGTTCATTGTCATTCTGTGTGGATTTAGGGGTGTGTGCAGATGTTGTGGGTTTGTGCTAGAGTCCATTCAACTAACTACCGAGGAGTACCAACAACAGAAAGATGTAGTAATGACTAACATCCAAGGAAAAGATGTCTTCAAGAAAACTACACCTGAGGTGCACACACAGATTTGGACTAATGGTGCAAAGTGTGTGTGTGTGTGTGTGTGTGTGTGTGTGTGTGTGTGTGTGTGTGTGTGTGTGTGTGTGTGTGTGTGTGTGTGTGTGTGTTAGAAATAGAAGTTAAGAACAAGAAATGAGGTCCGACATTCAAATATTACTGATGTGTTTGCAGTGAAATGTAATAAAATGCGATCCAGCAGACTTGAAAACATCGGAATCAGAAGTGCCACTGTAATATACTCACAAAAGCTTTCCTATGGTAACATATTAGTAGACTCAAGCCAGACAACTCTTCCACAACCGTCAGCCTGTAACTTGTCATGTCCATTTATACAAAAGTATTAAAAAGTATATGTTGTATACATGTATATTGTATATATACAGTATAATGTAACGTTTAGCACGCTGAGCTGGAGTCGAACCCCAATCTTTTGCAGGGTCGTTACAGTATTTTAGAATTTCCATTTCTGCTAATTAGCATCGATCTATAGGCTTTGACTAAATTGGTTTCCAGCAGTAGTACTTGGTATTTTCACTACAGCAAAAGCTGAAGGTGGGGAGGCGGAAGATCGGTTTCAGCGGGAAAATTTGGAAATTGTGTGAGGCAATAGTCTGTGTCTACCATATTTGATTGATTGACTTCCCATTCGTATAAGAGGTACTTTCATTGTGACTGTGGCTCAAGAGGTAGAGCAGGTCGTCCAATGATCCATGGGTCGGCGGAATCTATTGTACCCATATTCTAATTAGGGGTTCTGATTTCTTCTGACATCTGAGAATTATTTTAAGCATTTTCACATCCTCTCATCATTCTCTCTTTCTCTCACTCTCTTTCTCTCTAGGAGTTTAATAGGTTCAAGGAATTTGTGAAGCAGAAGCCGGCATTTAATGTGGTCGTAGATGGACTGAATGTGGCCAATATCACAACCAAAGGCAAGCAGTCGGAGACGGTGAGAAAACCAGACATGCAGACAGATATACTGTACATGAAGTGTGATTGGAAGCTAAGAGATGCCATCCATTAGGTTCCACATAGGCACATACACACTGTAGATTAGAGATATGCCGGGTACTAAATCATCTACAAAAAAAGTGGTTTGATGTATGGATAGCATCACCGTGGTTTTAAAGGACTTGTAGTAATGGTTGCGGTCCCATGGTAAAGCGGGTATGGGCTATTTGGGTCCTATGCGACGCATTTTGCGTCGTCTCGCATCGGATGGTGCATGTGTTGTGATCCAGGACAAATCAAAATGCACACCCCCAAATGTTTGTCTTTTTGTGTCTTCTTTTAACAAGCTCAAGTCAAAAGTGTGCTAATTAAGTATTATTAACAAGTTAAAAATGGCAAATGTTCAGGCCTGTCTGCCACACTGATTCACACAGTACTGGTCAGCAGACTGTGGGCCTACTTCACATTGCACTGGAAACACTCAGAACACATAGAACAGCCAAAATTGTTTCAAATTGGCCTCATGCCTTCATGTTTGGCTTATAACTCTTGAACCGTAGGTCGTACAATTAAAATCCTTTTTCTACTACTCCCTCACACATATGGATACACATCTCTGGGGTGGTATATATGCATGCCTTCCACATTTTGGGGGCCCTGGGTAGGCAACCCAACCTTGCAGAGACCTGTGCTCTGAGGAGAGACCCCACCCCGACCCGGGCACGGCCTCTCGCTCCAGAAAAACGGGCACCCCCCTCCGTTTATCAATCTGACTGGTTTCTCGATTTTACTGTAACATACTACAGTATGACAGAGAGAGACAATCAATGCCCTTGACATTTCAAGATTCATTCATGAATAGAATGACCTGTTCAAATAAGCTTTTCTTTCTCAAAATGGCATGCTCTTATCACATTTTACTGTATGCATTTGTTTTACCCTACCTGTGACCCCTCTCTCTCTCTCTCTCTCCATCCCAGGTGTTAGCGGTGGTGTCGGAGTTGGAGCGTCAGGGTCAGGTTGTGTTGGTTCTGGGCAGGGAACACATGCTTGAGCCATCCAGGTCCTGGGACCAACACCATATGAGCCTTATCCAGCAGAAGGCACACTGCTTCTTCACTGACAACGTGTAAGTCCCTCTGAGAATATAATATACATAGATACATTATGATCATTGGTGATTCCATATGTAACACCCGGGGATCGAACGCGAGTCTCCCGCGTGAAAGTCCAATATCTTAACCACTAGACCAAAGGGACAATCCCCATAGCCTGGGTAAACCCACTCCCCCTGCTGCAAATCTGGCGAGGGGGAGGGGTTTACCCAGGCTACAATCCCCATGGACTGGGGGAGATATTAGACTTTTGAGGCCATCAGACTGAGGCTCTGAGCCGCTCTGCTAAACATAGTCAATAAAAAGTGGCCAATACTCCAGTCAGCCGTCATAAAAGAGTGATTTTAACAGCCATTTTAACTCTTAACCTACAGTAAACTGAACCGAATTCTGATTTTAACCCTATAAGCAGTAGATATATCCATCTTCTTTCTGACCTACCCATCTCTTTCTGCCAGTCTGTACTTTACATAACCTCAATCTGCATCTATTCATCTACTTGCCTCTCCATTCGCCTGCTCGTCTCATCTATTCATCTACTTGCCTCTCCATTCGCCTGCTCGTCTCATCTATTCATCTACTTGCCTCTCCATTCGCCTGCTCGTCTCATCACTCCATCACCATTTCTTTTTTTTAATCAGTTCAGAGGACTCCTCATTCCTCCTGTATGCCGCGTTGCATTCTGGGAAACACTGTCGGTTCTTGAGTAGCGCCCTGATGAGGGACCATGTGAAGGCGTACCTGCCAGATGGAGGCTCCAGACGCCTGTTCTTCAAATGGCAGCGAGGACAACGGCTGGTGGTGGACGGATGCATCGCAGCCAACAGGAGTGTCTGTTTCCAGGTGAGAGGAGGAGGTGGAGCATTGAGGAGACAGGGAAAGTTTAGCCAGTTTACCGTCTTTGAAATGGCTGTGGGGGCATATGATAAATAGGTTGCTCATATTTCAGGTAGAGTACAGATATGAGAGAACAGAGACCAACTATATTATCACAGTTACTGTACGTCCACAATTTCTGCTTCCCTGCTGTCTGTGTCTGTGTCTGTGTCTGTGTCTGTGTCTGTGTCTGTGTGTGTGTGTGTGTGTGTGTGTGTGTGTGTGTGTGTGTGTGTGTGTGTGTGTGCGTGTTTCAGAGTATCCCTGTTTATGACACCATAGTACAGAGTGGAGACAACACTTGGCATATTCCTTTTGAAGACTCGGATGAGGAGAGGACCAGCTGTGAAGTACCACAACGATGGCTGTGTCTCACAAAGACAAACAAAACTGTTCATGTGGGACGAACTGTTCATTCATAACAGCTGGGCTCACCTATTTCTACACCTAACCCCATCTACAACAACTCTACTGCAAATCTCTTCGCCACAAATCTACAAGCTCACAAAATCCCCAGAATAGGGGATGTGGAGGTGGTTGATTTAACTCCACTTATGCAACCAAATGGACCCACAATGAACAAATTAATCCACTCACATCAAACTGTCATATGGTTTCATTATTCAACTGTGGAACTGCAAATGAAATCCTCTAATAAATGTAATGCAACAGAAGAACTCTTTCAAACGTATTATTATCTTTATCATCCTTTTTTTCATGTGTTTTGTAGAGTGGGTAGAGTAACCAAGATTATGTCCTGAAGTAAACAAATGATGACTTTAAAATGATAATGACTGAATGAAGGAAAGGTAGTCCAGTAAGGGTAACTGCCTTCTAACCTATATTACATGGTCTAATAATGGGTGGGTGGATCGGTCACTCGGTGGGACTTCGATGCCTCATGTCAAATGCACATATGGAGATCAACATACACTGACGTCAGACAGTACATATATAGTACCTCACTCAAAGTACCCCTTGGAGGACCCTTATCTAAACAAGTCTTGGTGCTTTTTCTGGCTTTATTCTTCTGTATAGTAGTGTATATACTATAGTAGTGTAATGTATACCCATTCTGCAAACTGTAAATAAAATGTCAATAATTGATCAATAGGGGTACTATACTCCTATTTGAGAAACACAGACTGACCTGCGGAGTGCGGATCTCTTTGGTCAACCAGTTGAGCAGGTTTTATTGCCTACTTAATTTAATGAAGTGGTTTATATAACAGTTGGGTAACCTTATGACACTTTTAGGGCCTTTTTCGTTTCACTGAGTGACAGGCTGTGTGCATTGTTGCTGTAGTCAAGATTCACCACATGTATAATTATTAACTAAAATTTGACGGAGTGACTTTGGACAGCAGATTTGGACAGCAGATTTCACACTTCACATTCTTGGCCAGGAGGCAGGAGCTTAAAGGCGTGTACAGGCGACTGTTAACTGTTGACAATGGACGGCAGTAAGACGGAGAAGCTTCAACTGAAGCGCGAGGTGGGGGTGGTTGGAGCCGTGTCCCTCATCGCGGGGACGATGATCGGCTCGGGCATTTTCATGTCTCCCCAGTCCGTGCTGTTGAACATCGGCAGCCCCGGTGCCAGCCTGGTGATCTGGGCATGCTGCGGCCTGCTGGCCATCATGGGCTCGCTCTGTTACGCGGAGCTGGGTACCGTCATTCGAGAGTCGGGAGGAGAATACATCTACATCCTCAGGACGTCGGGTCCAGTCCTTGCCTTCATGCTGATTTTCACTTCTGTGGTGTTTGTGCGACCGGCGAGTGTCGCTGGCATCTCGCTGAGTTTTGCTCAGTATGTGGTGGCCCCGTTCTATTCGGGCTGCACCCCGCCGGTGCAGGTGGTGAAGTGCGTGGCCGCAGCTGCGATCATCGTGCTGGCCGCGGTGAACTGCTTGAACGTGCGCTTTGCAATGTCGGTCCAAGTGTTTTTCATGATAGCCAAGGTCCTGGCTCTCGTGCTAATTGTTATAGGAGGCGTGGTGATGCTTATCAAGGGACACACAGACAACTTTGATGACTCCTTCGCCAACACAAACTTGGGCATCAGTCCAATTGGGGTTGCTTTCTACCAGGGACTGTGGTCCTATGATGGATGGAACAATCTGAATTATGTGACAGAAGAGCTGAAACGCCCAGAGGTAAATAGAAAGACAGGTCACAGGAGGTTATGTTATGTTGATCTGTTCCCCACCTAACATCTAGCTATAGCCTACTACATAATACATCCATACATTCAAATAAGACAAGGGGGGGGCTGTGTGTGTTTAGGTGTGTGTGTGTGTGTGTGTGCTAGGTCAATGGAGCACCCAAACGGAAGAAAATGCACAACAAACGATCAGTGTAGTTCCCTAACTTTGTATGAACATTAAAAACGTTTGGTCGAAGAGGGCTATCTTTAAATTATAGACAACGCTTGCCACTAGACGGTGGTTTAATTGAAACCAAATCTTGTTTGAAATCTAGTAGTCATAAACATCACACACATCTGGGAATGGGAAGAACAGATTGAGACAAAGCTACATTTGTTTATTGTCTCCACCAGGCCGAAGGCATGGGGAGAGAGTATGTTTTGCACTCCGTCCGTCCGTCCGTCCGTGTGTGTGTCCGTCCGTGTGTGTGTCCATCCGTGTGTCCATGTGTCCGTCCGTAGACAGCTAATCTCCGGCACCGTTGGCTTGATCGCAGCCACACTCTCCACACACACTCCCTGAATGCCACAGCTGAACCTCTGCCCAAAGGTTTTCACATTGGCCTCTTATAGCGCCACCAGGAGGCCGCTTTGTGCACAACTATTTTTTGGACAGTACACCTACAGATTTTGTCCAAACATCACGCAAATTGGTACACAGTCTCTCTAGAGCCATTCAACGAAACAGGTCTTTCAGATTGTTCAGACTCCATCCTGATTGGCTAAGATTGGATTCCAAAATTTGCAGGAGTGCTCAGTTTCAAACAAAATGCCACAAATCATGAACACATTGTGTGATTTCCATGAAATTGTGCACGCACATTCCCACTAGGCCGAGGAAGAAATGCCATTGGAACATTTTCAACTCAGCCTCATGGTGGCACTATAACTGGCTGATTAGTGTTTTTACCTCTAACTGTGTAAAACTTTTTATGCACACTCCCTAGAGGCCAAGGATAAACCTTTGCATGGAATGTTTCACATCTGCTCTTTATAGCGCCACCAGGAGGCCGACATATTTAAAACACATTTTCTAATATTACTCCTTTAAATTTCACGCAAATCGGTACACATGTTCTCCATAGTCATGTGATCAAGACGGGTTTGTTTGATTTCTCATAATCCAACCTGATTGGCTATACGATTGGCTCCTTTTTCAAGAGTAACCCGCTTTGTACACATCGTCACAGCTCCTCAACGCAATGTCACTTGACAGTTTTCAAATCAGCGCTACAACAGGCCAAGTCGCGCCACACACACACACACACACACACACACACACACACACACACACACACACACACACACACACACACACACACACACACACACACACACACACACACACACACACACACACACACACACACACACACACACACACACACAGAGACCTGTGCCCAGAAGGGCACTTTTTTTAGTTATTATTATTATTATTATTATTATTCATTATTATTTTATTCAAAATAATAGGGTGAATATATGGAGACTGCAAAGAAATGGTCTGTTTTCTTTTTTAACCCATAAACACAGTTTAAATAAATGGTTAATTGTGTGCAAATGGCTCATTATGTCATGCAGTGAGAATAGATGTTCTTGCAGTAAGACAACAGGTAGTAGTAATAGGTTGTGTTGTGTAGTGTCGGTGGTGTTGGTGTTGTTGCAATATATAAATTATAATGATTATTATTTGGTCTGCACGCCTAATGTGGTAATATTAACCCATCCCGTCAGGAGCAGTGGGCAGCACCTCAGGGAGCAGTTAGGGGTTACATGTCTGCTCAGGGAGTCAGGGACACTTTGACACGTAGACCACTTTAAAACCCCAAATAATTAGTTTAATTAGGAATGTTAGATGACAACAAAGATATGCTTAGCCTATTACTATAGGATGTAAAAAGCATTGGTGCATTTTTACTGCCAATTCTTGTCATTGTTGATGTTCACCTATGGTAAACGTCACTTGATTTGTCTTGATTGGAGTTTTGAAATGTGTATAGGCTGACATAGCTGGATGCACTATTGCAATCTCAATGAGCAACATAGCTTGTAATGTATGTCCTCCTTTCTGATAAATCATCTTTAGAGTAAACAAAGTATTAGGAGTCAATCGCATTTCATTGGACTTTGGATAATAAAATTGTTTTTACAGTTTTACAATCTGGCCTAACCGTAAAATACAAGACAAGAGGGAGGCTTGTGTTCAAGGGTCACTTGGACAGCTGCTCAAGGCTGAACCCTGTTTAATTCTAATGGTTCCTGGATCATTTTATCCCCTTGTGTTGCACCTTGAAGGAATCTACTGTACACTAAAGTCTCTTCACTGAGACTGAAGGGATCTGAAGTATTTAACAACAGCCGCATGTCCTCCACGTCCTTGTACCCAAGTGTCAATACTGCAATAATTAACAGGCTCACTAGATACTCCTTGTCATCGTACACACTGGATCAAAGGGGTGAAGAAATAGAATAGAACAGTTGCAGAATGGACCATGGCACACAGAAACTCAACCTTAAGAGAGAAGTGGGGATTATTGGAGCCGTGTCATTCATTGCCGGCACCATGATGGGATCGGGAATCTTCATATCCCCCCAGACTGTGCTGTCGACCATCGGCAGCCCCGGGGCCAGCCTTGTGATCTGGGCTTGCTGTGGACTGATAGCCATAGGGGGTGCCCTCTGCTATGTTGAGCTAGGCACCGTCATCCCCGAATCCGGAGGGGATTACATCTACATACTGCGCACTTCAGGGAAAGTGGTCGCCTTCATGTTCGTGCTAAGCTTCATCATTGTCATGAGGCCCGCCAGTGCCACGGGAATAGCACTGAGCTTTGCCGAATACGTCGTGGCACCATTTTATGGCGGGTGCCCTCCCTCTGAGCTGGTGGTGAAGTGTGTGGCTGCAGGAACCATCATGTTGCTGACCATCATCAACTGTCTGAACGTCCGTTTGGCAACATTCATCCAGGTGTTTTGCATGGGCATCAAGCTGCTGTCACTATCGGGGATTATACTGGGAGGCATAGTGATGCTTTTCAAAGGCCACACGGAGAACTTTGAGGATTCCTTTGAGGGAACGAATGTTGGTGTCAGTACTATTGGGATCGCCTTTTACCAGGGCCTGTGGTCCTATGATGGATGGAATACTCTGTTTTATGTTACAGAAGAGCTGAAAAATCCAGAGGTGGGAAATTCAGCATTTGCTATTCATAATGCTATAGTAGTAGTAGATATACTGGATTCAATCACAATAACTCATATGATATCTTAGTAGTTAATGACCAGCTTAAGACACTGAATACTTATGCTAGTTCTGAACTGAACTGTATAATAAACTTGCATGGTGCCCAAATAACGGAGTAAAATAATGGAATACAAAACAACTGCAGCTGCAGCTGCATAGTCATACTATGTGCAGTACTGTATATGAGTTGGGGGTAATGTATCAATCTTTAACTAACAATACAACAAACAATTGTGTAAAAGTTAATATTTACTCACACCTAGTGACAGATTGACACACACTATCTTTGTTTCATCTTTTGCCAATGCCATATCTGATCTGCCCGCCACACAAACAAGTCTAATTTCTTTGAGTGATTCGATCGCTCTTGCAAACCATCGGTGTCACTGGAACACAAGTGCTTTCTGACCACCATGGCTGACAATAAAGAACCTGAACGACTGAGAATGAAGCGGTCATTTGGGTTGCCTGGCGGCATCTCTCTGGTTGCAGGAACCATGATAGGATCTGGTATATTCATGTCTCCACAGTTTGTGCTGTCGAATGTAGGAAGCCCGGGAGCAAGCTTAGTGATCTGGGCTCTCTCTGGCCTTGTAGCTATGTTTGCAGCGCTCTCTTACGCAGAGATCGGGACAATCATCTCTGAATCCGGTGGGGATTTCATCTACATATTGCGGATCTATGGCCAGTGTCCTGCTTTCTTTGCGGCATTCACCTTCCTGCTGGTTGTGAGGCCGGCAGGCATTGCCGCGATATCACTAAGCTTTGCAGAATATGTCATAGCACCCTTTTACCCGGGCTGCCAACCCCCTGAAATGATAGTGAAGTGCACCGCAGTCGGAGCAATACTGCTTGTATCCACAGTCAATGTTTTGAATGTGCGCGTTGCCATCAGAATTCAAGTGGTGTTCTTGGTGGCCAAAGTGTTTGGCTTGATCATAATTGTGGTCGGAGGGATTGTCAGCCTCGCACAGAGTTCGGATACGATAGCACAAAATTTGAACTTTGAAAATGCTTTTGATGGCACTCAGTTGGGTGTAAGCACATTAGGGATGGCTTTCTATCAGGGACTCTGGTCCTATGCTGGCTGGTACAACTTGAACTATGTGGTGGAAGAGTTGAAGAGACCAGAGGTAAGACTATAAACCAAAAATAACCAGTGGTGTAGAGTAAACATTTACTCAAATACTGTACTTGGGTACAGTTTGATTATTTCCAATTTATAACTACTTCAGCCCTATGAGCTTGTAGATCTGCCATTTAAAAGAAATGGGTGCTCACAAAAGACTGATTACGTTAAAATGGTTTGAAAATGAAATAGTAACAAATGTGAGTACCGTACTACTTCTTCCATCACTGAAAATAGCCAGACCGATATTTTGTAAAACCACCGATTTCATCTATTTAGCACAGATACATGTAGATGTTTATAAGTTAGGAGTAAAGATCTGGTTTGCACACAGTACCACCCAAGCACCCTAAGCACCAGGACCAAAGGTCAAAATGTCTTGATACTACTGCTATTCTTTGATTCTCTGATTATTCTTTTTTGTGTGTTATTTCCTTGTTGTTCTAATATATGTTAATTATTAAATGTTATTACTGCTACAGTACAATGTCTAGGGAAATTCAGAACAAAACAATTGTGTAATGTTGTAATGTTACAATAAAGAAACCTTGAACTTTGAACTTAGGTTTTGATTAATGTATGTTCTGTATAAGAACATTTAACTTGTGAACACGCACACACAACAACAAAACATAAACAAACATTTAACTACTACATAATAGTGATTTATTCCATGTTATCCATCTAAAAAGGGGTGTGCTGCGTACTGAGCATATAGTAAACGAACTACAGTTGTGACTTTCTTTTCTGCATCGATCAGGTGAACCTTCCCAGAGCCGTTCTAATAGCCGTTCCCATGGTGACAGTGTTATATCTCCTGGTGAATGTGAGCTACCTGACAGTGCTGACGCCCAAGGAGCTGATGTCCTCCAGTGCAGTAGCGGTTACCTGGGGGTAAGACACAACTCCCCTTTCTCCTGGACACCAGGAAAATCTGTAAATTTACAAATAGAGCCTGTTTAATAAGCTTATACTACAGTTTAGTATATCCATTCCCAACTTATTGTTAACATTGTGTGGGCTAGTACCTGTCCTTCTTACCTCCATCAGTTTTATATACAGTACTACAAAAAGGTATGTCAGAATAGCAACCAATTCTAGTCCATGGGATCCGTCAACACTTCTGTTTTCAACCCTAACTGTCTATCTTCAATATAAATGTCCTTCAAACATGCATTCACCTACAAGACAAAATATCAGTGTATCCATCTCCCAGACCACTTCAAACAGTACCTCCAGCCAAATTCCAGTTTTCAGACCCTACTAGAGGCAGACCAGCTGCATGTCCCAACACATGGCACCACCAGGGGGCAGTTCTCCATCAAATATAAAGTGTCTCCTTGTGGAATACCCATTTACAGCATAGTAGTGGCTACCACATCCTCTCTCTACCTATAAAATAAGGTTAATAAATAGATTAAACACCCAAGTGGGTAATCAGCTGATAGGCATTAATACATAATAACATTGTCACTTTATGGATACTCTTTTCACTTTTTAGAGTAGTACTAGCAGTCTTTGCTTTGTCCATTTTCAGTTTGTGTTTTCTGCCCAGTAATAAGTACTTTTATATTTGTTTTGTCCCATTTGTTGATGTTATTATTTTACTAACTTGCAGCTGCACTTTAACATTTATTAATGGAACTTATTTATTGCTAGATCAGTGGTTCTCAAAACATTTTAATTTCATAAATAATTCTGGGCGTGTTCCATTTATACACTCTCAAGAGTTACAGACCTGTAAGGGTCCATTTGGAACCCCTTCAAGAAACCCTGATTGTTGCGAAGGCTCTCAAATGGATCTCCATATATGGGGATAAAAGGCTGTCACTTGGATCTCCACATATGATGATGATTTATGGCCCATATGTGGAGATAATGGAAATATCCAATGCTGACATCGGATTGATGTGGGAACCCCATATAGGGATGTACACGTGTGTCATCGTCATATGCGATTGGATAGCATTGTCATTATGACACACATATAACTAAAAAGTATAAAAGGATTACAGTCAGAGACTTAAGGGGGCAGAATATCTTCTAATATCTTTGGCCTGAGTCAGTTGGATAGGACGGAATATCTGGCCAAGCAAATTATAGAGCTTTTCATTGGAGGTTTCCACATCCCGGTTAAGTTCGTATCGAACACCACTGTCGTGGGTCCTAACTAAATAACCAGCACTGGTTCGAGCTATTTTACATGGTCCATTCGAGAACGGATTAGGGCGTACGGCAGTAACAGGATGTCGGAGGCCTTAGAGGATGGTGGTGGGACGGATTCCCCAGGAGCCAGGAGGTCACAACACCAGGTGGTATAGCTTGTGGAGCAGGTGAGTTTCAACAATCATCATTTGGGCCCAGGGCCTACGGGCTCTGGACGTTTGCCTCCAGAGTCTATGGGCTCTGGAGGTCCTGGGCATCAGTTGGTTAGATGCCAGGGACCCGAAGTGGTGGGACACACTTCGAGGTTCTGGACATCGGTTGGTTAGATGCCGGGGACCCGAAGTGGTGGGACACACTTCGAGGTTCTGGACATCGGTTGGTTAGATGCCGGGGACCCGAAGTGGTGGGACACACTTCGAGGTTCTGGACATCGGTTGGTTAGATGCCGGGGACCCGAAGTGGTGGGACACACTTCGAGGTTCTGGACATCGGTTGGTTAGATGCCGGGGACCCGAAGTGGTGGGACACACTTCGAGGTTCTGGACATCGGTTGGTTAGATGCCGGGGACCCGAAGTGGTGGGACACACTTCGAGGTTCTGGACATCGGTTGGTTAGATGCCAGGGATCCGAAGTGGTGGGACACACTTCGCCTTCGGAGCAGGTGGGCTCCGGAGGTTCTGGGCATCAGTTGGTTGGATGCCAGGGATCCGAAGTGGTGGGACACACTTCGCCTTCGGAGCAGGTGGGCTCCGGAGGTTCTGGGCATCAGTTGGTTGGATGCCAGGGACCCGACGTTGTGGGATTTCCATGTCCAGCAGAGATTGAAGGACCCGGCGTAGGACAGGAGAGTTCATCTTCAAAACGGCATGGGAATCGATTCTTGGGACAGCAGAGCAGGCTCGGACATCAAGACTACGATGGATATACCACCGATGGCGGAATCTACCGAGGAGCAGAAGATACAGCAGTCGAAGAGGAGCAGGAAGATACAGCAGCCGACGAGGAGCAGGAAGATACAGCAGCCGACGAGGAGCAGGAAGATACAGCAGCCGACGAGGAGCAGGAAGATGCAGCAGCCGACGAGAAGCAGGAAGATGCAGTAGCCGATGAGGAGCAGGAAGATACAGCAGCCGACGAGGAGCAGGAAGATGCAGCAGCCGACGAGGAGCAGGAAGATGCAGCAGCCGACGAGGAGCAGGAAGAAGCAGCAGCCGACGAGGAGCAGGAAGAAGCAGCAAGAGAGAAGAGGGTCCAGCTCACCAGGAAGACACAGCATCCGACGAGGGTCCAGCTCACCAGGAAGACACAGCATCCGACGAGGGTCCAGCTCACCAGGAAGTCACAGCATCCGACGAGGGTTCAGCTCACCAGGAAGACACAGCATCCGACGAGGGTCCAGCTCACCAGGAAGACACAGCATCCGACGAGGGTCCAGCTCACCAGGAAGACACAGCATCCAACGAGGATCCAGCTCACCAGGAAGACACAAGCATCCGACGAGGGTCTCGTTCACCAGCAAGATACAACACCCGACGAGGGTCTCGTTCACCAGGAAGATACAACATCCGACGAGGGTCTCGTTCACCAGCAAGATACAACATCCGACGAGGGTCTCGTTCACCAGGAAGACACAGTTGGTGAAGGTCTGGCGAGACGCTTGGATGCCCTCAATGGGGTGGCCTGAATGGCTGACGTTTGCTGTTCAAGCCTCCGTATGCTTGTATTGGGGTGGCCTGAGGGGTCCACTGTTCAAGCCTTCTAGATATGGTACAGATTTCCATGGGAAATCTGGGGGTGGCAATGTGGCGATATCATGAGAGCATTGTCTGAACAGCATGATGATGCAAGGGCATCGGAGCTATATCAACCCTCCCATAGATGTTGGAGCAGTCGGAGGACGGAAGCGGAACGCTCTGGTGGATATCATGAGAGCATTGTCTGGACAGCATGATGATGCAAGGGCATCGGAGCTATATCAACCTTCCCATAGATGTTGGAGCAGTCGGAGGACGGCAGAGGCTTTGTTCACCGATAGGATATCGAGATGAAAGTGCAAGCTGACAGACCAGAAGTCCAGGTTCATAGGGACCGAAGTAGTCCAGCAAGGAGGCTGGACGGTCACTCTTGCAGAAATAACCATGAGCATAACCGGAGACGAACAGTCATCATGCATGGTACGGTAGTAGCACCCCAAGGGCCAGGTACGCTCTTGATGCAGTGGCTCGAAGAGCCAGGTACGCCTTCGATGGGGTGGCCCAAGGGCCAGGTACGATCTTGATGCGGTGGCTCGAAGAGTCAGGTACGCCTTCGATGGGGTGGCCCAAGGGCCAGGTACGCTCTTGATGCGGTGGCTCGAAGAGCCAGGTACGCCTTCGATGGGGTGGCCCAAGGGTCAGGTACGCTTTCGATGGGGTGGCCCAAGGGCCAGGTACGCTTGCAATGGGCGAACTGTTCAAGCCTTCTTGATATTTTACATATTTCCATGGGAAATCTGGGGGTGGCTGTTGCGAAGGCTCTCAAATGGATCTCCATATATGGGGATAAAAGGCTGTCACTTGGATCTCCACATATGATGATGATTTATGGCCCATATGTGGAGATAATGGAAATATCCAATGCTGACATCGGATTGATGTGGGAACCCCATATAGGGATGTACACGTGTGTCATCGTCATATGCGATTGGATAGCATTGTCATTATGACACACATATAACTAAAAAGTATAAAAGGATTACAGTCAGAGACTTAAGGGGGCAGAATATCTTCTAATATCTTTGGCCTGAGTCAGTTGGATAGGACGGAATATCTGGCCAAGCAAATTATAGAGCTTTTCATTGGAGGTTTCCACATCCCGGTTAAGTTCGTATCGAACACCACTGTCGTGGGTCCTAACTAAATAACCAGCACTGGTTCGAGCTATTTTACACTGATGGTCCCTGGACCCCACTTTGAGAACCGCTGTCCTTGATTTTTTGAGGGCCTCCTATATTCAACTATTAGTGTAGATTTTCGTCTTACACAAATATTAAAGTCCCATTGACAATGGAGAATTTACGTCATATGTGGACGAGCAAATCGGCTATTATCTTCCTACATAAATATTAAATTCCCATTGACAATGCATGGAGAATTTACATCATATGTGTGAGCAAATCGGCTTAGGGTCTATTTTTGTCCTACACAAAGATTAAATTCCCATTGACAATTAATGGACAATTTTTCGTCATAGTGTCTGAGCAAATCGACATGTTACATCATGATGATGTACGGGTGTGATTTTTGAGGGGTGCTAGCCCCTCCTATATACAGCTTTTGTCCACACACACACGTCTCAATATTTGCCATCGACAATGAAATGATAAATTAGGTCAAATTTCCATCAAATATCGGCTAGCCAATCACATAAATTCATTTCATGAGATGATGTATGGTGATATATAATGATAAGAGCGCCCCTCACTTCACACAGGTGTCATTGTTAAATTACACACTGGTATCAGATCGGTACTCGCTATTGACTTATCGAAATCAATATCGGCAAGGATAAAAATGGTATCAGTACATCTCAACTTTTTCCACCACTTGTTCTTTTTAACAGGAACAAAGTTCTAGGGAGCTGGGGTTGGATCATGTCAGTGGCTGCAGCGCTATCTGCGTTTGGTTCTCTGAACGGGACATTCTTCAGTGGTGGTCGTGTGTGCTTTGTCGCAGCGAGGGAAGGACACATGGTCAGACTTAAACATTCATTCTCTGCTTCTGGCGCCATTATTTTTTACCACTGGGGTATAGCAGCTTCTGACAAACGTTTTAAGTCATAGTAGGCCATTTAACATAGCAATGTATACATTTTATTACCTTTTATTGATCATTTCCCTCTATATCCGCGGTCAGAAACACTGCCCTCTTGCTGTATTTTGGTGTTTTGACTGTTTGCCCTGTGTTTGTTTTAGTAGCTCAAAAATGGCCATGTGTACCAAAACAAAACACTCAAATACAGTAACATTGTATGTATTTTATTTTGTTATTGTGGTTAGCCACAGGGCAACCACACTATTGTTATTGTCAGTTTATATATGTTTCTAGAGTAACTTCTGACGTCATGTGGGTCTATGGAGTTTTCCATTTTTATGTCATACTGATGCCATAATAATCTAAGGGATAAAGTGCATACCGGTAAATAACTGCAACTACTTTTACATTTTTATAGTTCACTAAACTTTACTTTTTGCCTTTCCTCAAAGCCAGGTATACTGGCCATGGCCAATGTCCATAGACTGACTCCTTCTCCAGCACTCATCTTTACCACGACTGTTTCCCTTCTAGTATTGATCCCTGGGGACTTCCAGAGTATTGTCAACTTCTTCAGGTAAGGATAAGAAATGGTTCTTTATGCTGAATTCACATGGAATCAGCCAAGCGGTAGACAGCAGACGGCATGTCATTTTAGTGGACGGGAGCAGGACGGTAAACGGAACAGGACGGCAGCCAGAACCGGCGACGGTAACGGTAGACGGCATCAATGTTAAAATATTTAATCTTTTTACCGCTCCATGCCGTCCAGCAGGTTTTGCCGTCTACCGCTTGCCTGATTCCATGTGAACGCAGCATTAGGCTTTGGATTATTTTACAAAATGGTGTATATTTATATATTTTACATTGTATAATATCTTATGTTACAGTCTGTTTTGTCTTTGTCTAACAGCCATTTGTATTGATATTTTCAGTTTCACTGCCTGGTTTTTCTATGCAATCACATTGTCTGGACTCCTGTATCTCAAGATCAAGAAACCAGAGCTCCCCAGACCATACAGGGTGAGTCCAACAAATGCAAAGAGCACGGGCTACAGTCATGACAGCATAAACTATCATTTACAACTGTGTGAAAGATGAAACACTTGTGGGTCTTCACTATTACACTAAATTACATAAATAGCTGTGAAAGCAATTAACTTTTAATTGTTTAATTTAATGTATGTTTAATGTGTGTACTTGTCTGTACTGCCTTCCAATCCTTTCAGCAGATTATTTTGCCAGGGAGCAAGTAAACACAATGAGCTCTGGACAAATCCCAGATTTCTCTTATCTAAATTAAGAAAACTAAATCGTTTTTTGTGTAGTTGATTAAAGTGTTGCTGTATTTGTAATGTTATATTCTTCAAAAGGTGGGATATCATTCATTCATACCATATGTGTTTTATTTCTTATTTTAATTAATGTATTATTGTACATTGGAGCCAAATGTGAATACACAACTCAGAGAAGTAAAGAAATAGTACAGATTGCAGATTGGTATAGCCTGTGTGTTATTATTTATCCTTTTCTCTTTGCAGGTGCCAATTGTACTCCCCATACTGGTGGTCATTGCGGCAGTTTTTCTCGTGCTGGCACCCATCATAGACGACCCCCAAATAGAATACCTGTATGTGACCTTATTCATTTTCAGTGGAGTACTGGTCTACGTGCCTTTCATCCATTATAAGCTGTGCCCTGGTGTGTTGGAGAAGCTCACCGTGTTTCTGCAGCTTTTATTAGAGGTTTCGCCAGCAGACAAAAACCTTTGATTTTCACTGATTGCCTCTGTTTCACTGAAACAATTGTTAGACCTCTCAATGCTGAATCAGCATTGTTAATATTAAGTAAAACTAGTAAGACCTCATAACAAGTGATGTGAGTGGGTGACTTCATCATCGTGTAATATAACAATAACTTTTGTATTTAAGTTTTTTTTTTCTTTTTTACCATTTTTGTTCCATTTGGTCAAATAAAGAATCCAATACCACACCCCATTTAATAGTGGCAGTGCTGTAGTACTCGAGTCCAGTCTCAACTCTCAAGTCCACTTTTTAATATATTCAGTCTCGTCTCGCCCATCATTTGACTCTGTCTCGGGACTCTTCCCCCACCGAGTCCACTCGAGTCACTACAATAATTCAATGAAATAATTTTATTATAGCCTACAAATGGGGAGCCCATTCACATGAACATTATAAGAGATTATGCATATGTTCATTGTAGTAGGCCAGGCATAACGTAGAACTGACCAGCCTGTAGTATACCCAAGTTTGAGCTTTTCCAAAGTCAGTCAAATGTAATTGCAGTGTTTCAGATCAAGATTGTCTTCTATATAGGCTACCTATCAAATAAGAAAAAAAAAAAAAAATCATGCCTCGCCTCGGTCTTGGTGTCGACTCAGACTCGACCCCTCCCACACTCAGTCTTGACTGGCTTTAGGTGGACTCGACTACAACACTACCATTTAAGTAGGCCTACTAATGTTTCTTGAAACCTGAATCATGGTTTACAGCTGAAATGCCAGACTGTCCATAAAAGACAAACAAATACAAAAGCTTGAACAAACAAATACCAATTTGAATAAATAAGTAAATTGCACCAAAAGCCCACAACATATGCATGGCCCATTGACGTTTTGTTTTGACTGGCCTCACAAACAAGAAAACAATAATTCATTGTGATGGCTACAGTGCAGACAGAGCTAAATATTTCCACTTAATTTTTGTAGCTGTGAACCTAGTAAGTTTTCCTCTTAGGGGCGGCGGTGGCTCAGGGGTAGAGTGGCTGGATGGTAACCGCAAGGTTGCCAGTTCGAACCCGGGCTCCCCCAGAGTTGGTGTCGAAGTGTCAGTGAGCAAGACACTGAACCCCTAATTGCTCCTGATGTGTTGGTTGGTGCCTTGCATGGTTTCTTCTGCCATCGGTGTATGAATGAATGTGTGCGTGAATGGGTGAATGTAATGCACAATCTATGTAAAGCGCCTTGGATAAAGGCGCTATATAAATGCACCATTTACCATTTTTTACCTCCCTGTGATGAATGTAATGCACAATCTATGTAAAGCGCCTTGGATAAAGGCGCTATAAATGCAACATTTACCATTTTTTACCTCCCCGTGATGACCATGGTCGTTTCCTAAATAAATGTACGTTTCCTTGACTTCTAGACGAATGTGCATTAGTTGGCAAGTTATCCGAGTCAGCTTCAAGAACACATGGCATACCCGGAAGTTATGTGGGAACGCCTAAGTATGCAAAGAACTACTTTCTGGCCTTGACAGCCCATACCATAGATATGTCTATGGCCCATACATCCAAACAGAAATCTGATTGCATTAAACGACGTAAACAATGTTAAACTCACTTTATGCATGCACATACCCTCTATTGTGCAGTTATTTTCTCATAACCGACTTTCTCACAGTGCATTATCCCTTACATAGAGATCCTTCTATTGTTTTTTGTAGGCCTGTAGGCCTACTGTAGGCCTATGTGTCAATTATTTGGGAATCCTTGCAAAATACAGTACTTGCATAGCAACTGCATGGGTTCATAACCAAAGGTAACGGTTTTCATTTTTGAAAGCCTGCTGGATAATATATTGATAATATATAAACCTACATTTCTCGTGGGATGACCTTTGTTTTTGGTTCAGCCATGATTTATTCTATGATGCACACTTACCATTAATTTGTGTATCTCTATCTTTTAACCTCCCTTTTTTCCTTTATTTTGTAAGCTTGTCTGCTTGGTTGTGTGTTTTGTCCATGTAATGAACATTGATGTTGTAAAATCAATAAAAAAAGAAAATGAAAGTAGGACACTGGTTTCAGTTTTCAGTTGAAAAATGTTCATATATTTTCAAACATTTTCCAAAAAATAGTGGAATTAGCCGATCTACGAGCTTGTATAGATTGTCTACTTCAACCATTATTAATGTTTTAGTATTAAGTTATTGAATATATGCAAGTTATTTGTCATCTGTGCTGCTGCGCAGCTTTTGTTTACGAAGCCTAAAAAAGCCAGACTTTGTAGATTTTGTCTTTCACAAACATTCAATTTCCATTCACAATGAATGGAGAATTTACGTCATATGTGTCTGAACAAATCGGCTATTTTCGTCCTACACAAACAAAATTCCCATTGTCAAGAGAATTTACGTCATAATATGTGTCTGAACAAATCGGCTATTTTCGTCCTACACTGTACACAAACATTACATTCCCATTGACAATGGAGAATTTACGTCATGTGTCTGAGCAAAGTGGCTATTTTTGTCCTACATACACAAACATTAAATTCCCATTAACAATGGAGAATTTATGTCTGTGTCTGAGCAAATCGACATGTACGATAAGAGAGCCCCTCACTTCACACAGGTGTGATTTTTTATATCACTCTATATTGGGCTGAAGTGGACAAGTGGTTAATGTATGTTTTGTAATAATAATCAAAATCTACAAAGTAATAGCCTAGTAACTAGAGTTTTCAAATAATTGTAGTGGAGTAAAAGTAGCCTACAATATCTGCCTGAGATGTGTAGTGGAGTAGAAGTAAATGTAGGCTATTGAAATTAGGAAATACTCCAGTAGCCTAAAGTAAAAGCACCTACTTCAGCAGCCTAGGCCTACTTTAGCCTGTCTCAGCATCACAAACAGAGCTCAAGACAATAATACATAGGCAGGCTACAACATTCAGTCAACACCAATTCATCCTGTAGTTGTTGCTTTACCAAAGGACGCACACAAGTCCTTCAATTCCTTAATGCTAAGCAGCTAATTAGCCAATAATAACACCTGAAGAAACTCACGTGTTTCATGGTAGGATGGAGAGAATTCTTGTTTTTCTTTTTCTTTCACCAACCTTAAACACTGACAAGTTACAACTGTCTACTCATGTCGATGTCGAGTATATTTTGAGTTGTTTGACTTTTTTTTAAACTTCCAAACAAAAGCAGAGCTAGTAACAAACACAAAACAGTGAGTGTTTGTGTAGCCTAAAGCCTGGTGACGCAAGGTTAGTGTTTGTGTGAGAGGGGGAGGGCGCGGCAATTGGACGACATAGCCTCCCGATCCTTGAGCCCTCTTGGTCATCTAGCAGTAGCACCTGTCGCCTTTAGTTTGCAGGTGTGCAAGTAGCCTCGGAATTTAAACCACAGCAGGCGATTTTAGTTATCGATCTACTGTAAACCTGCAGAGCCAGCTCTCAACGCCTCGCTGGCTATTAATGCCAGAATAGGAATGCTCTAGCCCAAACATTTAGACTCTTTTTTTCGATTCTTCGTCTAAATGTTTGGGCTAGGAATGCTCGGGTTCAAGCTGGTTATTTTAATTCCAATATGTACTAATAAGGAAACTGATATTCTCTCAAGTTGTCCATGGCCAGGCCCATATATATCAAATATATATATATATATATATATATATATATATATTTATCTCCATATATGGGCATAAAGGGGACATGGTCAGAGTGTGATTTTTTTAATTCCATATAATTTTTGACTATAGTCATGGTCTCTAGCTGTGATGTCATGTGGGTCAAGACATCATCATACACTTGAGAAACACCTGCGCAGAATTTGAAAGTAGATCATAATAACTTCTAATAATGTCTACTGTATCACTCATAACCTCTATTTAGTATACCAAATTACATTTTATTATTTCAGAAAGCTTAGCTACTAGTACTTGAGATGCATACTACTAAATTCAGGTGCCAAAATCGCACAGACACTATACTATTTAGTAGACTATACCATTTTTTTGTCAGTAGGTCTGAAGTGAAACCCTGGTGCTTAGAAAATAGTCATCTGGAAATAGCATACTATTACTGTGTAGTAGTACGTTAGTGTGTTCGGGACACAAACAGGAAATTTTGTAGTATTCAACAGTGGACACTATGCAGTGTTTAAATGACAATTTAAACACTGGAATAAAAATTGTGAAATCAGAATCTTTATTAACATAATAATACAAATGTCTTTTTGTAGGTAAAAAAAAAAAAAAAAAACAGCAGCAAAACATAAACACTGCAAACACGTTCAACCACATGAACCCTAGTATGCCCTATTCTGGACATGTCATGACAGATGAACATGGGGCAAACAGGCGAGTCGGACTAACGACACTAACGACCCTATTCTGATAGTACTCATTACTATAGACTAGAGCACCGTGTGCTCTAAAGGTTGATCTCAAAGGCTGTGCAGGTAGAACACATCACATCCCCCTAAAAATTATAAAATATCCTGGTGACTTGATTGATATCAAGAAGGGCCCGTCGGCTCCCTTTACAGCTTTTAAAGTAGGCAAAACCCCACTGCAAGAGTGTTGCGTGCAAGCATCAGTAGCATTACAAAGTTATATAAAAATGTGCGAGGCAAATAACCCGAAAACCTGCCAATTCCATACAGAATGGGAGGAAGATACATATTCTTTACGTATTTTTCAGCAATGGGATTCTTTTTTTTGGGTGGGTAAATCTTGTTGAGCTCTTCATTTTAAAAGTCAAAAAAGTGTGGGCACCCCTGACTTACACCCTGTATACTTGTACATCAAATAGCAAACATGGCTATAAGCTCACAACATGTCATGTTGGGGGCTTGTGGATCTGCCATTACCGTCGAATGTTCACAAGAGATGCCCTGAATAGGGGGACGCTAGGATACAAGTGGTTAACCCATTTAGACATGAGGCCAATTCTAAAAATGCCTTTTAAATCCTCCTGACCCAAGTTTTCTGAAAAAACTAAATGTTAAGGAATCCCTGGCCTACACTAGTGATTCTAAAAGGCACCCTTTTCCACCAAAAGAACATTGGTTCTAGAACTAGTACCGTTCTTTATTTTTTTTATGGTGGTTTACAGTATATCACATCTGCATCTTCCAACCTGAATAGTGACACGTCCACTTTGGTTCCCGCTTCAGAGCAATAAGAAGTATTTTTTCGGTTCCAGTTCCAAACCAACTTTTTAAGGATCTGAACCAATTCATTTGGTTCAAAATTAGAAAGGAAAAAATAATAATGGAACCGGTTCAACCTCGGTGGCCAAAGTGGGATCCAGGGACTGTCACGGTTCCCTGAAGGGGTTCTAATGTAACTCTGCCTATAGAAATGGAACCAAATGGACCCATAGCATAGGTTTCATTTGTATACTGTCAGAGTTAAGGTAGGGTCAAGAACATGGTTTAAGAACCACTGCCCTACACCACGGCCTCTGTTCAACTGGTCTCTTGATTATTATGAAGCCATCGTGGAAGCCAGGTCAGAAAGCCTTGTCCTTCTCGCCCGTAACGAACAGGTGCACCGTCTTGTTGGAGTGCAGCATCTGCCCGGCCCTCTGGCCTCCGGTGATGGCAGCCAGCTTGTGGACGTCGTAGCGGGAGTAGAGAGCCGTGCAGGTCCAGCTGGCCTCCCCTCCCTGGCTGCCGCCGGCCGCCAGCATGTTGCACACCTCGCTGTAGAAGTGGGGGTAGGTGGGCAGTCCATAGAAGACCAGGTTCTGGATCCCCCTGATGGTGTATCTTGAGAGAGGACAGAGGTAGAAATCTGGTGTTATGATGATGGCACCATAGATAAGATCATGGATTTTAGGATGAATGTAGTTGGGACTGCATATCGTTGCTGTTGGGCATCAAAAATAGCAGATCTACAAGTTCAAAACGTTTTGCTATGTTTGAATTTGAATCCTGAAAAGTAACAGTTTTTGAGGTTTGCACCAGACAGACGATATTTTAAAAGATAATGTCCACCATTTCAGGTTCAAATCTACAGATGTCGTAAAAGCATGCATGCTGACCTTATAGTACAGCGTGATGTACAGTAAGCAATCAGCTGCAGCCATGGGTGTGTTAGATTTAATAGGTTATAAGTTGCTGCTGCTGTGCTTTCTAGACTGCCATGTTCTTACCATTCTGCAGTTTCTAACCTGTACACGAAAAACTATTGAGTTTCATGTCCTGTGGTCAAAAGAGCAATATAACTAGAAAATGTTAGTATGTTTATTTTTCTTCCTCATTGAAGATCCAAATGCAAACTAGAAAAAGTGCCCTTCTGGGCACAGGTCTCCACCAGGAGGATAGGAGTGTGTGTGATGTTTGGCAAAATGTTTAGGAGTAATATAAACATGTTTTTTTGTTTGTTTGTTTTTTGCAACAATTTTCTTCATTTTGTTGAGGAAATGCAGAGCCAGATCACTCATAGAATCTCTGAGGATAGAATTGTGGATGAGCAGGACATGTGCAGCATTTTGAACGAAACGGGCCACTCCTGAAAACTTTAGAAGGCAATGTTAGCCAATCAGTGTAGAATCTGGACGGAAGGAAGGAAGGACACACACACGGACGGAGTGCAAAACATACTCTCTCCCCATGCCTTCGGCCTGGTGGAGACAATAAGGCTGAAGAACACAACACAAACAACCAGTGAAATGGTTGAAGAACTGACCTCTTATAGAAGTGAAATGGTTGAAGAACTGACCTCTTATAGAAGTGGAATCGTTCGGTGAAGAGTAAGAACTGCTTCTCTCCCTTCTGGAAGAAATGCCTGGCTCTGGACACCTCGGATTTACTAGAGTACTCGCACGTGCTGGTGAAGTTCATGTCCAATTTCTTCATGTAGTTGCGCAGCCGAACGTAGTCAAAGTAGGAGGGGATGTAGATGAGGGTGTGGGACATGACCGAGTCCCTGTACTGGGGCAGAACTTTGTCCACAAAAAACTGGAACCTTCAAGGGAGAGAGGGGGGGGGGGGGGGTAACCACAGAGAATCAATTTAAAGAAACAGACAGTGGATTTGTGGTTAGAGTGTTCGCCCTGAAACTGGGAGGTTGGGGTGGGAGGTTGGGGGTCAGATCAACTACAAATTAATCCTGAGCGCGGCACGGCGGCGGCGGCTCACTGCTCCAAGCGTTTGGTCAAATTCAGAACAAATTTCACTGCGGTAACGTGTGTGTGACAAATTGTAGGACTTTGACTTGAAAGTTCTCCCAAAATTATATAAAACAGATCCTTTCTGTTGGCTTGATTCTGATTGGCCGAGTTGTGAAATGCTCGATAAACAAGCATGTACCAGTATTACCGGACCAACGGCTTGTTTACAATATTCACCGTCCTGCATACATGCACGGTTTTACAAATCACTTAAAAAAGCATAATGGCAAGTGTAAATAGTCAGTGCCATAGACAAGCAAAATCACGACATTTATTCTATGCATTTGATTCTATGTATGTTGTAATGTGTTGGGATTGGAGTAGAGGACTTGTCTTGTAGCATAGGTCCAGCAGATGTTCCAGGTGACACACCACAGATAAATGTCACCAAGGTGACCAAGCTGATTTTATTTAGCAGCCAACTAAATCTGAACATTGACCATATAAAGCCAGGTCTTACGGCACTAACATAATAAATCAAAAGGGGAACATAACATACAGTAGTGTGTCTACTATGTGCGCCAACACACTACAAAGAGAAGAATGGAAGTGATAAGATATATATTGTCCACACTGAAGATCAACCAAAAAGGAAGCAGTGCACCACCTTGTGGTACCAACTGGCATTGCATATGTCAACTGACTTACAATGTGTTAGCAGAAGCCAAGTCAATGCTCCAGCAAGCCTTAACTTCAGGCTGATGGCAACTAGAAAGGAAGCAGACGGGAGGCATCAGGCTGTGTTACCTGGCATCGTGGTCCACGCAGCTGTCAGAGGAGAACATCTGGAACACGTGAGGCAGCTGCACCAGAACCTGGCAGATGGAACCAGTACTGGGAACATTCTTAGTGACAATCTAGGAAAGAAAGCACATGAAATATTGGCCCCAGGGGAAACATCATCAAACCATGCATTTCATGTATCATTTTATTTTCATCAATTTACGAATTTAGGACTCCACATTTTCTCGCTCTACAGTCTACATACAGTAGGCCTATATCAATGCGGTCAGGCAGAAACCTCTTATCTCTGTATTTTAACGTAAATTAATGCCTTACTTGATCATACTACAGCATCACACAAAAGTATCAAACACACAGACGGGATACAAGTGGACTGTTTATTTTCTAACTGATGTGCCGTTGTGTAGAAGATGGCCGGCTACAGGATGCAATGAGGGACATTAAAGACAGCAGGTACAGGGGAAAGAAATGCAAAGCAACAATAATGTATAGAACATTTGACGCTCCCAATGTGAATACCTGACCCGTGTCAATGACACTTTCAGTATGTCATGGCCTTGACAATAAATCCCTTGAACCAGTTTCTTTTTCAAATATCGTCTATCATATGCCCAAAACCTTACTTTCCGGACCCACCCGTGTGAAATGAGGGGCGCTCTTGTCATCGTACATCAATTTATGTTAGCGGACATTTGACATTGCTACATAAGGTACATACGGTGGTCCCTTATTGGCCAAGCGCTCCCACCAACATGTGATTGGTTAGCCTAATTGCTCGTTTACATATGACACCCTTCAATGTCAATGGCGTTTAATGTTTAATTTACGTCATATTTAGCAGAATTCTGTCATTTCTCCGTTCATTGTCAATGGCAAATATTGAGACAGGCAGGGGGACGGACGGACGGACACAAGATTTAGCGGACATTTGACCGGCATTCCCCTTTCATTGTCAATGGCAAATCTTGAGACGTGTGGGGACAAAAGCTGTTTATAGAAGGGGCTAGGCGCCCCTTCAAAATAGCAAAAAAGATCTACAAGCTCAAAACACGTCACGTGTGGATCTGCAACTTTTGAGTCACGCTGTAGTATGATCAAGTAGGGCAGTGGTGTTCAATCTTCTTCATATCGAGGCTCATTATTTAGTCGGCATTTGACCACCATTTGATGAGATTTTGCCTCTCAGAACCAAAACTTTGAATATTTTGTTGTCATTGGATACGATTTTGTACTGTAGACTTCTTGTGAGTTAAGTAATACAAATGTTTAACAATAATTTTACTCTTGAGAGCGTAAAATGAAACCAAATGGTTCCATTTTACGCCGTCAAGAGTTAAAGATCTGTAAGGGTCCATTTGTCAATCAACTCTCCATCATTTAGCTGGGGACCACCTGGAACCGACTCAAGGACCACTGGTTGACAAACCACTGAAGTAGGGCATTAATGTACAGTAACAAAAAGAAAAGTTAAAATCTGGAGTTGAGGTTTCTGCCCGACAGCGCCGATATCCTAATACAGACTGTGGGGGTAGCAGTAGTCCCTACCTGTCCATGGTAGTTGGCACAGTGTTTGGACAGAAGGTTGTTGATCTGCGGGTCCTGGATGGAGCTGAACACCATGTTCTGTCTGTAGTGTCTGGCCCAGTTGTTGAGGTTCCACATCCTCACCCTGGTGAAGTCCACCCCATGGGAGGCCAGTGGCTGCAGGTTCATGTGGTTCATCACGTGCTGTGTGGGCAGAGAAGGTGTGATCACACAACATCGACCCACCACAACACCAGCAGTGGCTCAGGAGGTAGGATTGCATTGGGAATGGGACGTCTCGCAGACAAATTCTGGTTCATCTTGGCGTCGAGTTTTGAACGGGTCAATGTGAGGCATGCGTTGTAATTTTTTTAACGTGACAGTGACGGTAAAGAAAATCTGGAGAACAAGCAACTTTGTGCATAGAACGCCTGAAATGTTCTTCCAGTTCTTCCAAGTAATAAGGATAAGGGCGCCCATCCTCACTGCCAAATAAACATCTGGACTAACTGTACACTAAATACATTAGACATGTGCCATGTTTCTCACCAACACATGCTCCCAGTTCTGCATGAGGAAGACGTCTGCCTGGTCTACTACCAGCAGCTCTATGGAGGACAGGAAGTCCACGTCTCTCTTGCTCTCTCCCTCGGCCCCCAGCACGGTGCGGAGGCCCAGCGGCGACGCGATGATGATGTCCGACGAGTAGAAGGGGGCGAAGAGACGGACGCTTCTCTTCAGGATGGACATGCCTGGTGGAGACAGACAACAAGACAGTAAGAGGGCTTCACATGGTAGATGAAGAGTGGAATAGAAGACATGCCTGGTGGAGACGGACAACAAGACAGTAAGAGCGCTTCACATGGTAGATGAAGAGTGGAATAGAAGACATGCCTGGTGGAGACAGACAACAAGACAGTAAGAGGGCTTCACATGGTAGAGGAAGAGTGGAATAGTAGTCAAAAAGAAAGAAAGAAAAAAAGTATTTATTTAACCAGTAAAATAGCATGACTAGGGTTATCACGATTACAAATACACAAATAATTGCGATTAACAATTTAATTGTGATTTTGGCATTTAACTTTGGAACTTTGATATGAATTGAAATTAAATTTCAGATCGTCTTTAAGGCTTCGTAATAAAACATTGCACAGGACGTAGATCATATACAAAGAAAGTAATGACATATGGAATCATTTTATCCTTTAAAGAAATCGACAAGCGTGCAGATCTGCTATTTCTGCTTTCTTTTTTTAATTTGACGATGACGATTATGAAAAGAAGAATTGCGATAGTGACAGGCCTAAGCCTGACCTATTATACAAGTTCACAGTTCTACTATAAAGACCACCATAATAGTGTTAATAGTTCAGTATATTGAACCTATTTTGAAGTGGTCGTCCACATTGCCGGAGAAGATGGCATGGTAGTCGTCCGGCCTGTGCAGGTTGGCCGGCTTGTCCCCTTCGTCATCTCCAAACTCATCCTTGAACCTCTTCTTGTTGCTGATGTCCATCTTCTTGCCCGGTGTCTCCAGTAAGCTGATCAACGTCTGGACCACCCGCAGCGCCCCGTCGCGGAAGGGGACCAGAATCAGCACCTGTCACCAACACAAAGCATTAGAATTAGTCTCACAAAGCCATAGTAATGAATATAAATAATTTAAAGTCAAATAGCAAACGTTAGGTTGTACTTGTTACATTACAAACACTTGAAAATAGCCGATCTAGAGGCTCACAACGTGACATGGTGAGCTTGTAGATCGGCTATCTTTGCTATTCTTTAAAAAGTTCAGTTTGTTTGACAATCTCTTTGCCTATAATGACATGCCCAAAATCAGAGAATCGTATTCACACCTCTAATTCGGTAGACTTGATGCGAATGGGCGGAGAAGTTGCATAGTTTTTGCATATTTTATTTGCTGCGTTTTCCTTCACACTGCGCTGTCATCCGCAGCAATTGGAAACGCAGCAGGGACCTTTATCGTTTATTTTATGTGTTCCATTCATAAACTACACAGTGAAATCTATGGTGCATGTTAAAAATATAGGATGTAAAGTGACGGTACGTGCAAGGATGCAGCAGTGTGTTGTCGGGGAGACAGCGACTGGACTGTGTGTGTGTGTGTGTGTGCGCGCGCGCGCGCGCGCGCGCGCGCGCGCGCGCGCGCACGCACGCACGCACGCACGCACGCACGCACGCACGCACGCACGCACGCACGCACGCACGCACGCACACACTGTTCTTTTGGGCACATTGCAGAGGCACAGTGGAGAAAGGAGTGCAAAATGAATTATCCGACGTTTATCCTCATTCAACCACGTCTATCCACGGTAACGTGACATCTTTGCGCTGCGTAAAATATGCCCTCTCTGTCTCCAACTGTGTTTACTCCTCACGTTATATTTCCTTTATTTGATGCGATTGCATTCACTCCTGTAGTGAATCGAAGTAAGGTGCGCTTGTAAGCGAAGCAAAACCCCCTCCGTATCAGACTTCGATTGAGTCTTCACACCTGCCAAACGAAACGCACTTTCCGACAATACGCAGCAGGATTCGTTTTAATCGCAGTAAAGCATTCTGGTGTGAATGCGACCTTAGTCAACATCGGGGAGATGCATGTGTAGTTATACCTTGGGGCGGGTCAGCCCTTGGTCCCTGGGCTCGTCCTGTGGCGCGGCTCCGGGTTTAGCAGCCTTCCCCTTTTTCAGCTGGGCGTTGTTAGACAGGACGCGGGAGTTTGCCTTCAGCACGTGGTTGAGAGCATGCAGGCAGTAGGCACTGCGGACCTGAGGGCCCTGGACGAGGGGGGAGCACTCTGAGAAGTAGAGATCTTTATAGGAGCCCATGAGAGCCAGCAGCTCCAGCTGGAGAGGGCTGACCTCCTCTGCCACCGACGTCGCTGCCTGGTTCAGAGACTTCCAGCGGCCATTCAGGACCTTGTGGAACACAGGGGGGCCTGCGTCCTTCCGTTGGCCCATGGAGCCGTACTTCTCCAGGGGACTGGAGCATAGAAGAGTGCCCAGTTTTGGCCACTGCGTGCAATGGGAAGGAAGACAGGTTTAAAGCTGCAATCTGGAACTTTACTGAATTAATACAATGTTAAACTTTAAACAAAATTGTGTTTAATCCGACAATTATACCAGAAAATATTAAGGGCAGGTATAAGATTACATTTTCAACAATACCCATACAGTCCTTCCATCCCCTACAAATGAGCTTTTTAATGGTTTTGTGAGACAATTCTTAACATTACAGTTTCATGATGACAACAGGTGTTATAGAAAATTCTGTTTTTTTCTCTTTTTTTTTAAAATAATACCTTACCTTGACCTTTGTCTTGGCTTTAGTGCCAGAGGTAATCTTCATCACATCATCTTCACTAAGTTCTGTATCCACATGCTGCAGCCAAGTGTCTACACACACACACACACACACACACACACACACACACACACACACACACACACACACACACACACACACACACACACACACACACACACACACACACACACACACACACACACACACACACACACACACACACACACACACACACACACACACACACACACAATAAATAACATGCATCTAGGCAAACAATCGTTTTATATCGCTGTTGTCTAACTTTTTGTGTTTTTTGGAGGTAAATTAACACCCTAGTATCATACTACTTTTACTATTTTGGAATTTGAATCCTGTAAGGTTTGGAATCCTGAAAGGTTTTTGGACACTTTCCACCAGACGATATTCTGTTCTAATAAATTGCATTCAAACTGTCAAATGTGAACTTTTACCTGTACTGTGGTCTGGCTCAGCAGTGCACTGGTCTTCCTCCTGATCTCCCTCAGCAGTGACGTTGGTCTCCAGACAGAACTGAGCCTCATTCTCCTTGTCGATGAACTCCTCGTCTCCTTCTGCCACCTCCTTCCCCACTCCCTCCTCCTCATCCTCCCCCTTCTCCTCCCCTCCAGCTTGTTCAGTCACGTCTTCGCCATCAAGTTCTTCCTCATCTTCATCTCCATCCCCCTCTCCTAGCGGCAAGCAGTGATTTCAACAGGAACATTATTATTATTGTTGTTATGCATTATATGTATTATGTCTAATTTAGGCTTTTAGCAATCCCCCAGGAGGAAGTCACTAATGTTGCTCTGGAGAGGGAAGTCTGGAGCACTCTGGTGGAGCTGTTGCCCCCGCGACCCGACTACGGATAAGCGGTTGAAGATGGATGGATGGATAGGCTTTTAGCGACTTACAGTAAGCACATACATCAATTAATTGCAGTACATAAACAGATTGTCGACGAAAAAAGAAAAGAAAAGAATGGTCTGAGTTTCCACAATGTCCTGGAAAATAACCTGCCTTCCTCAAGAAGTTCTTCGCCTTCGTCTTCATCATCTGTGCTCTCCTCCTCCTCCTCCTCACTGTGGTCATGGTTGGCAGGGTCGCCGAGAGTTGAAAGCAGCCTCTGATAGGCCGTCTTCTCATCGGGTTCGTCTTCCTCGTCCTCTCTGTCGCTGCCAGAACGTTCAGGGCTAGCTGGCTACAGCACAGAGGATGACATGATGGCACGTTTCAGCTTTTGCTTTGTACACACCCTTTGCTGATAAGTACTGTATCTTATAAAGTATTTGACAATGATGACCTGGTAAAACATGCCATGCATATGATGTTAAATATACAGTTGGAAAATGCTATATAATTAAAGTTAAAAGTGTTACAAAATGGGCTATAACATGATGGACTAATGCATTTACACTTTTTGGCTCTATGTTTATTGATCTTTCCATTTTAAATTAGGTCTGTCAATGAGCAGTGCACATTTCAGATTATGGTGTACTGTACTGTACACGACACGTGTACATACAAGGAATGTGCTGTGACACATGGTGTAGTGACCCCCAACCCATACAACACCCTATTAGTATTAAACTGTAGTCTTCTGTACTGTTAATAAAGTATTCAATCAACCCATTACTACCTAACAACTTAACCAGCTCAGTGGCCTTGTAGTTAGAGTGTCCGATCCCCGGCCGGGTCATACCAAAGACTCTGAAAATGGGACCCAGTGCCTCCCTGCTTGGCACTCAGCATCAAGGGTTGGATTGGACGCTACAGAAAAAGGAGATAGGCTCCTGCCCTATGGGCTTCATGGCTCGGCAAGGCTACTTACTTACTACTTAACAAATATGGAAATTGGATTTACAAGATCAAAAAGTGTCACAGCTTGTAGATCTGCTATTTTATGTGCGACGCCAACAATGACATGTCCAAAAAAGTGGTTAATGGAGTATGAGTAGAGGTTGGAGTATGAGTAGCCGCAATTTGCAACTCTAGATTTTTTTATAATGGGATGAATCTAGAGTTGCAATACCCTCCATTGACTCCCCACTCATCCATTTGCGTTTGCGATCTGCTTGTCTTAAACGATGTTAAACTCACCAACATTGCAGCTGTAGTCCAAGCTTGAATTATCCTCTTTCAATCTGCCGAGCTTGTTTTTCATAAAAATCCCCCGTAGACATGTTATGAGCTACTTTCTGTCAAGAAGAAGAAATGTTGGAGTTTGGAAGCGCTCGTTTTTATTAAGGGGTCGCGCTGCTGCCTCCTGCATTATGTGCAAATGCGAAACGGATGCATGCAGGGCCGTTCAGTGACTTACGACGAGCGCTTCCAAACTCCAGCACTTGACAGAAAGTAGCTCATAACATGTCTACGGGGGATTTTTATGAAAAACAAGCTAGGCAGATTGAAAGAGGATAATTCAAGCTTGGACTACAGCTGCAATGTTGGTGAGTTTAACGTCGTTTAAGACAAGCAGATCGCATACGCAAATGGATGAGTGGGGAGTCAATGGAGGGTATTGCAACTCTAGATTCATCCCATTATAAAACAATCTAGAGTTGCAAATTGCGGCTAGAGTATGAGTAGAGGTTGGTCAGTAGAGTACTCACCAGGTCTATTATTTTAGTCCTTTCAGGCCTTTCTTTCACGCTGTGAAAACATAAATATCAGAATTCAGTTACGGTACATTGTTGCCTGGCAATAATGTACTCTTATTGGACTCTGAGTCAATTCATGCATCATTTTAACCCACACTGATCAAAGCCTGACTGGTCCATAGTGTTAAGGAGAACATCGAACACTATGGACCAGAGCTGATCAAAACCCCTAGCCCTAGAATTTTATAGTCATACATGAAATGTATGTATAAGATGAATTGATTGATTGAAAGATGTATTAACAGTTTGCAGAATGGGTACATTTCACATGAAAGCACAACTCAATACAAATACTGTTGCTGTCTGTGGACGACACACTGAAGATCACAGACATTCTAGGGCTAATCGAAACCCCTGGTTCGCACTGTTCTAGTGGAGGCTTGGCTCTGCCCATAGCCTTACTGCTTAGAATCATAGAAGCAGTAAGGCTATGGACCAGTGTTGGGACCAGAGCTAGCAGAGGCTACTGGATGGCTAGCCTTGATAAAGGCTGTCATACATTTCTTCTGTTGATTCTGACATTATTTGTGTAATGTGTATGTGAGACGTCCGATCAGATCGATTCTGACATTTGTGTATGCACAAACAAATTAATGTCGGAATCGACCAGTCAGTCAGTCAGTCATTCTTAATCCAAGGCTACTTGGCTGGCTAGCAACTGAGCTACCAATAATAATAGTGTATTATAGTCTAGTCACAGGTCCACGTGCACTATACTTACACATCATGGAACGGATGCTCTTCTCCAAATTCTTTCAGGTGCTTCTTCTGCTTTTTGGACAGACTTGTGAAAATGGATTTATTCTGTTTTCTCTTACCCATGATGTTGACATTTAGCTGCTGCTGGTCAGCTCTGTCTGTGGAGTGGATTGCACGTGTGTTTATGTGGCTGTCTTCTTCTGGCGTTGGCAGGAATATATGGCAGGCGTGTTGTATCATTGTTGCCATCTTCAGTGCAGATGTGGGATTGCAGCATCGACTGCAGAAGAGAATGGCAAAAGATAAAAACGAATATATAGCTAGCCTACAACTAACTACTGACATGACAACACGCTCCATATATGGCGGCGGGTCAATCCGTCTCGCCTCGTGACACGCTCCGTATATATGGCCGTGACGGCCGTCTCCATATATGAAGAAAGATCACTGACCTCATCAAACCCTTACCTGGATGGATAGCCACATGGAGAAGACTGGATCATCATCACTTAGATCTGTATACTGTATATGGAGCCAGGCCAGCAAACAACTCTACATCTGACCTCAAACCCTTAGATCTCCATATTAGTAGGGAAATCTATGGAAAATACAGGATCAACCTCTAACTAATTGCAAAAAAACCGAACTCAGCTGATATATCTTCAATATATCCTGAATAACAGAAAAAAAGTTGCCTGGAATTGTCTGAGGGGAAAGTGTTGAAAATGGCCTGTAGGCTACAGTATGGCCACCATTGACATCCTATTATAAGGCAATATTTTCTAAATTGCCTTATGCTTTAAGTAGCATGTGACATATCAAACTAAGGGGTTTTCATGATGCTGAATCCATTCCAAGCATTAGTTTTGCATAAAAACACTCATTGGGCTACATTTTGCCATAGCAACTTGCCCAAATGTGCTGACATCAAGTTGCTATGGCCAAATTTAGCCCTTCATTATTACTGGACTATATGGAGCTGAGTTGTCTCCATCACTGCAAATATACGGAATACAAATACCATTTACAACACCGCACAATAATACAAAATAAATACATTTCCCACAGGGAATGAATGGCCATGGAGTTAAGGACCAATAGAAGATTTTCATTTCACATGTAAGGGGGGTGCACCGTTCCTGGAGATACTGCAATACCAGGTCGATGCGTGGAGTGGACGGAGCAAGCCCCTATTCCATCTCCCAGTTCCAAAAATCAATTTAATATATGGTCCCCGGGTAGGGGACGTATCAGATATTAAACTGATAAGAACAGATACTACACTTGATCTTAGCCAAAAGGCCGAGAAGCGATACCGCAGCAACACTCGAGAGAGCCAAGTCACCCTGGAACATACCACACTCTGTCATGGTTTGTATTGTTTGCCACAAAATAAAAATATAAAACTGTCACACACATCAAAACCCTCTAGTCTGTAATTAAGTGTGTAACGTGTGTCTAGTGTCTTAACGCACCAATAAACGAAACATTTAACTCTGATCTGATCACTGATCAACCTCCACTACTTCCTGGAACGAACTGATGACGCATTTCGCCATGCTCCAATAAGAAATGGACAAAGCGGCGTATTTAAAATGCATTTACAGCGATGAAAATACATTATAAGTGATATGGACTATTGACTTTATTATTAATATGTAATTACACCATAGATCCTAAAAACAAATAGATAAGGACGAGTCTATTAACATTAACAAGCATATTCATCATGAAGCGTTTCAAATCAACTATGACTATTTAAAGTTCTAGTGCTCTCTAGTGGTCAAAACAACTAACTGCGAGGATCATCACAGCTTTCAGTCCCACCTTTCCTCCCGTGATCACTGATGCGCTTGTCTATTTTACAGACGTACATTTAACAGAGCTAAACAAAACAAAACGCCAAATGATCTGCAAGCCCCCAGCTATTCCATGTATTTTGCATTATGTAGAGTACTTTCCTTTGGACGGTGTGCCAGTTGTGCCTATGCCTATATTCATTTTTTAATGTTTATACTTTCTATTAGTATTGAACTTTTTATGTCTGCAGAGCGAGTAGATGGAAATTATACCATATAATGAGTATTAGTGAGGTACCAATTATATGAAGATAAGGTTGAAAATGGGTGAATTCAATTGTTTTTAATGATGTCCCCAACCCCAATGGGTTTCGGCAGTATATTATTTACCCCATTTCACTTTCTTGTCATGACACACTTTACCTAATCCGCTGTTAAACAGAATGGTGGAGGCTAAACAAACAAGACTTTTCTTTTTTTCCTTCTTCATTTCACAGGTGGGGGTGTAGTAGAGGGAACAGCATGCATGAGTACTTCTGATTCCAGGTTTGATTTGTCATTTGTTCAGACTGTCATCCACACCATTGGTACAATCAATGACTCTGGCTTTCTGCCCGGCATTAGTCTTGGTTACATCATCTGTGACACATGCGTGGATGCAAGCAAAGCCATCCAAAATACCATGCACCTCTTGGCCATCAACAGCTCCACGGCTTTTCTTTCTTTTCTTTTTTTCCTTCTTCATTTCACAGGTGGGGGTGTAGTAGAGGGAACAGCATGCATGCAGTCTATAAAGTGAAGTGATGACCTAGTATTTCTCACAGTGTGATAGAATCCCTCTCTGTTGCTATCATGTTCCCTTGGGTGAGGTGTTACATTCTGATTGCGACCATTTTCTTGGGCTTGGGATCAAGCTGTGAGTCTACATGTGGGGCAAGTAGTCCAGGGGACATTATAATTGGAATGCTGTGTGCCTGCCATGCTAAGGTGGAGAGTGAGAACCTGCACAGTCTAATCCAGCCAGGAAGATTCAACTGCACAGAGTAAGTTTTCAAAGCGTATAGCCTACACATACCGTATTTTAATTGCAATGAGCATAATGAGATGAATTCACATATTTTAGAATAAGCTGGGAATAATTATGCTTTAATTATTCATGTAATTTAAATCATTTTCTTGAACTATGGAATTTGCCGTATAGTTATTTCTGAACTTCACAATCCATATTCTACTGCAGATATAGATATACGGCAGTTGACAATTGGCTATGACATATGAGCCCCGGCCCCATATGAGCTTTAGGGTATATTTCCACAACTCAATACATTTTCAAATGTACACAATATACCTACAGACACATTTATTTTGACATATTTTGTGGATTATTGAAGATTATTGTAAATATAGTAATATGTAATTGTAATAAGTAATGACTATAATTATGTTTTGGTGGGTTGGATAACTTTTTTAGCTGTTCTGTGGTGAATTCATTAAGAATTGTAGTTTTAAGCGAGTACTTGTTTTCTGATTCCAGGTTTGATTTGCGGTCATTTGTTCAGACCTTGGCTGTCATCCACACCATTGATACAATCAATGACTCTGGCTTTCTGCCCGGCATTCGTCTTGGTTACATCATCTGTGACACATGCGTGGATGCAAGCAAAGCCATCCAAAATACCCTGCACCTCTTGGCCATCAACAGCTCCACGACAACACAATGCGACTTCACCGAGAGCCCAGTAGTGAAGGCCATTATTGGAGCACGCACCTCTGAAGTGTCCATCGCTGTGGCTCGGCTCCTGGGCATCTACATGGTCCCTCAGGTGCAGAGCGTTAACAATTTGACAATGTGTCTTGTATTGGATTAAAATCAGGTTGAAATGTAGTGCCATAACACTTTTATTTATAACTTTCTTGTCCCTTTTAGATAAGCACCACGTCATCTGCAGCCATCCTAGATGATAAATTCCGTTTCCCATCCTTCTTGCGCACCATACCTAGCGATGAACACCAGACCCGTGCTCTGGTCAAGCTCATGGCTCACTTTGACTGGAACTGGGTGGGTGTGGTGTCAGGGGATGATACGTACGGCAGGGATGCTCTTCAGAGTTTCCTGATAGAGGCTGACAATGCACACGTGTGCGCTGCCTTTCAGGAGGTCCTGCCTCATTACCTGGGCCACAGCGACAGAGTGCAGCGGATCCGTGAGGTGGCAGACCGCATTCAGTCTTCCAGTGCACAGGTAGTCTTACTGATCCTGAGAAGTGCGCTGGTTGAACAGCTGTTTAAAGAGATGATCAGGAAAGGGATCTCTAAGACCTGGATTGCCACTGACAGCTGGTCCATGTCACGAACTTTGGCCTCAGTGAAAGGTATCAATGCAATTGGCGACATTTTTGGATTTAGTTTCATCAAAGGCCTTAACCCGGGATTCAACAATTTCCTCACAAATCTTGCGCCTGGCCCAGGAGGGGTGAACAGTTTCATCGAAGAGTACAAAAATGCCAGGTTTGGATGTTCTCCAGAACTAATAAAACACAAAGAGTGCCTCAAGAGCAAGTCTGCTGCCCACTGTCCTTTGTCATACTCCCTGATGTTGAAATCTGAACTTGCCTGCACGCTGCCTGACCCCCAAAATGCAAATGATGACTTTCTAACAGATGCAGTCGATTTGAGCTTGACATATTCAGAGACACTGGCCGTATGGTCAGTTGCTCATGCACTGCGATCTCTTCTCAAATGCAATCAGTTTAATTGTTCAGGAGAGGGAAACATTCTACCATGGAAAGTAAGAACAACTTAAATCAATGTTTCATGGAATGGTGTGGTGTTGTTGTTTTGTTTCCTTTTATGAATGACATTTTATATATCCTTTCCAGGGTTAGGATTATTGACACTTGATGATGTTCATGTGTTTATGCTCTTATTTGTTTCAGCTTCTCCAGGAACTGAAGAAAATTAATTTCACTCTTGACAATAAGCAGTTTTTCTTTGATGATTCTGGCAGCTTTGCGGATGGCTATGACTTGGTATATTGGGCAAAGAGGGGAGACAGGAGACATTTTGAAGATATCGGACGGTATAATCTGATGGAAAGTGTTGTGGAGATCAGATCAGCAAGTATAAACTGGGCAACTCCAAACGGAACAGTAAGAGTAACGCTATAGTAACATTGTACAACACTATTGCATGGTTTTCAATAAGTGATTTTCAACCTCTTTTATATCACGGCCCATTATTTATTCGTCATTTGAGCCACAGACCACCAGTTGATCAGATTTTGCCTCACAGACCCAAAACTAAAGAATATTTTGTCATCATTGGGTAAGGTTTTGTCCACAATTCCATGCTGTATTGATGTGGTAACATAGAGATAACAGGCAAACTTTGATCAAAATAAGAATTATTTGACGTGCTCCAATTGTGGCAGTAGACCTCTTGTAAATTAAGTAGCCTAATGCAGGTGTTTAACAATAATTTAACTCTTGAGAGCGTACAATGAAACCAAATGGACCCGTAAGCGTCAATTTACACTCTCAAGAGTTAATTTGGTTACCAACTCTCCATCATTTAGCCGGGTTGACCACCTGGAACCCCTCCAAGGACCACTGGTGGACCAATGGTTGAAAACCACTGGTTTAATCAAACATAGGCTAAATGAAATAAGATATTAAGAAATACTTGACCCTTTTAGGTTCCAAAGTCGAGATGCTCAGAATCTTGCCCCCCAGGGACAGCCAAGAAAATCATCATGATACACTGCTGCTATAACTGTAGCAAGTGTGAAGAAGGAACTTACACCAATGGTTCAAGTCAGTACACAATTCTGTCCTTACTACTAAATACATTATTAATATAATATGTTGTATTATTACCAGTGGTGGAAAGTAACTAATTACATTTACTCAATTACTGTACTTAAAGGAGCATTCAGTGATTTGGGTGATTTGGAAAACCACCCAGTCCGCCCAGGCAACAAAATGTGCACATGCACGCTCTACAGTGGGGGGAAGTGCAACAGGCCAACAGCATGTGCACCAAGGCCCGCCCCCAGTCGATCATGATTGGAGGAAGGCCCCTCTCATCCTGATTGGATGAAGGCTTTGCCACCCGCCACCAACACTGAAACTAGGGTTTTTTTACCCCAGGGGCTCACTGGGGACAGGGAGGAACTCCTTATATGGTCAGCACACTCTATAGTAGGGAGGATTATCCAGAAAAAAAGAAAAAATAAGTGATATTTGAATTAAGTAAATTCACTGAATATACCTTTAAGTACAATTGTGAGGTATTTTTGTAGAATAGCCAATTATTTTTACACCCCTTTTTTTCTCCCAAATGTAGTCGTTATACCAAATGATTCCTCTCCACACACACTGCTGTCATATCCTACTGACTCACCTGCCAGTGAGGAGCCCCACCCGTTTCGAATTGTATCAACTGATAATCACCAATATGTTCCATATCCCGCTTTGTCCTACCCCTCCCGCCCAACACTCGACCCCCCCTGACAGGTGCCTCCCCAGCCCGTAGTTGTACAGTGACAATTATCCCCCTTCCCGGACCGCCCTACTCAAGTCAATTTCGAATTCCGTACTTTTGTTTGGAACAGAGTATTTCTACGTTGCAGTATTGACATTTTTTCCACCACTGTATACTACCTCTACTACCTCTAATATATTAATGCAACCTTTTTTACAGACCTTCACCACTGTATACTACCTCTACTACCTAATATATTAATGCAACCTTTTTTACAGACCTTCACCACTGTATACTACCTCTACTACCTAATATATTAATGCAACCTTTTTTACAGACCTTCACCACTGTATACTACCTCTACTACCTAATATATTAATGCAACCTTTTTTACAGACCTTCACCACTGTATACTACCTCTACTACCTAATATATTAAGGCAACCTTTTTTACAGACCTTCACCACTGTATACTACCTTTACTACCTAATATATGAATGCAACCTTTTTTACAGACCTTCACCACTGTATACTACCTCTACTACCTAATATATTAATGCAACCTTTTTTACAGACCTTCCCCACTGCCTGGTATGTCCAAATGGAACATGGTCTTTGAGAGGGTGGAGTAAATGTGAGCCAAGAACAGAAGGCTATTTGAGGCTGAATGACATCGGTGCAATTGTCCTGCTTGTTGCTACTGGAGTAGGTTATCTGCTGCTTTTATCTGTCCTGATCATTTTTGTGATTAGTCGCCAGACTGTTGTTTTCCAAGTTGCAGGTGGGAATCTCTGCTTTATCATGATGGCTGGGCTAGCAGTTAGCTTCAGCGCAGTGGTATTGTTCATTGGTAGGCCCAATGATCACATTTGCCGATCTCGTCAAACCATGTACAGCTTTGGCTTCACACTGACTGTGTCTTGTATCCTGGTCAAAGCTTTCCGCACGTTCCTTGCATTCCTTTTGGATGGACATCGGCAGCATAAGTTGAACAAACTTTATAAACCCCCTGTCATCGTTATTTGTGGTACAGCCATCCAGGGCCTTATCTGCCTGTTATGGTTGATCATTAGGGGTCCAAAGGTCGAGATCCACATTTTGCGGCAAAGCATGACCATTCTGCTGCAGTGCAATGAAGGATCTAATTGGGGATTTGGAATTATGCTATCTTATATCGCCCTACTTGCCTTTATTTGCTTCATTCTCGCCCTGAAAGCTAGAAAGGTTCCGCAGCGCTTTAATGAGACGGGCTACATTATATTTTGCATGCTTATTTACCTATTTGTTTGGGTGTGTTTCATCCCAATATATGTGACAAAAAGTCAACAGCGCTCATCTGTCCAAGCATCTGCCATTGTTGTCTCCAACTTTGGTGTGCTCTTCTGCCTTTTTTTGCCCAAGTGTTACATGATGCTGTACAAGAAAAAAGATATCAGTCAGCAGGCTTACTTAAACAGAGTGCGCATGTATTCAATCAGCTCCACCAAACCCATACTGTTAGATATCTCTCTTGATTCGGTGGAGGCGGTAGCACCATGTAGAGGGAATTCAGTCAACAGTTGTGATTCTACAGATTCAGGCATATCCACAGTAGAATCTTCTATAGCAGTTATAACAATGAGTGATATAAACGATTCAAGGTGTATTGCCATATCCTCAACTAGGCAAAGGTTCAGATCAAAATCCCATTGAGATAAAGATCCACTGTTTTATTTTTATGTGTGTCTGTGTGTCTATCTAAAACATTTAAGACATTATTCTTTGCCTTCATGACATACACATGTCAGCCAGATGGAATGTACTTTTTATGTATGTGTATTAATGTATAGGAATATCTGATGAAATTGTATTTGCTTTGCATGCCTAAAAATAAAACAATCTCCAATTGAGGAGTTAGGAATGTCCTGTGTCATCCCCTGTATTATCTGACATGAAGCCTGAATATACAACAACTGTAAGGATCAACTTAAAATGAAGCATTCAATTAAAAAATGTACAGCAAATAATCTGCATCCAACAAATAAGTGTCTCTGTTTAGTTTATTTGCATTTAAAATGCGGAATATGGTACAGAATAACAACAACAAAGTCTGTGGATCAGCTTGTCATCTCAATTATTAGATGTGAACATTCTCTCTCTGGTCTTAAGAAGTGAATTCATAATTCATAATCACTGATCCCGATATAATATGGTATTTGTTTTGATGTTAATGTGAAGCTTTGAGCTAGCTATCAAATGTATTAGACATGCTATGAGGTGATATTTTGTGTTGTGTTGTGTTGTGTTGTGTTGTGTTGTGTTGTGTTGTGTGTTGTGTTGTGTTGTGTTGTGTTGTGTTGTGTTGTGTCGTGTGAATGGTGTACTGTATGTACAGGAAGAGTAGCTGCTGTCATGTACAGCAAGCTAATGGGGATGTAATAAATGAATCAAAATGAATCAAATCTGATTGGACTGCCATGTGTTTCCAGTGGAACAAGCATAAAAATGAAGTTGTTAAAAATGTATTATTTACCCAAATCATTTGAAAGAAGTCGAGCAATTTACAATTTAGGCATTTAGCAGATGCTCTTAATCCAGAGCAAGGACAACACAAGGTAATACATCAAATGCATTGGAATCTAGGATCATACGTATCTGTGGCTAAATACATATCATTTTTGGGGATCCTTGCCATGAAAAAGGTTTGAGAACCACTGACAAGTGTTAAGGATTTAAAAGACATTTGCAGGATCGGCCTCAGGTCGTTAATGGCACATTGTGAGATCTTTTTTAATTGTGCCTCTCCTATTTGACATTTTTTTAGTTCTTGTTCAGCCAAGCACACTTCTATTTAGCTGCCAAACCCGCTTTTAAGTTTTATGTTACATTTTATCGCTTTTATCTCCACAAGTTGTTGCTTTGCTCCCTTCAAGTGTTGTAAACATGCATAGATCCCTTTTTGTCTTTGGAGAGGAAAAGCATATAGCCTACCACAGTGTGCTGTGCACGGAACTGAGACTATTGGGATAGCAGATCTGTTGAACCAAAAACAAACTTGAAGGCACATGCCAAACACTAACTGAGTTTTATATGTGAAAATGTTAAAGTTCAATCAGGTTACCATCATTCTCTGCCATTTGATCATCATACTAAATATCCAGAAATAACTGGTATAGTATATATGTGTTATATTATTATGACCAATTAAGAAGATCTGACATATCTTAATTGGTCATATACCATAATATACCAGTTGTTTCTGGTAATATAGGCATGCGCTTTTCAGTGTGTGACACCTGTGCATAACTCAGGCTTTAATTTAAATTAAAACAACATAACTTTGGTTTTCCAACTGTTGAGATTGTATACAATTTGGACAATTATTTTTGTTTGCCATGGGTTAAAGTGAGTGATACTGTGCAGCAAGCTATAAGCAGCTACCTGATGCCAGCCGTCATTACACAAATGAGCTTATGGTCTTACAAGTGGGTGCAGTTTTATATGCTTTAACCTGACATGTGTGCACTGAGGAGTGCATTGAAAGCCTCACTAATCCTTTCAGCTGCTTGTCCTTCGTGACATACAGGAGGATACAGTACAGTAACTTAAGGAACATGAAGAATACTCTCTGGATATATTTGCCAATTTATGATTGGTAGAATAGTCTTTCAAGATGGATTTATCAATATTTTGTTTTGGGTAATGGTGTTTCGGAAATACAGCTTTTTCAGACTCAACAGCCTGCAGAGGGGCCATCTGAATGCGACAGCTACAGAAGGTGGCTAAGGGCCCATGCCTTTCCTTTGTATTATTTACTTCAAATTCTACTTGGCCACTTTTTGAGTAGCACTAACAGGCTTTCTTCTATTTGAAACATTTGAAATGGGCTGCTCTCCATCAAAGGGCAACAATTTTGGGACCCAGGGACCTTTCCGAAGGGGTAGGACCCTGCTGCCTGGGACCCAGGATGGTCCTGGAGAGCCTCAGTATGACGATGGAGAGGGTGGGGGCTCCGCAGTACCAGCAGAAGGGGACCTCAGGGAAAGGAAGCCAGCTGGACCGACCCACTGCGCTCAGCCCCCTCTCACACCGCAAAAAAAGAGAGCTTCAGTTTCTGAGCTGGCCCCAGAAGCAGTCAACTTGGATAAACAGGGGACGCAAGGGATGGACGTCGGTAGACTGACACCTGGAAAAGAGAAACAAGGAGACAAGCAGGACGCAACAGACAAAAAGACTGCAAAGAAGCCGAAGAAGAATAACAGAGGCGTTAAACCACTGAAAAAGAAAGAGAAGGAGAAAAAAGCCACACTGTCAGAGCAGAAAGTGGATTTTCCAGAGCCTTTGGTAAAAGCACACCAAGCTGCATATGCCTTTTTGAATCCTAGTATAAATAAATATGACATTCTACTGGGTCTTTTGGAACAGGCAACCCAAACGCAGGTTAACGTGCAGCCTATGGTGGCCTTCATGGTTCTACGTTACGAGGAAATAAACCGGGCCCTTGAGGGAGTGGTGGACGAGGGGGAGAGGCTTCTGAAAGAGAACGGGGAACATCTGGCTTGGCCGAGCCCTATGAAAAACCTGTCTTCTTCGTCACTGAAGATGGATAGCGAGCCCCCGCCAGATTTGTTGCAGCAGCTCCTTCAGTATACGACTCAGAGAATGCGGAATGTGAGCCAAACTGTTGGTGGAATTGGAGACTCTGCAATGGAGGAGGCCGTTGAGTACTTTGCGTCTCTTTCTGAGCTGTTGGTCGAGAAGCTCAAAGCAAAGCATGCAGTAGAGGCCAGGCTATTGAGACTGTTGACCCGAATAGAAGTAGCCTCGCTGCGCAAGCCGGGACCGGAGGATTCATCTCTCTTTAGTGAGGACAGTGGTATTGGGGCCGAGAACGAATCCCTGGCTGGCTCTGAAAGACACCATAGACGTGGGAGTGGTGAGTCTACAGGGACAAATAGGACGACTCCCAGTCCTATGAGATGCAACATCAGGACTATGAGGCAAGGAGCATCAAAGCCAAAGGTTTCAAGCAAAATGAGCCCTAGTGTTTCTCTCAACTCCCTAGATTCTATATGTACTCTTATAGCTAGGGACCAAAAAGACACAGAGTCTCTGTTGGGATCAGTCTCCTTAGATGATGAGGAAGAAGACGCTGATGAGGAGGAAACAGATGGAGACACAGGAGATAGCGAAGTGTGTGTTAGGAAGCGATCAAACTCTTCACCTGCTAAACCGGACCAAAAACCTTGCCGCCTGCCGCCGAAGCGTATAGAGAACCCTCAAAACGTAGAGATGACTTTGAAGATGAAAGATGCTATCAGTGGACGGATACAGTTTGTTCCGTCACAACATGCCTGTGCCAAAGCTAAGTTAACAGAAAGCCCCAAAACGAGCAGACGTCAGTGGGCAGAGGATGAGGATCGGCCCCCAAGGAGACCCCAGACGGCAGCTCCTGTTCGGAAGGGAGCCAACAAAAAGAGCCCTGTTGCCAAAGAGCGGCGCACACGGTCTACAGAATCACTGCGAAGCAAAGCAGAAGATCCAACACTTCTTGAATTAGAGAGAACCCAGAGAGATCTAAGTCAGAGGATAGAGAGAATGTGCAGACAGACAGGGACAAACACAGGTAACAAAGTTCCATCCAAACAAACTCAGGGAAATGCGCCTATGCCTTCTGTAGCAGCCAGTCGGATACATCCTGCACTGGAGAAGAACAGCCGTCAACCTATCAAGGACAAGGCAGGCCTCATGAAGCACAGCAACGGAGAACAAGAAGCAACCAAAGATGTGGGAGAGGTTAAGAAAAAGAAAGACAAAAAGAAAACCTCTAAGAGTCCATTGGAAGCCACCCCACCTCCGAGCCCACCTTCATCACGCCCATCTTCTGGGCTGTCCAGAGGTAGAAATTCAGTCAAGAGACTGATTGATACTTTCAGTCAGGGTATAGAGGAACTAGAGAGCCCCAAAGTATTGGGGCCTCTCAAAGGCGTGCGAAGGTGTGGCATTCCTGTGCTGCCAGGTTTGGGAAACATGGAGGCCGCGCTCAGCAGTAGAATGACCAGTTGTCGAGCTGAAACCATATCAACATATAAAATGGAGGACCTGGATCTGGCTAATCTTCCACCGCCACCACTGGAAGTATTACTGGACAACTCATTTGAGGGAGCCCGAAGTATTTCCTCTGAAACAGACGAAAGGACTACAAATACAGAGAGGTCGGCTGTTGGGAAGAAGGCCACGGTGTCACGACTGCGGGCCTCCGTTCAGTCTGTGGCAGTACTGCCAAGCAAAGGGAGCCTGCCCCAAGGTTCTAGGGTTGTTTCCACTGCCATGACAGATTACCAGGACACATCTGCTGAAGCACAGAGCCAACCTGACCTTCAGCCAGAGGTCGACTCAGACGCAGAACACGCTGCTTCCCTGTATAAACAATCCAGAAAAATCATACACCTGCGGCACTCGTCAGACTCTGCATTGGACATTTCTTCTTTGTGCTATCACGTTCCAACACCAGCTCTCAGCCCAGCAGCATCAGCAGAGGAAGAAGACGTCAGTTTCCGTCTGGCCCGTGGTTCTAACGATTCACTGTGTATGGTGACTCCCACTTCAGTAGTCGGTAGCCAACCGTCTTCTACCCCACCAACGTCTAGGGCCCGAATGCTACCATCCACACCTACTCCAAGTAGCTCACACCGAAGACTGCCCAGTCCCCATTCTTTCACAAAGCAGCCCAGCTCTTCGTCCTCAATCAGCCCCCCAACCAACCGGAAACTCCCTACACCACCATCAGTTCAGAGGATGTTACCAAGCTCACCTGTTGCGAGGCAGAGCTTTCCAAATGTAAACTCGGCATCCTCCAACTCTTCCAGTCTACCCTCTCCACCGGCTTCACCTAAAGTGCATAGACGGAATAATTCAAACACAAACTATGTACACTCTTACGTCAAGGCACCGTCGCCACCTGCCTCGCCTAAAGTACAAAGACAGAATATTTCAAACGCAAACTCTGCCTCATCGTACCGTTTCAAAGCGCCATCTCCACCGGCCTCACCTAAAGTGCAAAGATGGACACGGGAGAACAGCGGTGAAGACTCATCTACTCGGCCTAAAAGTAATGCTCGCTCCGTCTTCTGCCCTGTCTCCCCATCACTCTTCAAGGCACAGCCTTGTCCACCTCAAGCATGGGCCTCCACTGGAGTCTCTGTTCTCCAACAGTCTTGGAGAAATCTGGGCACGCTTCCGCAATTTGTCCGAGGCCCCCAGCCCTTCATCCGGCGCAGCTTTTCAGATCGAAGTCTGACCCTGCCACTTCGACCACGTGGCAACTTTTCAGTGGCAGAGATTTGTGGAAGTGAGCCATCTATAAATACACAAGGGTGAGTGTTTGACATGCGTCATCTTTTAAGGCAAATGTATACTTGACTCAAATGACAAAAACTAAAAACATATTTTTGATTTTGTCTGACTTTACATAGGACAAAGTAGAAATAAGCTTTAAAATTATACATATTTTCATTGTTTACACACTGAACATTTACAAATATAATGGATTGCTGCAGAACACTGTTCCCTCTTACTGTCTGACAAAAAATACTAATTTTGGCACACTACTGTATCAAACATCTGTGATTACATTTCTAGGTATATACTATATAAAAGTATAGCAAGTTGTGTGTTAGTTCGCATTACATAATGATCTTCACTGGGATAAGCAAACGTGCTACAAATATGTTGTTCACAAATAGTTTCTGAATTATGTTGCTGAAAATGTTGTGTCTCCAGGTTATTGGATTACAATGGCAGCAAAATTCCCAGACAGTTAGGAGACATGAACACAATGTAGAGAGACAACACATTACAGAGTAATTAGAGTACATTTGTAGAGTACATTTGATTTGAGCGTGTGAAGATAAATTGTATCTATTGTCTTGTCTATTATCAGAATTTTGAGGTAAAACGCTTTTTTAAACACTTTTTTTTGTTAAAGCTACATTGTTGCACAATGCTTGTTCACTGAAGAATACATTAGGTCTTACAAACCTATGTTTAAATTTATGTTTTATTGCATTTACTGTATATGTTGTGCATTTGGAAAGAAACTGTATGATGCAGTCCTTTCAAAATAGCAATGGGAACCAAAATCATCACTTTTTGTAAGGCCTTTATATTGTACAGCTGCACTTCAGATTTTTATTCTGTGTATTTAGACTGCGCTGGACATAGAAGTTTATGTATCTGTAGAGCATATTATGCTCTTCTTCAGGGTAGTACAGGGTAGTTCATGAACTGGCTAATCTGTGACTCACCTTGCCCAGTTCTAAGTGGCACGCACCCTGCACCTGACCCATTTCATGACCACATCCTCTCCGTCATTTTCACAGGCTTGAGGATGAGCCAGCAAGGGAGGAGCTGTGGAGCATCCAATCAGATCTCAGAGCTAAAGCACGTTCAGCTTCGCACCCAGACCTATGTGTTGTGGGTCAGGCCTTACACCTTGAATGAAGGAGCCAATGAAGAACCAAGGAGGATTATGGATTAGCAGCAGGATTCTCCGGGGATTTAAACTGTTGTTTTTCATTTAGCAGAAGAGAGGAAGTTCTAACTCTGGCCTCTGTGCCAACCCCCTGGGGTTTCTCTTACTGTTCACATGTAGTACATAGCAGAATCATGATATGCATATCTGCAGAAAACATAACATTCAAATAAATTGTATATACGGTATATAGTATACATAATACACTATACACAGTACAGTATATACATAACACAGTATACACTTATACTGTGCATGTACTGTGTATACAGTGTGCATGCGTGCATGCGTGTTTACATTTCCTGCATGTTTAATGTTTACGATGTCTTACACACCTTATTTGGTTCCACAAAGATATTATAATTTAATTGAATCAATCATGCATCAAACAGGACTGGGCTCAATGAACTTGAAATCATTCCGTTCAAGAAGTGGATTTTCTTCAGAATTAAAATGTTATTCTTTTGACAATAAGCATCAGTATTCTTCCTCTGTCGTTATCAAAGTTGTTACTCTTTCAAAGGCATGGAAAGTGTTGGCTTTGGATTGGAGTTGGAAGGAGTCTTTGGTTACGAGGAAGGTCAGAACAGTAATTATGAAGGCCAATGAAGGTCGTGTGAAAGCAAAAACAATAATGTGTATGTTTACACTTGCCTAATGAGATGTCAAATCTCTGGCTTTATTTACTAATGTGTATTTGTTAACAACAATATTTCTAAAACTTCTGAAAAAGCATTATTTGCATTCTCAGTGTTTGTTGATGGGTTTTATTTATTTTTTACCTTTTGTTTTAAATAAAAATGGGCACATTTTTTGCATCCTTGATTTGCTGTGATATACCTGTTACTGCTTATAGGTTAAACGGTTAATTAATTATTACTGTCAATTTGTCATAATGTGTATAAAGACCCTTTGGGTAGAATGAAAGGAATGTTGGTTATAGCCAGTTCATACTTAAAAACAACCTGTGTAAGGTACAATTTGATTTATCTTTATATCATTTGTCTTAGGCACATTAACACTTCTATATTTTGAAAATGATGAAAAAACCCAAACCAAAAACAAGGTCACTATAAATGTCATCCACCTTGTACCTTCTCTATATTTCACCAGCAATTTGATATGGTTTAGTCGACGCAATCATATTGTCTTGCCTGACTGTGTGGTTACTGTGAGTGGTTTTCAATACTATGGTCAAGTTTGAATAAGAGTCAAAGTACTGTATGTGTCCAAGGCCCCTGCATGGGCTCCAAGAGTCCTTCAAAGAAGAACCCATTGTTTAGTTTTCATTGATTAACCTGGAGAACCCTTAGCTATTTTTTAAAAAAACGTGAAAATGTGGCACAAATCTTTGAATATATATTCTTTCAGAGCGAACGTTTTTAACTCAATTCTTTGCTTCTGGGGGGTCCCTGCAACAACATATTTTCAGATGTGGTTCGGCGTCCGATTACATATAATATTTGGGGTCCTTGAAATGAAATAGTTTGAGAACGACTGACTACAAACATTTTTTCAGAAAACTGACAGGATTTAGAAGACATTTTTTAGAATCGGCCTCAGGTCTAAATGGGTTAATAAATATTTGTGGTCCTGCCTGTAAGTAATGATGTATTCCAAGCAGCTGCTCTGCTTACAATGGTCACAGGGTGTTTGTACCTAAATTGGCTTAGGACCTGTGAAGAGTTGGCACGTAGCCTACTGTACTGCAATAGATATGAACTGTACAGTACAGGTATGTGTACCAGAAATGCTGGTTATGTTTCCATTTCCTTGTTCTGTGCTTGCACACAACCAATCTTTGCCATTGAAATGTTACAGGCCCCTTAAATCCAATGTATTGTATTATTCCAGAGAATATAGATGTTATATCTCGGAAAATATCATATATGTTATCAAGCAAACAGTGGGGTTTACTACCAGTAAGGAAAACAGAAAAAGAAGATAATATATGTGTGTATGGCAGCCTTCAAGGAGACACCTGCCATATCACTCCCAGGCAGAGAGCCAAAGAAGGACAGTGCTGTCTGTGTGCTGGAGAAGGGGACCAAAGGGCCTCAGAGGGCACTTCACTGCTGTGCTAAACGAAATGATACTATACCTACCTCATACAACCTCTGCTATGCTTCTTCAATCAATTTAATTACTCATTTAATTAGGGAGATACATCAATCTGGCCGGGCACGAAGCGTCAGCCAACTGAGAGAACGAAGTATTGGTAGGCACAGTAAAAGTGTGTTAATTTGCAAATCGATAAATGAACACTGAGGATTTTACTGTGTACGTGTTTAAAGCTATAATTTCTATATTGATCGAAAAAGGTGATAAACTAGAGAGCGTGCAAGTTTAAGCATGCTAGGGCAGTGTTCTTTCTTTTCTTTTCAAAATCTTTTTATTCAGGTTTTTTAACAGGCAGTGTTCTTTGTACCGTAAGTCGCACCCTACTTTCTTATTCACTTCTAAGAAGGAACAAGGAAACAGTGTTAGACAGAAATTGCATTGCAGCAGTGAGATTCCCGTATGCAAGTTCAAGAATTACATTATGCTCTGTTTGGCAGTTGTCCTGCATTTATCTCAAGGAAGTAAACTTAATATGCCTTTCGGGTTTGGCATCACCATACAGTAATCCTACTAATCCTATTGGTTAGTTGATAGTTGGCCGTGCATCGGTGGCCGTGGCATGCACTGTGGATTGGCTATTTGCACGCCAGCAACGTGGCAAGACTATTTTCAGTGCACAACCGTATAAAGTATAAATAGGGCTTCTTCATGGGAAAGTTTCAGAGACTGTAAACCCAACATGATCTGAGGCTGATGTTGCATAATCAAATATAGACCTCAATATGAATGTTTGCTTAGTGATTGAGTTGTTTTCTTTCCCAGATTAATGGAGGTGATTGTGTACCCATTCAATGTTTCCTTTTCAATCCTCTGACCTGCATGACATTATTACCACATAAACAGCTCGCAACACCTTTTCCAAACATTCCAACAAAGGCTCGTAGTAATATATAAGCCTAATAACTGCACATTCAAAATATGTGATACGAGTTTGACTGAGTGTCAGGGTTGAATCACTGCTTAGCCTTAGTAAAACCCTTTTCTCTCTTCTCCGTTAAACATGTAGGTACAAATCAAATGTGATTATTTCTGTCACATGACTGTCACCATAGCAATGATTGTACAAGATATAATAATGCTGCAGTCTTTCTTTTTTGTTGCCATCCCTCCAATGGATCTGGTCACTGTGGGTCCCAAATATTTTCTGGTAACCATTCAATGACAGGCACATGTTATGTTATTATTGTGTAACGCCCGGGATTTGAACTCCGGCCTCCCGCTTGAAAGTCCAACATCTTAACCACTAGAACAGGGGTTCCCAAACGGTGGTGCGTGCACCCCTTGTGGTGCGCGAACGCCTTCTAGGGGACATGAAAAGGGTAATGACGGTTTTATGCTGTATACAGCACAAATGGCAAAATCCGGTAAACCACTGTTGTAAGGAGATGTATAGAGCAGCTGCGGGAGTAAACAGCAGTTATATGTCTCCCAGTGCAGTGACATCCTGTGATTATTTGCCATAATCATATTAAAAAAAATACAATGAGACTTGGCGCTGGGGGGTGCGTCAGCTAGTTCAGGAGGTAGCAGGGGGTGCACGGCTAATTAAGCTAACCACTAGACCTAAGGGATATCCCTCTGGACCAGGGGAGATATTAGACTTTTGAGGCCATCAGGCAGAGTCTCTGAGCCACTCTGCTACACTTGCATGATGACATTGTCCACAATCCATTTGCACAACCGTTCTAACAGTTCTACTGTATGATTGCTTCATTGTTTTGGAATTGTGACATTCATCATTCATACCAGGTGCAAGAGGGGATTGGACAGAGACTGGTTTCAGGGAGGATTATATGGATAAGTAATATTGTGTAATATGTCGCACCTGACTAGCATGCAGCAGATACAGGGAGCAGAGGGGTAAACCGTATAAAAAGGGTTATTTTCCTATACAGTAGATTAGGCCTACAGTATGGGGTTCGGCCTAAATGACACTGATCATCACAGATGTGTTAAAACTGTGTTGTCAACTTACATTGTTAATTAATACAATAACTACGTATTCTTAAGTGTCTGCTGGCATGACATGCTTGCCATATGGTCACAGCTTTCACTACATAGTAGCACAGTACAGAGTTGGCCTGGACTTGTGCTGCTGAGACTACTTGTCCTTTAAGTGACCCAAAACCTGTCTGGTCTTATGCTATATGAGACTATAATCCATTTTCTTGGAAGACAATAGGTTAGGGGAGGGTAACAAACTCCCTCCATCACACGTCACACCAGAAGCCAGAAATTGTGGAAAGGTTGGACTTGGGCCTAGAAGCAACTAACCTGACTCCGCCATCTGGCGGAGTCAGGTTAAGAAGCAACCCCAGCCTGTAAAACACGTTTATGCTACAGAAACCAAAAAACTAAAAATATTATTCAATTACCGCATGTGTGAATAGTAGTGATGAGAATTTGACTGATTGAATACTTCATTAGCAGTTTGAAAAATAAAAATAAAAAGCACAGGAAAGTACAGTTCGATACAAGGTCTGCTCAGAGCATTTTAAACGCAAGAAAGCCGATGGCTCCGAGTCATTTTCCATCTAGGTCCTTTTGTACTCATTTCATTGAAACATTAATAATGACAAAAACATTGTATAAATGGTTAGAAGTCAAAAAGAAAAATATGTGCAATAAATAAGAATACAAATGAAATGATGAATTGATTATAGACTAATTTGAAAAGCCTCTGAATGGATAATGAAAGCACCTCGATGAAAGCACCAAAATGATTTAGGTTTGACAAAACTGACGATGTAACACCTGCTTTATTATTCATACTACTACTACTACTACTACTACTACTACTACTACTACTACTAATAATAATAATAATAATAATAATAATAATAATAATAATAATAATAATAATGGTTGACTCAGTATCAATATCCCCCACCTTTCGCACTTTCGCACTGAGCAATAAACTACAGGAAGTTACATTACATCCAGTATCTGGAATGTAATCTGACATGCGATGTTGACTGTTGTCCACTAGAGAGCAAACTTGGTCCATAGGCCTATTCATTTTTTCTCCCAGCTCCCTTGAAATAAAAAACGTCTCGGTTTCCGAGGCTTACCTCTCCTGTGTTTCCCAAAATAGAGAACAAACACAAACAGGTAGGCTAGTGTTTGTTTTGTTGTCAATAATATAATCCTTTGTAAGAAAACGTTTAATTAAAAACCAAAACGTCTCACACAGTGTTTTAACAGGTAGGCCAATACAAATTGCTTCGGAAATTAAAATGGCAAACTTGCATACAGCTCTATGGGCAGCCGCAAAACATCTCAAAATGTACAGAACACCTGCTGGGCTATGTATTGTGGGCCTACTTGAGGTCACTATCTCTCTCTCTCTCACACACACACACACACACACACACACACACACACACACACACAGTCACACACAGATTGCTGCTCCAGCTGGATAAATCGCCTGTGCTAATTATGCACAGCTGGTTTCTGTCTAAAAGAGTTTTGCCCCCTGCAAGCGTGCACGCCGCACGGTGCACAGCACATCCAGTAATATTTGCATAGAAGATCATCTTCTATAGTAGCTGTTTGTCTTCCACATTTGTTGTTTTCACGCTGTGAGGAGGAAGTGCCAGCCAGGGAATTGCCTAAAATGTTTCTGAAAAGCGGCATAATAACCCTAGGCATTGAATGTCAAATGAAGGACTGGACAGTTATAAGACAGCCATTTTCACAGCAGACTTTGACATGCAGGTAAACAGCTGAAGGAATGCCATAGGCACTGGCACTGGCAGTGGTGTAAAGTGAAGTACATTTACTCAAGTATTATAAGCTACTTGAGTACAACTAACATTGAGGTATTGTTAGATTTCTTTTATAATATTATTACAAAACATAGCCTACAATAACCACTTCAACTATATAGGCTATACATTTCGGCCATTTGAAAATAGCCGATATAGACAAGATGACAATATCACAATGCTTTGCGATGGGACATTCTGCATAATGAAGGGCCATACTTTCTAGGCTACTTTTGGTACTTTAAGTGCATTTGATTTTGATACCAATACATTTGTACTTTTACTCAAGTACATTTCTAATGCCAGATTTTTAACTACATTACAGTATTTATACTTGTACTTCAATAAAAAATAAAAACTGACACCACTACCCATAGGTTTCACAGGTGCTGTCGCTTAACTCAACTGGTGGTCGGAGCTGGATATCCCTGCGACGGCATGATGGGCTCAGGCCAGAGGCCCAATAGTCTCAAATCAAATCAAATCAATTTTATTTGTATAGCACATTTAAAAACGACTCTCATCGTACCAAAGTGCTTCACAGGTCACAGAAAAACAATACGATACAGTGCAATACAGTACATCAGTGAAACAATAAAATAAATAAAATAAAATGATAAAAATGCATAGTTATGGTACAGTAGTCAAGAGAGATGTTAAGCAGTTAAAAGGCAGTACGAAAAAAAAAAACGTATCCTAGGTATAAAGTGCACGAGTATTAGGGGGACTGGAAGGCTTGAGAGTAGAGGAACGTTTTGAGCCTAGACTTAAAACTCTCAGTGGAGGGGGCAGATCTGACAGCGAGAGGAATGCTATTCCAAAGTATAGGAGCTGCGACAGCAAAGGCTCGGTCGCCCCTGAGCCTCTTCCTTGTTGCTGGGACTACTAGGAGTCGTCTGTCTGCTGACCTGAGGGTCCTGATGGAGGAGGAGTATGATAGGAGGTCAGAGATGTAGGAGGGGGCCAGTCCGTTTAGTGCTTTGTATGTGAAGAGAAGGGTTTTGAATTTAATTCTGAACCGGACTGGCAACCAGTGGAGAGAGGCAAGGACAGGGGTGATATGGTCTCGCCTCTTGGTGCCAGTCAGGAGTCTGGCAGCCGCATTTTGCACCAGTTGGAGACGGGATAGGGATGACTGGGAAATTCCGGTGTAGAGGGAGTTGCAATAATCTAGACGGGATGAAATGAGTGCATGGATGACAATTTCGAGGTCGTGTGTGGAGAGAAATGGCTTAATTTTGGTGATGGAGCGGAGGTGGAAAAAGCTGGTTTTGACTATGGTGTTGATTTGTTTGTCGAATTTAAAGGCGGAATCAAAAAGCACCCCAAGGTTTTTAGCGTGGGGTTTGACAAGGGGGGCGAGGTCGCCAAGGTCATTTTTTATTTGTGTGATGGAGTCAGGTGGACCAAATAGTACTATTTCAAATTTACTGTCATTTAGTTGTAGGAAGTTTTGTGCCATCCATCTTTTGATGTCGGTGAGGCATTTATTTAGGTTGTTTAGTGTGGATTGATCGTTGGGTTTCAGAGGGAGATATAGTTGGGTGTCATCTGCGTAGCAGTGGAATGAGATGTTATATTGTCTGATGATATGACCAAGGGGGAGCATATAGAGGGAAAACAAGATGGGGCCTAGGATGGATCCTTGGGGGACTCCGCAGGAGAGGTGGGCAGGGGGAGAGGAGATGGTACCCATATTGACAGAGAAAGATCTGTCCTTGAGGTAAGATTCAAACCAGCCCAAGGCTGTGTTTTGGACTCCAGCATGGGACTTGAGGCGGTGCAGTAGAATGGTGTGGTCCACGGTGTCGAATGCTGCGCTAAGGTCCAGCAGCAGTAGGACACCGCAGTCCCCAGCGTCAGCAGAGAGGAGCAGGTCGTTGTGGACCTTCAGGAGGGCTGATTCTGTACTGTGGAATCAGCCTAGGATGGATCTCAGCTCCCAGGGGCCCGTGAACTGGACAGGATCCAACCCTGCTGGCGCTCCATGGCATAGGTGACATACTCTATATTGTACAGTCATTATAATTGGGGGTAGGCTACCATAGCAAATTACTCAAATTAATGATGCATCGTAACCTTGTTACCCACGAATGAGCAGTTATTTTTAGCATTAGCTTCAGGACACGTAGCAAGGATGTACTGATATAGCAGGGAATCAGTGATGACCACGTCGCTGACATTGACCATGTTTGAAGTCTTGTAGGCTATAGGTTATAGTTATAGTTATTCGCTCAAATGAGAATGCATGCATGCCAGTCAGTTGAAAATATCTCTGTGCTTATAGAACAATGTTTTCCCATCTGAATTCCCCTGCTTTTGGGAGTCTCCAGTGCCAGGTCTTACCGGACTAGAATCTCCATCTGCACACAGATATTCTGTTCTGTCAAGCTGTCTGCATCCTCTACACAGCAGTGGTTCTCAGCCTGTGGGTCTGGCCAAATTATTTTGGGGAGGGCCGCGGGGTCCCCAGATGATTAGCTTAATGTGCAACATTGTTTTCTCACTCAACAAGCCAACATACAGTATAAGTGTACATGCACATTTCTAAAGTTGCAATAGGACTTGGAAGACCTTTTTTTGAGTGGCCACTGCCAGGATTTCTAACTAATCATTTTAGTAATGTCCTCTAAATTTGAGGAGAGAATTGGTGCATTTCGGGGCACATTTCGGGGCGCCGAAAAATGCCCATGTAATGTATGGCGCCGTGCCACAGGGACACCCATTGTCTCTCTCCCCAGAACGGGTCATATCCCCTTTCAGGACTAGTCATTATAATTTACAGAAGGCATTGGAGGCTTGTTATTCAATTCCATTAGTACTCCAAGCTTAACTATACTATACAGCAGAAGAGAATCAGCTCACTAAGATCCACAGAAACAGGAGATAGGCCCCTGACTTATAGGCCTTTCTCTAGAACTGTTGGTTCCCAAAGCTACTTACTTACACAGACTGCTTAGTGGATCAACTGGGAACAATTGTGTAGTATAAGGTGCATCAAATAATCTGTGAGTGTACACAGTGGACATGCCAAAAGGTTAAGAACAGCACAAAAAAGTACATCATAACTGCCCTAAACAAACACTAAAGACCATAGACTTGACTGGCAAAAAATGACATTATAACGGCCGTAAACAAACATTAAAGTCTATAGACTTCGCTGGCAAAAAATTACATTATAATGATAACTGCCCTAAACAAATGAAGTCCATATAGACTTGGCTGGCCTATGACATAATTTTGGAAAGCCATGCATTGGAGGGGCTAGCGCCTCAACTAGACTAAAATGTTAGGTAAGGGTTAGTAAGTAATTTTAGTTTTTATGTACATAAATGATGTTGGTGAATGTAGAGTAAACCTGTCCTCAAGACAGCTGGTTTACTCAATACATTCACCAACATCACTAGTGAAAATATACAAAGAAAACATTTCCCAAACCTTACAGAAATCATCATAATTAAGTAAGTATTGTGGTGGACTAACCTTCTGTGGTGTGAAGGCAATGAATGATGCCACAACAAGGGGTTTCAGTACTTGATGTTTACTGGCAGAACGGCAGTACAGCACACATCCAACAGCACTTTAGCAGGTATAGGTAAACTCACGCTATTAGTAATACTGTAATCTGTAATATAGTCTCTTTGGTGGATGAGTCAGTCCGTGGTGGTCGGGCGGAGACGGAGGATTCCTCGGTATGTCTACACTCATTGAACACCGGACCGGAACATAACTGCTCAAACCGCGCATGGAACAGACATAATCACAGAACTCTCTCTACCTGAGAGCCAATCAGAACACACCATGTCCAGTAAACGCACACACTGTAGTTAGTTGGGCATATCTGGGCATAGGATGGCACTTGTTTCCACTCATTACACCATTAAATCATGTTTTAGCAACGCAACTCTTTTCAGCCAAAATGTATCTTACACAGAAAAATACACACACCCCTGGCAAGTGGTATGCTTAGATACTCTAAGGGTATATGTCCCAATTACCTTACCCTATAGGGTAACAAGACAACTCACCCCTAAAGCCACTTTTGGTGAGTTGTCCAGACAACTCACCCCTAAACGTGAAGACATCTCACCCCTGCTTTTTTAGGGGTGAGATGTCTTCACTGTCCGGGGTGAGCTGTCCGGACAACTCACCCCGACATGTCAAAAAGTGAAGACAACTCACCGGGGTGAGATGTCTCGTATTCCCCTATAGTACCCACCCTATATAAGGAGCACTGTGGTTATGTGGTCTTTTCAGATCCTCAGACCAGGAAGAGGATCATATGGCAAGTATGTGTGTTTGGTAATGAGCTTATTTGGACATATCTGTTAAAATCAATAAATGTGTATGTTTCAACCAAGCTATTTTGTCTGGGTCATATGTAACCTGAAGTAATTGAAAGTATTATATGAAATGAAATATGTACAATCAAACTGGGTCAAGATGTGAACACTCTGAATACAAACTAACTAGCATTGTAGCATTCAAATTGTGCTGACCATGAGGCTATAGCAAAAGGAAATGGTGATTATACTGTGACACAAAATACTTAATATACTGCGACAAATGATAATCATAAAATAATAAATGTAATCAGGAAAAACATCATAGAACATGTGAGGCAAAAGAAAAACATATAGGCCTATGTGGGAAAGGCAGTCTGTCTTTACCACACGCTCTAACGTGTGGCTTTGTGTGTGTCTGAAACATTTTCAATGTGGAAACGAATTATTGCGATTATCTCAAATAATTGCATGTAATAATTGTGACAGGCCTGCGATCTGGTGACACGACAGTGCTGCGTAGATGGGACTCACAGGCTGGAGGAGGAGATATCCAAGGCACCCTTGGATATCCACTGTCATCAGGATTCGACTGTTCAGCCATCAAATTACTCACCGCTGGACAGAAGTAGAAGTCATCGTCAGATTCGATGGGCAACCACGAGCAAGCAAAGCAAATACCGGACCGGTAAGTACGCTGAGCATATTATAAACTTATTTGCCATTTTTTACTATTTTGAAAAACCTTCTAAAATACCTTAGTTCAAATAGCCGATCTATAAGCTCACAACGTGTCGATGTAGATCGGCTAGTTGAACTATTTTAAAATGATTTTCAAAATTGTAAAGGCAAATAAGTTTAGGGATAAGGGGTAAAGGGTGGTGCAAGATGGGGCCCAAATATGTTGTAGCCTTGTAGGTGCGTTTCTGGGGCCTCATGCTCCAGGCAAAAGGGGGCCTAATCATTCTTTGCAAGGTAGCTAGCAAATAGAGCGAAGCATGCATGATAACAAAATGGGCTGTATGTTTTCATACGTCATGTGCACATTGACTTTGGAGTGGATCAATCCCACTGAGGGACTGGGTGGTGAATTGAGAAATAAACCTCATTCTTCTCTGGTTTTAATGCATAACATTTATACCGTTTGAGAGGTGAAGTCAATAACTTCATTTAAGCTATATTGTCAAAACACCCACGCACGCACGCACGCACGCACGCACGCACACGCAGCAATTAGGCTATGACTCATTATAAAACAAGTGAATCCATACCTGATGCAAATATATTCAATCATAAAATATTGCCCACCATCCATACATGAACCTGCCTTTTCTAACTTCATTATGAGCCCATTAATTGTCTCCACCAGCCAAAGGCATGGGGAGAGTATGTTTTGCACTCCGTCCGTGTGTCCGTCCGTCCGTCTGTGTGCCAAACTGCACACACTCCCTGGATGCCAACGGCAAACCCCAATTTTTCTACAATGCCCTGTTATAGCGCCACCATGAGGCCGACTTTTGCAAAACACATTTATTTATATTACTCGTACAGATTTTATCCATACATCACGCAAATCGGAATACACTACATCTACAGTCATGTGATCAATACGGACCTGTCTGCTTTCCCATATCCCATTCTGATTGGCTAAGATTGCCTTCCAAAGTTTGCAGGATTGGTCAGGTCCATTTTGAACAAAATGCCTAAAATCTTGGACACAGCGTGTGATTTCCGTGAAATTATGCACACACACATTCCCATTAGGCAGAGGAAGAAATGCAACTTAAATGTTTACACCTATAACTGCACTGACCTGTGTACAACTTTGTATGCCCACTACTACACATTATAAATACACTGTTACGTGTTGTGCATTTTTATTGCACAGTTATACAAACACCAGGCGACAGATTATTGCAAAAAACAACAACAAAAAACACGTCCTACACAATTTGTCGCTATTATCCTGGTTTCCCATCATTTGCCCAATGCCTCATTAGAAAGCAAATACTGTTACTCTGTGTGTGTGTGTGTGTGTGTGTGTGTGTGTGTGTGTGTGTGTGTGTGTGTGTGTGTGTGTGTGTGTGTGTGTGTGTGTGTGTGTGTGTGTGTTTATATTCCCTACACAGGCACTCGCCTCTCTAGTAGTCTAGTTGGCCTATATCCCACAACTCTCTTGTCCATTGGGGTGAGGTAAAACATGACCAACATGCATTAATGTCTGTCTCTTATCAGGCCCTGTGTTTACACAGGTCTAGTGTAGACATGGTGGCAACCAGATAACACTATCTGATAGCCATGTGTGCAGTTCAAATGGCCCTAACCTGGAAATGAGCTCCAAATGGACTGCTCTCAATGTACCGGTATCAGGTACCGTCGCCCATAATCCATCTCGCCCTCGGTGCGGCGGTTCTTGTATTCTTAATTTAGTTTTACTGAGAATAAGGTTAGAAATAAATGTAGGTTTAGACATAGTTTTACTGGGGTTAAGTTTAGGAATAGGGTTAGGTTTAGGCATAGTTTTACTGAGGTTAAGGTTAGGAATAAGGTTAGATTGAACCGTTTAAGCATAATTTACTTAGGCTACTTTAGGAATACCAGGCTGAGCCGTTCCGCCGGCTGTACGCACGGGGCGAGTTGGTAAATGGGTGACTTGTTTGGTATTCAATGTACCAGCTGGGGATAGGTACAGTAATGGCCTACAGTGGTTAGCAGGAAATGCTGCCCCAGTCCTCTTCAAATTGGTTTATTGATTGAGAGATTGATATTTTTTTAGATTGGTGCAGCATGGTCCCAAAGGTTAGAGGATCAACAAGCATTCTTGTGGCCGAAAGGTTTCTGGTGCGATCCACCGGAAAAATCTAAGGAAAAGTCGGGGTGGAGAAGTGGATTTATAAAAAATATTTAATTTAGATGTTTTTTTATTTATGTCTCTATGACAGCTGCTGTAACCTTAATTACCCCCCAGGGATGTACAGTCCTTCTCTGCCAAGGACAACATTGGGCAACTTTAATTAATGATCACAGACCGCCAAAGACGACATTGGACGAGATAGGCTTTTATACAGATTTTTTTGTTTTCTGTGAATGCACCGGTTATATTCCATTCAGATCGAAGAAACTCTTTGCATTGGAACCCAGCACTTCTCTCTGTTTTTACTAAACCACCGCGTTCACCCTGGCTAGTTCCGTATGGAGGAGGGCCCTCCTAAGGGCCTATTCAAACTCCAGTGAGGTGATAAGGTGACCACCGAAAAGGGTGGTTAGTAAAAACAGAGAGATGTGTTTGGGTGAGCAGTGAGTCGCTTACCACCGTGGCGTAACATCATGTTGTAGTTTTCGGTGGTCACCTTATCACCTAAAACTGGAGTATGAATTGGCCTTAAACCACCGTTTAGGTGATGGACTATGAGTGCCTGTATCAAAGCCACTGTGTAGGTAGGAGCTTATCACCTAAAGCTGGAGTATGATTAGGCCTTAACTCCCTTAAGTGTATCTGCATGAGTCATGTAAAGCAGACCTGCCCTGGATAATGATGGTAAAAAAGGTGGATGCATGGCTTGATTTGTTATTTGAAAAACAATTATTTTGCACTTACTGATGCTACTATGTGAATAGCATGAATACAGTATCATGTGCTTGCTCCAGTAGCTTCAGAAGAATAACCTTGTGGTGCATGCTCTTCTACGGCTCTCCCGCAACGAAGTAATACAATGTCATAAAAATTCAAACACTAGATCAGACACAATCAAAATGTCTGGGCATTTATAGACTGTTAGACTGTTGTTGCAGACAGGCTTTTAAATATTAAAATTGAGCTATAAATTCAACTTCACAATAAAATATTCACTGTATTGTCTGCTGCTGTACATACAACAGAAATTCCTTTGCATTTGATTATATGATTTTATTACAACACAATGAATCCTTTTCTACATTTTGTTTAAGTTGTGATTTCATTCAGAAAACACAGATGCTTTTGATCAGGTGTATGTAACAGACATTTATTTGTCAAAATATCCACTCCAGTAAAACTCCCAGGTAATGTTAAAAAACCCATTTTATTTTATTTTTTAAACAGACTGTTAGAGTAGATTCACCGTATAACAGCGTGATACCACATGATTTAATAAAAAAGCCTTAAGCCAGATTTCTTCTAAGCATTATACAGTATGTATAAGTCACAATGTCAAACTAAGTCGATACTCTGTGCGTGCCGGCTTCCATTAAACACGTATTTGAAGTGAAGGTCAATGCTGTGCTCTTGATAAATATACTTCCAAACAGTTGCTCATGCAGCACATGAAGTACTCACAAAAAGGCATCCATCGGCCTGTGTCAAGACAGGGATAATAGCTTGCCCATGGAGCACCTTCTAGTCTTCACATCTCAATGCCACAGTTCGATTTATCACGTTCAATCTGGCATACATTTTTGGGGCATCTTAAAAAGAAAAAAATCATACACATATGTTTTTGCATCGTGACACCACCGTACAACAAAGTATAAAATAGGGCTTAAACTGTTAATTTACAGGAGATTAAGTTACTGCCAAGGTATTGCATTGGCATTTCAATCTCTTAAACCCTCTAATATCATTGCCATGAATTGTTCCTTAAATCAATACAAAGTACAGCGTAGTTGTTGAGGGCGATCAATGTAGCCATTACTGTTTCCACAAACGTAAAGTTGTCCTCACATCATAAAGGGGGAATGATGAAATTATATTGTAAATGTCCATCTTTTAGTGTTGACATGACAGCACAACAAGGGATGTATTAAAAGATCATTACAAATGCGTAACTCGAGAACCGTTCGTCCTACCGACTTCAAATTCGACACACGCGTTCCACCCCCCACAGGGGCACCCCCCAGTGCCCGGTGTCGAGTCGGTTGGACCCACGGTTGACCAGAACCGCCACAAAAAAGGCCTCTGTCCGGGCTCTGGACCTGATCTCAGTATGGAGCTGTCGTGTTCTGACATCATTTTGACATCTGCATAGACTCCATATTTGGGCATGCCTGACAAAGAACTCCATATATGGGGACACAGACATAATATCTGGGTGGGCATGCATTTCCAACTTGCATCGTTCCAAGTAGGCCAGTGCCAAACGGACACCGCTGTAGAGGCTCCAACGGGCACCACTCTAGTATCTATAAATGCACCAAGTCTCTGTCTGTACGTACGGTAGGTGTGTACGTCTGTAATCCACGTATCTCGAGAACAGTTTGCCCCACCGACTTAAAAAAGAACGCCTGAGGGCGAGAAGCGCCTCGCCCTAAAGTGCGAGGTCACGTGCACTGGCCATATATGGAGCGTGTCTTGAGTGTACCGGGTTTGATGACGTCAGATCAACATATGGAATGTCATATCAGGTCAGCTCTGTATGGAGATCTAAGGGTGGCAGCGTGGGGCAGTGTCTTGAGTGTACAGGGTTTGATGAGGGCCCAGGTAGTAGTAGGGCCCAGGTAGTATAGCGCCAGGACTTCATTTTCGGGCCTGTTGAGAACTCTAGTTTTCGCCGGCTGCCGGGCACGTCTGCACAAATAACTTTAATTGGGGCAGGCCCGTCTAGAGTTTAAATGGGCAGGTATCGGTCAAAAGGGATACATCGAAGAGGAAGGATGGATGGGGAATGATCAACATATGGAATGTCAGAACAGGTTCTGACATATATCCATATACTAATATTGATGACATCAGGGATCTCCATATATGGGCTTAATTGCGACAGCAGGTCGCATTTACTATGATCCCTGATTTACTATCATCCCTGCAGCTGATGATGTCATAGTGATGTCACGAGACCTGAGCACCATATATGGGGGCTTTCCCCATGTATGGGAATTTTTAGTGATAAACTGACAGACAAAAAACGCACGATTCAGAGTGGCCGGTAGAACAGCTGGATGGTAACCGTGAGGTTTCCAGTTTGATCCTGGGCTCCACCAGAGTTAGTGTCGAAGTGTCCTTGAGCAAGACTCTGAACTTTTTTGCTCCCCATGTGCAGGTTGGTGCCTCGCATGGTTTCCTCCGCCATCGGTGTGTGAATGGGTGAATGTAATGTACAATCTATGTAAAGCGCATAAATGGACCATTTACCATTTAGTGGGCGCCCCTCATTTCTAACAGATAGTTTTAACAGATAGTTAAGACACTAATGAAAATAGCTTTCATGACTCCATCCATGACTGAAATTGTATTTACACTGAAGGGTCCTTGCGAGTTTGTACATTTGAAGCCTTTGTCCTGAATATACTGTACATTATCTCCGATGTTTGCTGTGGCATTAATCTGCATCTTTTTGTGTTGAGATAACCGTGTGTCAGTGGCGTGAGGTGTGTGAAGTACAGGTTGAAAGTGGTTAAATTGGCACAATAATCCTATGACCTCAATTTGAATTGCGCCCCCTGGCAGCCACTCAGGGGGCTTTGAAAATGTGTGTGAGATACGTGCACTGCACTCACACAACACTCTGAGCAAACAAGGAGGATTCCAACGGTGATATCTGTAGAAATATAGCAGCTAGGCAATTGTAAAAACAGATCGTAATCTCAGACAACTGCTCCTGATGACACAACATTCAGTGTGTGGATCGCCCACAGTCCCTCCGAGACCCTATGAGAAAATATGAAAATAAATCTAGATAAAAACGAATCGGGGAGGCTAGAGTTTGGCGTAAAATGGTTGGTGCCACTATTATGTGAGAGATATGGTGCATGGCAAGCAGTTAAGTAGTTACAGTATGCGACCCATCAGTTACTGAAAAGTGTGTGATAACCTACGCAGATGTTTTCACGAAGAGCTAACCTTTCATAATACATTTGCATATAGATCATCAATGTTTCCATGAGCCCATGGCACAATAGGCTGTGCAGTGAAAGAGCATCACCCCAATTTTATAATGCAGAGCAAATAGTCACCAATCAGAAGAGTACAGAAGGGATCCCTTTAGCCTTCAGCTTCCCTCACGTCCTTTAAGATAAATGATGCATTTGTGTTGTACAGGCTATAAGCCATTAGTTCTGAGTGCACGCATGCATCCTCCTGGCTTTTGTTATTCATTCACTGCATCAACGCCGGTGTCCCAATACAGTACTGGTGCACACCGTGCATCTCAATGCTTCCATTTACATTCAACGTCTGTAAACTGCTGGCCCCTAGCCTGCGATGAAAAGGAGCCAGGAAATAATCCCCTGACAGTCTTAACCGCGTGGTCTCCTCTTTCTAATCAGGGCACCAGGGCTCGATTTGACGAATGCAATTAAGAAAGTTGATGTTTTTTGGCAGGGGGATTTAGAGTGTAATCATGTATTATGCATAAATGAACTGGCTAATTAACTAGGATTTGATATTAGTAATTTGTCACAGGCGTGCGGCATGCACCACCTTTAGTTTGCATTTGAGGTTATTGAAAATCACCACATGGTTTCAAGTATACTATTAATGCAATGTTTTGCACTGGCATTTTGACCATTATTGTAGTAGTTTAGACAGGGTGTAATATTGCACTAGGGGGCAGTGTTAGCATAGATAGTTCTTCTCTAGAGAGCAGTGCCTCCCAACCCTTGTCTTCAATCCTTAAAGTACTTTTACTTATGTCCTGTACTTCAGTGGTTCCCAAACTTTTTCATGCCAAGGACCCCCAAATTGACATTTATTAGCCCTCGGACCCCCATTTGAAAAATATATGCCAGGGACCCCCCCACTAGAGAAGAATTGTATGGCTCTAGCAGTGATTCTCAACCGGACGCCCATTCAATGGCATTTCTATCTCTGGGACCCCCAATTTATATTGTAAAATCAATGTTAATTTAACTCTGAGAGTGTACAAATAACGGGTCCATTTGGTTCCATTTGTACACTCTCTGAGTTACAGACCCATAAGGGTCCATTTGGTTCCTAACTGTCATTTAGCTGGGTACCCCCTGGAACTCCCTCAAGGACCCCTGGGCGTCCCCGGACCCCACTTTGGGAACCACTTCACAGGCATTTGTAATTTTCTTGAGTATTTCCAATATCCCTTCTACTCCACTACATCTCGATTCCAAATATTGTACTTTTACTCCACTACATTTATTTGAAAACTTTAGTTACGAGTTACTTTGCAGATTTTGATTGATTTGATTACGACACTTTTATTACCCACTTCAGCCCTATATACATTTCGGCCATTTGAAAATAGCAGATCTACAAGCTCACAATGCGTCCCAATAACTGCTATTTTGTAGTTTTTTTTTAAAGAAGCAATGATTAAATGTGTCAGTGATTTCTTTGTATATTTACGTTATTTGTCATATCTGTGATTATGAAGCCTAAAAGGCAAACAAAAATACCAATGTTCAATGCAAAAAAAGAAGAAAACAAAATTAAATTGTTAATCGTCTATTTAATTTGTAATCGTGACAGCCCTAGTCCTCAATGCTCATATGGTAGCATTTTTGTCTATTCACTTGGTGTCTCAGAGGAGGGATGTGAACAGTTCAGAAACCAGTGACATCGTTTTGCAGGTTTGGTCATTGGCAGCCATTACAAACAATATTTCAATCATAATTTCGTATTAATGCGAGAACAATGGGTTCTATTATAGCATGCTAACGTTCCAGGGATAGAAAGCCTGCCGTTTCTATCAGCTTCGATTTCCCATCGACATGATCATGTCACTGGTATAGGCGGGTTTCTGAACCGTCCACAGCCCTCCTTTGAGACAAAAAAAATGCTACCATATTATAATGAGCTGAAGTCGTCCTTTATTAAGCACTGCCAGTAGATCCTCTTGTCCACGCGAGCTGTTGAGGCCATGCAGCTCTCTGGGTCTCGTTGTTGGGAAGTGTTGTTGCTCGAGCCTGCGAAAGGTCAGGTAAGCTCCAGTGACACTGTTCTACCCACCAAATGTCAAGGAGTCCCAGGAGGTCGGCCAGACAGACAGGAGACCTTATCTGCTGGGATAACGGCACTACTGAAGCAGGGCGCGGGGGGGGGTCAACGTTGGTAGCAGTGTTCATTACGTCGACTAAAACTATATGACGGAAAATGTCCGTCGACTACCCTTTTTCACTGACGAAAATGTAATAACAACTAAGCTACGATTAATTAAGGCTAAGACTAAATGAATTGACAATTTGTAAAACTAAAAAACTAGACTAACATCCAGCAGAACTAAAAGACAAGCCATTTTTTTGTTTGGTTGCGCTCGGGTGTTGCACACGCACGCGTCGCACGTTGTAGATCGGCTATTTTCAGCATGCAGAAGTGTAAAATTAGGCATTATGATATTTACTCAACTAAAACTAGACTAAAAGCAAAACATGACAAACTAGAAAAAGTGCCCCTTGGGGCACAGGTCTCCACCAGGGCAGGTCAGGTTGTGGCCTCCTGGTGGCGCTATAATAGGCCAATGTGAAAAGGGTGCCATTTCTTCATACGCCTTTGATGGCAATTGGATGATTTGAGGCATTTTGTTCCAAAAATGTGTTTTGCAAAAATCAACCTGTTGGTGGCACTATAACAGGCCAATGTGAAAAGGGTGGGATATATTCCTCAGCCTAGTAAGAAAATGTGTGAAAGATTTCACGTAAATTGCATGCTGCGTTCATGATTTGAGGCTTTTGTTCAAAACGGGGCAATCTTGCAAACTGTGAAAGCCAATTATAGCCAATTAGGATGGAATATGAAATATTGGACAGATCCGACTTGAGCACATGACCATAGAGATACTGTGTAACGATTTGTGAGATTTTTGGACAGAATCTGGAGGAGTAATATCAAAAAATGTGTTTTACAAAAGTCGGCCTCCTGGTGGCGCTATAAAAGGCCTTTGCCTTGGCCTCTAGGGAGTGTGCATGGAACGTTTCACGCAGATCGGTGCAGTTTTAGGTAAAAAATGTGAAAAGCTGCCTCATGGTGGCGCTATAACAGGCCGTTCTGGAAAATGTGGGGCAGAGGTTCATCGTTGGCATCCAGGGAGTGTGTGTGCAAAGTTTGGCATCGACCAGGTTAACGGTGCCGGAGATTAGCTGTTCACAGACGGACGGAAGGACGGAAGGACGGACACACACACACACACACGGACGGAGTGCAAAACACTCTCTCCCCATGCCTTCGGCCTGGTGGAGACAAAAATTCAGAGGATTAAAATATAGCTGAAACCAAATGAAAATGTATTCAAAAGACCAAACTAAATCAACAAGTCAACTCTGGTTGGTACAGTAGGTGGTTAGTCACTGGTCATGTGGGTGGTGCTCCCTGCCTTACACAATGTATATTTATGAAGAGCTACATGACAAACTATATTGTCCTTGGGGGGGGGGGGGGGGGGGGGTCAGCGTTAGGAGGGTGGTTGACCAGAGGTGATGTGTGTGTGGTGCTTAACATGGACACTGCTTTATAATGCATTCACAGTGCAAGGGGCTACCCGACAGACTGTATTGTCCTTGACTTACAGTAAACGTAATTAGATTTCACACTGTAGCATATCCTGACCCCTCGGCTGCACTTACGGGCCCTTTTCGCAACAGCGATTCTGTCGGGTAAAACACAGAATATAATAACATTGATAGTGTGAGTGTTTCATTTAGATTTATTTTATGTGCCAGCATAAAAGTTACATATAGTGACTTTTATGAGTGACATATAATCTTGTGATGCAATTGGTACACACGCACGCACGCAGGCACGCGCACACACACACACATGCGCACTCACACGTTGCCGTTAACAGGGGTCATTGGGTGTTCTTGGGGGGGGGGGGGGGGGGGGGGGGGGGTCGTTCGACAGTGAGAATACCCTCAACCATGTGACCCTGATCAAAAAGCCAGGTGACCCTTTCACATTGGCCAGGAAGCACCACCCCTGCGCCCGCACCTCTCCTCTCTTAACGATCCACAACCACCTTGAAGCGGCTTCCGTTTGCCTCGTGGCCAACAGGAGGATGGCCCTTCACCAACTGGCCCCTGTGATTCCCAGCGTGTTGTAATAATCCCCGCAGAGGGACTGGCCGAAAATGCCCTTTTTCATTCCGCGGAACTCGCGGCACCTCGCTCTCGCCACCCCGTTGCTCAGGCATGTGTGCAGCCTGTGTGTTCCCTGCATGCTGTGTCTGTGTGTGCCAGCGCGAGGGGAAACTGTGCGGGAGCTGTCCGTGATGGACCGCAACACCTAACATTAAACGCAACCACAGTCATAGTTATTGCCTGCGGCTGCTGTGTTTCCATCCATCCATCTTCAACCACTTATCCGTAGTCGAGTGGCGGGGGCAACAGCTCCAGCAGAGAGCTCCAGACTTCCCTCTCCACGGCAACATTAGTAACTTAGGACATTCCTCAGCTTTTGTTTTACATTTACTCCAGTACTTTATACTTGACTACAATTTTTAGTACTACGATTTTCAGTACTTTTACTTCTACTCCACTACATCTCAGAGGTAAATATTATACTTTTACTCCCACTACAATTATTTGACAGCTGCAGATAAGTTACTTTGTATATTTTGATTATTATTACAAAAGAGTACAAATTGTGCTATTTTATCATGAGCATTAGTGAAGAGTCAGGAACAATTATATGAAGATGGGTTGAAGAGTGGTGAAGTTGTCCTTTAACCACCTCAGCCTACACACACACACACGCACACGCACACGCACACACACACACACACACACACACACACACACACACACACACACACACACACACACACTAGGGCATTAACTTCTAGTCATGTTTACTAGTTGACTAGTTGCCTAGTTTACTAGTCGACTAGTTGTTTAACCACCTATTATGTTTTTTTTTTAAATAAATATTTGTACATTTAAAAACTGTGTACATTGGTGACTATAACTATAATCTACCTGATCTTGAGGCCTACAAAATTTCTTATCAACTAGTCAACTAGTACCAACAAGGTCGACTAGTGGACTAGTTTACTAGTCGACTAGTTGCTTAATGCCCTAACACACACACACACACACACACATTCCATTTGAAAATAGCCAATGTACAGTACCAGCTCACAATGTGTTTTGCGATGCGACACATCGTGAGAGTTTGTAGATCTGCTATTTTCAAAAGACATTTATCCATTTTGTGCATGTGAAAACTTGGGAAATGGGACATTGTGTATAATGAGTAGGATACTTGTGTATACTTTTTTAATCAAGAGAGGTTTGTAGAGAGAGTATTGCAGAGACCATGGCAAGGAAAAGGACACTGGATACTATGGAGCCCTAGCTGGGCCTCCTCAGGAAGAACAATAATGTAGCTAGTATACTGTAGGTTAATAGATCTGTGAACATGATGAAAAGAGAGGTTCTGCCGGTAATGTTGAGTGATCATCACACCTCTCTGCAGTACACCGTGTCGTGTAAGTCACTACCAGCACTACAATACCACTCACTGTATAGTCACTCAGCGGCACCCAGATATGTAGCCTACTGTATAGCGTGACAAGAGTTTTTTTTGATTGATTGAAAATTGTATTAACAGTTTGCAGAATTACAGTACATTTCAAGCACAAACTCAATACAAAGGCTGTTAACTGTGAGTGGACGACCCAATTAAGCATTACACTTGTTCAGGGTCCACCATGTTCAATTCATCAAAACATTTAGAGACGTACAAATAGACACTTCTATAGAGCGTCGCAGTCCCGCCTCCTACCCTGGACCAGGAAATGAAACCCAATGCATTATTCTCATAGACATTTCTTAAAGTATTTATTTAAAGACGGTTACGCCGCGGACAAAGCCAACTGGAGTCGTGACAACTCATGACAACACAAACAATATTTTGGACCAAACAAATAATTAGAAAGAAGAAAAAAACGGCAGGTTACAACACTTTTTTTGTTGTTTTTCTTCTTTGTAATTATTTGTTTGATCCAAAATATTGTTTGTGTTGTCATGAGTTGTCACGACTCGAGTTGGCTTTGTCCGCGGCGTAACCGTCTTTAAATAAATACTTTAAGAAATGTCTATGAGAATAATGCATTGGGTTTCATTTCCTGGTCCAGGGTAGGAGGCGGGACTGCGACGCTCTATATAGACAAAGAACAGAACAGGAATTCATCATAATGGAGGTAAAAAGGGAAAAGAAACATATACAGTGAGGGGAAAAGGGGGTGGGGGGCGGTGGGGGGGGATTCAGATTTTACGGGGGCCAGTTTCGAATTGCAGCCATCCGTAGGTGCCCTTTGAGAGCGGTTTTGAAGGAGTCATTCGCATGTCTTAATGACTGTTGGTAGGGCGTTCCACATTTTGGTGGCATAGGAGCGAAAAGAATTTAGTCCCTTGTTTGTGCCGAATCTGGGTTGTACATGGTTCATTGCACTCCCTCTGGTGTTGTGGGTGTGGACTTCGTTAACATTAAGGAAGTATCTAGACAGGTACATGGGTATCTTGGTGGAGTATAGAATCTTGTGGACCAGACCCATTACAGCTTACTGAGTGAGAATAATATTGTGGCGGCAGGTTAAGTAGGAGTCATGTTTGGGCACATCTTTGTCCAGGCCTATATCAGAACTATGTTGAGTGGACTGGGAGGACAGCTGTACACAATGGGTAAATAGTAGGGATGTAACGATATAGTAACTGTATCGAAATATCGATTTTACTTTAAAAAAAATCACACCCGTGTGTTTGACTTTGTATCGTATCGTTCATATAGCACCTCACTCCTCAGTCATAAAGCACCTCACTCCTCAGTCATAAAGCACCTCACTCCTCAGTCATAAAGCACCTCACTCCTCAGTCATAAAGCACCTCACTCCTCAGTCATAAAGCACCTCACTCCTCAGTCATAAAGCACCTTTGACTTGGTATCGTATCGTTCATATAGCACCTCACTCCTCAGTCATAAAGCACCTCACTCCTCAGTCATAAAGCACCTTTGACTTGGTATCGTATCGTTCATATAGCATCTCACTCCTCAGTCATAAAGCACCTCACTCCTCAGTCATAAAGCATCTCACTCCTCAGTCATAAAGCACCTCACTCCTCAGTCATAAAGCACCTTTGACTTGGTATCGTATCGTTCATATAGCATCTCACTCCTCAGTCATAAAGCACCTTTGACTTGGTATCGTATCGTTCATATAGCATCTCACTCCTCAGTCATAAAGCACCTCACTCCTCAGTCATAAAGCATCTCACTCCTCAGTCATAAAGCACCTCACTCCTCAGTCATAAAGCACCTTTGACTTGGTATCGTATCGTTCATATAGCATCTCACTCCTCAGTCATAAAGCACCTTTGACTTGGTATCGTATCGTTCATATAGCACCTCACTCCTCAGTCATAAAGCACCTTTGTATCGTATCGTTCATATAGAACCTCACTCCTCAGTCATAAAGCACCTTTGTATCGTATCGTTCATATAGAACCTCACTCCTCAGTCATAAAGCACCTTTGTATCGTATCGTTCATATAGAACCTCACTCCTCAGTCATAAAGCACCTTGGTATCGTATCGTTCATATAGCACCTCACTCCTCAGTCATAAAGCACCTTGGTATCGTATCGTTCATATAGCACCTCACTCCTCAGTCATAAAGCACCTTTGTATCGTATCGTTCATATAGAACCTCACTCCTCAGTCATAAAGCACCTTTGTATCGTATCGTTCATATAGCATCTCACTCCTCAGTCATAAAGCACCTTGGTATCGTATCGTTCATATAGCACCTCACTCCTCAGTCATAAAGCACCTTTGTATCGTATCGTTCATATAGAACCTCACTCCTCAGTCATAAAGCACCTTGGTATCGTATCGTTCATATAGCACCTCACTCCTCAGTCATAAAGCACCTTTGTATCGTATCGTTCATATAGAACCTCACTCCTCAGTCATAAAGCACCTTTGCAATGTGCATTACATTCACATATACCACTGGTGGAGGCAACCAGGCAAGGACCAACATGCTCGTTGAGAGTAGTTTAATGTTTGGTGTCTTGCTAAAGGACACTAATGCAGGCAGAGCCGGGTTATTGAACCTGCAACCTTCCAAAAAAGTACGGAAGTTCCCCACCTCCCGAGCCACTGCTGCCCCCTCAATGGGTGAGTGAAGGTGGCAGGATTTTTGGAGGGATGTAGGCATGTATGAAAATATGCGGCACCAAATTGATGCAATTGATTCCAGATGCAACAGAAATGACTTCCCCCTGTGGGTTTTTAATTAAGACACAGCTGTTGAGAGAGAGAGACAACCCTTTGCTGTCTCACATGGCTCCTGTTTGATATTAAAATAGGCAAGCTGCAAGGGATTTTCACTTACACTCTCCTGCAAAGCTAGGCCAGTATAGCGGTTCATTCCTGATTATTCTTTGCACTGTCGATTACAGACAATGTGTTTAAATCTGTTATTAAAAATGTATGTATTAATCGGATTCGATGGCATGCTACACAAACTCTCATGATTGGGATTATGCCACTGATTATGACGTTTAGTGTGAGAATAGCTCCGTTTGGAACATCAACGCTTTAGATATTGAGGTTCCAAACGGAGCTAGCGCGAGAATAACGCCTCCATTGTTCTGTACAGACACTGAAAGAAATCAAGAGTATAGAAATGCAACATATTTGTGTACCGTTTTACATTTACAGAACAATCTAATGTTCAGCCAATATTGATTAGGTTTTGACAAAAGATTTTACAGAGCACAGATGTTGGGTGAAGGCTTGTTATTGAATTTCTCTCCCCCTCACCATTTTGCTGGAGATGACATCTACTCATGACAACTTTAATGCCATCTATTGGCTTGTCAGAAACTTTTAATTAAAATTGACTTACTGTGTAACTCTATAGTGCCTCCAAAAGTGCATCTTAACCTCTTGACAGAGCATACATTTTCATCTGTCCTGGGCACGGAAAAAATATTTATATAGCACATTTTGTACACTAATGCAATGCAAGGTGCTTTGAATGAGTCAAAAAGGCTTTCAGACATTAAAAGCATGAAATAGAGAAATACAATAGTATAGGTTAAAACTAGGGTAAGTCATATGTTTTGTTATATTGTGATAGTACTCATTGCTACAGTGTGTGTTTGTTCAACAACCGGGGCCTTCCTGTCACTCCAGCTCTAATAAACAGAAAATAAAATTTCAGGTGGGTTGCAAATCTTCAGCCAATCAGGAGAGAGTACCCATTTATCAGCTTAAATTGTGTCCCAGTTCCAATTTTGTCTGCTCATTTCTCATTTCACTTTCACTTGTTTATCCTATATCCTCTCCCCTGACTGGATAAAATTGGTATCCCGACCTGAAAATGCATTTTCTGTTTACCAAAGAGCTGGAGAGACATGGAGACTGCTGTTACTGAACATGCACTCTGTAACAATGACTATAGGCTACTCAGAATATACAGCTATTTAACACTTATTTTAACAAACAAATTATAATTATTATTTCAATGCTTGCAGGCGAAACTTTCATCTGGGCCGGCCACTCTGGTTTTCAGTCTAAGCGAGGCAGTACTGAGTCTGATCGTGAACATCAAACGTCATTGACTAGGACCCAGCCATGTAACCAAGCGCAGTGGTCCATTAGCTGCCGGTCCGGAAAAATCCATAATTAATTAGCATTATTGAGTTGATTAAACGTCTCCCCCTGTCAAAACCTGTCAGTCTTACAAAACCAACGGCGAGATAATGATTCAGATGTGGAATGATGGGATCAGTTGACAGTTATACGTCATTCCCCCTACAGTGGGCCTCGGAAATGAGGTTCACAAGTCCCAGCCGTTGTGAATACTGTACTGTAGTTTGCACTTTCAGCCAAGGACGATTTGTGACATATTTATGGAGCTAAAGACCTGTCCGGATAATACAACTTTATTTGTATAGCACCTTTCATGACATGAAATGCAGCTCAATGCAGCTCATGCTTTTATTTCTTCTCGTTTAGATTATTGCAACTCTATTTATTCTGGTCTCTGCAAAAAATCACTATCCCGCCTATAATTAGTACAAAACTCAGCTGCCAGACTTTTAACCAACTCCAAAAGACACGACCACATCACCCCCATATTAGCTACCCTCCACTGGTTACCCGTTAGTTTCAGAATTGATTTTAAAATTTTACTCATGACTTTTAAAGCCGTGAATGGCCAGGCTCCTAGCTACGTCTCCGACATGCTGAAACCCTACAGGCCTGTGCGCCCACTCAGGTCCTCAGACAAGGCCCTCCTGGAGACCCCTACAGCTCAGCTTGTCACTAAGGGCGGCAGGGCCTTTGCAACCAGGGCCCCCATACTCTGGAACCTATTGACCTAAGATGCGCAAAATCAATATCCACTTTTAAAACTCTGCTGAAAACCCACCTTTATCTTAAAGCCTTTTCCTAACTGTCATTATTGTATTATTGTCTCCACCAGGCCGAAGGCATGGGGAGAGAGTATGTTTTGCACTCCGTCCGTCCGTCCGTGTGTCCGTCCGTCCGTCCGTGTATCTCTGGCACCGTTGGCTTGATCGCAGCCATACTCTGCACACACACTCCCTGAATACCAGAGCTGAACCTCTGCCCCAAACTTTTCACATTGGCCTGTTATAGCGCCACCAGGAGGCCGCTTTGTGCAAAACAAATGTTTTGACAGTACACCTACAGATTTTGTCCAAACATTACGCAAATTGGTACACAGTCTCTCTAGAGCCATTCAACGAAACGGGTCTTTCAGATTTTTCAGACTCCATCCTGATTGGCTAAGATTGGCTTCCAAAGTTCGCAGGAGTGCTCCGTTTCAAACAAAATGCTGCAAATCATGAACACATGGTGTGATTTCCGTGAAATTTTGCACGCACATTCCCACTAGGTCGAGGAAGAAATGCCACTTGCATATTTTCAACTCGGCCTCATGGTGGCGCTATAACTGGCCGATTTGTGTTTTTACCTATAACTGCACCGATCTGTGTAAAACCATGTATGCACACTCCCTAGAGGCCAAGGAAAAACTTTTGCCTGGAATTTTTAACATCTGCTCTTTATAGCGCCACCAGGAGGCCGACATATGTAAAACACATTTTCTAATATTACTCCTTCAGATTTTATCCAAATTTCACGCAAATCGGTACACATGCTCTCCATAGTCATGTGATCATGTAATTTGTTTGATTTCTCATAATTATCCATCCTGATTGGCTACGATTGGCTTCTAAAGTTTTCAGGAGTAGCCCGTTTTGTACCTGTTTTGTACAAATTGCCACAACTCCGCAACGCAGCGTCCGATTGCGGTGAAACTGTGCATGCCTATTCCCACTACTAGGCTGAGGAAGAAATGCCACTTGACAGTTTTCAAATCAGCCTCATGGTGGCGCTACAACAGGCCAAGTTGCGTCACACACACACACACACACACACACACGCACACACACACACACACACACACACACACACACACACACACACACACACACACACACACACACACACACACACACACACACACACACACACACACACACACACAATAAACATGTTTATATTACTCCTAAACATTTTGCCAAACATCCCACACAATCCTATCCTCCTGGTGGAGACCTGTGCCCAGAAGGGCACTTTTTCTAGTTATGTATGTTTTGTATTTTTATGCCGGCTATTGCATGGATTGATCTTGTATTGTTCTCTTGATGTAAAGCACTTTGTGACTTCGTCTAGAAATGTGCTATATAAATATATTCATTATCATTATCATTCATTATCAAAGTGCTTTGCAGAGAAATGGAGAAAGAAAGAAAAGAAAAGCAAGGCATAAAACATTAAAAATAATAGCAGTAATGCAATACAGTGAGGACATGAATAACAAAACATTTAAAAGATCATTTAAAAGCCATCTTGTAGAAGTGGGTCTTGAGCTGTGCTTTAAAAATGTCTACAGAGGCTGCCTGACGAAGGTACAGTGGGAGTTTGTTCCACGCCGTCGGCCCGTAGAAGCAAAAAGCTGCTTCACCGTATTTTTTAGTTGCCATTTTTTTAGGCATCGAGCAGGCCAGCAGTGGAAGACCTTAGGGGGCGGTTTGGGACATATTTAGGCAGGCAGTCATGTAGGTATAGGAAGGTGCGAGACCATTGAGAGATTTATAAACAAGTACAATTATTTTAAAATCAATCCTAAAAACAACCGGAAGCCAATGCAGTGAAGCTAAAACTGGAGTAATATGTTCTCTCATCTTTTAGTTAAAACTGGCTGCCGCATTTTGGACAAGTTGTAATCTGTTAGTTGTTTTCTTAGGCAGTCCAGAAAAAAGTGCATTGCAGTAATCAAGCCGAGAAGAAACAAAGGCGTGGATTAGCGTTTTTGCATCGTCCAATGACAAATAGGCTCTGATTCGTGCAATATTTCTAAGGTGAAAAAAGGCAATCTTGCTAACATGATTAATGTGTGAATTAAAATTAAATTCAGAATCAATAATGACCCCCAAGTTCTTTACTGTACTGTTACTTTCTACAGTCAGGTTGCCAAGTCTGCTTATTATTGATTCTTTCTGCTCACTAGAACCGATTATGAGAACTTCTGTCTTATATCCTCATTTAGGATATGTAATGGTTAAATGTACACTGTATATATTTTTTGCTTGAAGCTGTTGTCGCATAGGCCCATTCATCAATCATGTTATTTAGTCAGATGACAATGATGAAATATGAAGAGGCTGGTGGCTTTGTAGCAGTGGGGGGGGGTTACTTTTCCTGGCATTAAATCAATCTAGTTATGCCTATGAGAGTCTGACAGATCTCCTTAATCCCACCTAACATGACAAAGTTTATCGATTACGTTCATCCCATGACTTATTTCTGTCGTCGATGACAGTGCTGAGTGCTCCAACCAATAAGGCATAAGCGCTCACCAGGCTGTAAACATGTTGGCCTTATTGGTCTTAGCCTATTACCAAACCTTTTTCATTCAGTCTTACAGACAGAACATAGATTTTCGTCGCATATTTTCTTCCCAGATATTCTTTTAGCATATTTCCTTTCAGTCTTTGGTTTGATTTTAATTTGGTGAGAAAAGAAAGAGCACAATATTCCAAACGCATACACAAATATATCACTGTGGATAAAAACACAAGAAAGCCCTAAGGCTTATTTCCATTGTGGACCTCTATAAACACTTAATACAACATAGCAAATAAAGTCCAAAAACAACAGTTGATAACTATTGCCAGAGACAGATTTTCTGGGACATATTGTACTCCAGAACCTGTTGTTCATATTTGTATAGCATACAAAACTATACATTCATGCAAATGCACAAGCACCTATGCATTTTAAGACATTTTGTGCGCAAATGTACTGTATGCTAAAAATGCACCCTCCCACCATAGTAGAATATAGCAAGTCCACATTTCCATGTGGACGCTCTACAAAATAAATCATTCATCATCATTCATGGGGTACACAGTAAAATCCCAGCGACGCTTCACTTATACAGTATGAGGCTGTTGGCTGTTTTCAAACATCCAATGTATGTAGGGTTTAAAGTGATATCATATAACTGATGTTGATGCTATTTACAATTTGGGTGGAGAACCGAAACCCTCAAGGATCCCACTTTAAGAACCGCTGGACTAGCACAATGGCTCCATCCTTACCCTTTGCTGGGAGTAAGAACGTTATAGATTTAGCTTCTCGCTCAAAGTGTCTTGGTCGCATCTTCTTGTATCTCACCTGTCAGCATCTCCTCTACATACATGTAAACGAAACGACTGACAATTGACAATACATACAACCGAAAACAAAACAAAACAAGACAATATACGTACAATACACACAAGGGGAGATATCTGCCTCTCTTCTCTATTGATGATCATAATACATAAGTACCTCAAACAGGTGCATCTGTTTCTACAGGTTAAACAGGTTAAACTGAATTTATACAAAATCAGGTCTTATGGTAGAGACATGAGTAATCCATCTAAACCAGTTGTTACTTGACTTTTAATGTGGTTACTAGCTAGCGTCTTCAAACGTTTAGCCAAACCATGTTAAGTTCTGAAGTAAACCATATAGAAACACCATGTTAGTTAATCCTTTCGTCATGACAGCCAAGTTGTCTCAGCCGTATGCGGTTCTCCAAGTTTTCCTCCTTTTCAGTTTGGCCCCTGTGGTTCTGATATAGGCACCATGTATTTCAGTTTGGCCCCTGCAGTTCTGATAAGCACCATGTATTCAGGACATGTATTCAGTGCTGTAGAGCACTGGTTCCCAAGCATTGGGTCGTGGGGCTCATTTATGGGTCACGGTATTTGTTTTTGTTTTTCGTTTCCTACATTTTGTTTTTAATTATGACCATTTCAAAACATGGTTCCCAAAAAAGCAACATTTTCATCAATTAAAAACAAATTTCAAATTTCAATTTCATGAAGAAATCAAAAAACTTTAAGAAATTCCATAAATTAGAAAACAAATGTTTAAGAAGTAGTGAAAATAGGCGATGTACAAGCTCACAACGCGGTGCGAAGCGACACGTTGTGAGCTTTTAGATCAGCCATTTTCACTAGTTTGGGTCCCAGGCAAACATCTCTTTTCTCTTTTGGGTCACAGACTACACTTTGGGAACCACTGCTGTAGAGGACCTAGTCAGTGGCGTTGGAAGAGCATTCCCCATCATTTCAGGCCTTGCGAGTCTCACTCCCCAGTGGTTTAGCAGCACCGTATAAAATGGATGAGGAGAGGACTGGCATGCTCTCACCCTATAGATGCTGCCAAGATGACTAACCTCTCCATGTGGCTTGCTGCTCAGTAGCTGTCAGACCCAGAAGGATGTTCCTGAAGATAAGTGCAAAATTAATTATAACGCAGGTATTTTGCTGTGTGGGACCAGCAAAGCCTGCACCAGAAGCCATAGATAATATAGGCCATCCACTTAAATTGCACACTAGCATTTTTTTCTTCTTCCTCGTTCATCAGAAAATATATATATTTGTTTCCTGTTCTTTTCACTACACAGACAGACAGACAGACAGATATGATTAAATAAAACATCAGCACTGCTAATATGACTGGCGAACAAATACAGAACAGAGGTGTCGATTTGATTCAGTGACCAATAAGGTTTTCTGGGATTCTGTAAATCGTGTATGAGCATAATAAGCGTATACTTTTCCATTTTCTTTGACATTGCCCAGCTTCCCACAGCCTACACATGGGCCCTCGGGTGGTACCTCCCCATGTGCACAAAGAAATCAAGTATAGCCTACTGTAGTTGAGTGCAGATTTCCCCCCCCCCAACGCCCCAGGGAATAACGCGGGCTGTCATCAGGCTTTGGATCCCAGAATGAGATCATGCAGCGGAGAGGCAGAGACAGATAGGGAGTAGGGACCCGGCACAATGGCCGTCTCACATGGAAGATGAAGATAAGGGTGCCCGCCATCGAGCCACAGTCAGTCTTCTCGCCGTATTCCTTTTAGCTGTCTCCTCAGCTGTGAGAGGGCCCATCTCCCACTGCGTCCACATGGCTCAATGCGAGCCCTTCACCCGAGGGAGGCATCGGGCACTTATCTTAAAACAAGACAGGGTCTAATAGTGGCCTGGCTCCCATGTGGATCTCAGACTTCATGTGTCCAATCTATCACGTCACATATTTCTCTTATTTGGTCAAGGTTTCAATTCCAGCCGCCATTCACTACCATTATAATGACTAAATAATAAGAAAATATGAAACACACTTGAAGAAAATGTAAATCCATGGGATGTACTGTACTTAATTCACCGACTGGAGTTGTGGTGCTGATCAGTCCAGACTGAGGTTTGTGAGATTAGCCCCCGACAAACACAGACCCATTTATAGACTCCTCGCCGATTCTACATAGCCACGTGCACGTTGTACAAATAATTATACAAGTCTCAACACTTGTAATGATATCAAGTGACGGCGTCGTATCCTATAGTTTCTCTGACGCACTAAATAGTTGTCCTTGCACACTACAGTACATAACCATTTACCCTGCTGTGAATTGACTAGGGTTCAGGCCATGTAACTTTGAAGTCAAGTTTAAGGCACAAAGTGCTAAATGACTAAATTGGACATTGCAAAATGTCATGCGACTAAATATAAATTAGGCTTCAGTGGCATGGCGCCTCCTTACCTATAAGTCTGCACCATTGTGAGTGGAACAGCCACTAGCCACTGCTCTCTGTAGTTGTGCAACAGTTAATCGAACAATTATAAATGAATAATCGATTGGCAATAATAATAATAATCAATAATCAAAATGTTTAAAATAGCTACAATAGCCAGTCAATAGGCTCACAATACCCATGTCACGTCATGTTGTGAGTCATATTTTCGCTACTTTGTGTGACACTATTGTGTGACACTGTTGTACGATGAAGTGTTTTTTAAATATTCAATTTGAATTTATTTTGTCAATTTGTATGAAACCTAAATAAAACAACACTGATTAATCGGGAAAAAAAAGCAATCGATATAATAATCACAAAGACACAAATGGATAGTCGCAGCCCTGGCAGGGAGAGTGCTCTCCTCCAGTCGGCTGTCGCCATGGCAATCCAGGAAGCTGCGGTGAAGCAGCCATGCAGCTCTCTTCAGACGAGAAGTTGCTAGGAACGTCAGAGCCCCTACGGGCTCACTTTTTATACCTTTTAGTATAAAAGCCCTGTAGCACTCAGGAAGCTGTGAGCTCATCATGTGTCAAGCATGATTGGGCTGTGCTCACAGAACTGAAGGGAATCATATTATGTCCTCTTTGCTCAACGTGCAAATGTCTGTAGATGGCACTATAGCTAGTAACCTACTTCAAATGACACGGTTGGGTAAGATGTAACCGAGTGATCAAAATGACCAAATGGACCGACGAGATTTAGAAAATCATTTTCACTAGTCTTTGTCTTATTTCTAGTATATGTGTGCATAACATCGTCCCTCTGTTTCTTTTTTAAGGATGCCCAATGTCAGTCAGTCCACTCCAAACCACTTTGGCCTGTTTGGATGTGAGGAGCAGTGGAAAATAGCACTAGTTTCTGACAGCATCGCTCTAGGTCTGACAGCTTCTGAGCAAGCCCCATGGAGGGGTTAGTCATCCTGGCACCATACTGAAGGATGCCATAGCATGCCAGTCCTCTCATCCATTTTATACAGTGCCAGGTCATAATCCTGTTTTAAAGTGGGGATACGTGTTTCAACAATCTGACATCCGTATTTTGGGCTCGTACTTAACGCATTAAAGACCTGAGGCCAATTCTACTAAGAAATGCACTGCATATTTGCTATTTTTGAATAGCCAACGCAAAAATCAAAAATCTATACAGTAATGGTCCTACTTTGGAAATGTGCAGACACCCTGCGTATACACTTATCCTGTATGTTGGTTTGTTTACTGTTGAGTGAGAAAACAACGTGGGGATCCCACCTTCCACCATAGTTTTCAGTTTTAGTTTTAAACCCTCCTTTTAATCTTGGTTTTAATTTTCACAGTAAACCTTCACAGTTAACCCTGGTCCCTGTTGCACCTGTACTTTACCTGTACCTGTACTTAAATGCACCATTTACCATTTACTTTAAACGTTTGATTTAAATGTCAATTAATAATAATTAATTGTAAACTTGCAGTAGAGGTGGCTTAAACGTATAAGCATTAATTAATCACAGTTTAAAGTTTGTATCACCAGGTTAAGGATTTAATCACCGATCTGCTTAAAATGAAGTGGTGCCACACAACTCAAATTAAAATAAATCCTAGATCAACAACACTAAGCTGCTCCAGACTACAGCCCCCGTTACAACGGTAGAACCGTTTCCTATTCGGACAGTCCGTTGAGTTGAGCCGCTTGTTCAACTTGAACGTGGTGGACTGTGATGAGCCCATCTTTGTTGTAGCGAGGTAACCTCCCCCTAAGTGACGGTGGGACCAAGCAGGGAGTGGTGGCGGTCAGCGATGTCTGCTGCTGTTGGTGGCAAATTATGGCACCTACAATATTGTATTTATACATGAGTGCAGGACAGGTGACTCTTTCAGGTCTTTGTCTGGGTTTGTTTGAGTGAGTGACTCTTTTGAGGTGCCCACCCATGCAGGTAAACACTAAATTCTGTCCTTGGCTGTCCTTTTCATAGTACTTCGATAGCCAACGCCATTCAAGCAATCCTTTCTCCAAATGAATAAAGAGAGGTACAAAAAGTCAAAGAGTATTGACTTAAGAAGGAAAAAAAGAATGCCATTTACTGTCACGACTACTTAGAGTCAATACATCATATAGACAATAAGTTTGCAACTGGCAAAGTATCCATCAGATAGTGGAGTTTTTTGTTTCTCACCCACAGCTCTCTCTCCGTCTCTGTCAATGGATGCTTCTTTCATTTCTAAGGTGCTCACCCCTTGAAGTTTTATTAATTATGCACATTTTAAAAGCAATCACCACAGTTGACATGATTAGTTGGCATGTATTTGTATGCGTCAGTGAAGAAATGTCAGAACTATTGAGTTTTTGCATTGCGTTTGCACACAGTACTATATGAAAAACAGGTACTGTACTGAAGTACAATTTTGAGTCAAATACAAAAAATTGTATTTGACTG